>NC_138760.1:84112093-84712093 GCF_965113315.1 Podarcis vaucheri | reverse complement strand
CGTGTACACTTTTGTTCCTTTTTCTATTATCCGCAAGAGAAGATAAAATGAGAAGGTGGCAGGTTTTTGTCTTACACAAATGAGATGGATGACCAACCCAAGACAGTACAAAAATGGCCCTTAATGTGATTTGGAAAGGAACTGAATAGCTATAAACATTTGAGGGGAAATGTGTCACAGATTGCCTGAAAAGGTCGCTCCTATTTATATGACTTCTTATCTTGACCTTACAATCCCCATGGTTCACACTGTCCTCAATCATGAGCCTATAGAATGGGCATGAACTGAGGGCGGAATAAAAACAGTCATCTACTGTTTTTATATCAGTAAGCACTGAAAAGAAATAAACTATGATAGGACCTTTGATTATTATTATCTTTTTTTGTAAAAATGAGTTAAAATAAACACCTTACAATCCTATTTAACACACAGGCAAGCTTTAGTTATGTCTGCAGAGAGTGTGGATGTCAATTTTGTTATTGCCACAATCAGCTAACTATTTTCCATGCAGTATATCAGCATCAGTTTGCTCATGACGAAGTTATAACTCACAGCGGTTGAGGCAGCCACCTAGATGGGAGAAGGTGTTAATCACTTTCTGACTGACTACCACAGAAATATACACTACACTTTTAAATACTTTGCTTCCAAACCTCAATACACCATGGCAGAATTTGCCAGACCTCCTCCACCCAACACATAAATACAGTGGTACCTCGGGTTAAGTACTTAATTTGTTCCGGAGGTCCGTTCTTAACCTGAAACTGTTCTTAACCTGAAGCACCACTTTAGCTAATGGGGCCTCCTGCTGCTGCCGCGCCGCTGGAGCACGATTTCTGTTCTCATCCTGAAGCAAAGTTCTTAACCTGAAGCACTATTTCTGGGTTAGCGGAGTCTGTAACCTGAAGCGAATGTAACTTGAGGTACCACTGTATATCCCTCACCATTTTATGTATTTATATTAAAATAATTTATCTACTGTTTTTCATGCCAAGGAAGAGTGGTGCACAGCAACAACACCTCATCAAAGTACACCATAAAGTCAGATCATTAGCAAATTATCAGTACAATAACCATAGTGCGTCAGGGACTGACATGGGAATCAAGGAGACAACTGAGTAAATAGATGCATTTCAGTGTCTGTGGAAGCACCCTAGAGTTGGTGCCGACACGGAAGGCCTGCCTTGATACCAAAAACAAGACAAACGCCTGTAGACTGTGGTGTGGTTAAATAGGCCTCCTCCACAGATTCTTCTTACAGTAGGAGGTGTTTTCTTACATAACTTGGTCCTGAGCTGTGTAGAGCCTTATAGCCCCAAACGAATGCCTTGGCTCAGTAGCCGACAGGCAGTCTGGGCAGCTTCTCGGTTCTCGAACAGCTTAGTTGTCGAACAAATCGGTTCTCAAATGCCGGTTTGTGAACTTTTTCGGAAGCCAAACATCCGACACGGGTTCCGATTGAGTGCAGGAAGCTCCTGCAGCCAATCGGAAGCTGTGCCTTGGTTTCTGAATGGTTTCGGGGGTCGAACGGACTCCTGGAATGGATTAAATTCAAGAACCAAAGTACCACTGTATATGCATAGAAGGAAGTCCTGCGGAACTACTTAGCTGCTGTATTTCGCACCAGGTACAGTTTGCAAGTCAGTTTTGGAAAGCCATTTCCAGCCAACCTTACTTTGCAAAATCAGCACTTGGGAATAGCAGAGACAAAGCTAAAATGAAATCAAACTGAAAATAAGAAACTCAAGGAAAGACCAAGAAAAAAAATTCTATGAGTACTAGGTACCAATATATATATTTAACAAAATGTATAGCCCGCTTAATTTTTAAAAAATATCTCTGAGTGGTTTACATAGAACATTTATACGAATCTTTCATAAATGTAATCAACTTTTAAAAAAAGAAATGGTAAATTTAGAAAGGATACTACGATAATGTTTAAAATTTGTAATAATTAAGGATAAGGAAATTGTAGACATGTACAATATAAGATATTATAAAAGAACAAGGGGAGCAATTGGAGGGAAGTCAAGGGATCTGAGTACTCCCAAAATATAGATTAAATATGGTTTGAAAATGTTTTCTTTTCTTTTCTTTTTAATTGTATTTGTTTGTTATGGTTTCTATGATGATAATGTGAAAATGTGAAAATTAATTTAAAAATATATAGAAATATATAGAAAGGATACTACAATGGTTACATAAGGGCATGTTCGCTTTAACGCTGTCAAGGTACTGAACCTGAACTGAAGAATATTATAGAGTGTCTCCAGTGGCTTTGTGCATCTCCCCCATGGGGAAAATAAAAATAAAAATTAGAAATAAATAAATAAATGGAGAGTTGCATATCCACTTTCCTCCCCCTCTAACAATTTGAAACTAGACGGGAAGGGAGCTGTAACCCCGAGGCTAAAAATGGCTCATTCCAGAAGCTGACACCTGGCATATTTTAAACTTATTATAAAATGGTTTTCTTTCCCTGGCCATTAGTTTCTTTTACAACTCTCTTTTTAGGCTTACTCTTGTCAGTTAAGGAAATACCTAAGGTTGCCTTGATCAGGCAGCCATATGAGTTTAGAGATATTTTTGGTATGCACATGATTGCAGGATCAGTACAGTTTATCCATCATAATGAAGAGAGACAAAACTGCAGCATATTTAAAGGAAAGATGTGAAAGAGTAAATAATTGCACGACCAAGGTCTTCCTAGTCTCTAGTCTGCATCTTTAGTCTGCCCCCTAGTGTTGTACAATGACATAAACTAAAACAAAGGAACCTGTATGTCCTCCGTGAATGCTTTTTATTTCTTTCAGGACTGGATCATGTTACATGCATACAGAACATACAGCACTGCAAAGCCTGAGCTACCGTCATCAGATCCCAACTATTTATTCTTCAGCAACTGGTTCTACTGCACCCCCAAGTATGAAACCAATGGGCTCTGAATTCAAAAATTACCGTATTTTTCGCCCTATAGGACCCACTTTTCCCCCTCCAAAAATCAAGGGGAAATCTGGGTGCGTCCTATGGAGCGAATGCAGGCTTTTGCTGAAGCTTGGAGAGTGAGAGGGGTCGGTGCGCACCGATCCCTCTCGCTCTCCAGGCTTCAGGAAGACATCCGCAGCTTAGGCAGCCCTGCGGGAGGTCCTGCAGGGCTGTCTAGGCTGTGGATAGCAGCCTGCTTCCCGGAGCGCCGGGCGTCCTGAAAGCAGAGTGCCCGGCGCTTCGGAAACACATCCGCAGCCTAGGCAGCCCTGCGGGAGGTCCCGCAGGGATGTCTAGGCTGCGGATAGCAGCCTGCCGCCCAGCGCGAGGGGCGCCCTGAAGCAGAGTGCCCCCTGCACCGGGCAGACATCCGCAGTGTGTTGGAGCCCTGCAGGAGTTCCCCGCAGGGCTCCCCACACTGCAGATAGCAGCCTGCTGCCTGGTGCGAGGGGCGCCCTGAAGCAGAGCGCCCCTCGCACCAGGCAGACATCGGCCAGCCCCACAAGCTCGGGGGACAGCAGGGAGGCACAGCGCGCCATCCCGCTGTTCCTCGACCTGGTTCGGTTTCCCCGACCTGCTTTTGGGGGGGGGAATAAAGGAATTCCCCCCCTTTATTTCCCCCCAAAAAACTAGGTGCGTCCTATGGGACCGAGCGTCCTATGGGACGAAAAATACGGTACTTCTGTATGAATTAAATAAGGTCACCGTACCATGCAATGTCAATAGGCAATAGATCAATAAATGGCATGCAAGGTAATATCTTATGTATCTTTTAACTAGCAGAGGGATACATTCACACAGGCCTGTAAAATGCCAAAGGGAAGGGAAGACTATTTTTTCCTAGTCAAAGTCAAGGGTCTGGAAACTAAGCCTTAGGAGGAACGGTTGAGGGAGTATGGTATGTTTAGCCAGGAAAGGAGCAGACCAAGCAAAGATCTGATAGTTATAATTAAACATCCAAAGAGCTGTCACATGGAAGATGGAGCAACCTTGTTTTCTTCGGCTCTGGAGCGCCGGACTCGAACCAATAGCTTCAAGTTACAAGAAAGGAGATTCCGACTAAACATCAGGAACAGCTTTCTGACAAGAAGAGCTGTTAACAGTGGAATGGACTCCCCCAGGAGGTGGCAGATTCCTCTTCCTTGGAGGGTTTTAAGCAGAGGTTGGATGGCCACCTGTCATCGATGCTTCAGCTGAGATTCCTGCTTGGCAGGGGGTTGGACTAGATGACCATTGAGGTACCTTCCAACTCTAAGATTCTATGATTCTACAACAAATGTTAGCACATTAGTTACTTGTTCTCTTACAGCAGTGTTTGCCTAGGAGGTAAGGGCTGCATATACACCACTTTCCCATTTCTGGTTGCATCCTTTCCTAGTTGCTCAGCAAAGCTCATTGTATCCTTTTTTTATATGATATTTATTAAAGTTTCAAAGAAAAGATTACATAAATAAAAAGAGAAAAAGAAAAAAGAAAGAAATAAAAAAATATAAAAATACAAAATACAGAAAAAAGATAATAAATATTTTAAAAAAACACATCAATCTTTCCGTACCTTACATTTCATTTCCTTGCTTCCCTGACCTCCTCACACCTCCCTTTTTTGTATTCCAGTTCTATTAATTGATTCAGCAATTCCTTTCCCTCTTTGTTTTTATCTTAATCCTTTAACTTAATAAATTATGACTTTGGATTTTCATCTGTTAACAATCCATTTTTACATACACCTTAATAACATTGCTGCTAAAACCACTTAACAAAGCTCATTGTATCCTGTCCCCAAAACTGGAAGGGCACATGGGGTTGCTTTCTATGATTCGGTGACACAGTTTGACAGTGTAGGAAGTTTTATGTCTATGTCTGTCATCATATCAGCAGACTTTAAGAATGAAGGCTGAACACAAGGTTGTGAGTGAGCTCCCACAGGGAGGGAAAGCCTAGGCAGCTACAAGTGATGGGCAAGACACCAGCCTAGCCCAGTACTCCTCTCCACCAAAAACCTCTCTCTACCATATAAGTGGGATGCCAATGAAGGCAAACTGTTTGAAAGTTTAAAAGATGTGACCGGCAGCTGCTGCCCACTCAGCAGCCACCCATGACAGTTGTTGGTCCAGTCTTCAAACAGAAGTGCCCTGCTCTTTCTCCAGAATGTACAGAACTTATCCAGGTAGGGCTTTGCCATTGTTTGCAGGAGCACATAGATTGCGAAATATTTGCACGAATGCTCTGGTACCAGAGCTTCCTAGTCTCTTTATTAGATCCTTATCACCATCTTGAGGACAAAATATAAAATGGGGAAAAAAGCACATCAATTTTTATTGAAGGGTTTTCTGCCATTAAGAAGCTGATTTGGCTTGTTGTGTTCAGTGTAGATAGAGGGGAAAATTCAGCAGGCCGTATTTCAAAAGGTGGCATGTGTGTAATATTATCCACATTCTACCCCATAAAAGCAATTCTCATATTTCTATTGTTTCCTCAGGAAAAGCCTTGTCTGTACAGAGAGATTTGTTAACGCCATTATTTTTGTGTTGAAAAGATGATGAAAATGTCTTAAACATAATCTCAGATGACAAGGTTCACCCTGATCCCCAATATAAACACCTTTCTATATTTGCTGCTGCTTTAAAACTCTGCAGAAAATAACTCTGGCTCATTTCCTATGCCTGGGTATTCCGAAAAATGAACTGGCATTTTGTCAAACAATGACATTTTTTTGCTGATAAAGTGACTGGTGGAAACAAGTAATTTGTCAAACCTTGCTATCCTTAAACATACAGACAGCTACAAAATAATATACGGAAGAGTTCCCGGTTAGATTTTGAGTGCAGAAAGGAAAGGGTCAGCCTCATGTTCACTGTCTCCGAGTTATATGAGTGGCAAGAGTGCACTTTCCCTATCTACTCATTAGCAGAAAGGAAATGAAGAAGATACCATGTTCAGTTGCAACCTGGAGCTGGAAGAGGAGGGAAGAGAATTGAGGGATGTCTCTTAAATCACAAAGTGCCACTGCTTTAAGGAGGTGGGGGGGTGCTTACTGTTTTGTGGGTTTTGGCTTAATTGCCAGTATTGATTTTATTTTTCTTAATAGGAAGATAAAGCCAGAAACCTCTATGCAAAAATTCTGCCATGAAAATAAACGGTCCAGCCATTACAGAGAAACTTCTGAGATACAAACATCAAGGTTAAGGGATTAAATTGATTCATTCCTAGTGCTATACTATGACTCAGAGAACTGCAGCTGAATGATTAGACAACACGGTATAAAGGAGGGAACATTCCCAAGATGTTTTTCCAGGCTCTGAGCAAGGACACACTCTGTAGGAAATGGTGGGAGTCAAAGGGGAGATTAGGGTGTTTTAGGAGCCTGGCAGGGAAAAGGTTACGGGTAATGAAAGTATGATCTAATCCCAACTTCTCTTTCATGAGAGGAATCAGTGCACTTGTTTGCTGGATGAGGCTGGGTAAATGTATGCTCCCGGTCACAGATATTCCCACATTCAAGGAATGAAGAGAGAAGACTCACGTCTTGGTGTCTGAATGAGAAATGATGTTAGCAAACATTAAAGGGACCTGCAACAGTTATTATGATTAATGTAACTCAGGCATAGGCAAACTCGGCCCTCCAGATGTTTTGGGACTACAACTCCCATCATCCCTGACCACTGGTCCTGTTAGCTAGGGATCATGGGAGCTGTAGTCCCAAAGCATCTGGAGGGCCAAGTTTGCCTATGCCTGATGTAACTGAATTCCTACCTCCGGTGCAGGTGCACGATCAGGTTGACGTTTCATCCTTCTCTCTCAGCTCTTTCAGGGTGAGCTTCCTTTGGCTCAGGGCCAAAGACTAGTCATTTTCTTATCATGGCCTCCCAGGGCTTTCACACTGAGGTACGGAAGAACAGGTCTGGCCCAAGACATTTTTTCCTGCCTGAGGCAAAGATCCCCCACCTACATTCTATATACAGAAACTGACTGGAGCAGCAGTTCAACCCTACCTTAATACTGGCCTCCTGTGTACTTGGGGCAGGAGGCCAGGCTAGGGCGTTTATGACAAGCCTGTGGCACCCATAGCTCTGATCTCCAACTGAGGGGAATGGCTGGGGGGCTCAGGATTGGGTGGGGGTGGCTGCTGTCCCCCCCCTGCTTGCTTCTGCCCAAAATGGAGTTGACCCTGCTAAGGAGCGGCTGGCAGTACCACCCCTGGGCCTTGGGCCTTGGGTGTAAATGAGGGGGGCAGGCTCCAAGGGAAGACCATGTCCCTATCCTTTCTAGTCCCATAGACCTGAAGGGGCAGGTCAGAGGAAGTCTTGACAGATGCCCTCAGGGTGCTCACCAAATGGTCGTCTTCAGTTTTGTTCCTCTTGAACTGCACCTGCCAAACTTTGCCACTGTGATGTCCACAAGTTTAACTCCCATTGTATGCAGGGTGAGCAGGCAGGTGCTGAGCCAAAAGTAAAAAAGGAATCTGGGGCGTTATAGCATAACCATACACTTCATAATTCAGCTATCAGGGCAGATAAACAGTAGCCATTTTGTCAATGAGCTGTACACTTTCCTTCCTTTCACATGTACCTTATTGGCCCAAATATAAGCCGCACCTTTAAAATTCAAGGGGAGGGGGGGAAATACCTGAATATAAGCCACTCCCTTAAAATTCCACAGGCACTCACACCCGTTCTGTTTTACCATATGTCTATTTCAGCAGCGATATCGTACAAGCCAATTTTTGTAAGGTTGCGAATTTAAGCCGCACTTTAACTTTTCATGGTCAGAATTTGTTTAAAAAAAGTGAGGCTTATATTCAGGCCAATATGATATGTGCATAGATATAGTTCACATAGACTAACACCCAGTGCAATAAGCCGGGAGCTTATGCTCCAGAAGGAGGGTTTTAACAATTACAAAAATGAACAAGAGGCACTTAGCAGTTTTAGAGTAAACTTTAAGAGTGCGGCACTTAGCATGACAGAAACCCACTGTATGTGTGCTTTTTCTCTCTGGAAACTGCCACAGGAAACAGTCAAGATACTTCAGAGACACTATCAAACTCTCAGGTGGGTGTTCACCTGCTGCTACTTCACACTTCAGGATATACTTCATTCCTAGGTTTCTCATGAACTTGGTTTCCAGCCTCTCTACCTAAACAGCCTATTTTCAGAGCCAACAAATTCCAGCTATAAGTATAAATATATTGTTATAGGGTTGATGTTTTTTGGACTGGTGGTGTCAGTCTGTGGGTCCCTTCTGCGATTCTGTATCATGGAGATTTCAAATCTAATAGAAGAGGCCTCTGAACCAGTCAGACCAGTTTCTTTGTAAGATAATGGCCACAGAAGGCTAGTCAAGTACTGGCATTTTTATGTCCAAAGAGGTTTCCCTGTTGCCATAGAGACAAATGGGAGTAGCCATCCCCCTACCCTCACTTAGTTGGAAGCAACATCATCTTGCAAGTTAGAAGAACAATAGCAAGTGTCTGTTATGGGATACCTGGCTGATGCTAGAAGCTACAGACACAGAGGTTTCTCTTGCACTATGATGGACCCAAATATTTGGTTTGGTTTGGGGATCTCCCTGGGAACCTAATGGCTTGGCAAGATCTGTTGGAGTGTCAATGCAGAGGGCACTTCCATCCTATTATCAGGTTATATATGTGCAAATAAAACCATTTATCCTAAAGACACCACAGTTTCCACTGACCTTCTTTCCAAGGAAACTGAACGCTGGGTAAATGCTGAAACCTCTGGTGTCTCTCACCAAGCAACAATACATTTAGAAAAGATGTAAGAAATATATGAAAATCACTACTGTTGTATAGCTGGCAGGAAAAAACAGCACTATAATATTGGGATTAGGAAAATATATGCATTTTTAAAACTCGTTCAAGTTTTTAAGTATACAGTTTTGCAATCCTTTCAAGCATAGATACTTTTTGAAGAGAACAATAAATGTCCTTTGAAGAATGTTATTTCCACCCTACAGTAGAAATTAGATTATTTCTGACTCATCCTAATCATTTTCTATTGCTTTTTAAAGAATCTATCAGTGGAATACCTTCCACTTTTATTTGTAACTCTTTTCTTGAATCATTCTAATGCATGCCTTTGTTTTAATCAATACAGCATGAAGAAACTCCAACTGCTAAATTAAAGGGATGAATGAGGTAATTTCTTTTATTCAGAGATTATTCATCAGAGAGAAAGCCTACAAAGCTAGACACTAATGAACAGCATGTACACAAACATACTACTGGGAAGCACTTGATCTTGGAGCTATTCACCAAACAAGACAATAGATATAATGGATGGATTTCAACGTAACACTAATACAATAATTCCCTTAGTGCAACTATTTCTGCTTGCCAGATTATATAATTGCAGAGTTGGAAGAGACCCTAAGCATCATCTAGTCCAACCCCCTGCAAAGCTGGAATGAGCTCACCTTTTCTCCCCCCACATGCTGCTCTGGGGGCTCTCCCAACCCCTCAGAGCTATTTGAGGGGCATGGGGGGAGGCGAGGGGGCAAATCTTCACCACATTAACAAGATTCATTGCAGCAGCTCCTGCAACAGCAACTACTACTTGAACCCAGCCTTGTGAATGCCAACAACAAGGGTCTGCCACTGCAGATGTGCCTGGGCCATCTACAGTGGTGCCTCGCAAGACGAAAATAATCCGTTCCACGAGTCTCTTCGTCTTGCAGTTTTTTCCGTCTTGCGAAGCAAGCCCATTAGCAGCTTAGCAGATTAGCGCTATTAGCAGCTTAGCGGGCTTAGCGGATCAGCTGATAAGCAGCTTAGCTGATCAGCTGATAAGCGGCTTAGAGGCTTAGCGGATCAGCTGTTAAGCGGTTTAGCGGATCAGCTGTTAAGCGGCTTAGCGGCTTAGGATCAGCTGATAAGCGGCTTAGCGGCTTGGGGAAAAGGGGGGAGGAGGAAAAACCCCCCGCAGGAACTCACATTTTCGTCTTGCGAAGCAAGCCCATAGGAAATTTGTTTTGTGAAGCACCTCCAAAATGGAAAAGAAGAAGAAGAAGAGTTTGGATTTGATATCCCGCCTTTCACTCCCCTTCAGGAGTCTCAAAGCGGCTAACAGTCTCCTTTCCCTTCCTCCCCCACAACCCGTCTAGCGGGTTTTCCGTCTTGCGAGGCATTCGTCTTGCGGGACACCACTGTACTCTCAGAAACAGTGTTTTTTTCTGGGGGGACACAGGGGTACACATACCCCTAAACATTTTGTGAATCTAACGGAAGAAGAAACTTTTTTTTAATTTAAAAAATAGTTTCTTCTCTAGCATGGTGAATCGTCAGTTCCGTTAAATAGCACAGTGAATCGTCAATTCCGTTGCTATCCCTGATGGTGGCCTCATTTCCTGTCGTGGTGTTTCCTGAGTCGGAAGCGAGCGTTTAATGTGTGAAGTAGGAGTTGGAATCTAGAACGGTGATTGGCCAGTTTTGTTGTTACCACCTCCGGTGGTGGCTTCATTTCCTTTCTTGGTGATTTTCTTGAGTCAAAACGAGGGTACCTCAACACACACACACACACACACACACACACACACACACACAGCACTGCTCAGAAATATACACATTTTCTAAGATTGGCACCCATGTTAGTTTGTTGCATAAAAAGCAACAAGAGTTTTGTGGCACCTTAAAAGACCAACACATTGATTATGGCAGCACTGTGTAAAACCCACTAGAGTTATCTAAACACATGAATATAAAGGGGAAACCGTAAAGGTTGGCTTAAATGGCAATGAAATGCAGAACATACAGTCTGTGTCAATTTAATTAGACATTAGAGCTTAAATGTATGCAAAAATATGTGAAGTGACTCGTGAAAGGTAAAGTAATTGGTGATAATGCAGCATTACGGCACAAGGGTTGGGATGACCTCTACATCCCCTGCCCGAAACTAGGTGATGGCAGCTGAGGGCTGTTCTCATTTGATGCCAGGGAATGTGGAAGAAGGATGCCTCAGTTAGGTGCAAACTCTCAGGCAGCTGGGCCTTAGATTTAGTATGAAAGGAAGTGGCATGGATTTATATTATCAGATCATCTACTGGACTTTCGTCCACAGAAGCCTATGCTACAGTAAATCTGTTAATCTTTAGCTGCCAACCAACTCTATGTTGGTTTTGCTGAGCTATTAAGAAATATCAACATTATTTTGTCAGTTTCCAGACACCGACCAGCATTAAGGCTGGGATAGGAATCTGTGGGCTAAGGGTTGCATGTGGCCTTTGGTTAATTTAATGTGGCCCTCTGCAAACAATCAGCTCATACCTGCATTAATGGAGGGGCAAATGGGGTGGTAGCAGAGGGGCCAACTTGGGCCCCAGACTGTGGGTGCCCAGTGGCGGGCGAGACATAACATCACGACGTCACGTCATGTCTCACGTGTGCTGCTCAGCCTCCACCTGACACTGCTGCTCCCTGTGGGCCCAAACAGAGGCCCTGCGGTGGAGAAGTAGACCCCGGCCCAGCCACTGCTGGAGAGTCAGAGGTAAGGCAGCAGGTGGTGGATGGGCACCAACAGTGAAATTCTTAAAATAAAAAAAATCCTTCCAGTAGCACCTTAAAGATCAACTAAGTTAGTTCTTGGTATGAGCTTTCATGTGCATGCACACTTCTTCAGATACACTGAAACAGAAGTTGCCAGATCCTTCTATATAGTGAGAAGGTGGGGAGGGGTATTACTCAGAAGGTAATACCCCTCCCCACCTTCTCACTATATAGAAGGATCTGGCCACTTCTGTTTCAGTGTATCTGAAGAAGTGTGCATGCACACGAAAGCTCATACCAAGAACTAACTTAGTTGGTCTTTAAGGTGCTACTGGAAGGAATTTTTTTATTTTGACTATGGCAGACCAACACGGCTACCTATCTGTAAGTGAAATTCTTGTGGTTGCCCAGGCATCCAGGGTCCCCTGGAGTTGGCTGCAGTGGGTGGTAGTGAAATAGATGGAGAGGAGGAGGAGGAGGAAAGCAGAAAGAAAGGAGGAGGGAGATGAGGTGGCGGAGAGCAAGAAAAATGAGACTAGAGAGTGTGTGTTCTGCAATCTCTGTCTGCATTTGCCTCTTGCTGTACCCACCACTGGACACAGCTGACATTTCCTGCATGGCAATAACCTTTCACAGAGAAGAAGGTCATTCACTCCTGCTGAAAGACAAAACCATATTGAGATCCAAAAATAATCAGCCCAGAAACCTACAGTGCTATCAATGGCTTATCCAGCCGTGGGTTGAGGCAATGTATGGCGTGCCCAGAATCCAGGCAAGAACCTAGAAACAGGATTACCTTACACCTGTAAGTGTCCAATCTGAAGAGCAGTTGATCCTTGTACAAAAGTCCAACCCAATATCATTTGTTTATTTATTTGGACATGCCATGTGCTCTTGCACTGATCTGTTCTTGTAGAAATGGCTGCTGGTTCACGACACGTAAAACTCTCATATATATCTATATCTACTATATCTATATCTATATCTATATCTATATCTATATCTATATCTATATCTGTATCTGTATCTATATCATCTATATCTATCTATCTATCTATTAGTTATTTATTTATTTATTTATTTCAAAAAGCTATTTATATACTGCACTATTATAAAGGAGTAAGGTGGTGTACAGCCACATAAAACATATTATCACAATCACATGAATGGCCAAGTGAGAAATTTAATAGTGTTAAATAGCCCTATCTATACCCTTTTTCTTATATCATCTATGAGGAAAATACATGACTGGCAAAAAAAAAGGTTTTCATACCATTTTTGTTAAAGAAAGTGCCAAGGTGATTCATGCTGAGTAACAGGAATAAATCATTTGCACCAGTCATCTTAACTTATGCAAAAGAGGTGACTTGTATTTCTGGAATGCTGACACAATGTTTGTAAACCCTCCATAGCCAGTGATATCAGTTATTGTACACTTCATTATCTATGAAGGAAATCTGAAATGCTGCAGCTTATCAAGGACATCTTTTTCAAAACGATGCAGCCAAAATTCTAATCATCATGGCGTCTGAACAATTGCAAACAATGACAACTTTCTGGACTTCTATATTCAACCTTGACCTACAGAGCTCAGCAGAAGGGCTATAGCTCAGAGTGCATTCCTGTGCTGTGATTCTAATGCCAGTACTGAAAATATGCTGGCAGTGGCTTGCTGTGAAACGACACTGCAGAAGTTTATTTCCTGATTGTCTAGGATTCATTTTTTTCCATTGCTGAGGAGGACAGTTGTCCATAGCGGCTGATATTCACATTTCTGATCATTCTACTGGATTATATTTTGCAAGTCAAAATGAATAAATGTTAGGAGCGTGCACGGGAGATGGCTGTGATTTCTATGGTTTAGCAGGCTTGTAGGGAGCGCAAAGGGATTTAACAACTGACTTGACAGAAAGAAAGGATTAAGTCCATTCAGCCAAAACAGGATAGAGAACTCATTCAGACCCGCACATGTGCTTAAAGAGCATGGGAAGGGATCATGGGATCACGCAGGCCCTTCCCTAATCTGGCCACTAGCCATTCCTCCTGCCTGCTCTGCATTTGGCAAGAGTGAGAAGAGTTCTTACACATGCTTGGCCTGGGATATAAAAAGAATGAGGAAATCCAAGAATGACTAACCTCAGTTAGATAGAAAGATTGTGGGGAAACCTTTAGCATGGCTTCTAGATAGCTTCTTGCATATTTGCTAATAATAATAATAATAATAATAATAATAATAATAATGCCCCACCCATCTGGCTGGGTGGCTCTCTTGATCATCAAGTTTGGTCCAGTATACCTGAAAAAGTGTCTCCATCCCCATCGTTCTGCCCAGACACTGAGGTCCAGCTCCAAGGGCCTTCTGGCAGTTCTCTCACTGCAAGAAGTGAGGTAACAGGAAACCAGGCAGAGGGCCTTCTCGGTAGTGGCGCCTGCCCTCTGGAACGCCCTCCCATCAGATGTCAAGGAAATAAACAGCTTTTAGACTTTTAGAAGACATCTGAAGGCAACCCTGTTTAGGGAAGTTTTTAATGTTTGATGTTTTATTGTGTTTTTAATATTCTGTTGGGAGCTGCCCAGAGTGGCTGGGGAAGCCCAGCCAGATGGGTGGGGTATAAATAAAATATTATTATGATTATGGTGCAGGACCAGAAATTTATAAGGAATTTGAATGAATGTGATAAAAGAGAGCACAATCAGAATGTGTAACTAACAGAACAAGCCAGTAGATGTCAGCATTGTTGCACACAATGCAGTTTTCATTCATGTACCTTTCCCCCTTTCTGATTTGTTTCTTCATTCCAGTATTTTGGCATCTTCTTCCCTCCATCAACATGTTCTTACTCACCTTAGCTTTTCCTCTTCCTCTTCATTTCTTATCTTCAACCTCTGTCCTCAGTTGCTGTAAACAACATATGGCAGTCTAAGGAAATTGTTGCCTGCTGCTGATATCTTTGGTTTTACATCAAAGCAGAAGAGACTAAAGGTGGGATGTTATCAACACAAAATCAGAACCTTCTGTTTTCCTGTGTGCTGCCTGGGTTTAATGTGTGGACAAGAGCAGCCCTCATTTCCAGCTAGGATACGGGGCTGGGAGTTGGGGAGAGGGAAAAAAGTCCAGATTTCCCTGACAACCAAGTGGACCAGGCTTTTGCACTGAGCCACTCCTGCTGACTCCCTTTTGGGGCCCATCTCATCCATACAGCCAATCCCACTTTACCATCAGGAAGAGTGATATTTGCATTATTGTTTTGAATATACATATATACTACTGAAGTAATTTATCCTTCCACGTTGTATTTTTAAACCACTGGACGTCCTACAATAAACTGAAATGTCTGGGTGTTGCAAGAATATTTTTTAAAAACAAAATATACAATATGATATATCCATGCTTTCGCTTAAAATTTCCTCTTGGCAAAGTGTCCAAGGCCAAGATAACCCAACCCCAATGCCAAATTGACTCCTTGTCGCTGCTTTTCTGGCTCAGCTATCTATAGCCAACATATCTGCCCCTCTTTCTTTTCTCAACCCTTCTTTTGAGTTACATACAGGTGCCTAAGGCTGGCCAGACATTTTTCATTCAGCGTGCTCTAGCTCTGCTTTATCTGGACCTTTTTCTAGAAGCTGAGAGTGTTATAAATCCAGCTCATTTCTAATCCACAAGGCTAACTTTCTTCTTATTAACCAGACAGCAACCCCATTTTTATCATTTAATACATCCTTCAAGATTTATGTATGAGTCACGGCTGACTATAATTTCCTGTATTTGAACTGAAGATGTCAGTAGTTGCACACTGGTGTAGATCTTTGTGGGGGGAGAGAGGTAAGCAGTCTTCTCCATTTATAACCTAATAACAAGGACTCAGCAACTATGACTCTCTCTCATGCACCCCCTCCCATCCTGCTCCCTCACAGATAGCTGATGTAGAAACTGCCAATTACATTTACATTTCCAGAGCAACTTTGCCAACCACGAATCCTGATTGGCTCATTTTTCTTTGCTGAAAGGCAGAAATCTAGTAAAAATGTAAATTTCCTCTTGCTAACAGCTGGGAAACAAAAATCAATCCCAACAGCTTGCTGAGTAATGAAATTAGCAGAGGGCTCAGAAATGACAAGTGTAGCCTAGGAGTGAACACAAGGCCAGCGCTGTCATTTCCACTTAACCCCTTTGACTAGCTCTCCTTTTCTCGTAAACGTCCGGCAGAGATCTCTTCTAAAGAGGAGCACTCAGTATTCTGCTTTCATTTTAAAGGGCAACAATTCTTGTTGCAAGCTGTTAAAATTCTGTCCTTGAAAATATGAAATGTGCTGGTAGGGTATGTTTATCAAGCTGCTTTTGTCTATGGCAGGAGTCTCCAAGCTTTGGAAGGGACAAGCTTTTAGAAGACATCTGAAGGCAGTCCTGTTTAGGGAAGTTTTTAATGTCTGATGTTTTATCATGTTTTTAATCTGTTGGGAGCTGTCCAGAGTGGCTGGGGAAACATGATAAAACATATACTACCAGCACATTTTATTGTTGTGTGTCACATGCCTGTTTACACTCCAGCACAGCTTGCTGGGAACTTCCGTTTGTGTATAGCTTTTGCTTTAGCTGTCTTGCTTTGGACACGAAGGGGATCAGACATGTTTCCTTTTGTCCTGATATACGCTGAATAAACTGCTTGTAAATATGCTCACACCACCTCTCCTGCCACTTCTGCTGCGTAGCGTTTACTCTGCTGAGTAGCGTGCCTTAGCTTCTGAAGCTTGGGTTGCAGATTCATGCTGTACCAAGGACTGGAGTTTGCCTGGCACACCAGCCGGTGGGCTGGAGCCAGCTGGGGGGCCTGCCAATTGCCCCCATTTCCTTGGTTGCATGTCAACAACAGGGTTATGGGCACTTACATGAGAGCAAGGATCCAAAGAACTTTCCTCTTCTGAAACTCATATCACTTTATTCTCTTTCTAGGCCCTCTCTCTACCCAAACCCCTGTGCCAACCCGCTTTCTCTTCCCTCAGCTGCCGGTACTGCATACCGCCAGAAAAAAAACACTGCTTGTTCCACACCTGATGTCATCTGATGTCAACTGAGTGACAGTGGGGAAGGGTGTCCAGGGAAAATGGTCACATAGGGCTAAATCGAGGAGAGCCGGTAGGCTAATTAGATTTGCAGACCCAGAGGTTCCCCACCGCCTGTAATGTAGTACATTGCTGGCACCACATGAAAATAAAATAAAATCTCCAGAGGTTATCAACGTTTGTCTTTGAATGAACTAGATTCATTTAGCTCTGGGTTTTGCCAACATTGATAACCTACCATTTTTGGCCACATCATTCTGCCTTTAATTGGGAACACCATGAAGAGGAAGGACATCCAGTTAGTCCTAATTATGAATCTAACATTACGGGGCCTAAGATTATTATTTTTTTTTAAGTTGCTGCCTTGCAGGTCATACTCTGAATATAATGATGTGCAAGCACTTCTCACACAGAGAGGATCAGTCCATCTCCAACTATTAGTGCATAATAACCAATCAAGCTCCATGGAAAATAGGTATGAAAAATGATGATCTCAGAAGCTAGCTGATTCAGAGACTTTGTAGTGGTTTCTGCAATGCATTATTATTATTTTGCATTATTTGAAATTTATGTAATTGTTGTCTTTAATTCAAAGGCCTCTTTCCAAATTGGCAAATCAGTATTCATAGTGCCAGAAGTAGAACTGAGGATCAGCATTTTCATTATGAGCGCCTGATTCAGAAGCTTTGCTTATATATTTATTTTCCTGAACAAAAAGAAAACCATGCTGGTAGGAACTTGACATCTGGCTGCCAGCCCAGAAACACTTTAAAAATGTTTAAAAACAAAAAATCCATTTAGTGCTCCTTAAATTATAAGAATGTGCAAACACAGAGGTTCACAAATATAAAGGAAACTTTAGAGGTGCTTGCAGTGTGTACTGAGATTTTCAAGTGTTTATTTTAAAATAATGGCCCGGTAAGTCAATGGACGCTATGCACAGTATCTTAGTAATCTTTCAGTGTTCAGATGCACCATAGCATTCCAGTAGTGCCAGTCTAAGTTAGGCGCCGATAGCGTTGGCTTAATTCATCTTTCACTTTATTGGAAACATTCTGATTTTCAACTTAAAAGGCATGCTATACTCACAGTGTCCCCTGTTCGCTGCTCCCTTCATACCAGGGAAAAATGAGAAATAGCTTTCCCTGAAATTCACAAATATGTCTTCTCTGAAAGCTTAGAACCAGTGAAGGCGGTGAAGGTCCTGTGTGAGTGTCTGGAGGCGGTTGGAGGATGGATGGCAGCTAACAGATTGAGGTTGAATCCTGACAAGACAAGACTCACAGCTGTCCATGGAGGCACAGGTCAAATCTGTATCCAGGGCAGCTGTCTACCAGCTCCATCTGGTACACAGGCTGAGACCCTATCTGCCTGCAGACTGTCTCGCCAGAGTGGTGCATGCTCTGGTTATCTCCCGCTTGGACTACTGCAATGCGCTCTACGTGGGGCTACCTTTGAAGGTGACCCAGAAACTACAACTAATCCAGAATGCGGCAGCTAGACTGGTGACTGGGAGTGGCCGCCGAGACCATATAACACCGGTCTTGAAAGACCTACATTGGCTCCCAGTACGTTTCCGAGCACAATTCAAAGTGTTGGTGCTGACCTTTAAAGCCCTAAATGGCCTCGGTCCAGTATATCTGAAGGAGCGTCTCCACCCCCATCGTTCTGCCCGGACACTGAGGTCCAGCTCCAAGGGCCTTCTGGCAGTTCCCTCACTGCGAGAAGCCAAGTTACAGGGAACCAGGCAGAGGGCCTTCTCGGTAGTAGCACCCACCCTGTGGAACATCCTCCCATCAGATGAAATAAACAACTATCTGATGTTTAGAAGACATCTGAAGGCAGCCCTGTTTAGGAAAGTTTTTAATGACTGATGTTTTAATGTATTTTAAATCTTTTGTTAGAAGCCGCCCAGAGTGGCTGGGGAAACCCAGCCAGATGGGTGGGGTATAAATATATTATTTTTATTTTATTTTATTCTATAACTCTATTTTATAACTTTATTTTAATTTATAACAATGGTGGTGGAGACGCTTCTTCAGGTATACAGGACTGAGACTGTTTAGGGCTTTAAAGGTCAGCACCAACACTCTGAATGGTGCTCGGAAACGTACTGGGAGCCAATGTAGGTCTTTCAAGACTGGTGTTATGTGGTCTCGGCGGCCGCTCCCAGACACCAGTCTAGCTGCCGCATTCTGAATTAGTTGTAGTTTCTGGGTCACCTTCAAAGGTAGCCCCACGTAGAGCGCATTGCAGTAATCCAAGTGAGAGAAAACTAGAGCATGCACCACTCTGGCGAGACAGTCCATGGGCAGATAGGGTCTCAGCCTGCGTACCTGATGGAGCTGGTAGACAGCTGCCCTGGACACAGTTGCCCCATTCAGGACCAGTAGATGTCCTCTAGCCATGTAATGTTGTTTTTAATAAGATGGACAATCTAATGCCCCTTTACAATGAGAGCTCAATCAAGACTATTGACTGCTTATTGAAGAATTAATGAAGCTAGGCAGTAGATGTAAGATGTACCTGAAGGTGGAGAAAGGGAGGAAGGACCAGAAAAGTCTTCCTTCAGTAATGATACTCCCAGGACCAGGGCCTGACTCAGCCCTCATCTGAGCTGGAATTCTAGTAGGGGGTGGGGATGGCCGGGGGGGGGGGGGAGAGAACCAAAATACAAAGCATTAAACAGATTATTTGATCAATGATCTGCTTGTCTACCTGAATCACATTGTACAATGGGGCCCTTGGGAATTCTCCTTGCATTGCCTCCCATCTGAAATTACAGAGATGCCAATCCTGCCTTACAGAGGTGCCTTCCTCTGTCTCTATGGTTTGTAGGGATTTTTAGATAATGCATTTGAGGTGCTTTAAGCAATAAAGTTGTTATTATTATTATTATTATTATTATTATTATTATTATTATTATTATTAGATTATATATTGATATTACCTCAGCCCATGATACCTGAAGGAGCATCTCCACCCCCTGGTGGAGGTTTATATGTGCTTTTGTTCTTGAGTGTTAATTGATGCAAATAAATAAAGTAACATAAATAAATAAAGGAACATAGAATCATAGAGTTGGAAGGGACCCCATGGACCATCTAGTCCAACCCCCCTGAAATACAGGAATATGCACTCATATCGGGATCAAACCTGTGACCTTGGCGTTATCAGACCATGTTCCAAGCAACTGCAGCAGCTAGACAGGTGGCTGGGAGAGGCCACTGAGACCATAGAACACCGGTCCTTAAAGACCTACATGGACTCCCAGTACGGTTCTGAGCTTAATTCAAAGTGTTGGTGCTGACCTTTAAAGCCCTAAACGGCCTCGGCCCAGTATACCTGAAGGAGCGTCTCCACCCCCATCATTCAGCCCGGACACTGAGGTCCAGCTCCAAGGGCCTTCTGGCGGTTCCCTCCCCGCGAGAACGAGGCAGAGGGCCTTCTCGGTAGTGGCACCCACCCTGTGAAACACCCTCTCATCAGATGTCAAGGAAATAAACAACTATGTGACTTTTAGAAGACATCTGAAGGCAGTCCTGTTTAGGGAAGTCTTTGATGTTTGATATTTTATTGTTTATTTAATATTCTGCGGGGAGCTGCCCAGAGTGGCTGGGGAAGCCCAGCCAGATGGGCAGGGTATTATTATTATTATTATTATTAATAGTAGTAGTAGTAGTAGTAGTAGTAGTAGTAGTAGTTGTTGTTGTTGTTGTTGTTATACATTACTGATCTTCTGTGGAAGATCCCTAGAGTGGCTGGGGAAGCCCAGCCAGATAGGCAGGGTATTATTATTATTATTATTATTATTATTATTATTATTATTAATAATAGTTTTTGTTGTTGTTGTTGTTATACATTACTGATCTTCTGTGGAAGATCCCTAGAGTGGCTGGGGAAACCCAGCCAGATGGGCGGGGTATAAATAATAAGTTGTTGTTGTTATTATTTGTATTCCAGTAGCCTTTTTATAATTCGCTGCAGGTTCTGCCAAGTGCATGCTCCAGGTTTGGTCCTCTGGGTCCTCCTCCTTTCAGTCCCTGCTGCCCAGTCACCTGCCCTCTCCCTCTGGGCTAAAGCCCTACATCTGTCCAGAAGACAACTGCTCCATCTTTTCAATCTCGTCGCTGCTGGCTTGCTCAGAGAGGGGAGGTGAGCCGGCAGTGACAACACGGAAGAGGATCAGTAGAGGGTTGATAGTGGGCCTTCTATAGGGGTGTGGGCAGTGGCAGACCCACTGGCGGAAGAAGGAGGTGTGGTGGGTGTAGTCCGCCCTGGGTGTCATCCCTGAGGGGGGTGACATCACTGCCCCACCCCCTGGGACACTCGCCACAAGCAGTGCCCCCTGGGATGCTAGCCCCACCCCCGGGTGCATAGCATGTGCACTGCTCTGGGTGCTGGAGCAGCTAGCTCCACCTCTGGGCAGACCTACATTTTTGGAGCCCTGAAGCCTGAACTGCTATGGAGTCCCCTTCACAACCAGCAATGAGATAACCCCTGCTATCTTCTTCAGTGGGGTTGTTCCATGACAGATCACTACACCTTTACAACATCTGTGCTACTAACTCTCAAACTTTGGGATTGTTGAAATTGACACAACAGAAAACGCAATCGATTTGATTACTAGTCCAAATATTTTTAAGCCGTGCACACTAAAATCGCCTCTGGGATTAGGGGCCCTGAAGCTTCATTGGTTTCATAGTATATCCACTCCTGGTTGTGGGCCCTTGCAAGGGCCTGAAAATGCCTACCAAGACCTGACTTTGCCTGCAGTGTGCTGGATTCACAACATTGCTGAAAAAATTAGCAGAATTATTATGACCTGGCTTTTTAGGCAGTGGGAGGAAGCTGGAAAACAGACGGCCCTCGTGGTCCCTTCCAACTCTATGATTTGATGATATTCAATCTACCTGTGTCACAACTGCAAATACGAATAATGAACGCTGGCTGCACATGCAGGTATAGCTGAAAAGCCTTGAGGTCTTGTGGTTCTTCCGAAACAAATACAAAACTTAAGCAATAATATCCACAGGGTGGCACCCTTGAACTATCTGAAAAAGGAGCTCTGCCACCTCAGCTAGGGTATCACTGCATGACAGAAAGGTGTGCATGTTTGCACGTCAGCTTTGAAAAATCATCTTCCTAGATTACCAAAGCAACAGAGAAGGCTATTTTGAACTAGCAATCTACCCAAATCAACAGCAGTCAGGCAGCAATACATCAAGGCCCACACCTCTGTGGATTCTTCATGCCTGTGTCCAAATCCTTTGGATAAGCTGTTTTCAAAAATGGCTGTTGGTTCAGAAGAAGAACAGCATGTCTTGTTTTCCTTTGCTTCTCGCAGATCTGCCCAGTTGACATTTAACATAGACTCTGTGACAAAAAGGTGCTCATTAACAGAAAAGAAAAACCTCATACCTTATCAAAAACAGTGTTGCTTTCGTAAGCACTCTTTCTCTAGGACATTTTTTATTATTATTCCACAGTTAAAAATAGAGTCGGGTTTCTTCAAAGAAGCAGGCAGTGAGATGAAGAGGAGCAAAACAATCAGCCTGGTTCGGTTTAAGCCTCCACTATCTCGTTAAAAGATCCAAGTGAAGTTGAAGGTCAAGGGATAAGCCGGGAATGACACAATGTGTGAGGCTTGCTTCACTTGCAGCCTTTCTGTCCGCAAAGATCAAATCCATGTAGAACAGAACTGTACAAAATATGTATGCCACAACAGGTCAAAACGAGGGCGGGGGAGTCTTTAATGTAGCATACATGAATTGGCTTCCCAACGTCGCTACTTGCAATACCAAAACCAGAATTGCGCTCCACACCCAACCACGATACTGTCCATGCTGATACATGATCTCAGAAGAGGCACATTGTCAGGTGTGAAGCAGCCTTTCATACAAATAAAGCCAAGTCTATCACAAAGCAGAGCTGAAATAAATTTGCTCACCACCTTTATCCTTCTGTGACTTTTTATGCTGATATTTCACTTGTGCTCTCTGGTTGCTTAAATAGAATCTGTATGTTCTCGGAATATTTGCTAGTTGTAAGGTAAAGGTAAAGGGAACCCTGACCATTAGGTCCAGTTGTGACAGACTCTGGGGTTGCGGCGCTCATCTCGCTTTATTGGCCGAGGGAGCCGGCATACAGCTTCCGGTTCATGTGGCCAACATGACTAAGCCGCTTCTGGCAAACCAGAGCAGCGTACGGAAACGCCGTTTACCTTCCTTCCGGAGCGGTACCTATTTTCTACTTGCACTTTGATGTGCTTTCGAACTGCTAGGTTGGGAGGAGCAGGGACCGAGCAATGGGAGCTCACCCCGTTGCGAGGATTTGAACTGCCGACCTTCTGATCAGCAAGCCCTAGGCTCTGTGGTTTAACCCACAGCGCCACCTGCGTCCCTTTTGCTAGTTGTACATGTGATATTATTTGAGCTCATAATTTGGTCTTTGACAGAGGATGCATAATTATGTGTGTGCAGGTCCTTTTGTGAGTGTACTCAGTAGCTTACGCTCATGTCTTTTAACATCCATATGAAGCCGCTGGGAGAGATCATCAGCAATGTTCACCGATATGCAAATGATACCCAGCTTTACCTCTCATTTGAATTGAAATTGAATTGAATTGAATTGAAAGGCGGTGAACTTCCTCTGTGTCTGGAGGAGGCTGGAGGATGGATGACAGTCAACAGATTGAAGTTGAATCCTGACAGAAGTACTGTTTTTGAGGGACAGAGGGTAGACACGTGTGAGGGACTCCCTGGTCCTGGACAGGATATCTGTGCCCTTAAAGGACTAGGTACACAGCCTGGGGGTCATTTTGGACTTACAACTGTCCACAAAGGCACACATTAACTCTGCATCCAGGACAGCTGTCTACCAGCTCCATCTAGTATGCCAGCTGAGACCCTGCCTGCCTGCACACTGTATTGCCAGAGTGAAACATGCTCTGGTTACCTCCTACTTGGCCTACTGCAATGTGTTCTACATGCTGCAGCTCCTCCCTTGTGGCCTAAGGCTTCTCATATGTTATCGCAGCAGACTGGGTGCTGCAGCAGCTCCACTCTTTAATATAACACAGTTTAATAACACAAAGGCATGCTGGGTAATCCAGACACTTTCATTTTCTCAGTGAACCCAGAAATCTGGCAAAGATAAATGCCATCATTTGCGTGTTCAGACCCAGAGACCTCCCCCTTAAATAAAGACACATTTGACTCAAATTTTAGTTTTGGTTTTTGGCAGAATTTAGGCCACAACTTTATTGATAACAGAAAGGTGAGTGGTTGCATAGGCTCCGGTTTGACTAGCTCCCTACACCCTTGCAGGTAGTGCTGACCCAGAGCTCTATCATAGTCAGCCAAGGGTGAAGACCTGAAGAAGGTGAAAAGTCTGGGAGCAGACACTATTCACTCCCCAGATGCTCCCCTGGACTCAGGCACGGGCACCACCCCCTCTCGGGGGTTGACCGAAACAAGTTGAGTCCCTGGATTCCTTTAACAGAATACCCTTCACATAGGGAAGGCGAGACCGTTCTCCCATCCCTATCACATGAACCAGTGCCTATCCACAACCTTACAAGTTGGGACGAATTGCTACATGGCAGGCCAAACCTAAATGGCCACAGCCAATCAGCCAAGTGGGGAAAATTCCTGCCGTGCCCCTGTCCCAACGACAGACGACACACGACGGCATAGCAAGGTCAATTGCAAAAGGCCCTAAAATTAGGGAGAGGTTGGCGGGTGTTCCGATGCACGAGCTGAAAGAGGAAGCTCTGGGACACGTGCATAGGTATATATAGGTCCCTCAATCTGTTTAGACTGCACCTCATTGGCCAGATTACACCCAGCAATGAGGGACCTACCAATCGGGTGTTGTGGCTATCCAATAGGCCCACCCACAACCAGGAGATCAGTCTCCAGGTCTCACTGCAACACATGCCCTCTTTTAGGGAGGACACGATTTATACCACCTAATTATTTCCACTGATTGGTTGATTTCGTATTTATTTTATTATTTGTAATGCTGCAGAGAAGTATAAATGTAAATATAAGTTTCTTCTTGTTCTGCTATATAAAATGGTTTGATTTGTGAATAGTTAACTGAACGTGTGTGGCGGGGAGCAGGGAATTGGCAGTTTAGCTGTAACAGAGGCCTGGGAGATACAATGAATGACAAGAGCTTGAATTACATCACTACTCTGTATGTATTTTCACTGGGAACCAGGAGTAGAGAAGCAAAATGCTTCATGTTTCCCTGGCTCTGGCTCTGCACATTTAAATAAAAGCAATAGGTCTAATTAAGATCATTAGCACTGTAATGGATGAATGTTAAAATATTAATGGAGCCCAAACCCTGGAGAGATAGCTGCATAGACCAAACAGATTCATTACAAGAGATGAATAAGTATTTGCAGGGTTTGTGGTAGTGTTGCAGGGGAAATTCCTAATTAATCAGCTCAAACAACTTTACATTAAAAAGAAAAATAAGCCCTTGTTTAGGCCTAGGCAGACTTCCAAATGAACACAAATAGGTTGAAAGGGCAGTCTTCCCTTCCCACGTGCATTCACTAACCAAAGATAATGAACACCTGAATGGAGCTAAAGAGCTGTTCACATATAAAGGCTTTGTGCACAAGGAGGATTTTTATTCATCCGTTTATGAACTGAGTCAGCATGGAAAAGAATGGATTGTGTGAAATTCTTCCCGCTAAAGGTCAGAAATCTTATGGAAATACCGCCACATGCTCTTTTGAAATTTCTCAGATGGTTTATCTATAGAGGATCTTCAGATTTCAGTGAAAAACATTGTGTTTAATTTATCTTGGTATTTCCGTCAACAAACTTTCTAATGGTGGGGAGATAAGCTACTGTAAGGCACCTGAAATAGGTTAAGTTAAAACTTGAAACTTGAATTCTGGCCTCTCAGAAGCCGGAATGCCACAGAGTGAAAGTAACAGGAAAGGCTTGTGTACAACCCTTCTGTCTAAAAAAGATAGCAATCTGCAATATTTTCAGTGCAAAGTCATTTCCTTCTCTGCCCTTTAGTAAAATACTCTGTGCCCTTTAGTGATCAAGTACGGCTATTTTGGTATGAGGAAGGCACAGCTGAGTCCATCTTTGTACAGATAGCCTAAACAACTGCTGAGCTTTACAGTAAGGCACACGGACGTCCTAATAAAGTCATTGATTTCCTCACTGTCAAGGGAGTGAAAGGTTACACTTATCTTCTCACTCTGGCAATGGCAGTTAATGGGATGCTCTGCAGAAAGCCCAACCTTGGCGTAAATGCAGAGGAAAGAAATGATGCAAGAAGAAGGATTATTTCATGAATATTCTTAACTCAAATACAAAACCCCTCACCTTTCAGAAATAAAACAACCATGGGAAAACCATTTCAAAACAGGACATCTCTTAAAAGATGGATTGTATTTGGTATCACACTGTTATTATTATTATTTTTTAGAATGTGCTTTGTGATTGTTTGATGATTATGCGGAAGTTGGCGGCAAAACTGCTTTGAGCATCAGTTTACTGACTGAAAGATTTTTAAATCTTGTTTGCTTAGAAAATCTCAATGGGAGAAAAGAACGACAAAAGGCAGGTTAACGCAGTATGCATTCCCTGCCCCTAAGCAGGAGAGACCTTTGGAGGGAAGACACTCACACCAAGTAATCTAATGTGTGAATTCAAGCAATTGTCATGCAATACGGAAAAAGTGCTGTTTTGATCAAGGCAACTGCCACCAACCTTTTGGTCACACAGAATGTTTTTCCACATTGACTTTTTGGGAGTGAGCAGATGAAGACAAAACCTGTACAAGCCAGTGATGGCGAATCTTTTAGAGACCAAATGCCCAAACTACAACCCAAACCCACTTATTTATTGCAAAGTGCCAGCACGGCATTTTAACCTGAATACTGAGGTTTTCACTTTGGAAAAAAACAACTCATACATTAACATCTTTTGTCTTAAAAGAAAAACACAATAGCAGAGCTTTCAATGATACAAACAACTTTTTATTGAAAGGTAAAAGTTTGCATTATCCTTGTTTGGGAAATCATGAAAAAGGGAATTAGAATCATAGAATCATAGAATCATAGAGTTGGAAGAGACCACAAGGGCCATCGAGTCCAACCCCCTGCCAAGCAGGAAACACCATCAGAGCACTCCTGACATATGGTTGTCAAGCCTCTGCTTAAAGACCTCCAAAGTAGGAGACTCCACCACACTCCTTGGCAGCAAATTCCACTGTCAAACAGCTCTTACTGTCAGGAAGTTCTTCCTAATGTTTAGGTGGAATCTTCTTTCTTGTAGTTTGCATCCATTGCTCCGTGTCCGCTTCTCTGGAGCAGCAGAAAACAACCTTTCTCCTTCCTCTATGTGACATCCTTTTATATATTTACACGCAGACAACATGGCCGTTTTGATAATTTCCCTTCAAGAAACTCTTCTTTGGGAGATTTCAAAGCAGAAGCTGAATGGCCATCTGCCATGGATGCTGTAGTTGTGATCCCTGCATTTCAGAGGGGTTGGACTTAGATGACCCTTCGTTACCTTCCAACTCCCCACAATCCTATGAAAAAAACAATACAGTCTCCTTTGCCCTCTGCTGTGTGTGTATCCCCTAGCAGGGAGGATCTTGCACTTACCCATGGTGATAGGAGAGAGTTCAGCCCGAAAGTTTGCTTCCTGGCCTGACCAAGCAGGCGAAAAGGAAATCCCGGAGTGAAGCCCAGAGAACCACAGCGGTTCAATGCTCTGCTGCTGCCAGTTGCAGCCTAGAAGGGAGGCGCCCCAGCACAGAGTTTGTAGGGGCAGCGCGCATGATGAGTATAGCCTCACATATGCGAGTAGCCAGTTTGCTGCCCGCGGGCTGCAGCTGAAACGTGAACATTCCATTCTGCTGTCTTAAAGCGCCTTGGTGCAGAACTGTCAGTAAGCCTGGCAGCATTTTGTTCTCTCCTGCATGAGTGGGGTTCAGAAGTGCAGCCCGGCGGGCTAACCATCGAATCATAGGATTGTGGGGAGTTGGAAGGGGCGACGTCACATGTGCCCACAGAGAGGGCTCTGAGTGCCCCCTCTGGCACACATGCCATAGGTTCGCCACCACTGGCATAGGCCAACAATTTTTTTTATCCTTTATGGGATGATAAGTTTTGCTGAGCAACTTGGCTCAGATATATTTTCTGGAGCAATGCAGGGTTCAATTATGCAAAATAAGCTTTGTGAAACTTTGGGGCAACGGAGACCTTTGCAGTATCTCAGCATCTCCGAAATCTCCACTAATAGTAAGACAATCCTTGGAAAGGTTTATCAGCAAATCAGAATTTGGAAACAGAAAAGAGCATGGATACAAATAAGTTGTTTAGCCCTGGCAACATCAAAGCAGCTCAGCCCCTTACAATATGGTTACCAGATTTTTTTCAATGAATCCGGGGACACTTCCCCTCCCCTTTTTTTGAAACTGAGTAGCAAAAGGGAGTCAGTATTGGGGATGGTGAGGCAAAAGACCCTGAGCCCAAGCACAAATGCATATTGTATAAAGGTGCAAAACCCTTCTTTCGCACCCTGTGAAACATAAATACACAGAGGTTTTTTTAAAAAAACACCTGGGCAACAGTGACTCCTGAGCCTTCCCTGATCTCCTTCCTGCTTTGTTTTGACAGATCAGGGGAGGCTCGGGAGTCACGGGCAGGCGGCCGTTGCCCAGAAGAGGCCAGCCTGGTAGTGCAGTTACCTCTGGTTGGCTGCAGGAGCTGCTCACTGCCGTGGTGCAGGAAAAATGGCAGACGCCACGGCAGTGAGCAGCTCCTGCAGCCAGCCAGAGGCAAGTGCGCTACCAGGCTGGCTCTGGGCTGCTGAGGCTGCCACTGCCACGTTTCCCGGGGACAGATTTGCAAATCTGGAGACATTCCGGGGACAGAATTTGTCCAGGGACAAATTTGCAAATCCGGGGACTGTCCCCGGGAACCAGGGATGTCTGGTAACCCTACCTTACAACCCGAAACCCAATTTGATTTAGGGGTAAGTTCCCTCCTTGCCCCACTTTGTAAAGTTGTCTCTTTTCCCTTTCTGAAAACTGGATTTATTTTTACTTATTCGCATTTGCCCTTTGAAGAATCAGCTCACACAGCTACCCGCAGCGCAATTCCATAGTGCTTCATTCCTGTAATGTCTGGGTACAGGAACTACGTGCGTAAATGACACGGCCCCTTCCCAAGCTAGCATTGCCCTTGCTGGGAACGCAAGCCAAAGTGGCTTAATATACGCTAATGCAGGCTAATAAGGTTCAGAAAATGCTCCAGTGTGCACTTTGCATCTCCTGTGAATGAATGGCTTTTTTTTTACTTCAGCACTTTCTTGAGATGTAAACTAATGAATTCCTTTGTGCTGCGTCTTAGCATTGTGAAGCATTTCCTTTGCAAAAAGCCGCCTTCCACCATCGAAGTCGTTATGTTGACTTGAGAAATCAAACGTATTTGTCAGTGTCATAATGAAGTGATGAAATTTAATGAGAAAAGCTAGCTCTGACTTTCATTTTAATAAGCAGCATATGTGAAAGCACTGTGGGGACACTGCTAGAGAAGCCAGTGAGCATAATAGAAAGCAACCCCATGTGCCATTCAGTTTTGGGGACAGGATACAATGAGCTTTGCTGAGCAACTAGGAAAGGATGCAACCAGAAATGGGAAAGTGATGTATATGCAGTCCTTACCTCCTAGGCAAACATTGCTGTAAGAGAACAAGTAACTAATGTGCTAACATTTGTTGTAGAATTATAG
The DNA here is from genome assembly GCF_965113315.1 of Podarcis vaucheri. Lineage (NCBI taxonomy): Eukaryota > Metazoa > Chordata > Lepidosauria > Squamata > Lacertidae > Podarcis > Podarcis vaucheri. The sequence goes on along the minus strand of NC_138760.1, from coordinate 84,682,763 downwards.
AATCTTGGAGTTGGAAGGGACCTCAATGGTCATCTAGTCCAACCCCCTGCAATGCAGGAATCTCAGCTAAAGCATCCATGACAGATGGCCATCCAACCTCTGCTTAAAACCCTCCAAGGAAGAGGAATCTGCCACCTCGTGGGGGAGTCCATTCCACTGTTAACAGCTCTTCTTGTCAGAAAGCGGTTCCTGATGTTTAGTCGGAATCTCCTTTCTTTAAGCTTGAAGCCATTGGTTCGAGTCCTACGCTCCAGAGCAGGAGAAAACAAGCATGCTCCCTCCTCCATGTGACAGCTCTTAAGTTATTTGAAGATGGCTATCATATTTCCTCTCAGTTTCCTCTTTCCCAGGCTAAATATACCCAGCTCCTTCAAGCGCTCCTCATAAGGCTTACTTTCCAGACAGGGGCGGAAGAAGGGGGTGAAGTAGGGGCTAGTTGCCCCGGGTGTCACCACTGAGGGGGGTGACAAAATGCTGGGAGGCACTCACTGTGGGGCCTGCAGCATGCCCGAGCCACACATATCTCCTGGGAAAGGTGCGGTGGCTTGGGCACGCACAGGCGCCGCACTGCCCAAACGGTCCACCTGCTGCCTCCCCCACAGCTGTAGGGTGGCTGCGTGGGAGGAGGCAGACAGACTCTGGAGGCCCTGCAGTGTGCCCCATCCCTATGGGCAGCTCACCCCACCCCTGGGCGCGCCACCCCAGGTGCCCAAGTCGCTTCCTCTGCCACTGTTTCCAGACCCTTGATCATCTTGGTTGCTGTCTTCCGCACACGTTCCAGTTGTCAGCTTCCTTCTTAAATTGTGGTGCCCAGAACTGGACACAGTATTCCAGGTGTGGTCTGACCAAGGCAGAATAGAGCAGTACTATTACTTCACTTGATCTGGACACTATACTTCTGTTGATGCAGCCTAGAATAGTATTAGCTCCCCCCCTTTTTTTTTTGCTTCTGCATCACAGTGTTGACTCATGTTAAGCTTGTGGTTCACCAAGACCCCTAGATCCCTTTCACATGTACTGCTAGTAAGCCAGGTGTCCCCCATCCTATGTTTGTGCATCTGGTTCTTCCTGCCTAAATGCTAAGCCTTACATTTGTCCCTATTGAAATTTATTTTGTTAGCTTTCACTCAGTTCTCCAATCTGTTAAGGTCATTTTGAATTCTGATTCTGTCTTCTGCGTCATTAGCTATCCCTCCCAGTCATCTGCAGATTTGATGAGCATCCCCTCCATTCCTTCATTCAAAGTCCTTTATAAAGACATTGATCAACAACGAACCCAGGACAGAACCCTGCGGCACCCCACTTGTCACTTTTTTCCAGGATGACGAGGAACCATTAATGAGTACTCGTTGGGTCCAAACCCAGCTACAAATCCATATAGTCCAACCCTCTGCAATGCAGAAATCTCAACTAAAGCATCTATAACAGATGGCGTATAAGGTGTCTTTATTAATTTCTACATGTTTCTTGGTGCCTGGCGTAGAGAATCAAAGGTAAAAATATGGCTAGTGTTGTCTTGTTCCAAATTCAGTTTCTTCAAGAATCAACAATGCTTCTCAGTGCTGAGCTCAATTTGATAAACGGTTCCTGGGCAACATTCCTGGAAGAGTGCTAACAATTTGTCGCTGGTGTGGATGGTTCTCATTTTACATTAATGAACCTCACATCCTTAATCAGAAAGCTGATGAATGCAAAGATGATCATTAACGCACTTTGGAGATAATGAATCACATTACTTTGCATGGCAGCAAAGGTGTGATAATCACAGCGATTGAGTCATTTATAGATCAAATTTGGCTGTGGCAGTTTTAACTCATCTCACAGCTACACCTGCCATGCAATAATAGAGGACTATATGATTTCTTTCTTTTCTCTGTTTGATACCAACACTGCCTGCTTTTATCTGGATTTGTTTGCCAAATGATTCCCTGACGTCCAGGTCACATTAAATACACCATTTGAAAAGTGAAACCAGTTTCCAGTCCCCTTCGATCTATTTGCTGCAATGGACATCTCCCTCTTATTTTCACAGCTCATGTGCAACATCTGTGTTCATGTCCTGCTTTGGTTTATCAAACACCAGCCTGTTTCTAGAGTAAACCCAATATACATGTGTTGTGCAATCACCCTGAGCTCAAGTAAGTGTGCATAAAATTGCCTTATTATAGTGCTAAAGTTCACTTTAAAGCTCTTTTCCCCCCTCCAGTTTCCTTTTTGGAACCTCAAGAATGTATCAAATGCAACAAAATATAAACAAAATTTTAAAATGTGTTTCACAAATTGTGAAATAATGCAGATTCTAAGAGCGAAGGGATCCCTGACTCCTAATAGGACTTCAAAATGTGCTGGTATGGTTTTGTTTGAGACTATATTGGAATTAAGCAGCATATAAGTATATAAAATTCTCCATGATAGAAGAAATACTAGAGGTGTCCTCTAGGAATTTGTCTAACCATCTTTTAAAGCCATCCAAATTAGGGTCATGATTACGTCTTGTGGCAGTGGATTTCATACATCAGTTCTGTTGTGTAAATATTAGTAGTTTTTGTACTTTTTTGTTCTGATTTCTCTGCCATTGTGCTTCACTGGATGACTCAGAGTTATTTAACTGTTGAAAGGACCTCATATAGAAAAAGGTTTTTAGAATGTAGTTCAAATGCATTAGACAAACCAGATTCAGCAGACGACCGGGGTGTACATTTCATAGATCTACACAAGAAGAAATTTCAGGAGGTGTGGTTATTCTCACCTTTGCATAACAAGGCTCACAAACCTCTCTTCCACCCTTTTCTGCATAGTCAACGTACAGCACGAACATATCATGTTTACTCAGAAGTAAGTAACATTAAATTCAATGAGGCTTTCTCCCAGGTAAATAAGTATATGACTGCAGCCTTAATGCTATTAAATAAACCAAATTAAATGTGCCACAATTATACACGTGTATGAGCACCAGCCATTTCCCGCCTGACAAACCCAACTTATGCATGCTTTCTTAGAGGTACGTCCCACTGTTTTCAGTCAGGACCATTCTCAGGTAAATAACATGCACAGGATCACAACCTTGTAGAAGTGGTATTACTAAGTAGCGAAACTGTGAAATTTTCCCAGCAGAGAGTCTACAGATCTAAGCAAAAAGGGCAGCCTATTTGACTTTAAATACTGAAGAATCATGCCTTGCTTTCTTGTAGCACCTGTGTGCACCTGTAGGAGAACTGGGGTTCCTTATCTTTTAACTGATATTTTAAAAATGCAAGGTGACACATGGATTACTCTGTGCTTTGTTTTGTTTCCTGCAAGTCAGAAATACAACTAAAGATGGGTAAAATTTAGTCAAGGAATCCCTGCAAAGTTGCATCCTGCATGTTTGAATAGTGTCCATTATAAACGTGAAGATATACTCTAGATGCCAGTGCATCACTTTAAATGAATAAATAAACCTCCAGCGGTCAAACTAATGAGGATGGCAAAGCCAAGCCAATCTTAGCCCTTTCAACTTCCAAGTCATCCCTTCTCCAAGTATGGAAAGATGAGCTTTAAAATAGTTTCTGGAAGACTGATAAATCACAGCCTGGAATTCATACTAATCTGAAAGTGAACCTGATAAGCACTCTGCCAGTTGGTCAGCCCACATATGCAATTACGAATTCAGCTATCATACTGCAATATAGGAAGAGAAGACAGCTTCCGAAATAAACTGTTGTCAGTCTGACAGTTGTCTGGATGGAGATTCCCCCAGCACCTGAACTCATCCAGTTTTCATTTCCAAACATCACTTGAGATCAGTTAGCTGCATTCTTGGGCAGTGAAGTGGATCACCTGTCTATTACCCATAGGTTGCCAACCTTTTTTATCCAGTCATTTCCCTGCACCTTTGCTTTTAACAACAGACAAACAGAAATTTAGCATGGGGCCATTTCCCCATCAGCACATTCCCTTGTTAAGAAAAGACATACAGTGGTATCTCAGGTGAAGAACTTAATTCATTCTGGAGGTCCGTTCTTAACTTGAAACTGTTCTTAACCTGAGGGTACCACTTTAGCTAATGGGGTCTCCCACTGCTGCAGCGCCGCCGCTACGCAATTTCTGTTCTCATCCTGAAGCAAAGTTCTTAACCCGAGGTACTATTTATGGGTTACCGGAGTCTGTAACCTGAAGCTTCCGTAACCTGAAGCATCTGTAACCTGAGGTACCACTGAACTAGGAAAGGCCACAATCCTAACTGCCCAGTCCAGCTAATAACGAGTTCACTCTTTAGTGTTTCTGCATTTCCTTTCACCCTGAGCCACTATATCTGCTGAAACTCTGAAAGTGATAGTGGAAGATTGTTGGGATACTGCCAGGGAGACATCATCCATCAAGGCCCCATGTCGATTCCGGATGATCCATAGTTCTCCCATAGACACGCAGTATCATTCAATTAGCGCTACGAGCCCCAGAAATAGCTTCCCACATTCCAGAGCTCTTGCACGCTCTATCAGCAGATAACGCACAGCGAAAGATGCACGCAGGAGAGCATTATTTACAATTTTATTCAGCGTTGGTCAGAACAAAGAAAACATGACTGCCTGCTTCGGTGTCTCAGGCACAGAGAGAGAAACGAAAGCAATAGACAAACAGAAACTTCCTGTGAACAGGAAATACGCAGACTCTGTGACTCACAAAGCCTGCTCCCTTTTAAGGTGGAACGGAAATATCCTAACAAAGATGACATTTGGAATTAATGAACACCATAGACTTCTACAAAGAAACCATCCTATGGCACATGGAACAAGCCCTGATGACAAACTGTATACTATTAATATAGGCAATTAGGGTAGACTAGGAATGGGGAAACTTTTGTCCTATTGTTGGACCACAACTTCCATAATCTCTGACCTTTGGTCATGCTGGCCGGGGCTAAGGGGAGTTGGACTAGTCAATAGGGCTATAGAACAAAGCAGAATAATCCTGTCAAACCAAGAAATATTGTGTAGTGCTCATGAAGATGGGCTTGAATATCAGGGAGGGTTTCCACCTTTTTCTGACAGAGATGTTCTGTGCGTATCACTTCTCCCCTCATTCTCCATTGTCATCACATTCCAGGGAAGCACTGGAGCCTAGTGGAAACGCACAGCTGGCTTTTTAATATATGGCTGAACTTTACATGTAAGGCTGAAAAAGGGTTGTGCATATCCCCAACGTGTTATATTACTGTTTATTCTAAAGGTATAGAAGGACTAACAAATTTGACGAGGATCTAGTTTGCCCTGCCAATGGCCTACCGTCTGGTTCTTACTGCAGGGCTGCTGTGTACCTTTGCTGCTCGCTTATTCTGGAATATGACTCCATGAAAGTATTCATATTTCACCTCAGCTCAGACTTTGCGGTAAATCTGCTGTAAAACTTTGATTTATTAACTGAAAATTGCAGCCATTTGGATGAACTCTGAGAGTAGGAGGAAAGGCAGGGAGGTTGATTCCCCCTCCCCTTTATTTTGCTGCCCTATATAGAATTAAAGGAACTGAGAATGAGAAAGGAAATGCCTTTAGTTCTGCCCCCTGATACTCTTCTTAACAAGGAAGGCCTATGTGCAAAGGGTAATTCCTATCACTAGCTCTTGTAGGTCGGGGTGGGGAACAGGACTTGTCTGGTGAGCCAGGTAGTTCTCTTCCTCATCCCTTGCAGGCCAGGTTTGAGAGGTGGGCTGAGGTGCTCACCTTTTGGTGACCTTCTTTCACCCACATTGGTCTTACAGAGGACTCAGCTAGAGTGCAGGCTAGGTCTCCTTCCCCCAGTAACACCATGGCAGGAAGACATACCAGAAGGTAACACGATGGCATTTGCCAGTTAGACACAACTCTGTCAACGTTTTCTCTTACCTACATTTTTACTCACTACAAATTTCTTGGTGGGGAAGGTCATCTCTCAATTTCTAGGCAGTAGTAGGCCACAGCTACTGACAAACCTGAGCAAAATCGACAGAAAAAAGGAAGGAGGATCCGCACACAATAAATGATGGAAGCATCCCAATAATCACACTGTATATTCAAAGCCACAAAACAATATGCACAGAAAATAAAATAACAGAAAGAAACATGAACGCCTCACCAATGGCTGTGAATACATGCACACTCTTGAAAGACCAAGTAAATTGCGCCCTGAAATTTCACTGGCTGCACAATAAGCACTACACACAATATTTTATGTTGTTGTTTTTACTTTTTAAAAATGTATGGCAGTTTTCTGGTTGTGGTGACAGTTGTATACACTTCTTATATTTCTTGCCATAATTTTCTATGAACCTTACATTTTCTAGCAACAAATTAATATATACATATTGGAATTCCAGGAGTTCTTTCTTTCTTTCTTTCTTTCTTTCTTTCCTTCCTTCCTTCTTTCTTTCTTTCTTTCTTTCTTTTATTACCATGCATAGTATTTTAACTGGCAATACAAGCTATCCAAAATATAGATGAAGGAAGTTGCTGTCCTGACATCCTATGTTCAGAAATGTTCTAGGGTTGTACAATTTGTGTCTGATCTTCACAGTGCATTCAAAACATAACAGACAGAAAAATGATATGACTAATACAGTACTATCTTCATGTTCTGAGTACTTTTCCTTGGTGAATTGTCAATATATGTGTGTAGCGGGGGGAATATAGGGGAATGACATGTTTCTTAGGCCATAAGAATTGTTCCGATAAGGAACATACCATTCGGGGAAATGAAAGCACTTGGTTTGCCAGATGCGTCCGAAAGCCAGAGCTTATTTTAGTTTGAACATAATCTTTTGTCTCAGTGTCAAAATGAAAAGCGAGAGCCAAGAGAGATGCCAGGCCCTCAGTGAAAGAAGTGTTTGTGGAATGCCGTGAAATGACAAGGAAAATACTCTTGCAGCTTATAGGCTGGCACTTCGGCCTGTGGCCGTGTGAGATCCTGTCCTTTTGAACTAGTCGTATCAAGCATAACTCTCCCTGGGAATTGAAGCTCTACAAGTGACTATTGTGATTGGTTTGCTTCTCAAGCCAGAAAATCATGCCAAATGCCGTGTTTCAGGAAAGGGTGGGGGGGGGGGAAGAGAGGAGGAAACATGCACTGATCTGAGTTAAATTTTTGTTCATTTCCCCCTAACCCCAATAGTTTTGAACAATGACAAAATTTTGCAATGCCTGAAAGAAGTGCCTCTCCAATCCTATTTGCATTTACTTGGTAGAAAATTTAAATATTTTTAAATCTCTGTGTTTTCAGAAGGTTCTCTGCAGATGTACGTAACTCTGAATTCCTGTTCCACTGGCTACACAAAATTAGAGTCAGTCCACCCCAGCCATAATTTCCTGAGGCAGTTTAATGCAGAGGGCGCCAAAAAAATTTTTTGGGGGGGGGCAGGCGGCAGTAGGCATTTTGGAATTTTGAGACAGTCACAACATGGCTGCCATGGGTATGGAATAACACAAAATGGCAGTGCTTTTTTCACAAGATCTGAGCAGTGCTCTTTTCTAGAAAAATAGGTGCTGGTACTCACAATGAAGTTTACAATAAGTGCCACACTTTTTAACAACATCAAAAGAAGTGCCAGTACTCATAGCTGTCAACGTTTCCCATTTTTTAAGGGAAATTCCCTTATTCCGAATAGGATTTCTCACAAGAAAAGGGAAAAGTTAACAGCTATGCTAGTACTGCGTACCCTTGAGTACCCTCTGGGGGGGAGCACTGACTGTGGGGGTTGGCATAACAAAAATGGCTGCCATGATGGCACAGCATAGTACAAAATGGCTGCCATAGAAAAAGAGAAAAAGAGTCAGGGCCAATAGAAAAAGAGTCAGGGCCACAAAATTGTACAGGTAACTCCTCCCCACCCACAAGTTATTAAATTATGGGTGAACATATCAGACAACACAGCGATTCTTCAAACAGCTTTTGTTTATTCACAGGCCAGAACAGAACTGAGCTGAAGGTTTCAGCCAACCTGCTTATATAGAGCTCAACTACAAGGCAACAGTAACAACTTTCTGTAACTATCCAGTCACTGAATGTCACTTTCAATTCCTTATTTGCATATGTGGACCTTAGTGAAAACTATCTACAGTATCCCCCTGCTGGCCCAGGGTGAGAACTTCAGTACACAACACATGCCTCTTCTTAAATGCAAAAATTGCAACAAATGCACCATTGTTGATCTTGCTCATAGAGTAAATCTTTGTCCCTCTCCTCTGTTCATAACTGAATGGTGTGGGGTGTCCTGTTCTGTCATCCAATGAAATGTGGGCATGTTTAAGGGGATGTGTTTAATGCAGAACAGTACAAATCAGTGCAAACTGGAACTGTTTGAGGGGATACTGAGATATTTCGTGAAAGGCATAGGAGGTACCGTTGACCACACTGGTGACCCCAAGTTTAAAGCAAAAATGGAGGCCCTGGCCATTTTATCTGATTCATGGGAGTCTCCCCACATCCTGTTGTGTGTCCTTCTTGAGCAATTTTACCTGCCTGAAATGCATCTTTGAACTGTGATAAGCCTATTGATTACCTGGGTGCAGTGGGCTGCGTGTGTCAAAATCTCTGACTTTGCATGGCTGGATGCAGCCTATTATACAAAGTCGCATCCATTGCTCTGCCCATTTTTGTCTCTGACCCCACCCACCATTGGCGTGTGATCCACAGAAGATTCTCTATGACAGAATGTATCCCCTGGGTTGAAAAATGTCTAAAGCCATGAACAGTAAATGACTGTGGTTGGGCTTTTTTTAAAGGAATGGGGAAATTATCCTTTCTTTTGTCCTCATTACATTTCAAAAAGCTCAGCATTTGTACATTTTTCTTCTGTCTGTGAACCCTGCGGGGCAGTCCTTGTTACACATCAAATGAAAACTTTGGAGACTAATACCTCATTTTAGAACAGTTTCAAGAACCTTTCGGTTCATTTTTCTCTTTCTTGAGAATGACTTAACTGGTCTCATTTCATTTGCCTGGCTTGATTTTTTTGGCGAATTGGGATGTGATATCAGGCTCTCATAGAAACATAAATCCCCATTTGTATTTCAAAATGTCACCTTTGATTTTGTTCCACTAAGGCAGATGAGGTTTTTTTCTTGCAAGATAAGAGAGAACTGAGCCTCTGGACTGATCCCACAGAAATAACCTTTATGTTACAATATAATACTGTACTGTTATGGTTTCCTGTAATGATTTTATTTTAGATACACATTGATTTGATCAAAATCTTCACTTCTAATCCAATGCATATCTTTTAATGAAGTAATTCTGTGCTGTAATGCTTGGATTAAGAATTTCGGCTACATATTTAACTGATGTCAGGCACCATAGCATCACTGATATCAGACTAGTCATGCCAATTCATGTGTATTTTTAAGGGGTTCTGTTCTGTACTGGCTGCTCCTCCTTCAAAAATGGTTTTCTGTACTGCTGCACTATTGACTCCTCACTGTTGTCCTCTGACTCCTCTCAGTCTTTCGTTTCCATTCCTGCCATACTCTCTTGCCTCCATTTCCCCCTTTTTAACAGCAGGGGTTAGTTGCGCTATGAAGGCATATCACCTTGCATGGTATTTAGACTGTCACATGATGCTATTATCTCCTGGCCTGGTATTCAGCAAGATTCAGCCAGTATTTGTAAATCCTTCAAAAGGGACAGAGAAACACCCCTCCCCACAAAAGAGGCATTAATTAGAGTTGTGAGGTCTTCACACCTTGTCCCAATTTCCCCCCCCCCCCATCCCTTGCTGAAAGGAATGGTTGGAATCCTGCATGGCAGTGTTTTCTCTTTCCCACTCTTAGGTCAGCATGACTGACTGCAACATTCACACAGTTACTGCCCACTATCCCCCAGTTTTTAAACTGCAAGGTAGCTGCACTATCATGACACACCTGAGGCCAGAGAGCAGGGCCCACAAGATGGCTCCCGGAGCTAGCTGAGGAAGGGAGGGAAATATGCAAAACAGACAGGTGGAGAAAGGCAAATACATACTGTTATGTATTGAAGTTATCACCCTGGCCACCATGTATATAGTTTTCACTCAGGTCCACGTCAGTTAATTTAGGTGGGAAACCCTGGGTTGTTGCTGTTACAATGTTGACAGCCAGCTGCCTATACAGTGGTACTTAATTCGTTTTGGAGGTTCGTTCTTAACCTGAAACTGTTCCTAACCTGAGGTACCACTTTAGCTAATGGGGCCTCCCGCTGCCGCACAATTTATGTTCTCATCCTGAAGCAAAGTTCTTAACTCGAGGTACTCTTTCTGGGTTAGCGGAGTCTGTAACCTGAAGCGTCTGTAACGCGAGGTACCACTGTAAAAGCAGGCGGGCTGAGCTGTTTGCTGTTCAGTTCAGTTCCAGCTTACTTACAAAGAACTACTTGGAGAAATCTCTGTGTCGTCTGCTATGTCCACCCACTATTTAATACATACAAATGGACAGTGGGGAAGCAAATGGCAAGCGGGGAGGAATGGGCTAGCTGGCATGGAGCAGACAGGTGGAAAAGCAAGCAGTGGGTAGGGCCAATGGAGTGCCTTGTTGTACGTGTGTCCACATGCCTCCTGCTACCTCTTTTCTGGAGCAATTTTAACTCACCAAATTGCCAGGGCATCCAAGCGCAAACATCTCCCCCTTCTTGGTCCCCCTTCAAGGGTGGTTATTTGTGCCATGACATCATGCCAACGCCATGTCACCCCATTAGGCTTCTAAGACATTTTAAAGTTTGTGATTGCTGTGCTAGGTTCCACCACCCCAGGAATGCCAGTATCCGGCATCAACAGGAAGTACGTCGCAAAGAAGCAAAGTTAATTTGATGCATTGGCAAGGCATCATGGCACTATGACACAATGAAAACAGATCCAAAAATAAACTCCAAAAACAAAACTAGGAACATTTGTGGTATGAAAGGAACTCAAGTGCCCTGTATGAGATAAAGATAGTGGCACTTGTGAAAGTTGGTGGAGTCACTGTAAATAGCAGTGCATTGTCAAGTGAGGTTGCACATTTTTATGGGCAACTGTCGCTAAAATGGCATTGCTCCATAATTTCCCCACAGTTTGTTGTTTACCAGCCAGTAAAATCAATATGCAACCAACTGTGATACAGCAATGGAAAATTAATGTGGTATTTGATGTTCTCATGCCTCAATTCTACCACAGAGGACTCATCTGTATAAGGATGAATAAATCTGAATGTATGAACAGAAAATGCCATCTTCTTGTGACATTTCCCCATCATTACTTTTATATAAATGTACCTGGAGAAACTAGGAATAACAAACTTGATCATGCATGAAGAAGGCGGTGCTTTGTTAAATAAGTCAGAATCGAAGTAATTGTATTAATGAAATAAATATTCTAAACCTATCCATGGTCTCTAAAGCTGTGGAAGCTTAGTCAGGCTACATAATTCTTTTAAAAATGGTAATTAATAACAGTGCCTTCAATTCTAATTGTTACTTCCCATATGTCAATTCAAGTTTGTTTCATTGAGTATATAGTGGTACCTCTGGTTGCGAGCGGGATCCGTTCCGGAGGCCCATTCGCAACATGAAAAGAACGCAACCCGCAGCAGCGCATGATGTCATTTTGCGCTTCTGCACATGCATGAGTGGTGAAACCTGGAAGTAACCCTTTCCGGTACTTCCGGGTCACCGCAGGACGTAACCTGAAAGAACGTAACATGAGGTATGACTGTATATACCTATATGTATATGTATATCAATATACAGTGGTTTGGAATAGAGTAGTTGCTTTGGAAGATGATCATCAGGCATCCGCACAACATGACCAGTCCAACAAATTTGATGTTGAAGAATCATTACTTCAACACTGGTGATCTTTGCTTCTTCCAGTACACTGGTATTAGTTTGCCTGTCTTCCCAAGTGATGTGTAAAATTTTCCGGAGACACCGTTGATGGAATCTTTCGAGGAGTTGGAGATGGCGTTTATAAGTGGTCCATGTTTCACAAGCATATAGTAAGGTTGGTAGTACAATTGCTTTGTAAACAAGCATTTTGGTTGCAGGGAACCAGGCAGAGGACCTTCTCAGTGGTGGTACCCACCCTGTGGAACGCCCTCCCATCAGATGTCAAGGAAATAAACAGCTATCTGACTTTTAGAAGACAAGCAGCCCTGTTTAGGGAAGTTTTAATGTTTGATGTTTTATCATGTTTTTAATATTCTGTTGGGAGACACCCAGAGTGGCAGGGGAAACCCAGCCAGAGTTGTGGGGTATTATTATTATTATTATTATTATTATTATTATTATTATTATTATTATTAAATAATAATAATAATAATAATAATGTCAGAGCTGCTTCCAGATCCTAGCTCACAGAGGATCACGCTAGCCAGCGATCATTTAGTAAAAGTCTTTATTGAGTTACATTTTCCATTCTCAAGCTGCTGCGTGCAACTCTACGTCTAATGGCTAGATCGGCGAAGTCCCGTCTGAGTCTCCGCCCCTTGCGCACCAACTTAATACCCTAGCCCTGCTCCACCTTTTCCGCCTGACTGTTCTCCTCTGGGTCCCTCTGCCCCCCGGGGTCTCTTCCTTCCTGGATTCTTCTGACGCCGACCCCCCGGACTCTCCTGTCTCCTTGCGCCGGGCTTTAGGACCTAGCTCTCTTTCAGGGCTGCCTACTGCGTCACTTCCCTGTGCATTTGAACTTGGCGCGCGCGCCCAACTTTCCACTTTCCGTCTGGCCGTTTCTTCGCTCCCCGATGGAGGTGTGGCCACTCCTGACTCATGCCCTCCCCCCTGTTGTGAGCTGCCAGCGCTTGATCCCTGGCTCTCTTCCTTTTCCCTGCTCTCTGGCGGTGACGCTGGTCCCGATTTCCAACTGCTCTCCTCTGAGTCCCCTCTGGCTCTATCTCCCTGGGGTGTCCCCCTAGGCTCCCCCCTTGCCCTGGCCACTGGTGCTCCTTTCTGTGAATCTTCTGATTCACTGGAAAGACTCGGAGATCTCGGGTCGTCGTCATCACTCATCTTTTCCTCTGCCTCCTCCCCCTCGCTCTCTGTTTCCTCCCTTGCCCTTGCCTCTGCTCCTGAACCCCTGACATCCATCCCCCCCTCGAAGCCCCCCGTTCCCCCCTCCCCTCCTTCCGGTGCGGGAGCTGGGTGCTGCTGCGGCAGAGGGACGAACGTCGGATACCGTTCGCTTCCCGTGGTGGGCCTCCATTTGAAGTCTCCCGGTTCTTCCTCCCTGCTCTCGTCGACGACGGTCACCTCCGCGTCCATCTCTGTGCCGCCGTGCTCGAAACCAAGGTCGTCCCCGAAAACGTCCATGTCCGTCTCTCCCTCACTGCCTCCTGGCGGCGTTGCTCGTCCGGGACCTTCCAGCCACCTCTTGCGCCACTGCTCCTCTGGTCTATCGTCCCACCAATACGAGGGTTCTGAGGCAGATCCCGAGGGTGACCCCTCCGGGGAACGGGCATCTCGTATCAGGTCCTCTTCCGAGTCGAACCCCCGGAACGTGCTTGCAGAAAGTGTGGGAGTGAAAAGCCAGTCGTCGAAAAGGTCTGCTGGCATTGGTCTATGCGGGAAGAGGGCATGAAACTCGTCCTTGAGCAGAGGTTCATCCAAGGCGTAGCCCGGCACCCAGCTGTTCGCACTGGCCGGGGTGCCCTCCTTGGCGAGAAGGTATTCTACTCCCTCTTCCCCCCACCTGGAGTCCAAAATTTCCGTGACTTCGTTGATGCGCTCCTCCTGTGCCACCCCCGCGTGCCCGGTTCTTTCCCTGAGCGGACTCGGCGCCGTTCCGGGTTCCTGAAACCTGTGCGGTGCCTTGTAGGGAGTGAGCACCGATCTGTGGAACACCGGATGCATTCTGGAACCCTCCGGAAGCGCCAGCCTGAAAGCCACCGGGTTGACCTGCTCTTCGACTTGGTAGGGCCCCAGTTGCTTATGCCCTAGTTTCTTCTTGGCCAACGACCTGGCCGGCACTGCGTGGGCTGCTAACCAGACCCAGTCTCCCACATGGATCTCTTCACCAACCCTTCTGTGTTTGTCTGCCTGCACCTTGTATGCGTGTTTGGCCAGCTCCAGGTGCCGCCGCAGCTGATCGTGGACCTCCTGCAACTCTGACGCGAACGCATCTGCTGTCTGCGGCTCCCCCTCCACCATTCTTTCCAGTCCCGGGAAGGTTCTGGGGTGCCTCCCGTTGTTGGCGAAGAACGGCGTGACCCCCGTGGACACGTGCTTCGTGTTGTTGTAGGCGAACTCGGCGAGCGGCAGGTAATCCACCCACGTCGCAGGCTGTTGATTCGCATAGCATCTCAGGTACTGCTGCATGATGGCATTGACCCGCTCCGCTTGCCCGTTGGTCTGCGGGTGTCTCGCTGACGCCAGGTTGATCTTGACGTTTAGGAAGCCCATCAGCTTCTGCCAGAAATTCGAGATGAACTGCCGCCCGCGGTCGGACAGAATAGACCGTGGCAGACCGTGAACCTTGAACACGTGGTCTATGAACAGTTTGGCGGTTTGTTCCGCCGTGGCCACCTTCGCACACGGGATGAAATGTGCCATCTTGGAGAACAAGTCCACCACCACCAGCACGGCCGTCTTGCCCCCCGAGCTGGGCAGATCCGTGACGAAGTCCAGGGCGACTCTCTCCCATGGTTCGACCGGAGTTTGCAGCGGTTCCAACAGTCCGGCCGGCGGTCTGTGCACTGGTTTGGCCCTCTGGCAGGTGTCGCACCTCGCCACGTAGTCCGCGACCTCCCCTCTCATTCCGGGCCACCAGAAATCCCTGGCGACTAATTCCACCGTCTTCTCCTTGCCAAAGTGCCCGGCAGTGGGCGCGTCGTGCAGCTGATGCAGTACCTTGGCGCGAAGTTCGTCTCCCGGCACGTAGATGGCCCCTTTACGGATGAGCAATCCATCTCTCAGCTGGAACCCGTCGGTCGCTGCCGTGCCCCTTTGCATCTCTGCCATCTTTGCTTGCGCGAAGGAGTCATTCTGCAACGCTCGTCGCACCGCCTCCAGGTCCACTGTCGCCGCAGCGCACGCCCACACTGTTGGTGCGAAGATGTGCATGGCGGCCGCTGGCGTGGCGTCCTCCAGATACTGTGGCTTACGGGAGAGCGCGTCCGCCATGATGTTGGTGTCCCCCGGGACATACTCTATTCGGAAGTCGAAGTTCGCAAAGAACTCAGCCCAACGTATCTGCCTCTGGTTCAGGAACTGTGCCGTGCGCCAGTTCTCCAGATTCTTGTGGTCCGTGCAGACCTGCACCGCGTGCTTGGCGCCGATCAGGAAGTGCCTCCACGCTTTGAATGCTGCATGAATGGCCAGCAACTCCCTGTCCCAGATGGTGTAGTTCTGTTCGGACTTGCTGAGCTTCCTGGAGTAAAACGCCCCCGGCCGCCAAACCCCCTGCGGGTCTCTCTGCAGCAGGACTGCTCCCACGGCTCTGTCCGAGGCGTCTGTCTCGACCCTCATCGGCCTGCTGGGGTCGACATGCAGCAGCTGCTCTTCCGACGCGAAGAGACGTTTGAGTGCCTGAAAGGACCGCTCCGCCTGCTCTGTCCAGATGAACTTCTTTTTCTTGGAGCTAAGCGTGTCCGTGATGGCCGCTGTCTGCATAGCGAAGCCTTTGATGAACTTGCGATAGAAATTCGCGAAGCCGACAAATCGTTGGACCTCCTTCCGGTTGCGCGGGCTTTTCCAATCCAACACCGCTCGAACCTTGGCGCTGTCCATGGCGAGCCCCTTGTCAGACAACTTGTAGCCCAGAAAATCCACCTCCGTCACGTCGAACTGGCACTTCTCCAGCTTGGCGTAGAGCCTATGCTGCTGCAGCCTGGTCAGCACTTCCTTGACGTGTCTGTCATGCTCCTGCTGCGATTCCGAAAAGATCAGGATGTCATCTAAGAAACAGACGCACGTCTTGTAGAGTAGCCCCGCCAACACGTGATGCATGAACGCTTGAAAAGCGTGGGAGCCATTTTGCAATCCAAAAGGCATAACTCTATACTCGTAGGTGCCCAGTGGCGTGAACATGGCTGTCTTCCACTCATCTCCCTCCCGCATGCGAATGAGGTTGTACGCCCCCCGCAGGTCTAACTTGGTGAACACTCGGCCCTTCCGTACCTTTGCGAGGAGGTCGTCGATTCGGGGCATGGGGAAGTCCGATGGCTTGGTCACACTGTTTAAGATGTGATAGTCCACGACCAGCCTTTTTTGGGGCGTGTCCCGCTTCTTAACAAAGAATACAGGACTGCCCCCCGCTGCCTTGGACTCCCGGATGAAACCGCGCTCCAAATTATGATCTATGAACTCTTTGAGTTCCTGCAGTTCGTCCTCAGACATGGAATACAGCTTCCCTTTAGGCAGCGCCGCCCCCGGCAGCAGGTCAATTTTGCAGTCATATGGTCTGTGGGGGGGTAGCCTGTCTGCCTCCTTCTCGCAGAAAACCTCCAAAAATTCTGCGTACTTGTGGGGAATCGCTTGCAGCGTGCCTAGCAACAGCTGTGACTCCTCTTGCTCCCCTTCCTGCCGGGGCATGATGCAGTGTTCAGCACAAAAGGAAGAGCCGAAGGTCAGCTGCCTCTGGTACCAAGCCAGCGTCGGGCTGTGCTTGTCCAGCCAACTCATGCCCAATACAATAGGCGTGTCCGACAGTTGAGTGACGTTGAAGCTGATGATTTCCCTGTGATTTCCAAGCCGCAGCACCATAGGTGGCGTCTGCTTCACCACTTGCCCCCCTAGCAGCTCCCTGCCATCCACCGTGACAACCTGCAGGGGCAGCGTGGCAGGCAGCAACTGTATAGCGTGCCGGTCGACAAAGTCCTGCCCTATGAAGTCTGCATTGCTTCCCGAGTCGACGGTGATTGGCACGTCCATGGTGATTCCATTGGGTAGCTGGAGCGATGCGGTGAGCCTCACTACTGGCTTGGGCGGGAGGGGGTCCATGGGCGGTAAAATCCCTGGGGACTGCTTCACTGACACGTCTGGCTGGGCCCCAGTGCCTCTTCCTCCAGCCAGACATCGTCGTTTCCCTGCTGTGGTTCTCCTTGCTGCGTTGCTGCAGTCACCATTGCTGAGGCTGCAGTGTGCTTGTGGAGCCTCCGGGGACACTCTTTCGCCATATGCCCTGGATCCTCGCAGATATAACACTTCCTGTTCCCTCTAGGAGGCTTCGCTTTCACTGCTGCCGGTGCTAGGGCTCTGGCTGCTGACTGAGCCCTTGCACTCCCAACCTCCATCGGTTCCACCCCTCCCCCTGTTGGAGGCGTGGATTGCGCACGCGCTGCTTCTCTGGGAAGGAAGGAGGAGCCCCTGGCTGGTTCGCGCCCGCTGTGCCCTTCGTCCCTGCTCCACGGACGTTCTTCCAGCCGCACCCCCACCGCCAGCGCCCTCTGAACGATCTCCTGCGTGGTCCGGGGTCTCTCCCCCCTCGCAATTTCATCTTTAACCGAGCTGTGCAATCCCTCCCAAAACAGGTCTCTTACCGGAGCCGAATCTCTGTCCCATTCCAGGGCACTGACCAAGGCGAAAAAGCGTGCATGATACTGCCTTACGCTGGCCCTCCCTTGTTTCAATCCATGTATCTGCTGCCGAGCAAGATCCACGTCAATACTTGATAAGAAACATCCATCCATCGCTTTAATAAAGGCATCCGCGTTTTGGAGCGCCGGATCCCCATCCCTCCACAAATTGCGCAGCCATGCTTTGGCATCTCCATGCAAATGAGACATGATGAATCCCACTTTTTCTTGCTCATCTCTAAAGTCTCTTTTCAGCAGTTGCAGTGCACACATTACATCTGCTCTAAAGTTGGGGTACTGTTGCAGATTCCCATCGAAGTGAGAGACCAGACCGCCTGTTCGTCTCGCCAACCCAATTCCCTCCTGTTTGGGTGTCAGTTGCCCTTGCTTAGTAAGCATGTCCAACCTGATCTGGAGATCCCTGCAGGCGGCAGCTGCCTCCTCCTCTCTCTTCCTGGATGCGAGAGCCTCGGCATTCAGTTGTGACACTGCTTCTCTGAGTTCCGCTATCTGCTGCTCAGCCGTCATGTCGTCTGCCGTTCGTGAGCTCGCTAGTAGGCACCTGCTTCTCTCCTCTCCTCGAGGCTGTAGATGCCCACAATTAATGAGACGGGACTTACTGTCAGAGCTGCTTCCAGATCCTAGCTCACAGAGGATCACGCTAGCCAGCGATCATTTAGTAAAAGTCTTTATTGAGTTACATTTTCCATTCTCAAGCTGCTGCGTGCAACTCTACGTCTAATGGCTAGATCGGCGAAGTCCCGTCTGAGTCTCCGCCCCTTGCGCACCAACTTAATACCCTAGCCCTGCTCCACCTTTTCCGCCTGACTGTTCTCCTCTGGGTCCCTCTGCCCCCCGGGGTCTCTTCCTTCCTGGATTCTTCTGACGCCGACCCCCCGGACTCTCCTGTCTCCTTGCGCCGGGCTTTAGGACCTGGCTCTCTTTCAGGGCTGCCTACTGCGTCACTTCCCTGTGCATTTGAACTTGGCGCGCGCGCCCAACTTTCCACTTTCCGTCTGACCGTTTCTTCGCTCCCCGATGGAGGTGTGGCCACTCCTGACTCATGCCCTCCCCCCTGTTGTGAGCTGCCAGCGCTTGATCCCTGGCTCTCTTCCTTTTCCCTGCTCTCTGGCGGTGACGCTGGTCCCGATTTCCAACTGCTCTCCTCTGAGTCCCCTCTGGCTCTATCTCCCTGGGGTGTCCCCCTAGGCTCCCCCCTTGCCCTGGCCACTGGTGCTCCTTTCTGTGAATCTTCTGATTCACTGGAAAGACTCGGAGATCTCGGGTCGTCGTCATCACTCATCTTTTCCTCTGCCTCCTCCCCCTCGCTCTCTGTTTCCTCCCTTGCCCTTGCCTCTGCTCCTGAACCCCTGACAAATAATAATAATAATAATTTGTTGTTGTTGCTGTTGCTGTTGTTATTATTGTTATTGTTATTATTATTCACCCTTGTCTTGGCCAATAGTCCTAGGTCTCCTTTACATTGTTGGTAAGTCTCTTCACTGGCTACTGTAACAGAATCTCCTGCATCTAATTCCATGCCTACTAGATGATTGTGGAATTGTAGGCTCCACTTTCTCTCTCCACCCCCTCAGCTGCATATTGTGAACCCTTTGATCTGCTTTCTCTTCCCTTATTTTCTTGCCCATTCCTTGGCCTGACTTGGTTGTCCAACTAAATAGCTCCTCTTGCAATTTCTTGCTAAATGCCCAATTTTTCTGCATTTGTGGCACCAAGACATTCTGTGTTTACAGAGGATGAATGCATTCCTCCGCAATGACAACGCATCTCCAGATCTCTAGGCTTCTCCTGTGGGCTGTGCGCTTGGATTTATTGACTCATTTTGTCTGTATTTTGTCCTTATTGTTAAGTTCCATATCCTGTAGATTTCTCACTGCTGCTTCCATGGCTGTCACCCCCTTTAAAGCTTTGTCCCAGGTCAGTCATTGATTTTGAATTTTAATATCACCAACTCCGCGCTCCAGAACATTTGCAAAAGAACAGCGTTCGGCAAGCTTTTTGCGACCAGCAGTATACATTCACCTTCCTTCCTCCTCCTAAAATGGCATTCAAAACGTTATGCTTGGCCTTGGAATATAGTGGTCAGACAAGATATTGTGCAACTCTGCTAAACTTTTGTCCCCTGGCTTTTGTGGTTGCTAAACTTTTGTCCCCTGGCTTTTGTGGTTTGCACTAAAGTTGTAAAAAGGGAGTAAGCTTCACTGCCAGAAACCATCAGCATTGTTGCCTTTTGTTTCTCACCCTCAGTGATTTCATTAGCATGAAAATAGTGGTCCAGTCTTTCCACATATTGCTGCCATTCCACTGTTTCTGAATTAAATCTCTCGATTTTCCCATAGGAGAAGAAGAATCGTTACTACGGCCATAAGGTAAGGTAAAAGCACATGCATACATACAGCATGCTAAACAGGCAATAGGGCAACGGTAGAAGTAGTGGATACACATACTCATTCTCTCAATTACAACAAACCAGTATAAGATAAAAACACATAAAGCACATAAATCATGTGGCATATACCATAGGATAATATGATATTAATTTACTTGTTGCTGCTGTAAAGTTCTTACTTATTTAACATTAAACAAAGTTGCTGCAGAACAACAGGTTGTTTGTTGATGAACAGGCTAGCACACAGCTGCATAAGAAAGTGAGAGTACACACAAGAACAAGCTAAAGGGTGGAGTCTTAACTCCAGCCCATAACTGAAGAGAATGCTTGACTCTGAAATTACCAATTACTACATAAAGACATGGATGGCACTGTGGTGTAAACCACTGAGCCTCTTGGGCTTGCCGATTGGAAGGTTGGCAGTTCGAATCCCCACAATGGGGTGAGTTCCCGTTCTTCTGTCCCTGCTCCTGCCAACCTAGAAGTTCGAAAGCACGCCAGTGCAAGTACATAAATAGGTACCACTGTGGCAGGAAGCTAAATGACGTTTCCGTGTGCTCTGGCTTCCGTCATGGTGTCCCGTTGTGCCAGAAGCAGTTTAGTCATCCTGGTCACATGACCCGGAAAGCTGTATGTGGACAAATGCCAGCTCACTAGGCCTGAAAACAAGATGAGTGTCATACCCTATAGTCACCTTTAACTGGACTTAACCGTCCAGGGGTCCTTTACCTTTACCTTTTACGTAAATCAAGAAGCAGCAACAAGACTCGAAGCAGCCAAAATAACTAGGATTGCTCAAAAAGCCCAAAGTGAACTATGTGCATAACTGAGACTATTTCCCAGAATCTTTTGCAACAACAAGGGGTCTTGTGATATATGCTGAGGGCTTACTTGGTAAATATGTCTATGTGGAGAATTTTCTTTTCTGAAGGTAAAAAGTTTGCAAGATATTCTTCTAATTTATTTGGTGTTGCAGCAATTGTTCTGTATTTAAAACTATGTTAAACTAGGTTAACTATATTAATTTTAAAAGCTAGGTTAAAGCTAACATTTATTTATTTTTTGCCTTGCTTTTGAGCTGTCCAGACTCCCAAAGCATCTTAAATGAGATCAATAAAAATGTGAGGAAATGAAACAAAAAGAATTAGAGGAGGGGGGCTGCAGAGGGGGGAGGGAAGAAAACTCAGGCACCCTTTATTCCAGTCACAGGAGTTTCATAATAACCAGCTGGGGTGGAAGCAGTTCAGAGAAAAGAGGAGCCACAAGGAGCTGGTGTTTCAGCAGAGTTGGTAGAGTGGGCCTGCTTTCCTTAGCTTCTCTTCTCTCCCTCTGTTGCAATGGCACTAATATAATGCAAATAAAATATCATTTCCTTAGCTTTGAAGCTGCTTTCATCAAAAAGCCAACTGGTACACACAGACAATATGAACCTGAGGTTTACTTTACTTTTGAGACCCATCAGCTACGCTCACCTGGTTTAGCCAGTCAGTCAAAGCTGCTTCCAGAATGTGGCTGCTGACACATGCTAACAGCTTCTAGGAGTCACAAGTGAGAGCTGAGTGCAGGGTGGGGACCAAAAGTGAGCAAACTACCCCAGAAAGAGTATGATACGTCCCCCACCAGAGGGACTACCCATCTCCTAACACCTCATACCTGCTGCATGTGGATATTGGAGGTGAGGACAGCTTCTTCAGCATCCTCAGTTTAAGCTCCCTCACATTCTTTTGAGCATTTGAATAGTTCTGAGAAGACGGATAGGGAAGTGAGCCTTAAACATTTTCTTAGATTGTCCAAATTTATTAAAAGCTTTCATCATTGATGGAGTGCAACCATTGCCCGTTTATCACTTTGGCAGTAGCTTCCTTCAAAGCAACTTAATCTGGGATTATTTTAAGGTAAAGCTAAAGCCAATTTCAAACTTCCTTAAAGCTTTTGAGTATCTAGCAAGACTAGTGAGTCAAATTCACATTTACACTCTCATGTGGCTCTATGAAAGAACTTTGAAATTGGCATAAATTACATTATACTGACTTCAAGGATACATCACACACCACAGTCAGAGGAACTGTCTAACTATAAAATGGCTGTCAGCTGCTGATAATCATTCATTCATTCATTCATTCATTCAGTTAATCAATTAAACCCATTTGGTTACAGCATAAAACAAAGGCTCCTAAAGTGAGCAAGATCCTCAGTTTGCAATCCTACATACAGTTTCTTGGATGTCAGACCTATAGAATTTACTTCAGTGTAGACATGTATAGGATTGCATTGTTAAGGTGGCTAGAGTAAAGACGCTTGATGCCTTTGTTAAACCAATGTTGACATTGAAATTTTAGCTGTAAAATAACATGAAAGCCGTAACATTCTGATCTGCCCACTGGGATATCAAGGTTACATTGTAATCTTGGGACTCGCTTCAGCCGACAATAGTAGCCATGTCTGCAGAGATTCCTCTTCAATTAGAGGAGAAAATGCTCTAGCGTTTCCACAAAAGCTAAAATGGTGCTTTCAATGTTGGGAAAAGGAGAGTGGGTATGCCAAAGAAAGTCTTTGCAGAAGAGTCTGTTTGGGACCCCACTCTCACACTGGACTTTATCAATTACCTCTGTTAGAAAATGAAGAGTCGTCATTGGAAACTGCCTGCCAGTGACTTAACAAAATGATTGACTGCGGTTGCTTCTAGTCAGCGGAAGGTCTCTACATTACAAATTGCTTGTCCATTATTTCTCTGACAGGACAGACCAGTGGAGCTTGAATGGCATTTATACTCAATCAAATGCTAATGTTGATTGAAAATGCTGGGTTTCATGGTTTCTTGATGTGCCCTGCCGGGGCAAGGAGAACTCCACCGCTCCATCATGTGTTTATTGCACAGAGCTTTTAAAAAAGCTTTCAGGTCTCATAACTGCATACTGCCCTGCTCCTCTTCCCTGCAGAAAGATGTGCTTAATTGTACTGCATATGCCTTGGAGATGGGCAGACCATTCCACATTACTTATGGAATTCATGCCATAGTTTGGGACACTTTTGACTTTTAATTTACTGGACTCTGGGACCATAACTGAATCAAATAGGCTTCCAGTCTGTTCCAATGTGATTCCTCCGCAGTTGAAGCTACAGCCCTACCCTGCCATCTCTGGTGGAATTTGAGAACTTCTCTAGTAAACCTATTTCCACCTGCTCTTTTATTGCTCATTTCTCAAGATGCTGTGCAGTAGGAAATGTGTAGTTGTTAGGTCTGAGGCTGTTTATACCCAAGACACATTTTCTGTAGTTAATCTGCTTGTATCACATGATCTTCTGCAACTCTGCTATGATATATGATAACAGTAGAATCTTGGTTTTTGAACGTAATCTGTTCCAGAAGACCGTTTGACTTCCGAAACGTTCGAAAACCAAAAACTGAAAGTGGAAGCTTCAATATCATAGGGAAACTCGAAACAGAAGCCATGTGGCATGTTTGGCTTCCGAAAATCGTTCAGAAACCAGAGCAGCTACTTCTGGGCTTTTGGCATTCGAAAGGCGAAATGTTTGTCAACAGAGGCGTTTGAAAACTGAGGTTCCACTGTATATGGATAGCCTTTGAGTGGTGTAGTGAGATGCCTTTCTGGGGGAAGGGCTGTAATTCAGTGGTAGAACATCTGTTTTACATGCAGAAGGCTTTCAGGTTCAACTCCTGGCATCTCTAAGTAGGGCTGGGAGACACTCTGCCTGTCAGGGTGGACAATACTGAACTAGACGGATCAATGATCTGGCTCAGGATAATGCCAGCTTCCTATGTTCCTATACCCTTCTAAGTAAGGTTTCCTAGTTCCTAGTAATTAGAGTTCCTCGACGCTCTCTCCTTCCCCATGTGTCCAGTGATCCCTTTCCCATTGCTCTGGGAAGGAAAAATCTAGTTTCAGGAACCAACAGGTTCACTGAGACAGATGGATGAAGAAATGACCAGAGAATTGTGGTGGGAGACATTCCTGCTGCATTTTCTACCAATAAGCTATTTGGAGTGACAGCAAAAGTCTCCAGGTTAGTACCTAGCAATTCCACTTTCAGCTCTAAGAGTCTGTTTATTAGAATGGAAGCAAATATGCACTAAGAGACCAAGAAAAGAATTTATAGAAGCACAACTATGTATAGCATTAGCTAAAACCATACTTATGCTTTACTATGGACTGAAATCTCAACAGAAATAGCAGGGAAGACAACATTCAATGAATCTGATGACAGCACATCTTTCCCCTCTCCCCTCGCTCCTGCTAAACATAAAAAGCATTTACATGTTTAATCCACAGTACACATTAGTATTTTACATGTCATAATACTGCAGCATTTTATAATACTTTTTATACTACTGTATAAAAAGGCCCTAAGGCTTGGCTTCTTCCTTGTTTTATATACAAAATAAGATCCACTACGATATAAGGAAAGGATTAAACCATATCACAAAAAAATCTACATGTTGCAGTTATGGTTTTGATCAACAACATTTCATATGTTATTTATGTATAGCTGTGCTAAAAAAATTAAGTAAAAGATTTGCACTAGACTGTTCTATCTTTTTTAAAAAAAACAATAACACCACACCATATTTATTTTAAAATTCTGCTATTCACTTGCAAAAAAACTTTTTAAGATTATTTTGATTAAACTACTCATCAGTACACATGGCTGCTTGATTTGGGCCTTATCCAGTTTTCTATAAAATAAGAGAACTTGAAAAGAATTTAAACCTTGCATTGTCCTATTGGTATAGTATATGGTTTATTCAAGCTGCCAAATTAACTAGATTCCTACTTCTGCCATGTCATTTAGGCCAGAAAAGCAGAAAATAAATCTGATCTATTTCAAGTTTTATCTTAACATTCTAATTGGATAGCCATGACATTCAATAAGGTGTTAACAACGGTTTTGCATCTTTGGTCTGTCATGCTTCATCTTTGGCATGTCCTTAAAAAATATAATACATCTTGTATGCACCCCAAAAAGAATGGGCACCTTCAGTACTGAATTTAAATACAAAACCAGGCAAGTAATGCAAACTGCAATGTCAATTTCAGCAAGAAAGCACAACACATCTCTCTCTTCCACTGGATCTGAAAATTATTCGGCTTTGTTTAAGTGTAAGCATGGATTAACTTCCACCCAAATTGTGTTCTTTCGTTAAGGGACCTGTGTTTGCAGATAAGTAAACATAAATTATGAGGACAAAAAAGAAAAGACGTCTAATAGTAAGTGACTGACAGCACTATGCATGTCTAATAAGAAGTAAATCCCATTGATTCCAGGCAATTGTGTATATGATGTCAGCCTGAATGTTACCTAATATAGAAGTGTGGAATCCTTGGCCCTCCAGATGATGCTGAACTACAGCTCCCATGATCTCTGGCCATTGACAATGCTTGCTAGGGCTAATGGGAGCTGCAGCCCAGGAACATCTGGGAGGCCAGAGGTTCCCCACTCCTACTCTAGCACCACAGCTCGCACATTTAAAAACTGCCCCACATAGCAAACGTGATTGCTGCATAGTCACAGGATGTACAATTTGAGTCCTCAGACATGTAAACACTGGCTCCAGGTTTCAGTGGGCTTCAATTTCCCCATGCTGTAAATAGCAGTGCAGCAACACTAATCTTTTCTCCACTGCAGAGAGAAAGAGGATGGGCCTATCTATATAGGAGGTGGCCACATGCTGCTCACCTGTGGATTGAAAGGCTATATCCCTTGCTGATTTGCTGTGGCTGTATGGCATGCGGGACCAAGGAGAAGAAAAATTCATACCCAGCCCAATGAAGAGGCAGAGATCAGAAGCAACAGGCCTGCAGCATTTGCCTGAGAGTACAGTGTGCTGACACTGGCTATATGTATTTCCCATGATGTGGGTGGTTTGCCCTCAGCAATTGCAATTCCCATGTAAAGTGTGGCACTGATCTGGCACTACTGGTGCAGTATCTCTGATATACCAGAAGGTGTAATTCCATGGCACCATAAGAGAATGCATGAAAGCATTGCCTGGGAGCAATTCTCATTTCATTCAATAGGATTTATTTCGGAGTAGACATGGTTACAATTTTGCTGTTGTCACACTCAGCGCACATCCAATGAAATCCATGGACTTAGGGTTAAGTTCATTGATTTCAGTGGGTTATTCTGAGTATGATGAACATTGGATTTGACCCGATTCCCCTCCCACCCAAAAAATGTTCAAGCTTCCTGGACACTGGACAAGACCCAAGTGCCTAAGGAGGCTGGATTTCATCCAACCCTTTGGATTTCTACCTCTTGTCCTCCAAAGCTGAAAATGCATGTAACTCTATAAGGAGAGCTTGCTGTGATGTGCATTAGTTCTCATATTAACCTTTTGTCTTCCTCCTGCCTGGAGGAAGAGAACGAGGCAGCTAAAGTTACTGAGCAGGCAATTGCATGAGGAGGTGCGAGACTAACATGTCCCCATCTGATTTGCTGGCATGTCAGAATGCAGCATTTTTTTGCTACACAGTCCAAGCATAGTGAACTCTCTTTGTATATTACATGTAAATAAGTGTAAATACATTAAAGAGACTTTAAGGGCTTTTTAAAAGCTGCACCGGAAGAAGCTCAGCAGGTGTAAAGAGATCACTTCCATCAGACATTGCCATGGGCAGGGACTGACGTCCTGCCTGCCAACCAGCCCAATCCAACTGTATTTAAGCACAAAGTCAAACTAATTTCAGTGGCCACATGATTACTTCTCTGGGAAATCAACAGGACCTTTAAGTGCTTAAGTTTGGATAGATTGTCTCCCCCCCAGCAACTCATTCTGAAGTTGTCACTGGTGCAATACCAATAGAAGATTTTAGAGCATCACGTAAATACTGTACATATATACTTGCTTTAAACCACAATGCCTTCTTCTGCTCAGTTAAAAATCCAGAGTTATAAGAGAAACGGGTTATGCGTTTTAAGTTAATTTTACAAAAAACAAAGATGTTTTTAGAAAAATAATAAGGGGGGAAATGATTATTATTTAAAAAATCTATAACTAGGCATCATAATAAGCTTTGGTAGAAAACACAAAGGCGATAGCACCAATAAACTCCCATTAGAGTACATATGCCTCAGTAGGCATGAGAAGAGATAAAGATGTAAATTTTAGCCAGGAAGGTCGTGTAGGTTCCTTGACGCCAAAGCTTCATTTCAACATCTAACAAAAAGTCTTTGGGTTCCTTCACTTGCCGCTGAAGGTAGACAATGCCTGTGTAGGAATTAAGCTTCCTGGTGCTGAAGTAGTTCTCTTCATTTCCTTTGTTGATTGTGAGGATTATGTTGTCTCCAGCATAAGCAGGCGAGGGACCAATTCGGAAAATATGCGCAGGGATGACAATGTTAGTTTGGAAGTTAAGCTGATAGTAAGTAATTCGCAAAGGAGTGTTTTGGCAGTCCACATAGTTAAAGCAGTTGATACGCTCACATCTCCTGAGAGAGAGAGGAGAAAAGGG
The DNA here is from genome assembly GCF_965113315.1 of Podarcis vaucheri. NCBI lineage: Eukaryota > Metazoa > Chordata > Lepidosauria > Squamata > Lacertidae > Podarcis > Podarcis vaucheri. The sequence continues at coordinate 84,655,413 of NC_138760.1, read as the reverse complement.
AAATAGTTAGCACTGCAGAAACTGTGATTCGAAAAGATACACATCTGGGCAATTTGCAAAGTCCCAGAAAAACCTCTCTCATGTGTTAGGCAGATGCACCACAGAGCTGCAAACTTTGACTGTGCAATTAACAGCTGCTCGCTCTTCTTTTACAACACTCTTTACACTGATGCAATTGTCAGCATAACAGCCAAGTATCAAAAGATCATGAACCCTGAAAGCCCCCTCTGGAAGCACCACAATGAGCACATAGAGGAAAACAGACAAAATCGTACTGTGCCGTTTGCCTGCAAAAGGAATCTGTGAACCATCAAAGTGCAGTGCTCTGATCAGGCTATATACAAAATCCCAGAGAGTCATGCTTACAAAGGCAGCCCAGGAGTGCCTTTTCTGCTTTCATTTAAAGCAGTACAGATCGAGGATAAAGAGCTGCCTTATGCTAAGACACCTCAAATGTCCCAGGACCCACAAGCCTGACAGCTCTGCAAATTCTCAAGCAGAACCTCCAGATGACTGTAGTGGATGCACTTCTGCCAGGGAAACACCTTGACATTATGCTGCCATGGCTTCCCATAGGCATTGGGTTAGCCACTGCAAGAACAGTGTTCTGGACTAGATCTAACAGACCTCTTCCTATACTGTTACGACATGGTTTTTCAACTCTGCTCTATTGTAGAAAATCCATTGGTGGCAGAGAGGGAGAGATCATGATTGCCCATTCTCCCTTCCCTTGCAGCACGCCCCCCCCCCCCCGCTCCAGAGAGATGAGGGACTAGGCCTGCCTTGATTGTCAGAGTTCATAATTTGGGTGTGGAGTAAACAATTTACTGTTTTTGGTGATTTTCAATTTTTGTTTTAATAATATTGGTATGTTCTGATGGACGTTTAATGCAATTTATGTTTGTATATTTTAGTGTTGTAAGCCACTTTGATTTTTTTTTTGGGGGGGGGGAGAATTCAGGATATACAGTTTTTTAAAAAAAGAAATCAAACTACCAGCAAACCACTGAGCTGTTGAAAAAAATTGCAATTAAAAGAAATTGGTCCCGTAAAAACTAATTTTATTATCTTATTATCTGCAGTTAATGGTGATTTTCCTTTTGAAAGGAGGCTCTGGAATCCCCTTTTTAAAAAGTCATTATTTTCTTCTGTTTCCATTCTTGTGTCAACTAGTGCCAATTACCACACTTCTGCACACTGTAAAAGTAATTAAAATTAAATTAGGTCAGGATGAAATGTTTGTAGGCAAACATTTTGGTACGAGAGCTTTCAAGAGGAGGGGTCCAAAGTATACCCCAAACTCTCTCATTCATATCTTTTTGCATCTGTTTTATGCTTTTGGCCAGGGACAGTAGGGGTTAAACAAACTCTCTAAGATATAGCTACAGTGGTGCCCCGCAAGACGAATGCCTCGCAAGACGAAAAACTCGCTAGACGAAAGGGTTTTCCGTTTTTGCGTTGCTTCGCTAGACGAATTTCCCTATGGGCTTGCTTCGCAAGACGAAAACGTCTTGGGTTTTTTTTTTAAAGTCGCTTGAAGAGGCGCAGTTGCGACGGACCATGCTTCGCAAGACGAAAAACATCGCAAGACGAAAAGACTCACAGAACGAATTCTTTTCGTCTTGTGAGGCACCACTGTACTGAGGAGAACTTTATAAATATCATATGATTTAGTGGCTTTCTTATTGGACTTACATTTCAGAAACTTTTCTGTAGTTCGCTGGGCACTCAAACAAAAGACACCGGAAGCTGCCCTGAACATTGTAGCAAGATTCGGTTGAGGAACAATTGTGGGTTCCCATTGCACATTCATCAATATCTGGGAATGAAACACATAAGAAAGATCACGTAACATATTCACAAAACAGTGTAGTTGCAGCCTTATTCCAAATCACAAGATGCAGCTTTATTCCAAAACTATGCAAGAAATATCACTCACATGTAGGTATGGGAACTATTGCTGTGCTACTTTATGCTAAGAGCAGCAGAGAGTGCATTAAATTTGCTTTGATGTAACCATTTTTAAGGTTCAAGTACATCTGCTTCTTTGGAAAATATTAACCGCCAGTAGGGAAACCTGTCATGCTTACAGAGAAGTCTAAGTGATCTAAACAGGCTTGATCCCAAGTAAATGAGCACACAACTGCAGCTTTAGAGTGCTGACTCAGGCATCTGAATGCTGTGCATGTTTATTGTGGTCAGACCTCCTGAGATCAGTAAGGCTTAAGACCAAGTGAGCATGCACAGGACCTCAGCCTTATACTCAAAGCTTTGCTTCTTCCACACAACAGTACAACAGTTATGGACAGTACAGCAGTTATGTGGTGGGGAATCCATGCCAACCTCTTCACTTCTGCACACAAATAGCCTCCAGGGTGACACTCTGGGTGCTACACTTTTGTATGTTTTGCAATAGGAATTTGAGAAAAGCCCAGTTGGATCACACTGGCATGGGTTCATCTAAAGTCTAGCAACCTGATTCCAGCAGTGGCCAGCTGGAAGACCCGCGGGAGCTCACAAGCACAGCATGAAGCCAATAGCCCTACCTCATTGGTTGGCCCTTAGCAAGGCTATGCAAATGGTGTGTGACAGTATTTGTCTATCACTCAGTAGGTATCTACTGGGATACTTATATTTAAGTTGATATTTGGCCTGTACACCTGTGTACTCTGCAATAACACTGGAAAGGGAGAACCAAATCAGTATTTTTTCATACAAGTAGGAAGATAAAGGGATAAATTAACATATGCAGATTTGGACTTGATTATTATCTTATTAGGACACGTTACTAAAAAAACAAAACCAGCAACAGAACCCTCTTCTGCACTTATAGTTGCATTAAGCTTAAAAAAAAGATTGCAGACTTCCTGTATTTCCCCTGCATTCAGAGAAGTTTATTTCCACAAAATGTGCTTAAGATCAGAATGAAAGACTCCTTTTGTTACTGAGCACAATAACGGCTTTTTGAACAATAAGATGACAAAATGTTCAATTGCGGTTCCGAAGATATGGGATACCAGATGCGATGGATCCAGTTCAAGGAGGGAGGGGGAAAAGTGGCTGAGGACTGTGTGTAGCCACACAGAAAACTCTCAGATGTCTAGACAGCATTCAGAGGTTTGCAAATAAAATAAATGTTAACAGACAAACCATGTGGCAAAATCCTGTGGTGAAATTTGCCCGTTGTCATGCAGGAGGCAGGCTCTTAAAGAAATACCATAGCCTTCCCGGAGGGTCAAAAATTGCTCTTGCGTGGAGCATGGCTTGGTTTAAAAGCCCAAAGGGCAAAAAATTTAATAGGAAGTCAAAGAAAATTAAAGTAAATTAAGCCCCCTCCTCACTGTTTCTTAAAACTAGGTGAAAAGGTTAAATTGTTTCCATATGGAACCCGATGTTGCAAAAAGATTTACTTCTCCATCTTGGCTGTCTGAAGCTTTACCACATAGCTTTAAAAACAATGATCCATAACATAAAACTCCAGCATGCCAGTTCAAACAGATCAGCTTGAATTCACTCAACTATAAAAAGGCCATGAATGAAATGGAAGGAAGGGGGTGGAATGACTCATAGGCGAATATGTCCCCGATACAAAAATATTTTTTCCCTACATTCTCCCCATGGTGTGGAAGTGAGCTCACCCATCTCATGTCTAAGATCTTTGGAGCTTATTGTTTAAATAGGCTTCCTGTGCTGAAAATCCAACGTTGATAAATCATGTAGCCAGTATCTCCCCAAAATCTGGGAAGCAGCTACGTGACTCAGGTTCATGACCATCGGGCGTCCTGCTTGGTTTTTATGCCCATGCATGGCCTTCAAAAGGCAGAATGATGATGATCTTACTCTGCCTTCAAAAGTAGGATAATTTGGGGTTAAGATATCATCCAGGTGACTGGGCCAGTAATCCATCCAAGGATCCTCAGCTAGGCTGCTTTCGACTTGTACCAGTTTTGATGCTGTAATCTCAAAAGCACTGATATGCTACCACTGTTATCAAATTGTATTAGGAAAATCAAACAAAAATGCTGGTGTTTCGTTTCAGAGACAGCAGAGTATTATTTACATGGCTTATGATATCACTCCTGGGACATGAGAATAATGCTAGTGGTGTGTGTCTATGCAACCATTAGGACTTGGTTACCACTGCTATTTTCTTATCACCTGTATACATTGCTGTAATTCAAGATGACTGTGAAACAAAAAATAAACTAGCTGCTCATTCTATTCATTTATAAATACCAGCACTGTAGATCTACTAAGTCTATAGATTTCATAGTTCTATAGGCTGGGGCACTGCAGTTTGGATAATTGAACATCGTCAGCAGTCATCATGGGTGGAAGCCAAGCTTGGCTCATATTTGAAAGGGACACCAACTCTGAAATGGCTCTGGGAGCTTGGTGAGAAGAAGAAGAAGAAGAAGAAGAAGAAGAAGAAGAAGAAGAAGAAGAGGAGGAGGAGGAGTTTGGATTTGATATCCCGCCTTTCACTCCCCTTCAGGAGTCTCAAAGCGGCTAACATTCTCCTTTCCCTTCCTCCCCCACAACAAACACTCTGTGAGGTGAGTGGGGCTGAGAGACTTCAGAGAAGTGTGACTGGCCCAAGGTCACCCAGCAGCTGCATGTGGAGGAGCGGAGACACGAACCCGGTTTCCCAGATTACGTGACTACCGCTCTTAACCACTACACCACACTGGCTCTCACTGGAGGGTGGCGTGGTGTCCCAGGAGTGAGAGTGGTGCTGGGGATGGCAGCGATCAGGGCAGCTATCCTATCCTACTATGAAGGTGTCCAAAATGATCTCTCGCCTCTGCCAAACTCTCTCCACCTGGTGGAGTATTGTGATGAGAGCCCTCCTTGCACTTGAAAAACAAGCAAAAGAGCCTTCTGTATTTTTGCCCCAAACAAACCACATAAGAGAAATAGAGCCTGCCCTTCAAATGCTATCTTTCCTTCCAAGTTTTTCCCCCCTTGTGCAACCTCAATAATATCTGGACTAACTGTGATTTTTATTGCAATTGTAATAACAGCAAACAGTGCGATAAGAATGTTTGACCTGATGGCTGAGCAGGTAGAATCTGAAGCACTTCCATCTCCTTCTTACCTCGACAAGTCCTTCCATTTGTTGCCATGGTATATCCTTGATCGGGACAAGCACACTGATAGCTTCCAGGCACATTCATGCAGCGGAAAGTGCACAGAATACCTGCACTTTGTGCACATTCATCAATATCTGAGGAAAAAGAAGAATGTATAGACATGTGAGGACAACAAAGTTGCTGTCCAGTAGGAACGTGCAATAGTAATCCCAATGGAAAGTTCAAAACATACCTTTGCAAGAATGGCCGTCTTCTGCTAATTGATAGCCTTGCCTGCAGTAACACTGATAGGAACCATATATATTAGCACATTCTTGACTGCATGGATTGTTGTCACATTCATTGATATCTGTATAAGAAGTATAGAAATAACATTTAATCAGTCCAGCCACTGCCATGTCAGTCATTGTCTGTTATCAAACAAAGAGCAGAAAGGTTAAAGAAAAGGCCCATTTTTGACAGTCAGTAAATTTGTATTGACTGTTGCAGAAATATCTTGAAGCATGATGGTATATTTGATTCATCAGCTAAAATTGTTGTTGATTGAGCTGGTTGGATTCTCTTTTTTTACATATTTCATTCACAATGACACATAACAATGAGCACATGGAAATGCTTGATGAAGAAAAGTTTAATGATTAACAAAACAAGGGAAAGTAAAGTCATATTGAGCTGACTGTGTCTAAAACAGTAGAAGTAATTCTTATAACAGTCGTTTCATTATGTATCTAGCTAAGAAGATCAACACATACATAATGCAACAAAATCACTTGCTTGATCAGCGGCACAAATAAAACCTAGATTTGGTGGCACATCTAAATGTATATACAAGGGAGGATACAGAGTATTGCTTTGAATGGGATGCACTTTCAGATATACATTTGCATTGCCTTCATAGGTTTTTACACAACCAACTGCCTAACCTCCCCATTCAATATCAAGTTTGGTGTCATCAGTATTTGTTCATGCAACCATCTGCTCACCAACACAGATAAAAATAATTTATTAATCTCAGTCAAGCACATGTGAATCTGTGGATTTTTTGTGGCATCAGGACATACAAAATCTAGACATGTTTAGATTTAGATGTTTAGCCAAATACCCCTGTGAATCCTCACCTTATCATATGTCAGGTATCCGTGCTACCCATATCAGTTATCGTGGCCCTCTAGATCTAACACATCTGTGTTGGTTAGTGTTAGGGGTTCTCTAAATTATATAATTAGAAAGTCATTATATAAGATCTGGGATAATTTTAAGGGAATTTTAGAGCAAAAAATAGCCCTGTGGACCTCATCCACAGAAGCCTTGGCTGTTAAAAAAAGAAAAGAAAATGGAAGGTGAATGGGCCACATATAGAATATTACTAGAGGAAAACCAAGACAAGACAACTGAAAAAATATGAGGAAATTAAAAAGTATATGACAAGCTGGCACCTATATTTTCAGATAAATCAAAGACTAAATTTGGATAGGAAAGAAGGTATTGCAAAAGAAACATCTATATTTGAAAGAGATCTAATTAAAAAAAATGAAAATATATCTCACAAATGTACGATCTCCTATTAGAATGGGAAGTGAAAGAAAAGGAAGTTAAGTCAGTAATGTTGAGATGGGTGCAAGACCTTGGGTATAATATTTAAATGGAACAATGGGAGAGACTATGGAGGGATGGCACCTTACTCCAGCAAGATTGGCAAAAATGTACAAAAATAGATCACCTATCTGCTGGAGATGTAAAAAAGAGATAGGGTCTTATTTGTATATGTGGTGGAACTGCATAGTTATCTGAGACTTCTGGAACAATATTTATGATGAACTTAAAAAGATATTTAAATTTAATTTTTTAAAAAAGACCAGAAACCCTCCTTCTAGGCATATTGCCAATAGAAATAGGGGAAAAAAAACATTGTTCATGTATGCAACGACAGCAGCCAGAATATTAGTGGCAAGAAATTGGAAAAATGAAGCAATACCTACAATAGCAGAGTGGCAAGCCCTAATGATAGAATATCTACAGCTAGCAAAGATGACAGGAAGAGTAAAAGATCAATCAAAACAGAATGTATATAAAGAATGGAGAATATTTAAAGAATATCTAAAAAATTATTGTAAGAATAAGAATCTCCTGGCAGAACTAGAGTGATTCATGTAAATAAAAGGTGGAAATGATATTATGTTTGGAAGTACAAAAATAATTAAGTTCATTTGAGACTGAACATTATAAAGGAAAGAATAGATATAGTAAATGAAAATATTTGGAAGCCTTTTTTAGCTAATTCATAGTAATGTTTTCGTTCTTTTTTGTGAGTTTGTAAATATGATATGGCATTTACATATATGAAACTTACAGTATTACTTTTCCCCTTCTCTTTTTTTCTCTTTTCTTTCTTTCTTCATTTTCTCACTTTGTGTCTGTATTAAATGTTCTTGTGTTTTGATATTTTAAAATTCAAATTAATAAAGATTTAACAAATAGATGTTTAGCCCAATACCTTCACAATGCTTCCCATCATATGCCAAGCGAAAGCCAGTAGAACAGGAACAATGATAGGATCCAGGAGTATTTTCACATGAGTGTTGACAGAGTCGGCCAGGATAATTCCAGCATTCATTTATGTCTGCCACAAATGCACAGTAAACAAAAATATAAATCGAGAGAGAGAGAGAGAGAGAATAGGAAAAATGTTGAGGACTGCATTGATTAATTGCTTTGATTTCATTTTTTATTTTCCTAACTTTGTATGCTACTTTGTATTAACATATGATGTAACAGAGGCTCAATCGGCATTATACATTTAAAGCAGTGTTATGTCACTTTAAGCAATCATGACTTCCCTCAGAGAATCCTGATAACAGTAGCTTGTTAAGAGTGCTGGGAATTATTAAGAGACTCCCCTATTCGCACCACAGAGCTACAGTTCTTGGGATTGATGGTTAGGAACTCTTGCAATATCAGAAGATATTGCACATTTGCACTTTCAAAATACTGTGCACAAGCTTTAGAGTATCCACTGTCCGTCTGTCCCCCAACTAGCATGCACACATTTTCATATCCAGCTGCCAAACATTTTCCTCCCAATGAAAATTAAATTGGATAGAATTTGACATGAGGAGGGTCCAGAATACATACATGATATATTGTATTTTTGTATGCTATTTATGTGCACACTTAACCCCAGTATATTCATTTTTGTACTCCTCACTTGGCTGGAGAACTGCATTGCAAAATTCAGAGAAGTTCCAGTTTCAAAGGATGGCCGTATTTCAGTTCATATGCTGTTTCAGAAAGTGTGACTTGAGTAGATTTCCCTTTAAATGGGAATTGAATAGAATTTCTCCTCCAACCATACTTGTGTCAGAAACTGAACTACTCTCTGGTCCACAATTTGTGATATATTTACAGCAGAAAGGTTTTTCACCTATGGAATCCTCCTAATTCAGTTCTTATCCAATCAATTGATTATACTTGAAATAAAATTAGAACATATTCTCACTAGTGCTTCTGATTAAGAGACAAGCAGTTCACTGCGAGTGAAGGTGGTTTCAGAAGCAATTCTATTATCTTGTTTGAGTTCTGGTGCTATGGAATTAATAATTGTGCTGGAAACGGCAGCACTGCGCACTGGCCTGAGGTCCATGTTTCATCAATCAGCAATATCATCTCCTCCTGTGCCACACATACCATTGCAGGTCCTGCTGAATGAATCATACTGATATCCCGTCTTGCAATCACAGCGGTAAGCTCCAGGTAGATTGTGACAAATCTGTCCCTCGCCACAGCGGTGTACGCCGGTTTGACATTCATCAACATCTACAGAAGCAAAAGGTAGCAATTACTCTCACCGCAGAGGGCCAAGCTGATGGTCATTCTCCAAATATCACAGTTTGCAGGCAGCTGTACTGAATGAAGAGGCTTGCATCATGAGAGTCAACCTGGAGCAGAAGCACGGTTAACTTTTTCCTGACACTGCAGGAAAAGTGATTAGCGATCAGCAATCCCTGTCTCCCAAAGCTGGTTTCATGCAGGTCTACGCTTCCAGTGGCCAGTGTTTCAAAATGAAAATGAAGATGCAGCTGGCAAGGTCTTAGAATGCCCTCTGTGGTTGGTTCCAAACAAAAAGATTATCAAAATAAAAAGAGATGTGCCCTTGACATTGTAATAACATCTACATTTATCTGACATTCTCCTGTCTGGTTTGTGATGCTTTGATTCATTAAAACAGGGTTTTCTGAGAATGGACAAGTTAGGCAAACAATAATAGTTTGACTTAATCACAATTGATATCTGTTTTCTCCCTTCTCACCTATTAAAAAACAGCAACACACAGTCTGAGGATTTGGTCGCACAGAGGGTTGTAGCCTTTTGATACAATCCACCGTAAATTTCCTATACTCACACATTTCCCATGATGTATGGAATCTACAAAGTGCTGGAGTCCCACTCAGCTACCAACTCTGTAAGATGAGGGAGTGATGGCGGAATGACACATGCATAGCTTTCCTATAAAATGGACTAAGGGATTTACCTGCAAACAAATATAGTTGGGTACAGTGGTACCTCGTTTTGAGTCCGCCCCCGTTTAGGGTCCATTTCGTCCAACGTCCGGAGCAAACCCGGAAGAACCAGAACAGGTTACTTCCGGGTTTGCCACTCACGTACACGCAGAAGCGTTGCTTCGCACATGCACAGAGCAGCACTTTGTCGAGCGTCCCTTTTGTCGAGTGTCCGGGGCTCCGGAATGGATCCCGGACGCAAAAGGAGGTACGACTGTATATGGAAATTATACAGAGCATCAAATAACAACCCTCAGTGATAGACATCAGTCATGTACTTAACACTCAGAATTAAGAAGCAACCAAGACCATCACATTTTAGTTGGAATCTCTGGTGAATGTTGACTGTAAGGCCTCACACTGTGAGGCCTTCTGTACCCAGAGGTCTGCCAGACTGCTTTCCTTCTTTAAGATTGTTTTCTGGTTTCCACACCCCCTTAACTTGGATGCTGCACAGACATCTTTTTGGACCATTTAGACATTGATAACTAATATCACATGCTTCTGGACAACTTACCATCTTTCCCCTTTCCTTTTTCCTCAGCTAAAATAGCTCCTTGTCCAATCACTGTTGTGCTAGGCATAAGTTTAGGCTTAGCCTCCCAGGCTGCATGAAACTTCCTGATCTGAAAAAGCCCCACCTCATGATGTCCTTCCCTGGGTTTAAATTGAAGTGCAGAAAGCCAGGGTAGCAGGTTCAAAACACATGAGATAGATGCAGACACCAGAGGAGGTTTTGAGGGGCCCCCCCATTGTTAAGACTGAATACAGGCCCTGCAATGTACTTTGGGAGATGGCGCCTCTGCTGTTAGGCACACAATAGGAACTACAGTGGTGCCCCGCAAGATGAAATTAATTCGTTCCGCAATTTTTGTCGTCTAGCGAATTTTTCGTCTTGCGAAGCACAAAATCCCATAGGAATGCATTGAAAATCAATTAATGCGTTCCTATGGTCAAAAAAAGTCCAAACAAAGCCAAATTTGGTACAACAACAGTTTATTAACTGCTCTTTAAAGTCACACATACTGTAAAGAGCAGTTCAAAAATTTAAGGGAAAATAAATTAACTTTATAAACAAAACATGTCTTTGTTTTTAGTCAAAGAAAAAAAGTCGCGAGACGTTTTCGTCTTGCGAAGCAAGCCCATAGGGGAAATTCGTCTTGCGAGGCAAATCGCGAACGGAAAAATCTTTCGTCTAGCGAGTTTTTTGTATTGCGAGGCATTCGTCTTGCGGGGCACCACTGTACCTAAGATGTCATGGGGTTTTCAGGAGGTGTTGCATCCAGAAAGGCTGGACATCACAGACCGTTGAAGAGATTATTTGAATGAATGAAAGGATGCCCAGAAACACCCCTTGGCAACATCAAAAGTAGGCAAGTACAACAAGAACCAGCAGGCCAGCCGGAAAAAATTCTGATGTAGAATGGTTTTAAAAAATCCAGGACAAATTTTAGGCACAATAGCCACAATACTTCTATGTCTATTGTGCAAAGTTCACTAAAAGGCTTCATCTAATTTTGCATGGAAGCATGACTAGAAACTGTTCCAAATAATAAATGATATAAATAAAATATCTCTAGTGTAGAAATCCATAGGGAAACCTGGGTACAGTTAGAAATATTTCCTGTTTTATCCATTATCTAATCAGTCGTGTTTTAAATAAATATATGAATCAATATTGGAAAGGATGGATATTTTTCATTAAAGCACTGTCCCTTTGGTTCTGTCTTTGTATCGCGGCAAGCATGAAAAGTTAATTTTAATATAGATTTAAATCTGCAAATTAGCAACTTTAGTTGCCATTAATTCATTGGTCCAGCCCTTTGATTAGCTTCTGTGAAATTGTGTGTTCCAGTGCATTCAGCTTTAATTATGTCCAGAACATTATTCAGTCAGAAGTGCACCATATTTCACGATAGCTACAGTATTTTTCAATTAAATATAGGATAAAGGTGCTGCTAACCAATCTACTGAATTAGAGAGAACGAACACCACTGAGAAGATGAATTTTCTAAACAAAAGAAAGCAACCACACAGACTCAGTTTTGCTGCGGAGGCTTGTCCAGATGATCTATTTATATTACCATATGTTAATCCAATCTGAAAGCTAATTATCCAGAAAGATGCCTCTTATGAAAAAAGGAGAGAAAAGTCGAACCACAAAATCTCCTGGTTCTGTTGTTTATGTTCCTCCCTTTTAAAAAAAGAACACACAGTAGAACATTTAGACTCTAAGCAGAGGTGCATCACTTACCTGTCTCTAGAGAGAGGCGCAGTGCTTTCATTGAGTGTGCCACAAGGCTGACCTCTGTACTTGCCAAATTTCTAAATGAATTGCAGTTGGGCAGAGGCAGGAAAGAGAGGACACCTCTGAGCAATGGTCTGGATTGACAGGATTGAGTGGCGTGCTTGGCAGTGGAGGTGGAAATGTCTCCAAGAGCAATGTGCAGGGATGGCTTGCACATGAGGCAGAATGAGACAACCGCTGCAGGCAGTGAGTATGGCAAAACTGACACCCCCCCCAAGGGCCTTTGCTTCATTATTGTTCAGATCTCTTGCTGCTGCTGCACCAACAACCACCACCCAGCAGGCTACAGTCTCCACTGCTACCTCCACCTTGTTCTGAGGAAAGGCGAAGGAGGTTCATTCCTCAGAACAAAGCCTTGTGGGGAAAGTAGCCAGGAGAGGGCCTGCATCACCTCCGCGGTTTGGAGGGGGGGGAAATGGTTTAAACTTTAAAAAGTGTTTAAACAAGTCGTCACCAGCTTTAAACATTGTTTGCAACAAACACTTCTATGTGTTAGGGGAATCTGGGATGTGCATATGTATAGAAAACTGTCAACAAACAAACAAACCCCCTATTTGAATGTAATTATTGGCATTTAAGGATGGGGGATATCCAGCAAAATTAGCCAGGTTACTTAGTCTGTCTTACCGACACATCTGGCTCCATCTTCACTCGAATGATACCCTCTGCTACATATTAAGAGGTTCCTCTGACAAGTATAAGACCCAACAGTATTGATGCAGTTGAATCCAGCCTTACACGGCTCCGTAAGTGATGTACATTCATTAATATCTGTGGACGAGAATATACATTAAGCTTTCAGCTAGTAAATTAATCAGGGAGCCATCTTCCAGCTGTCATTTCTTTCCTATTCATTTGGTTTTGATTTATTATTCAAGAAATTCTAGGTTGCTGGAATTCTATAAAGCCAACGTTTCTATATTTAACGCTATGTAAATCTAATCCTTTTTTAATAATAAAAAAATTTAAAAAGTGAGATAGGTTTTAGGGGGAGAACAGTAAAATTTGAAAGACCATTAAACTTGAACAATTATGGGTAATATAAGAGTATGGGGAGCTCATTCATCTACAACTATATTGTTCGAGTTGAACTCACCAACACAGTTACCCTCTGGATCTTGTAAAAATCCATCCATGCACCGCTGCTTTGATTCACAATAGAATGATCCTTTTGTATTTTGACATACAAAGTTTATCTTGCAGCTGTGAGTTCCTCGTTCACATTCATCAATGTCTTAAAGGAAATTAAAAAGTAAAAGTGGATTAATCTAGTGATAGCTTTCCTAATTTTGTTGTCTTGGCTTCTCTGATGTCTTCCATTTGTTCATTAATGTAGATTAGCTCAAAAGAAGTTTTTAGAGGGTGACTCTACAATGCGAAGCTGCAATATTGTACAGCATCACAATTTAATCTAAGATCATTTATGGCATTCCTTTATTAACTAATCCAACTTAACAGGAGAATATATTACTCTGTGTATTACGGATGTGTAACTGCAGAGCAAAATTCACACAGCCTATATGGTGGCTAACCTTTTCTTATTAAATATTCTAAAACACAACATGCATCTTCATTTCATGTCAGATAAGCCATCTGAAGAATATTTACGGAAAGAAAACCAACTCGGGCTGCCAACAATTCCAATCTGTAGCAAAATTCATGGATGAAGAAATCCAAAGACAGATGTCTCCTGCTGTTAAGTATCAGACTCATATGTTACACTCTTTCAAATGTTGCCCACATTGCCTAGTCATTCTGCCAAGAAAACAGGATGAAGCATCTTAAAAATAATAAAGATGCATCTACACCACATGCAAATGCATGGAAATGACAGCAAGTAATCAGGCATTACTTATTATAGGGGCACTTGAATTATAGGCCTAGAGGCCGGTCATCCATCTGAGGGCCACTTAGGCACCTGTTTTGTGATTTTTAATACATTAGTTTTCAAATGAACTAGCATATTAAATTTGGCATAAGATGCTACATAGACTATGTGTGGAGAGATGTTCCTCGGCAGGTCACACTGCAAGCCATTTCCCACCATGCAGCAGGTCCAGTCGCCTACCAAATGAAAGAAAATTTCACAGCCAAGTTCGTAATTAAAATTAATTTATCCATCACATCAATTTCCTGCTCAAGGTAGCATGTACAGGGGGTAGTCTTCCATGCTAGTCCTACTCAGAGTAGATCCATTGAGGTTAATGGACATGATTAACTTAAGATTCATTAATTTCAATGGGTCTACTCTGAGTAGGGCTTAGTTGAATGCAACTCAGTGTTCCTAGGTCGTCTCCCATTCAATTTTATGGCAACAATTTTATGTATCAGTTTGCTAAAATCAGGGGCTTCACCCCACCCCTAACACTGTTAAATTCATAAGCATCTGTAAATGGTAATGATGACAAATATTTGAAACCAGCTAACATAAACTGGAGTGTCTGTAAGCAATTCAAAGTTAGAGAGTTTCCTTGACAATTACCGTATTTTTCGCCCTATAGGACGCACTTTTCCCCCTCCAAAAATGAAGGGGAAATGTGTGTGCGTCCTATGGGGTGAATGCAGGCTTCAGGAAGCTCTGTGCAACCCTCGGGAGACCGGCTCCGAGGGTTGCACAGAGCTGCCTGCAGTCCCGGGCTCATTGCATTTAGGTTGTTGTTATAGTGTGTTGTGCTTATATTTATTTTGAAAATTAAAAATATACTACCCCCAGCACACAAATCACCACTCATACTAAAATAAGTAAACTCACCAACACATTCACCATCCTTCAGCTCATAACCTGATTCGCAGTTGAGTTGCTGAAGACATGTAAAGGATCCAATTGTGTTAACACAGTGCTCCCCTCTCTTGCAGGTATGAGCGTCTGTTATACATTCATTAATATCTATGAGAGGAAACAGATGTCAGTATAGCACACACCAAAGAACTTACCTCTTTTAAGTTCACTACAGGAAACCAAACATCTTAAAAGATTTAGTAGAAGTTATTTTGTCCAAAAGGAAAGGTTTACATGGTGCTATTTCCAGAGTTTCCTGCCAAGGTAGAGGAGCTTAAAACACTTTCATTTTATAGGTAGAGTTATGAGACATATTTCTTCTTTTGCTTTTGCACTGAATGATGCATTCATCAAGGTCACAGTGGAAAGAATTGATTAGACACAGAAGTTAGGAAGGCTTTGATGGAAAGCTTTACATCTCATGCGCAGGATGACCCCAGTTAAGACAGCACATATAATTTAGATTTCATGTTCATTAAAACATTTTCAGAGAGATTAAACCACTTAGGTGCAACAGGGCACAAAGGACAAACATGAGTAGAACAACAAAGCAACCAGGAGTAAGAACCACAAAGAAGGACAGGTATCTGTGCCAGCACTTAAGTAAGACTAGTTGTGGAGGTCCTAGGATTTAAGCCAGAAGCTGATTCTTGCCATTTCCAATTCGACTGTGACAGTAATACAGATATAGTCCGTAACAGATGTTGTGGTGGAGCTGTGTTCATCTGACCTCCCTGTGGCTGAGTTACTGCTGCAAACTAGGACAGAGAGGGGGAGGAGTGAGGAAGCAGCAAGGCTGGGGTACAGCAGATGTTCTGGCAAGAGCACTAGATTGGTTCCACTGGTGCATTTGCACCATGCTGACCACACCACTAGTTCACTTCTTCTTTTCTCCATCTTGGTATGCAGCAGCATCTCAGCCAGAGGGAAGGCACTGTATGCTACTGGGTATAGTAATGGTGACAGGGACATACATAGCAAGAGGCTGTAGCAGAGTGAAATCCCTTCACTTGTTTTGTGAGAAGGTCCAGGAATTCCTAATATAGCCATATCCTCAATCAGTTCCATATCCTCAACCAGTTGTATATCGACTTATTCACCAGATCTTACGGAAGGCAGTGTTCGCTAGGAGTGTTCACAGGTCCCAAGATTTCCTGTGTGGGTGTGGTGTCCATGCTGTCTCCATTTTGATCTGTGATTCAGCTTCTGAGCCAAATTAAAATGAAGTTCTGTGTCCCCCATTTGCTATAATAGAGAATCTTAAAAATATGCATAGCTTTCTCCCTTTTTGGCCAAAGTGGATGAAATTTACAGGAACATGAGCCTCCCTCCTCCACAAATGAATTAAGCCTGCCCAGTGCAGGTTGAGTATATCTGGAGATTTTCAGGCAGGACACATTTTAAAAAAAAAATCTTTAAACAAAGGAAAATCTGTAACTTTTTTGTTTTCTAGCCAAATTGGTGCATTTTGCAGGCATGGCCATCCCTTCTGAGGCTGTCAAATTCAGAATGATAGTTGCAGTGGTTCTCCCAGCAGCAAAGAACATTTTGGTGTGGATACAACAGAATTTGGGACAGGTGGGGAAAGAATATGGAAAGACTGAGATGGGGGAAATGTCACCACCCAGCTGGGACCCTGTTACTCCAAGGTTTGGTGGTGGTGGGTGGTCTTCTGCCTCTCATGGATTTTGGGAAATACAGCATCTTTTCCCTGGAAGAGATATAATTCCATATTTATTTCCACCGGAGAAGTGAGTGGTGAAAAAAATATCCCTGAAAGTCTGGGGTGGGGAAATGTAACTCTAGCAGCATGGACCATTACCCCAGCTTGGTTTTGTTTCTCAGAAACATTATGGCCATGCATTCTTCAGACAGCTGAAGCCACAGACCCACCCAAAAGCTTAGGTAGTCCCTGATTTACCTTGAAATGTCTGGCAACCCAGCCAGATGGGTGGGGTATAAATAATATAATTGTTGTTGTTGTTGTTGTTGTTGTCAATGGCACAATCCTACTCAGAAATGTGAGACCTTTCCCTGAATCACCCCAATTCGCCTCATCGTTTGAGGTACACCCCACTAGAATCCAGTCCTCTTGGGAAAAGAGCAACTACACTAGCAATGTGTTCAGATAAAATAAATCCTGAAATAAAAATATCCTCAACCAGACCGTCCATCCGTAATATACACACTTTATGTGATAGAAATACAACCAACAAGCCACTTACGTCTCATAAGCAAGAATGATGCATCTCAAAAATAAATCAGGGGATTTTTTTAAAATGTCAAAGGCAGAAAGGGTGTAGAAATCCTACTGGGAGCCACAGAATAAGCCAGGCTGACAGCCATTATAAAAGCAGCCAGATACTGAGTCAGACCAATGGTCCATCTAGCTTAGAATTGCCTTCACTGACTAGCAGTGGCTCTCTATGGCATCAGTCAGGAGTCTCTTCTAGCCCTACCTGGAGATGCCAGGGACTGAACCTGGGGCCTTCTGCATACAAGACAGATGTTCTACAGTACATTGTATTACAGTAAAGTAATATAATGGAAGAATACCTGACTTGGCAGTACTGCATGTGAAAATGATCTGAGGATTGCAGTTAATCACTAGCTGAGAGATGAATCAACAGTGTGATGATGATAATGACCTGATCTAGAGGTTCTCAGATTCCCTGAGACAATTTGGGGAAGGGCAAGGTGTGGGAGGAGAAGAGGGGGCGAAAGTACCGTTGAACTAACAGAAGAGCTTGCATGGGCTTCTGATAGCAGGACTAAGTTAGCTGAATCCTGTCCAATGAAGTTGGTTGGTGGTATGGGAAATAAGTCATATGAGAGAAGTCTGAAGATCCTGGGTATGTTTAGCCTGGTGAAGAGAAGGCTGAGGGAGAATACCTGAAGGCCTTCATATAGAAGAGGACAAAGACTCCAGACACTGTTCCAGCACTTTCACAACATCTTCTGATGAAGATGGAAAGGAGAGATCGAACTGAGTGTCGTCTGCACAGAGGTGACAGCACACTCCAACTCTCCAGATGACTCCTCAAGGAATAGGAGGGTGGATTTCAGCTGTACATTATGAGAAACTTCTCAATTATGAGAGCTGTTTGTCAACAAAACAAATTGCCTCTCTCTCACTGTCAGGGACAGGAAGGGGGCCAAAGGGTGCGAAGAGGAACAGGAGGATGATCCAGGGGAAGGGGCCAGTGATTTCTGGGTTTCTACGCCACCTGTGAGGCAGGGTTCGGGTGGTCAGGGATGGGAGAAAAGGAGGCAGGAGAAGAAGTGCAGGAATGCATAGAGATGGAAGACATAGCCTCAAAGAGAACTGGGCTGTTAGAATTTCCTCTGACCTCTACTCTGCTGCTGCACAGGAGAAGCCACCGGTTGCTTGCACACACTACATCAGAAGGTGGGGTTTAAATGTGCTGATGGAGGCATGATGCACATTTGCTCCAGGTCCAGCTATTTAACAGGAGATGTGCATGTGATTTCTGACCAAACTGCGGGAGGCAGTGGAAGACAGGAGTGCCTGGCGTGCTCTGGTCCATGGGGTCACGAAGAGTCGGACACAACTAAACGACTAAACAACAACAACAGTGCATGTGATTCTTGCACCTTAGCAGCTGTTGTAATAGAGCACTGTGCTTATAAAGAACTAAACTTCCAATCCAATGTCCTCATTGGACACTCACTAAAGTTTCCAAGCTGAGGTTGGGAAGTCATCTGTTGGGAGAGGAGCAGGGTATGCTCTTGCTCTCTCCATTTCCTGTATCAAGCAAAGGGGCTGAGAGATGGTGTACAAGGCCTCTTCCAACTCTCAATGGTTCTCAAAAAGCTGTCAGAGATTAAAGATGGAAGGAAACATAATGTAATTGGAATCCCTAAGCGACCTTGAACATTTAATTAAAACTAGAATGATATGGAAACATGAAAACAGAGAAGACTCCAATTATTTTCACCTTCTCCAAGATGTATAAATAGCTCCCTCCCTGGAATTTATACCAGTGAAATAAATTTCACAGGTTTGACTTGCATGCTGATTGATTTCAGTTGAATGTGAAAACTTAGTTGAGAGAAGAAAATGCAATCTATATTCTGTGGGAAATACTGACCTGTCTGGAAACAAACTGAATCACACTGCGAAACAAATATTTTCAACATTGTCTTATTTGTAATGTGAAATCATGAAATTTGATGAATGCCAACAAAAATTAAATAACTCACTGAGTCTAAGGAAACATTCACAGAAAAGTTTACTTGTGGCCCAATTCTACTGATGTTTACTCAATGAGACTTACTTCCAAGTTAGCATATCTCAGAATACAAAGGCTGTAATCCTCAAGATACTTACTTAGGAGTGAGCCCAAAGAAACTCAGTGGGGGGTGCTTCTGAATATATCTTCTGCATAGCATATCTTCAACACTCCTAAAATACGTGGCCTAAAAATCTCCTTGAAGTATCCTCCCAGTTATCACGGAAATGTTCAGCTGATCCTGCCTTTTGTTGGTTTTTTTACAACAAGCAACAACGTTAACAAGTCCTCTCATGTTCAGTTCAGAGTCAGCTTTCCAAATATGTACAGCATATGGTTGCATTAATATACTGAAACCTGAGTGGGGATTTTAATGGAATCTTTCGTGCTTTTTAGATGAATTACTTTTCTAATATCTGCTACATTTCATCATTGCCTTCCGTGAATATTTGGGTAGCTTTAGAAAAAGTTGCTGCAATGACATGAGTCAAAGATTTTCTGAGAGCTTGCAAGACTCCCACTGTAAACTGCTTGATTTTACTCCATTGGCCATCCTTCAAGGGTGGACTCCTAGCCAGTCTATCCATCACAAAACGACTGTCTGCAGTCATTTCTTGGCAAGTATCCATGTACGCAAACTTGCAGAAGCAGCTTGGCAGATGGAGGTGGATCCACTATGCTAGTTTCCTGGCAGGTAGGCCACTGTTGCTTACCCAGAGAGAAAGGGAAAGTGGTGAGGCCACAGGAAGATCAGTGCTGTGCAAACTCGTAAGCAGGAGCTATGGAATGGCAACACTAGCACCATGCCAACCTCCCCACCACCTTGCCTCTCTCCCTCCCAGCAAGTAATAGCGACCCACCTGCCCCACCCAATGAGTCACTTCTGCACACTTGTGATGTGATGCATCAGCCTCTGCTGTTCCTGCCAGCTTCTCAGTCATTTGAGGCTCTGCAGAGCACAGAGCTGACTACCACCAGTAAGCAAAGGGTAGTTTGGGGAGGGCCTCAGGTGTTCATGACTGAGCTCGGCATTCCCATCCAGGAACACAGGGAATCTGCCATCCCACACAAAAAACACCCATGACGCTAAAACTCAAGGTTGGTTAATGAAACTGATCAACGGTTAAGGAGTATAAAAGGGAAGTGTAGACCTGTATAGAAAAACAGACTCAGTCACAACTAAGTCTGTACATTGAAACATTGCTGAGCTGAATGCTAAACACAGTGGTTTGCTAACCTTCCTGAGATCCCCTTTGGCAGAAGTCACCAGTACTGTAAGTCCTTCCTGCCTGAAACCACTACTAGGGTGAGAGGTTTGTGGGCCACACTTGTAGCTGGGATCTTGCTTGCACTTCCTCTTGGCTAAAGTGGCAGAGACCAAAAGGATCTACAGCATTCTTTTTGCTGCCACCTGTTGGTTGAAAGAATTTATAAGAACATAAACCGATGGACAGTTTATGTTGCAACCTATTACATTTTTGCATCTTGATGTAGCACAAAAGGAACACCACCTTACCGGCCGCATCTTCAAATTAACCATAAGTACAGCCAAATGATTTTCATTAACACATCTAGACCTTGGGAGGAATTTGGGTTTTGTTTGCTACCAGTCTCTTGTTCCTGTTGCTCGTTAGCTTAAATAGATGCTGTTGTGGCCATATACAGGGGGTGGTGGGGGTGGTGTTGAAGGGTGCTACCCAAAGATTGCTGCCTAGACATCCAAACTGGGTCACCAGGTTTTCCTTGGGATAAACATGCAGAGCTAAAGTTCCCAATGTTTGTAGAAGAACTGACTATTAAACCACTCTGAGAATTGTAGCTCTGTTAGGGAAATAGGGGTCTCCTAACAACTCTCAGCACCTTTAACAAACTACAGTTTCCAGGATACTTTGGGTAAAGCCCGGGACTGTTTAAAGTGATCTTCTACTATCGTATATGTATAGTGCAGCTGGGATGTATGGCTTTCCAGGATTGTGCAAATGTGCAGGACCTCAGAGGCAGGCTCACAGCTGCTTTGCTCTTCCCATCCTCTATATTCCAATTGCACAGCGAACTAAATCAAAGTTTGGCTTAGTGTGTTGTCCAAACTTATGCTCACTACTCACAACAAGTTGCGACCAAGGAGTGGGAATAAAAAATGCTGGAGAGGAGCTTACTGTGTTGTGTGAACTAGGGCAGTGAATCCTTTTTTTGTGGTAAACATGAAACTTTTAGGAGAGAAAAAAATGCAGTTCGTATTCATGGAACAACACCAAAGAGGTGTCTCTATGCTGCATTAATAGACAGTGACTTTTACAGCATGTCTGACTATCAGAAATTCTGGAAACCCACTTAGGAATGCAGCTGGAATTTCAATCTTTCATTATTTAACTACAGGAAATTCAAGAGACAATATTCTTCTTAAGTTATCCATTTTGGAACCAGAGAAGATGGCTCCCTTACTGGTAAGTTTACACATACTGATGTTATTAACAACTTCAGACATTAGAAATGTATAATCTGCAGGCATTAAGTTCAAAATCATTTACATTTTTCTCCAAAATAGTTCAAGACGGAGCACGAAAGCAGTTGAGCTGGCCAAGGATTCTTTATGGTTCTTTCAAGGGACAGCAACTCAATAAATTAGAAACCATCATATATCTGTGGTTTTCCCTGCCTCCTTAAAAAGTCAAGAAAATGTTAATAACGGCAAATGAGTACTCCATGTACCACACGTACAGCAAAATCAAATGCAAAGACAGGAAACACGTGCATATGGAATATGTGTCAGAAACAACATTTATCTAGAACCATTTGTGCTGTAGTATAGCTCAGACAAAACTTAACTAGGAGGGGCATGTCTCGTTGTGAAAGAACAGCCACCTTTTGGTATGTGTTAAAATTGTATGCATTACATCTCCATAGGCGCCGACTCCATGGGGCCTGAGGGGGCCCGAGCCCCCTCAAAAATTCATTTGGGGGGGCTCTGCCCCCCCAATAATCTCGGGCGCCCCTCCAGCAGAGCGCCATCGCCGCCCCTCCCCCAGCCCAAAATGCACAGGGTCGGGCTGCATGCCTCCTGCCCTCCCTCCCGAGCAAAAGCTCCACCCAATTTCCTTCGGAGCTGATTAATAGGCGCAGCACGCTCTCCCCTATTCGCTCACGAGGAGGCGGCACCACTTTATTTGCATATTCATGAGCTTATTTATTATTCATGAGCTTTCATTTATTATTCATTATTTATTATTCATGGGCTCCCCCAATATTTTTTATAAGTCGGCGCCCCTGTACATCTCACACTAATAAGGAATATTGGCATCAGTTACAACCAGTGCTATTTTTCTATATAAAAAAGAGGTGCCAGAACTCACCATGAACGCCTATTATAATGGTAATGGCGCCCACCTTAGAGGTGCTGGAACTGAGTTCCGGTGAGTTCCGGCTGAAAAAAAGCTCTGGTTTCAACTGTATTCAAATGTAGGCTTAGAGTGGAACCAGCTGAGGGTAACGTGAATTTTCAGGATGCTATCAAAGTGGCATAAAGGACAGCAACGCAGCCCAGGTTTGGCAAATCCTTCCACTGGCTCACTGGCCCACCATGGACTTTGCAGCTCCATGGCTTCCTATTAGGGATGGGTAAAATATAACCATTTCAGTTCCTCCCAGTTCCTTCTTCTCTCCCCACAGTCCTTCCTGGTTGCACTGTCTTTCACTGTGGTCATGAGACAAATACATGAAGCTGATATAACAAGACAAAAGCCACAGATGTTATCATGTTCATACAAAGGTAGGTGATTGAAATGGTTGCCTCTCCTCTACCAGAATGGAGCCATCACAGCTATGGATGTTTAGGACTATATAGAGATTTTGCTTGGGCAAAAGCCAGGCAACAGAAAATGGACAATGTTAAACACAACCCAGATAACAGGGCATGTCTTTTCATGGACTTAAATACAGAGAGGGAAGGGAGGATTATAGCACCCAAGATATGAAGCTGAGCACATTGCGTAGCATGAAGAATTATGGTGCCACCTATCATATCCTCTTACCAACACATTTTCTATGCATGTTGAGTACAAAGCCCTCTGCACAGATAACACTGTGGTTGACACAGTAGAATGATCCCCATGTGTTCACACATAATTGTCTTCTGGAGCAACTGTGAATACCTGTAAGGCACTCATCCAGGTCTTTATCAACACATTGCAGTCAAAAGGGAGGGGAAAAACAAAATTGTATTAGAATTACTCCGGGGATGAAATAACATTTGTTCCACACTGAAACGATCTAATTAACAATGTGCCTGAGTTATGGTGCTATAATTTCCTTGTGCTAAATTTTCAAATCGTTGAACTCATTCAAGAATTGAAGGTCTCTGGATCTTCAGCTGGGCCCTTTTGCGCTGTTGACTTCAGTCTCTATGGGTTGCTTCTGCAAACTTCTCCTTCAGCTTCCTTGGATTTAGTGGTGCTTTCTCTTACTTCTTACATGCCAAAGAGGCAGAAGGTGAAACACTGAAGTCATGAGGGTGAGGAAGGTCCTTCCCAACAGAAACATATTTGCTTCTGCTATTAGTTCTAGCAGACTAGTCACACAATACACATGTGAGGCCGCTTTGCACAATACTATCTCTGACATATTGAACTGAATGGCAAAGTCATTGCCCAAGAGTAGCACATATGACAGTCTTTAAGTGACTTTCATTGGCCCTCAGCCAGAGTGGTTTCCTATTCATTTTACTGCGAGAAACAGAATGTTTTCTCCATACTATCAAATCGCTCGCTCGCTCTCTTTTAGTTTGCGGTGGCATGAAGGAAATGCCCCAATTCCTGTGGTATGCTCTTGCTTAAGCAAGACCTTCTTGCGTAAAAGAAGCAACCACAGGAGGCTTTCAATGCAGTTTTCACACTGTGGGTCATACACCAGCACTTAGGACATGGGCAGAAATGAGAGCTTTGGTCTGATCATGAGGAAGGCAATGAAGGAGGTGTTTGACTCTTAATTGGCACTTAAATTAATTAATTTTCCACCCAGTGATATGTATCTCTAAGACAGAAAATTAACTTAGGTGCATGACAACATCAGTGGGAGTGCGGGCTTCATAGGGCACAGAAAATAATGAATGGCAGTTTTATACATCAGATTTTAAAGCAGGGCTGCAAAGCCTGTGGCCTCACAGCCACATATGGGGTTCACCCTAATTTCATAGAGGGGAGAAAAGGTGGGGAAAAGATGCCACAGAAAGAGAAAACTGGGGAGGGGGGAATATACACACACACACAGAGAGAGAGAGAGAGAGAGAGAGAGAGAGAGATCATCCACAACCCTTCACCCAACAGCTATTTAGCATGATGTATAAAACAGGCCATCCATGTTTGCGACTTGCCTCCAACAACATCAATGAACTGAGCAACTGGGCTGCCCAACATGTCTTGTGTCATGGCCTGCACCAGTTAGCTAATGTTCTCATGAACCACTCTTGCCAACAAGCTGCTAGGAAGCTTCCCTGATACATTTCCATGTATGAAACAGAGTAGATAGAATTTCAGCATTCACGTACCTTCACACGAAACCCCGTCTGACATCAGAGCATATCCAGGTGAGCAAGAGCACACAACGGCCCCTTCCAAAGTATTACATATGTGCTTGCAGGGACCATTATCTAGGAAACACAGTGTTTGAAAAATGCATGAAACTCCTGTGCAAAGCAAAATTCCTTCCAAGTCCCAAGAATTTCTTCCTCTAATTATAACCCCTGTCATTGCACCAGGATGTAAAATGTGGAAACAAACAATCTATTCTCGTAACCTTAATCACTATGTACAAGCCTTCTTTTATAGGCAAACACACCTGTGTCATTCATTCTCATCTGTGCATTTGAAATTACCATGTACAGCTGTGTTGCCTCAACAGCCCTAAATAGATAGCATGAAATAACCTTGAATTCAGAAGCTAACCTCAAATTACCTCAGCACGTTACCTTCTGAGATTCTGTCCGTCTCTCGCTCTCTTCAGGCTAATACTGGAGGCAAGCAATGTGTGGACGTGTGTTGAAATCAAAACAGCCGAAGATGCTTTTGAATGTATTGCAGACTTGTAAAAACCATCTCATGTCTCCACCTTGCCTATTTAGACATACCTTTACACTTCTCTTCCTCTTCGTTGATGGTTGCGGGCTGGATATTCAAGGCTTCTGGAGCAATAGTGGCTTTGTCCTGTAAGGCAGTATTTGGTCCATCTTCTTCAAAATCTATACATTTATATTATATAAAAATGGAGGAAATCAACTTTAATTTGCTTCATATATCTCAGTAGCCACAGGGACATGAACAGTAACTAAACTATTATTTGTGGCTTATAAGAAAACACAGAATGCTTCCAGACAGAGAGCTGATATCATAAATGGATTGTTTAGGTCCAATTTCGCTTTGTTTGGTATGTAAGGTCCCACACACTCTTTCTTTTTCAGTAATCATATTCACAGTTGTTCCATTGCTTGCGATCCACACCAGTGGGTGAAGCTTCAGCCGTTCCTCGCCTGCTCATTGAAAATTGGCTAAAGACAACTACAGTCGTATTTGAGAAGGGAGGGATAAACAATTATTTGTAAAGATACAAAAATAAAATGTAAGGATACATTTGTGATGTGTAATGATATTTTGAAGATATTTGTCATTATGGATGCTGACAAATTTGTTTTCTGATCAAATGATGGGTACGGTCCATTTGAAGGGGAGCACTGGAAAGTCTCATTGAGTTATTTGGAGTTATCCAGGAAGTGATTAAACCTCTTCCATTTACAACTGTTAATCAAGGTTCTTAACTTTGGGTGGATGCTACCCATGTTTTAGCATCTCAAAAGTGTATTTTTCTTCTATTTGAAAGCATACACATATATTAGACATAGATGACTATGAATAGCTAGTCATCACTAAGAGAAGGAATTGCAGTGTAAGTCCACAAGAATAATTGATATGATTTGTATAAATCAAGTTGTCCTATTTGACATTTAGAGGGCAGCTTACAAGTATGAAAACTGTATTTGATACATTGGATCTCTTGCTGCAATTTAGTTTTGTTTGCAAAACAGTAAGAACAGCATCTGCTAAAAAGATAACAAGAGGTGGTTGTGGGGCAGAGCCTGGATGAGTTTCATATTTTGATTTAGTTACTTCTATTTGTCATAGAAATGTGAACTGTTTCACTTTAATTAAGTGTGTGTCTGGTTTCATACAGAATACGACTCTGCTCCCTGCTATAGATTTAAAGCTGTGACTTGCTTCCATCCATGGATATGATCTATATGTCTGATTGTGAAAATGTGGGGCTGTTGTTACTATAAGAGGATTTTCAATCAAGTTTGCCAAGTAGTTAAGAAGTCCGAAAGCTCTAGTGAGGATGAAGCACAATGAAAAGGCAGGATAACATGACGCAGTTCTAGTCAAAGAGAATGCCCACATCCCACAAGGAGGGAGAGAGGTTCATATAGTCATGGTTTCCTAATTAGGACTGTCTATACAAATTAAACAAATTGAAAGTTAATTGTACTTTCCACATCTCTGCCCAACCCCCACCTTCCAACCACATTCTTATTATTGGTGATGGGTGAGGAAATTACACACCGCAAATATTTGAATGAAAAAATTGTTTCCCAACAGTGGACAGAGTAAGCACAAAAATCTGAACCACAATGCTGCAACACATGTTTTTTATGAATGCAGCATCACTGCTGGAGGGACTGCACCTAAATCCTGCTGGTTATCCTCCTGAAAAGCTAATGAAACACGATTTTTTTCTAAGAAAAATCACGACTTTTTTGTAGTGATTCTGTTGGAGTTTTGCAAAGGGAGAATAAGAAAGAGAAAGGGAGGGTGGAGAGGAAAACATAAGGGTTTTTTGGCAAGAAGAAAATAAATGACTGGAATAACTTTTGGAAAAGAAAATGTAAGACTGGAAGCAGTACAAGCGAAAAGATTTTTGAATCAACCTGAGCTGTAATCAAGGACTGTTGTGGCACCAAGTATTTTGGGAACCCTGGATGAGGAAATCTTATTGGCCTCCCATTCCCGCAGAAGCCCCTGGAGTTATGCTTGCTGAGGAATTTAATCCTCTGGAGCCTGGAGCACCCCCATGCATACTACTGCAGCTAAACAAGCTACTGCCATTGTCAAATTCACACCCCCAATGAAGAAGCCTTCAATAAGGCTAAATATACCTCCAATGCATATTTGATGTCTCATGAGACCTTAGTCATTTGCCAACGATCCCTCCTCTCGAGTGATTCTCATGTGCCACCATACCCAGGGAAACCATACTCTCTTCAGCCAGCCCAATAGCTGTTTGCTGTGCTGGATGAGCACCTTTTCTGTTGGGGTTGGAAGACACTGGGTGTACAGGGCATCCCCACACACCTTTCATGTGATGGCCGGCACATGTGAAAGAGCCATCACATATCAGCCTGCACAGATAAAGGTTTCATAGTACCTCACACACAAGACTCTTCTATGGGCGCATTTCATACATTTGGTTGAAGATCATTACAGTAGGCCTCCTTCCACCTGCCTTACCCCACCCCCTGGCCCTGGGACTCCTCATAAGGAAGCTGTGCCTGGAGGAAGATCTGTGAGGGGAGAGGCTTCATCAGGCAAGGCTTTCTTCCACCTGCCTTGCTCCAACCTCTAGTCTCTGCTTCTCAATTTCTATTGTATTATTTTATGTACTGTGGCTAGCCGTTGTTTTATTGATTATAGTTTAGAAATTATTTATCGTAACTGTTAAGGTTGAATTTCTGTTTAACTTTTATATGCTGATATTATTATTTTATACTATTCTAATGATTGTTGAATGTTACTTTTTTGATGTACTTTGCTTATTTTAAAGTTATGTTTTATTATCACATTTTTGTATTGCATTAGATTGTTATAAGATGTACATTTTTTGTTTCTTCAGCTTGCAAACCACCTTGAGTATTGAAAGATAGAAAGACGGTATATAAATTAAAAATGATGATGTTGTTGATGATGATGATGATTACAGTAACAGCTGGTGCATATGTACATGTGTGCTGGCAAATTAAAAGGTAAAGGTAAAGGACCCCTGGCAGTTAAATCCAGTCGCAGACAACTCTGGGGTTGCGGCACTCATCTCGCTTTACAGGCCGAGGGAGCCAGTGTTTGTCCGCAGACAGATTTTCTGAGTCATGTGGCCAGCATGACTAAGCCGCTTCTGGTGCAATGGAATATCGAAACCAGAGCAGCACATGGAAACGCCGTTTACCTTCCTGCCGGAGTGGTACCTATTTATCTACTTGCACTTTTTTGGCATGCTTTCGAACTGCTAGGTTGGCAGGAGCTGGGACCGAGCAACGGGTATCACCCCATTGCGGGGATTCAAACCGCCGACCTTCTGACCGGCAAGCCCAAGAGGCTCAGTGGTTTAGACCACAGCACCACCCGCATCCCAGCTGGCAAATTATGAGAGCTAAATATGAGAGCAAACCTATTGTAGTCGGACCCTATACACATTTTCCCAGTGTTTCTTCTTCTCACCTGGATTGCAGCTGAGTCCATCATCCTGCAGAGTAAATCTTGGGAAACATGAGCACTTGTAGGATCCCACTGTGTTGATGCAAAGGTGTTGGCAGAGCTCTCCAGGATAGGCAAGACACTCGTCCAGGTCATCTCCAGGTAAACTGTTTGACAATTCAGCTTCATTACTGATCGACAAGGCTTCATGGTGATCCTCAAACTCTGAAACTGTCAACATGCCCAAACCATTAGTAAAGACAAGGGGAAATGCATGTTCTTTATATGCAGATTACATGACTTTGAGCACTGCTATATATTAGTGAAAAACCCATCAGTCTGACAGGCTGTAACTGGGAGAGCAGGAATAGCCTTACTCCCATAGCTTGACTTGTCTCTGAATGACGGTGGTAGCAGTAATTCAACTGACAGGTAGACTTTGGGGGACGCATACCTCTTCACCAGGGTTCCTGTCACTAAGTGCCATGGTGGCAGAAAGGGGAGCATTTCTCCTGACAAGAGCCCTGTAGACACATCATAATAGGCTTCCTACGCTTTTATCACACCGAGCCTTCTAGTTAGCCCTGCAGATATCAGGGAATGGTCTGAAGACAAGGACTGGGGAATGCATTCATTGGCAGAACAGCTTCTTTCCGATGGAGAGCTGAAGGGGGAAGAGTCGCCCCCCTCCTTGTCCACAGCATGTTCAGAAGCAGAGAGAGAGAGAGGCTGAACAGCTTAGGGAGGAGTTACCCAGTTTTGAGATAATGACAAGAGAACCAGAAGGGATGGGGCAGCTAGTTGAGACGCTGCTTGAGAGTGTGGGGGACCCCCCCTCACCACAGACTCAGAGATCCGAATGTACCAGAGAGCAAAGGAGTCAGAGGGAGGGAGGAACTTCCCACTGGTGCCCAATATGCTGCAGAAGTCAGAAGGAAGGTTTAGAGTAGCCAACTGCCCTCCTTGCGGAGAGCTGTGTATTTGTGCTTGCAACATGATGCTGTAATAAAAAGCCTATAAATCTACCAACCACTCATTAATTCTTATCTGTGAAGTTACTGAAGGGAGGGGAGGACTCTCCACACCTGACAGGAGAGGACAGAAGGGTGCAGGCCTCTGGGAAGCCATATTTAAATGTGTAACACTGCAGAAAAATCCAAAGAGATGGAATGACACTAAGAAGAGTGGGGTATGGATGGAAATAAAAGTAATACATTTCCTGATCTTCAGAGATTTTGTGAATGCACAGTACCATCTTCAAGATGACAAGAGCGTACAGAAGCAGCAGATGGTGGCTTACAAAGGCTGAAGAAGGACATGTGCCCTGAACAAGGCAAATCCAGAGGATTTCCCTCATTCACAGTGCATGCATGCAAAGTCCACAGAATGAAGATGAGGAACATATTAAAACCCAGGAGAGGGGATCTGTTTTTAATGGTGAACATCTTGTTTCAAGTTCTATCTAGAGCCTTGCCTCTGGGCAAGCTCTAAGCATACATCCACATTAGCATATTGGACAACTTAGCCCTCCTCCGTTCTGCTCTCCCTGCCACGAGGAGGAGGGGAGGAGGCTGGGCAAAGAGGAAGCCTAAAGGTTAAATGCAATTGATCACAAACCTGGGAGGAGGGAGAGCTCCGAGAGAGGGAGAATTGAACTTTAAAATGGCCATTGATTAAAAGGAATTGCTTTAGCTCTTAGTGCACAGCTCATTTGGTCAGCAAATGTGGAGGGCAAACAGAGGAAATAAAGGAAAACCTATATGCCGGAGGTCATGCAGAATAGGCAATGGCTGGTGTAAACTTCAGTTGTCTAGAGACAGATTCTGTTTCACTGTGCCATTTATCAAGAAATGGACTTTATAATGCATAACAGATGATGATGCAAAATGCAACCATTTCCAGAGGGTTGACCATGTTGGTCTCTTGCAGCAAAAACAACAAAGAACCTTATGGCACCTTAAAAACTAACCAATCAATTTTGGCATGAGCTTGGATGAAATACAGTCCCCTTCGTCAGATGCCTGTGATTAACATATGTTTATTCCACAGAGATCGTCAGCTTCTAGTACTACTAGTAGCATTGGGGAAGGGGGGGGAGAGAGGGGGTGCTTTTTCCTTATGCTTCTGTATTGTTAATGACTATGATCTAAGAGAATAATCCTGGAGCATGATGGATGTAGCCAGAGCTGATTAAATTCTGACCTGGTTCTTTGACCATTAAATAGGAAACGCCAAGTGAAAACGGATGACCAAAAAAGAATCACAATCATTCTACTGGTGTCCAAAAGTCATTCTTTTAGACTCATGACTAAAGTTTATATTTCTATATCTACACAGTGCTTTTTTATGGGGGGATGCAAGGGTACGCATACCCCTAAACATTTTGTGAATCTTTGTACTTTTGTCCATTTACTGTATTTATTTTCCCCATTTGAACTATAAAATGCTGATTTTCTGGAGTCAAAATGAGAGTACCCCTAAACATTTTTTAAAGAAAAAAGCACTGTGTGTGTGTGTGTGTGTGTGTGTGTGAGAGAGAGAGAGAGAGAGAGAGAGAGAGAGAGAGAGAGAGAGAAGTTTAAGGGAGAGATAAGCAGAGTACAAGATAATATAAAACTAACTTGGCACCCAGCTCGCCTACTACCTTTGAGCAAGGTACAAAGTTCAACTGTTATGCTTGGCATATAAATAAATCTTCAAGATGCTATAATAAAAACTCTTAAAAACCACCATCCCTATATTTGAGTTGGCAGATGTGTGGATGGGGGAGGCCCAACCAAAGGGGAGAGGACCTGGGGCAACATGAGGCTGGTCACCTGTGCAGGTAACCTTCAAAAATGGGTGTTTTGGGGGAGTGATTACTTTGCCCAGAAAGGGGACGGGGTACAGTTTGGAAAGCTCTCCTCTTGGGCTGCTGCTATCAAAACACAAGTCACTCCATTCACATTTTAATCAGAAGCATAGGGTGTGCGAATATCTCCTTTGCACCACTTCTCCTGAAGTACACAGCATCTGATCTCATTGTTCCTCTCCCCCTCTTCTTTCCCTTCTCTCCTTTGTCTAAATTTAGATTAGTTCCCCAGGCAGGGAATTGCCTTTCTTGCGTCATTCAGGGGACAACAGCAACAGAGCTGGACTCACACCTGCCATTCTATAAATCAGTGGTTTCTCTGGACCACACTTTCAGAATAAAAAAATTACTCGCACCACACCATATATTTTTATGGATTAGAAATACATTGGAAAACACTCCTAGCAGTGATTGATTCATAACATAGAACACAACTACTTCATAATATGATCATGGGACACCCAGAAAATAGAAAACAATGCAGCTGCACAGGAACATGAACCATTCCCAAAATGCAATGTTGGGTGTCCTTTAATCTGCCTACAACACCTGCCGCCCTCTCCTGCCACAGCCTTTGAGAACTACTGCTATAAATGGAAGGGCTCCTCCCATTCATGGAAGTGAGCTGGATCCAGCAGAGGTTCCTGCTCCACAAACTGGATGTTCTCATAGGTGGAACTTGCCAACTCTGCTTCCTCCCTAAAACCCCCAGCAACGCCTCCCTTCCTATTCCTATTCCCTTCAACTCTTTCAACTCCTGGAGAAGGCTTTCAGGGACAGAGGGATTTAAGGAGGAGGAGGGAGTTAAGGAGGAGTTATGGAGGAGGAGGTTAAGGGGTGATATGATAGCCATGTTCAAATATATAAAAGGATGTCACATAGAGGAGGGAGAAAGGTTGTTTTCTGCTGCTCCAGAGAAGCGGACACGGAGCAATGGATCCAAACTACAAAAAAGAAGATTCCACCTAAACATTAGGAAGAAGTTCCTGACAGTAAGAGCTGTTCGACAGTGGAATTTGCTGCCAAGGAGTGTGGTAGAGTCTCCTTCTTTGGAGGTCTTTAAGCAGAGGCTTGACAACCATATGTCAGGAGTGCTCTGATGGTGTTTCCTGCTTGGCAGGGGGTTGGACTCGATGGCCCTTGTGGTCTATTCCAACTCTATGATTCTATGATTCTATTCTATGATTCTATTCTAGGGATTGGAGAAAACTGCATCCCTGCTTCCATTTCATGGAGTGCCACTGCACACAACTGAGGAGCCAAGCTATAATCTTCAACTTTACACTGCAATCCAAACCTTCCCAATGCTGGCTAAACTGGCCTCCCACCAGCCGTTACCATTAGAGCAATGCAAGTGCTACTCTATTGGCACTGCACTCCCCCTTTGGCCTACCACATGTGCAGATGGGGTGGTGGTGGGGAGTTCCACTGGCAGGTTTCCTGCTGATGGGAGCCAACACAAAGCCCTGAAACAGGGCGGAGCTGAGCCAGCCTGGAATCCTCTGGAACTCACATCAGCCTCACTGCCTTTTCGTGTCAGCATCAGGCCTGATCATCCAGCACCCCACCTTCCACCACTTGGGTAGCAGGGCTACAGATGTCATGATGTGAACACTGGTTAGAAGACTTCAACGTTCCCTATCATTTTACTGCATTTCCCATAAATATTTTAATGCATTTATACGTGACTGGAGAGCCTTTCCTTTGCCACTCGTCCAGCGAAGAAGTACAGTCGCTCTTTCAAGTGTGAGTCACCTTCATGGTTTTGTTTTCAGTGCAATGTTTGAAAATCCATTAATATTTCTAAGTTTTTGAAAATGGCTTTTAAAGGAAACAGACAGAAACAAGAAGCTAAGAACATGTTAATAAAGGGGGAAATGGGGGGGGGGACCAGTAACGACAGACATTGTACAAGTTGCTAATAATAAATAAATAAATATCAGCCTCTGAAGGGTAATGATATATTAGGCAGAAATTGTTCGCATTTCCCCAAAGCAGCTACAATCCAGTAGGGAGGAATGTGTTTGCTTCTGATAAGCTCAGCATTGCCAGTGTAAGTGACTAATCAGTGTTTTGTTACCTTTTTCCTATTCATTTCTTTTTTGTGGCTTACCAGTGGTTTGAAGTTGAGCAGAGAAATAGCAAGAATAAAGAGGCAGGTATCAGTTTACATTTTGACCTGGAGAGTTAAGGCAGGTCTCAGCTGATTTGAGATTTCTTTTATTCCTGTGGACTCTGCCTGAGTACAATGGACAAAAATGTTGTATTATAATAAAAGATGGGTCAGGCTGGGCAGCTGCACAAGAAGCCTCTCTTTTAGAAAAAGCACGTAGCTCCATAACACACGCAAGTGTGGGAACATTAGCAAAGAAAAAATATTGTTATCTGCTCAGGAAATGCCATCAGCTTACCAAATATCAGCTATGCATTCACCTGCACCATCATTCATATAAATAAAACCCTCCCCCCCCAAAAGATTTTTAAAATGCTTCCTTCTCTTCTCTTCCTACTCATAGCCTTTGTCTATAATTTTTTGAGAATTCCTGGAGAACAGGTGAGGTCCCTGCAGATTGGAGGCAGGCAAATGTTGTCCCCATCTTCAACAAGGAGGAAAAAAAGAAGACCCAAGTAACTAACAGCTGGTGAACTTGATACTGATACCAGGAAAGGTCCCAGAACAGATAATTAAACAGTCAGTCTGTGAGCACTTAGAAACTGATGGTGTGATTACTAAGAACCAGCATGGGTTTTTCCACAAACAAGTCATGCCAGATGAATCTCGTTTCTTATTTTGATAAAGTTGAAAAGTTGGTAGATCGGGAGAATGCTGTGGACATGTATATCTTGATTTCAGTAAGGCTGTTGACAAAGTTCCTTATTCAGACCACACCTGAAATACTGTGTCCAGTTCTGGGCACCACAATTTAAGAATATTATTGATGTTGGAACATGTGCAGAGGAACATGTCACATGGAGGATGGAACAAGCTTGTTTTGTCCTGCGGACCTGAACCAATGGATTTAAGTTACAAGAAATAAGCTTCTGACTAAACATCAGGAAGAACTTTCTGATGGTAAGAGCTGATTGACTGTAGAACAGATTCCGCAAGAGATGGTAGACTCTCCTTCCTTGGAGGTTTTTACACCATTACTTATATTATATCTTTTACCACCGCATATCCAATTCAAATCTATTAACTGGTTATCCTTTATATTCTATTTAGGTTATTCTCATTGTGCACTTTTATGTCAGTCTTGCTAATGATTTAAGGTGTTTACAAAAATTCTTCATATAATCTAAAAAATTTCCCCATTCTACATTAAAACATCTCTCTTCTTGGTCTCTTAATCTTCTGGTAAGTTTCGCCTTTTCTGCATGCACCATCAGTTTTTGTTGCCAATCTTCCTTGGTTGGAACTGTTTCTTCTTTCCATCTCTGTGAGTGGTTGTATTCTTGATAATCTCCCACTGCCAGCTTCTGGGATCATTTTTAAGATATCTGTTGATGCCCCTATGTATTGTTTCATATGGTTGTGGAAAATATTCCACAGACTTAAGCATTAGGAAGTTATTTGATAGTTTTGAGTTCAGCATTGAAAAAGACCAGTATCTGCTTTGGTCAAAGAATGTGTGATTAAAATTCTGGGGGTTGCTGAAATAGAGAGCCACAGTTCACAGAAGAATTGGATTGATGCCATCAGGCAACTTCATTCCAATGGACTCCATTCATTTGTTATTGGCACCCACAAAGGAATTATAGGATGTTATAAAAGAATCTATTTTTGTAACTTTGACAGTATTAGTTCCAGAAAATTAAAAGAAGCAAGTAGCTTGTTTATCTATTTTTTGTATGTGTATACAATATAGAAGAAGACCCATTAATCAATATCTCAAAGGCGATGTACAACCCTCTAAAATCTTGATCACCTTATGGTGAAGCTATAAACCCTCATTGGTGACCATAGAAGCACAACATCTCACTGGGAATCAAGCAAAGCAACTGGCAAGAAATATTATTTTAAATGCAAATATTCCTTCCACCCTCTAAAAGGTCCTATGAAAAACTTCACAGTTAAATGCAAATCAGATGCTTTTACTCCGGGCCAGTTAACTTAATCTCCATGGCCACTGAGATGAGGAACTGAGATTGACTGACTGGCGGTTAAAGGGCAAAAAGTCATTAGTTGCGGAAAATAATCAAGTATCCTGTTGCCCAACTCAGACCAATATACCAGCTGTGCATATTCCTGGTATGGTCAGTCGTGGCCATGATCTGACATGCATTATTTAAATCTCATAAAACCATAGAATTGTAGAGTCCGAAGGGACCCTGAGCGTAGTCCAAAACCCTGCAATGCAGGAATCTCAGCTAAAGCATCCCTGGCAGATGACCATCCAACCTCTGCTTAAAAACCTCCAAGGAAGGAGAGTCCACAACCTCCAGAGGGAGTCCGTTCCACTCTTGAACAGCTGAACTATTATCTCTGCTGGACTATTATCCTATGCTCTATAAGGGGTTGCTCTTGAAAACTTCAATCGGTGCCAATTACTGCTGCTAGACTCTTGACTGGGACCATGTGTTGGGATCATGTGACCCCTTTATTTTATTAGCTGACTGGCTGCTGGTTCATTTCTATGCGCAATTCGAGGTGCTGGCTGTATCCTTTGAAGCCCCAAATAGCTTAGGACCAAGCTTCCCAAAGAATGACCTCTTTCCATGTGAATCTGCTGGTCCCTTAAGATCAGTTGATGTGGCCCTCTTCAGCATGCCATTGGCTTCTGGTGACAATTTGTGAGAGGGCTTTCTATGGAGCACCACTCCACATATGGAACTCCCTGAACCAAGAAGTCAGGCCAACCTTCATCTTTATCTGTGTCCTGTGGGCATCTGAAGACTCCCATCATCCCCAGCCAACATGGGCAATGGTAAGGGATCATGAGAGTTGTAGTTCTCCACCATATGGAGGGCCACAGGTTCCCCATGCCCATTCTTTAAACCTGTGTTTCCGAAATTGGGTCTCCAGCTGTATTGGACTACAGTTCCCATCATCTGTGACCACTGGTCCTGCAACTAGGGATGGTGGGAGTTGTAGTCTCAAAATAACTGGCAACCCAGGTTTGGGAAACACTGTGTAGACTAATCTCCTTCCTCTGTTCTTTAATTGAAGACTTATTTTCCCTAATAGGTGTGACTGCAATAAAACCACATTACACACTTAAGAAAGGCTTTATTATGAATCTATGTGAGTTTCAATCTGCTAACCTCCTTCTCTTAAAAAAAAGGGTTTCATTAAATATTATTCTCTCTTTACTGCATTACTCCCTGACATGGATTTTGCTGTAATATATTACTGTGCTCTGTTTTATGTAAAACCTAATTAAACATCAAAAATAATAGTGTGCTGCATTAATTACTTTATGATCTCCGAAAGCATAATTTATGAAACATTAAAGCAAAATAATTCAGTTACACCCATAAAGCAACTGAATTTACACCCTGAAGGTAAAAAGAACAGGAAAGGGAAAGGGTGCAGAATCTCCATAGTGACAGCTGGAAAAATGGCATCTGCAAATGACTGGAGCAGACATAATTTCACCTGGGATGATGAAACCTTTCAGCTGATCAACCCCATGTTTTAACAAGGTCCAACCTACTCATAAGACCAATCTCTTCTTGCCCTCCCTGCCCCCCCCCCAGGCACTGGGCATTTGGGAGGTCCCATGCCACCAGCTGCCTTGTGCAAATACTTCTGTTTCTCAGCTAGCTCTCTTGCTACTTCCAGCCAAGAATGAAATTGCTTACAATTACTAGCAATTACAGGGAGCACTCTCAACAGAAGTCGGAGAAGAAGAAAGGGGGTGCGTGCACACAGTCCAGGAGGATCTGCTCGAAATGATTGTTTGGGCAGATCAATGGACTAATTTCTTTTATAATAGCTTTTATGCTGTAACCAAGTAGCAAATGTTATTGATTTTGTGGAGTGCCTGTCCTTTAGGCAGGCAGAGGATGGGAGCAAAGAGGGATTGTGGATCACAGAGTCCCTAAAAAAGGGCAGAAAGGAATAATGCAATTCTATGTGGGTGGTACACAGAGATGCAAACCCTCCCCTCACCCCGCTCCCTGCATCCACACAATGGGATCATTGTCCACAGAGGATGGGCTGTGTCCCAGAAGCATCCATCTTTCCCCTTTATCTGTGCCAAGGAGAGACTTGGAAAAACAACAACGATGAAAACTAGTGTTTATATGAATTCCTACATTTTACCAAGCCTTTTTTTGAGCTGTGAGATTATTTGGATTCAGGGTATTCTCCAGACACCTCTGAATTCCCTGGACACCCCCTTCCCTGACACCAGGTTGTTAGATGAAGCACTGTCACTTCACTAGTTCATAAAGCTCCATTTCTCTCCACTCTTGATACTTGTTTTCTGGAATGAACAAAGCAGGAGTTCCAAATCCAACAGCTGCAGTTCAGGTTCCCTCCCCACAATAATTCTGTTTGTGTTCCAAATGAAGTAGCCTTCCACCCGATCATGTGAAAAATTAATAAATATATCAGGTGAAGGACCGGAACCGCTGGACACATGAGAAGTAACTGGAGATGAATGAATCACAGCCAAGAAGTTGATTCAAATGAGTTGTGCAAAATTACAATGAGAAAACAGGAGGGATGTGATGCAGCTGATTTTAAAGCTTGATTTAAATCTAATTATTATTATCGTCTTATTAAGCTTTATTTCTTATAATCTCCCCTTTCTCATACAGAGCCCATGGTGGCTTACATCATCTAAAAACACAGGCTTAAACAACATAATTAAAACCACAACCTTAAAAAAAAAAAAGTAATCGAAGTGTAGAACAACCAGTGATACAGTTATAGCAAACGGGTCTCTCTTACTATGTCATAAAGGCCTGCAAAAATAAATAGATCTGGAAGTGATTCCTGAATGAAAATAGCAGGGAGACAACAGGAAGTTCCACAGAGGATGCCACCTCTGAAAAGGCCTTGCGTTACATTCACCAGGAGATCCACAACCAGCACCAGCACCCCCACTACAGAACTCAAAACTTTGTTTGGCTGGTACTAGGGCAAGCTTGTTCAGGACTGTGTATGTTAGTACTAACAACTTGAAATGATCTAATAAAATGGTATTATTGTGAAACATATTTTAGTTTCTGCATGTAGCCAGAATCCACATTTGCCAAGGGCGAAGCATCTCACCTCTCAGTCATTACCTCCCAGGAAATTCAAATAAATCCCAATTTGAGTTCATTGCTATGATTTATGTCCAAGTGGTTGTTTTTTGTCCTTTCATCTGCTGCAGGAAGTAAGATTCCTTGAATATGAATTTTGTTTTTTGTCTAAAGGTTCCCTTGGCAACTCTTGCAACAATTTATTTTATCTTATTTCAACATTCATAGACGGCTGATTATCCCCTTCTTCTGGGCATTTATCAAGCAACACGGTTATCACTTGGTAACATTATTTCTCATGTATATATATGTGTCGTAATTGCATTGTAAGAAACGTCTGTTGATATTAGCTAATCTTTGATAGCCATTTCCCACTCAAACAATGTAGTTTGATAACTGAAATTTCCATACCATATCATAAGTATGGTTGCATGATTGGTGCAGATTCTCTTACATTTGAGTATATTGGGGATAAATTTCATAGTGTCTTGTTTCATAATGGTAGGTGAATGTATCTTGTTCCAATATGTGGCTTTTTTGTGTTTGTTTAATATTAAAGGCTGCTGATCGAGAAAGCAGGGGGAGGCAGACAGACAACAGACAGATCCCCAGTTATGCTTTTGATGAACATAGACTCAAGGGATGGGAAAATACCAGGAAATACAAAGTATAATGTTATTGAAGCACACATTCCAAATACCTCTGTAGTAGTTTTAAAATTATGTCCCATAGCACCTATATATTGATATGGTTTATGAAAACTTTGATTCCAGAAATGTACTACTGCAGCAAGGAGATTTCATGTCCCTCAATATGTGTGGATAGCATAAACTCTATGCTAATAACCTCCATCTCTGTAAGTCGGAAAAACAGGTATATATACATTGTCCTTAACAACCCCTTATAAAACCTGCTTGGCCTCATGGTAAAATGTGGCACTTCTCACAAATACTGCAACAAGCAATAAACAGAAGAGACAGGAGCGGAACCAAGCATTGTGCAGAGGCAAGTAATTGCTATTGCAGTTGAGAGTCACCTAAATTTCTTGGAAATGGTTTGCCTAGAGAATGCAAGTTACCTCCAGGTTGATGGTTTTTATGGAGTGTGAAGAAGATGCCTCACATCTCTGCTTCCTGTAGTTAACAATGCAGCACTTACGTTTCTCTGGTGTCACTGTTGGCAGTGGTTCAGGGTGCCTCTTTAGCTCTGGAGGGATGAGGTGGTCTTCTCCTTCACAGCAGGAAAGCATTACATGGCTGCAAGGGTAGCCAAGATTGGGGTTGGACTCGCAGCTTTGACCTTCACTTTTCACTCGTAGGCCCAACGCACAGCAATCGCAGCATTGCTGCAAGAGAAGGGGACTGTTAGCATGGCAACTCTGGCCGTATCACCGAATAACCACTATATATTATTCTTATTTACTAATTTATATATCACTTGTAAGCCAAAATGGCTTCTAGCATGATGATGTGGTGTAGTGGTTAAGAGCAGTGGACTCGTAATCTGGGGAACCGGGTTCGTGTCTCCACTCCTCCACATGCAGCTGCTGGGTGACCTTGGGCTAGTCACACTTCTCTGAAGTCTCTCAGCCCCACTCACCTCACAGAGTGTTTGGTGTGGGGGAGGAAGGGAAAAGGAGATTGTTAGCTGCTTTGAGACGCCTTAGGGTAGTGATAAAGTGGGATATCAAATCCAAACTCTTCTTCTTCTTCTAGTGGGCAGGAACTTGAGAGGAATTCAGTTCAATTCATATTGAAAGTGAACCTACTAACTTCCCCCAATAATACATGAACTGAAGCATGGCCGTCCTAAGAAATGTGCACTTCCTAGTGCTATTTTTTTCAGTCGGAGTGTGACAGAGTGCAGTCCTGGCACCTCTCAGGTGGGCACCATTGCTGGCTGGCACTCTCCCCCCATCTCACTTCTTGCCTTTATGTACTTCTGAGAAGCCCAAAACAAACAATGCATGTCAAAATGGAAGCCGGCCAGCGTGTGCGAGTCTACACTTTTTTAAGATCTATGACTCCACCCACCTTCTAGCTGCAGTTGGTCTAGCAAAGGGGTGGAGCCAGTTCACATTTTCTTCAATCTGTCTCCCTTGTAGTGGCAGCAGGCTTTAAGCTTTCCAGCTAGGCCTCTACCATTGCACACACACATTTGCACGAGGGCCCTTCTGAGCATAGCTGTCAACTTTCAGATTGGAAAATAAGGGATCAGCAGCCTTGAAAATAAGGGATCAGCAGCCTCATCTGTCCCAGGGACAGTCTGCAGGATATCTAACAATCTGGGATAACAGCAGGAAGCAGCAGAAATGGCACTGGAATGAGGGAACTTCCCACCCAAAAAGGGAAGGTTGACAGCTATGCTTCTGAGCTGCCCTAGCCATCACCCCGAATCTAAGAAAATTAGGGAGGCAGGGGTGCATTTGTTTCACCTGCATCAGAATCAGGGCTGCCCTGTCACCCAGTGACTAACTGTAACAAATTCATGTGATATTTAATATATCAGGCTCACGTGTGAACCAGCTTTTCAATACAGCTGCACAAGACCTATTGTGCTTGGGCTTCAGCAGCTAAAATGGCATCTTTATGGTGGACTTCATTATTCTGCAAATCCCTGTTTTCAACACAAAGGTTTCAGGATCATATATCAGATCTCCTCCCTCCCCATATGTTTCTTTATGATTTGTGACAAAATTCACATTAATGAACACAACGGTCGATCCGTACCTACTAGTAAACGTTGCAATCACCCACAACAAGAAGTTTCAAAGCTGAAAATTCAAGTATAATAGACCTGTTCTTTCTTACTGAGAAACTTAATTTATCGCAGCAGGTAATTATAATTACCCCTACGGCATCCAATTTATGATTCCATTTTCAAACTGTTAAATCAAGCCACAACAAACAAGAAAACTGCACATAATTTCCCAACAAACAAAAACAACTAAAAAGAGCTGGATTTTCCACCCCACAGCTCTTTCTTTCCTAGGTGCAATACAGAGAAGACAACTGAAAGAGACATTTTAATTTTTATATTAATTTAATGCTGCAACAAAGTGCTCATGTGTATTTTGAGCTGGTGCCAAAATACTTCCCCCTATTCCTTCATTGGCAGGCTGGCTGATTGACAGTGTAAGCAGCCAGTCACTGAAGGGGTGAAGGTCAGGATGACCAATGGAGAGCCAGGCTAAGAACCTCTGAAGCCATATTATAGAGCCATCTAAAAGCTAAAAGCACAAAGCCATTTTAGAAAGCTAAAGACTATTTCTCTTTCTCCTGTTTGCCACTTTGCCACCTTTTGCAGAGGCAGCTAGCTTGCAAGGATGTGGTTAGGGTAGCTTGCACCTGAGGTTAAGCCATTTCTGAGAAACGACCCCTGACAAAGGCAAGTAGCAGGATGTTTGCTGACCACCGGGCTCCAGATATAACTCTTAGGTGTGAAGTTGCTAAACCACAAGTACATTTCTGGGAAGCAGGGGGTTCAGGGGTATTTCCTGGAACTAGTAAAGAGGTTAAGTAGTTTATAAGCCAGTAGCGCCACCTAGTGGAATAGGCAACTTGGAACCGAAAGGACACACCAATTTATTCATTGGTTGAGCTTTAATGAATATGCATCAATGACCATAGGAAATTGTCAATCATTGGCTAAAGGGATGCCAAGGGGCTGAACTGTGCTTTGCAAGAAGGTATATAAGTAGGCTGCCCCTAAGGAGGGGTGGGCATTTTCTCATTTTCCTAAATGCACCCACATTTGCTTTTTGTCTGACAAAATCCAAATAAAAAAACTTTTTCTTTAAGAAACTTTGCTGCCTGGTTTTTACATTCCTGGTCTGTATTTCTGCAGTCCCTTTCATCACAAGAAATGTATTATTTTAATCTCAGGCCCATTTCTCTCTGGGCCTCATAATGTCTGCAGCAAAATTGCCCCCATTATTGCCCCCCATATGAGGGAAGTGGTGAAGGGGATAGCGCTCCTGAGTTCAAAGAGGAAATAGCACCAAAGGCTAGGCATCTTCACAACTGCCCTGCAGAGTTCATACCCATTTTCTGAAAATTTCACTGGTTGCTGTTTTGATTACAGGCTGCTTTCAAGGTATTGATTTTTAACTTTAAAGCTGCAACCCTAAAAGAATTTGCCTGGGAATAAATAAATCAGGTGCAAACAAAAAATAATTCATTTTCCAGGTAAAGTAACCCCCTCTGATGATTACAAGCCTGACTTGTCAGGCACAATGGAACTTTTGTGTTGCCTTCTCCCCATTGTGGTGTTTCCTTGCTATTGCCCATCACTCCTCCCTGGCGTTATGGTATAATGGCAGGTTTAGAGACAGTATTTTTGCTTTTAATAGATGCCTGTCTGAAGCATTTTTTAAAAATCTGGATTGCCTTGGAGCCATTAAGCACTTCAGAGGTGCTTCAACACATACTGCCTTGAAGATATCTCAGTTCACCTTTGGCAAGCCCTAAACCTTTCAAAAGCAGTCTTCTTCAGCTTGGGATTTAGAATTTATCTGAATCTGATGCACACCTCTAATAGATATGTCTCCGGGGAGCAAAGGTGATGTTTTATCAAACTTCTGAGATAAAATTAGCCTCTACCTGAAACATAGCAGGACCTGCACTGTGAGTTTGCTCCCCAGAGAAACTGACCAGACCCTTCCCCCTGCAGTTTTTGTGAGATCTGTCAGGATGGCTTTATTCCACAGGGGTGTCTAAGAAATAGGGCTACTTACTTTGGCGTCTTAAGAAGACAGGATTGGTTCATTTGTGTTTAAGAAGATGGAATATTGTTAACATCTTGCATCTGTGTTGTTCTTATGAACTGATTTTATAATGTTTTGCATTGCTGATGTTTTATTTTTTTTTATAAGCTGCTACTTTGAGGACCCTAGTAGTCAAATGTAGTAAACAAATTCAAATGTACATAAATACATTTTATATTCCTCCTAGAGTCTTCCGTAGACTAGAGAGTCATTATGGACTAAACTTGGAATCTTTAATGAGCAGAGTGTCCTGCAGCATTTCTATGTTTTCCACGCCTGCTTTTATTCTTTTCTTCTCACTTCCTTCTTCTCTTACAGATGTCATCTTTATTGTACTTCCCTCCATCTGGGCTTGAGGTTTTATCTTTTCA
Organism: Podarcis vaucheri; assembly: GCF_965113315.1. Classification (NCBI taxonomy): domain Eukaryota; kingdom Metazoa; phylum Chordata; class Lepidosauria; order Squamata; family Lacertidae; genus Podarcis; species Podarcis vaucheri. Next base: position 84,611,740 of record NC_138760.1, on the reverse strand, counting down.
GTGTGTTGGATGCTTTCATATTCAGATCTCTGTAGCCTGCCACAGAATACTAAATGATGTTTAAGAGCATGCATGCTTTTAAACCAACATTAATTGGCTCAATAAAAGGAATCTGTTATTTTATTTCTTTTTTATAGGTACACTACCCTTAATCAAAGGAATGAGAAGCAGAATTACAGCATTGTACGAAGCTTATCAAGCACAATTAAGGCTGTAAGGCTGATTGGGTTGTCTCAGAAAAAAACAGAATGCCCTCAGGACTAAGTGTTATCCTGTCTTAGTGACATTCACCACAAACCAATCCAGGAATACAGATATGATAATATGCCTCCCTTTCCCATTCATCTTGTTTGCTCATTCTTGCCAATGCCCCACAGTGCACATTTGTAGTTGGGAAACCCAATCCCATTTTCTCTATGCCTCAGAAATACTCTTTGCAGTCTTACTATTAACTGTTCTTTTGAAGGCATCTTCCTTGAACCATCAGCCAGTGAAGGCTGGCCCATTAGGGCAAATTAAGCCCTGGACTGCCAACATCAGCCTGCCCTCAGCTGGCCCCCAGCTGCCTGCCTTCTTAGTGACAAGCAGCCCCAGTGCTGGCCCTGGCCCTCAACTTCCTCCTTCTCCTTAGTCTGACAGAGTTGTAGAGTTGGAAGGGACCACAAGGGCCATCAACCTGAAGGAGCGTCTCCACCTCCATCATTCTGCCTGGACACTGAGGTCCAGCTCCGAGGGCCTTCTGGTGGTTCCCTCACTGCGAGAAGTGAGGTTACAGGGAACCAGGCAGAGGGCCTTCTCGGTAGTGGCACCCACCCTGTGGAATGCCCTCCCATCAGATGTCAAGTAAATAACAACTAGCTGACTTTTAGAAGACATCTGAAGGCAGCCTTGTTTAGGGAAGTTTTTAATGTTTGATGTTTTATCGTGATTTTAATATTCTGTTGGAAGCCGCCCAGAGTGGCTGGGTTTCCAGATGGGCAGGGTATAAATATTAAATTATTATTATTATTATTATTATTATTATTATTATTATTATTATTATTATTATTATTATTATTATTATTTCCAACCTACTGCAGTACAGGAATCTTTTGCTCAATGTGTAGCTAGAACCCACAACCCTGAGATTAAGAATCTCATGCTCTACTGACTGAGCTATCATCTCAATGCCACGCTTGTTGAACAAAGCAAGCAGGAGGATGGGGACAAGCGATGTCATTGGCTTTACCTGTCATTGGCTCTGGCTCCACCTCCTCCACCCCCAGTCCCAATGGGCACCAGCCACCACTGCCAACAGCAGGAGGCTGAATGCTAGCAAACACAGCATGCATTTCCTATTTCAAACAGCTCAACATTCAACATTATTTAATAGGTGATCAGGTGTAGTTGCACCAGTAATACCACCCTGACTTACAATGCTGCTTACAATGCAATTGGGTGCATATCTTCTCATAAGCAAGTCCCATCAAACCTTTTTATGGGACTTGCTCCCAGGTAAGCATGCATGAAATCACAGCCCCATTCTCTGAAATAATGCGCATGGAACAAGACTTCACTGCACAAAGAAGTAATTCCCGAAATTTGGAGGCGTCCTTGACAAGCAGTTCTCCCTGTTCACTCACTAGGAGTTTTAGGGCAACTGGGCTGTACAGTTTATATCATAGCAACATCCATTGCAGATAAATGATCCATAACACAAATCTCAGCATAGCATTTTTACTCATTTTCAGAAATAATCAAATACTGTAATAATGTCCTGAAAATTAGATTATTCAGTAGGAATAATAAGCCTCAGTAACCAATTAACCCCTGTGTTGCACCAAGAATGACCTTACATTTTTCATACTAACAGAAGTTATTCGTAAGACACTTTGATATTACAAGACTTGGCAGGATTAATGCATTTCCTGCTGAGGCTATGGAAAATTACACTCGGGAGTATCAAACAACTTTGTAAATGGTGATCAATGTTTAATGAATTCTGAAACCTTCAGTTTGGCAAGGCTCCATTGTATGGGAATCAATGAAGTGAATGAAGCTGTGCAATTTTTTTTGCCAGGGCAAATCCCCCTCTCCCCCCCCCTAATTTAGCATCTGCATCGATCTTTATTTATGAGCTAAAGTTTCTGGAGCGAAACATTTCTTCTTCTAAGTGAAGTGTTCTGTTCAACTACTCAGTTCAGCTTCAATCCAATAAGTGGTTAAGCAAGGAGGGGGAGGGGGCTGATGTAATCTACTTCCCTATCTATAATATGATTTTTAAAAAGCAAGTAACATGCTGTTAAGTATAATACTGGAGATAGACTTCTTAAGCTATGCACTAATGAAATTCTTATCTATTAGATATATGGAAAAGCAAATTAAAATGAAGGCCCTGAAATTCAAGATTGTGCATCTGGCTGAAGCAGAGAAATAAATATGAGCAGTCAAAATGCTTAGCTAAGTGAAATTTTCATTCCTGGTCCATGATGCTTTGCAATTAAGGAGAGAGAGAGAGAGAGAGAGAGAGAGAGAGAGAGAGAGAACAAATGCCAAGCCCTTAAAAGTGCCAAAGCTTAACCTGATTTGAATTAGTAATGGTGCCACAAAGGTTCCAGCATTGTGCCTTGCCTTATAAAACGATCCTCCGCAGGTCTCACTTTCATCCGGGCCACACAATTCACCTTCTCTGGCAGCAATCATGCCAGCAATGCAGCTGTTTTCCTTTAAATACGAGACACAACACTGCTTCTGAGCAATTCTACAACAAATAAAACACATGTTGCTCTCAAAAGGCAGGTTTCTACTTGCAAATGCCATTATTCAGTAAGAACTGACACCACGGGACACGCCAAATAGATGTTCTGCATGTTTTCTTGCCCTTTCATTGGCATCACTATTTTGCAGCTCAAAATGCTGAATCAAGAGGTTAACAGGGGCAAAGGAGTGTGTGTGGGGGGGGCAGTACTGTGTTTGCCACAACAGGAAGGTTGTGGAATGATGTTAGTGGAGCTCTAGGCTCATGGCACTGTTGTTCTACAGGGATCAATCCTGCAGGCTGCTTCGCCAGCATGTTTCCCACAGGATTGCACTTCTCCACTCAATCCTGCTGGCTGCAAGGGGCTGCTTTGTGCTGGCAATCCAGCACCCAGCAGGTTTAAACCATCTGCTTGCCAGCTGGTTCAATGCTGACGACTGCAGTGGTTTGCTTCACCACACCCAGCAGGACCAAACCCGGAGATTCCCCCCCGCCCCTCCAGCACTTTACATTTAGCTTGGGAATTCATTGGCAACTAGAGCAACTGATGCAATCTTGGTCTTGCATGATCCAACTGCCTAGAGTTGACCATGATTTTAGCAACCATGATTCAGAAGGATCTAGGGGCCAAGTGGTGGGTCTCAAATTAGTTTCTCCATGTCCTTAAAATGCATCCTTCTCGGTAGTGGCACCCTCCCTGTGGAACGCCCTCCCACCAGATGTCAAAGAGAACAACAACTACCAGACTTTTAGAAGACATCTGAAGGCAGCCTGTTTAGGGAAGCTTTTAATGTTTGATGTATCACAGTATTTTAATATTCTTTTGGAAGCCACCCAGAGTGGCTGGGGAAACCCAGCCAGATGGGCGGGGTATAAATAATAAAGTATTATTATTATTATTATTATTATTATTATTATTATTATACATAACAACATGACTATTAGTACTGTCCATCTCTGGGGGGGGGGGTTTCCTGCAAGATGCCCTGCAATCCACTGGATGCTTACTTGTGAGTAAGTCCCTGTTCTGAAATCCTGGAGAGTTCGGTTCTAGATGGACCAACAAGTCTGATTTAGTATAAGGCACTTTCCTATGGTCCCTATGCAAGAACATACATTCCAGGTCTTGATCAACATAGAAATATTATATATTGCAGGGTGCCAACTTGAATAAAATATTGGGGGAAGGTAAGCCATGCCCCAACGTAATAGATCACACGACACAGTGCACACACACTATTTGAATGGCAATGCTCATCAACCTTGGGGAGGACCAGCCCCCTCAAATATTTTATTCAGGGGGCCAAAGGGACCTTGGCCCCTAGGGGTTGGCTCCTATGTTATATTATCCTGCCAGATACAAGCATTACCATTCCATCCATGGCAAACATGGATTCAGTCATTCTCATTATTTATTTATTGGCTCAGTATAGATATTTATTTATTTATACATATTTATTTATACATATAATATACATATAATACATATTTATACATATTGATTTATACATATTTATTTATTGGCTCAGTACACATCCAGTCCACACCTTCCATTGGTACAATGCTCAGGCCATGATAAGAGGTGGGATTGTGCAGCTGCTATAAAAGCATAAAATGAGGAGGCTTGACACGCTCCTCTTTGTATAAATACATACCAAATATCATGCTTCTATCACCAAGTGCACTTTTTTTCTCCTCGCTAAGCTCCTGTACTCCACCAATATCAGATCTACTTTGGTTATTTGTAAACTTGCTATAGAAAGTTGCAGTGAAATGAGTATAATCTTTTGAGCAGGAGTTCAGTCTGATATTTACATATGGAATGAGAAGAAAGACCCATTAATTAAATTCTAAATCCCTTTGTAAGGAGCTCATTTACTTAAAATTTGATCTTTATTTATTTAGTTTCCATTTGTGCTAGACATTTCCCCCCCACAAATGAGAGAGAAACTGGCTCACATTTTCTTAAATGCAGTATTCCTGCTATTTTAGACCAAGGGTCTTGATTCCTTTATGTAACTATAATAGTGCACTTCTTAGCAAATGGGTCATATCAAATTCTGTGAGATTACGCTGGGGAAACAGAGATTCAGGTGGCAGTGACGGAAAGTAAGCATCCCATTAACTCAGTTCCATATGCACAGTCCTTTGCATAGTGCACTTTATGTGTGCCGTTTATGAGAAACAGACTTTTGCACTTAGCACAGATTCTCAGCAGGGAGCTTGATTTTTATCAGGCAAAATTAAAGGCCTTATCTTATTCATCTATAGCATTAAAAAAATCATCGTATGATCTGCGATAAGCCAAAATAATTGTTCTCCTGTAATTGGAGGAATGTGCATATTAAAAGGTTCAAGTTCATTCAGGCTCTATATTTTGGGAGAGAAATGTTCCATATATATATGTCAGGCCGTCTTGCCACACTTCAGTAAGTTTACGCAGCATGTGCACAGATGGGTTTATCCATATCTTTCTTCTGCACTTTCCAGGCATGGTCCACAATTTAAAGCTCTGTGACAGGGTGCACCCCTCCAGAGCTTTCCTGGTGAAAACTAGCTCTTTATAGCTCAATCAGAACAAACGTCAATCTGCAGAAAACCTGAATTGATGTTTGGTCTGATTTAAGTTTTATAGAACGGGTTTTTGTGAGAAAAGCTTGGGGCCAAAAAAGAGAGAAAAGGCACGTTTGGACATGGAGTGTTAAAGCATGGAGCTCTGGGTTGAAAGAGCAGGGCAAATGGTAAGAGTGGATAATCCCTGTATGTGTGTAACATGGATCATATGTCAGATTATAAAACGCAGGCTGCTTGTGATTTTTCAGCTTCTTAACTTTAGTTTACATACCTGCAGATATCGCCATCAGCTCCACTTACAGGGATTTCTGTGCATTCATTGTTGTCAATAGCCCACTGTTGTCCAGCAGCACAGCAAGTTTCAATTAAATCTTTCGTTGAACCTGAAAAATAGCAGATATACAACTATATAAAATACGCTTTGGGAAAACAGATTTTTGTATGCTAGGATGAGTTCTGCAACCTGGTCTCCTGATTTTGTACAAAGGGACATACCTGGGTATATCTGTGAAAATTCCATTGTGCAGAAGCTTACAATTACAGCACAGTCATACCTTGGAAGTCGAATGGAATCCGTTCTGGAAGTCTGTCCGATTTCCAAAACATTCAGAAACCAAAGCACAGCTTCTGATTGGCTGCAGGAAGCTCCTGCAGCCAATCGGAAGCCGTTGGACGTTCGGCTTCCAAAAATAGTTCACAAACCAGAACAGTCACTTCTGGGTTTGCAGCATTCAGGAGCCAAAATGTTCGAGAACTAAGCTGTTTGAAAACCAAGGTACAACTGTACTGCTTCTTACACTTCTGTCTACTTAGAAGTAAGCCCAACTGAGTCCAATGGGAGTTACTGCCAGGTAAGTGTACATGGGATTGCAGCCTTCAAGCTTCTCTTGAACAGCTGCTTCAACTGAGGGATACAGATCCTGTCCGAATATTTACTATTAACAACATATAACCTATGAATAGCTTCACCCACCTTGTCGTCCATCCTATACAGTGAGCTCATTGTCTTAATAATTGATCCTTATATAGCCAAATGACACCTTCCACAGACAAGGTAGATGTATCAGCAGGCTTAGGGGAATGCCAAGGTTTTCAGAAGTACCAAAATGTTAAGTGGATTTTTTTTTTTTAAAGCCCAAAATAGCCCTATGGGGACTGAGCATACTCCGTGGTCACAGAATGCTGGCTGATTATTGGAAGGGAGAGAAATGGAAAGCAAGGAAGGGGTGTGTGGAATGGAGTATCCTGTAAAAGGGCATGGATGTCTGCCACACCTTACTGCAACATTTTGTATACAGGTACCACTTGCATTTTCAGTTCTGCAATGCATTTTTCTTCAAGTGTTAGTTAAGATCCATTAACCAGATTTTACTTCTCGAAAAGAAGCCTGCTTCCCAAGATCCCCTTCCAGCTTTTGAGGGCACAGGAACCCATGCAATGCCATTGCTTTGAATACTACTTGGTATAATTGGAGAACCAAGGTTGTATAGAAGGAGCTTTCTCTGTGGCTCCCACCACACCAGAGCAGGAGCAACACAATCATGGAAATGAGCTGTGGTGTGACTTCGACTCTCCAAGATGACAGAATGATGAGGAGCAGCTTCCACACCACTAAAACCAATGCCAGAAGCGACCAAAACTCATATACACATTGGAAACTTAAATTCCAGAATTTGGTATTTTATCTTTCCTAGCGGCCATATGGATTATTTTCTTTTTGTTGTGTCACTCACAAAATACACGTTTGATTGTGGTGTTTCTACATAAAACCAATTTTGATTAATCTTCTATATTGCTGAAGGCAGAAGCAACAATGTAGCATACAAGAGGAATAACTATCTAGCAAGGATTTAACAAATGTTACTGGTTTTGATCAATATTCATGTGAGTAATGTTGCATTAAAAGGCCATGTCTTTTATTGAATTATCATTAGTCAAGTATTGACCATATTCAGTGAAGAACAGACTCCTCAAGGCCTTAAGGCCTCCAAGAAAAAGAAGCTGAACTTTGCTTGTCGAGAGACCCTCAGTGCTCGGGTTCAGTACAGAAGGTCAATGGGATGACTCCAAAATGAGTGGTTTGTGGCCAGTAGCTTTAGGCATACTCAATTACCAGCCCAATTTACAAGACAGATGCAGCTGGCGAACCATTTAAGAATCCAGTGCTGTCAGCAAACAAAGCGTATGACAGACAGGCTGAACACTATCCGCTTTCATTGTTCATGTATTTTTAAACTCTCACAGGTAAAAGCTTGTTCCGCAAGCTAAAAGAAAGAAAGAAAACCAGTTTCTTCTGTTGTCCACAGTGCAGCTTCTGGAAACAATTGGATGTTACCTCAGGGTTGGGGGTGGAGGCAGAATGATGTTCATAGCCCAGGCAAGCAGAAGAAGCATGCTTCCCATACTGTAGGATTTCAGGAATAGGGTTAGTAGATCCAAGGAATGGTGTCTGTCTAAGCATACACACTGGGGTGAGGCCAGGGGTCAGTTCATCATCATCATCATCATCATCATCATTTATACCCCTCCCATTTGGCTGGGTTTCCCCAGCCACTCTGGGCAGCTCCCAACAGAATATTAAAAACATGATAAAACATCAAACATTAAAAACTTCCCTAAACCAGGCTGCCTTCAGATGTCTTCTAAAAGTCAGATAGTTGTTTATTTCCTTGATATCTGGTGGGAGGGTATTTCACAGGGTGGGCGCTGCTACCATGAAGGCCCTCTGCCTGGTTCCCTGTAACCTAACTTCTCGAGCCTCTGCCTGGTTCCATCACTTCTTAAGGTGATGGAACCACCAGAAGGCCCTCGGAGCTGGACCTCAGTGTCCAGGCTGAACGATGCGGGTGGAGACGCTCGTTCAGGTATACTGGGCCGAGGCCGTTTAGGGCTTTCAGGGTCAGCACCAACACTTTGAATTGGGCTCAGAAATGTACTGGGAGCCAACCCTGATGTCTCCCAGGCTGGGGACTGGGAAGGATAAACGCCCAATGCCTGAGCCAAGGTCTCCCTACATCTGAATAAAGTTGTGGCCAATTTTAATCCCATAGCACGTTGTCTTGAGTCATTATTCCGCTCGGGGGTCACCTGGAGTTGGGGGGACTCCGCCTGTCCACTATTGCTCTTTGGGGGCAATATGGTATTTTTTCAGCCTCTATCTCAAGTGTAGGTTGCAAGCACATAGGCAATTATAGAAAATGTTTGGTCCTACATGCCCTTTGAATTTTTTTCTGCAGGAATATCCAAAAGGGACTCACAGATCAGCTATCACAGTGAAAATAATGGAAGAGTAAAAATACTTGCTGATGTTGGAAATATATATATATGGATGGTTTTAACATCTTTGCTTGATTTGGCTGGGCAGTGTTTGCAAATGAAGTGGCCAGATGAATTCTGATTTCACACAAATTACAGATAATTTGTGGTAATATGAACTTTTGCAGGAAGGTTTGAAGTTCAGGAGGAATTTTTTTGTAGGAAACTTATAAATCTCAGTGTCAGAAACAGCATCTAAATTACAGGAAATTTCTCATTCGCTAGTACATATTGTGAAAATATAAAACTGCAGCCCTTCTACCACCACAGTGTGTATTTGATATTGGAATTAAAGAAAGACCTGTGCTATGGAACATGTATTCTATAAGGTATAATCTAGCGGACACCAGATGACTCAGTCAAATTTGGAGGTGGATTACTGGGTCCTTGCCTCAAGAGTCCTACAACTTCAAGCTGGCCTCAGATGCAGTCTAAGGAAGAGCACTACGCAGGAGACCAGAGTCAGAGGATTCATCACTTGGCTGTTCCCCAAACCCAGGAATTCAGACGTCAGTCAAAGAATCAAATTCTCCAGTTTCTCATCATCTTCTTGCCCTCCTTCGTAAGCTCTAACAAGTAGCAGAGAACATGATGATAATGAAAGCTGCCTAGTTACCACGTTAATTGCTCAGTTAAGCTCAGACCCTTACCAAAGCTAATTCCATTGCTCCTGGGAGTTAACACAAAGGGTCAAGTTGCCTCCAAAATTGAGGGGCCCTGCACGCAGCTCACATGTGTGACATCACATTTTCTGAAGGATGAGCGCTCTGGAGCAGCCGGCCACTGAAACTGTGCTGCATTGAGCGCCACACTTGGCCTCCTCTGCTCCCTCCGCACTGAGGAGGCCCCGCCCGCTTCCAACAAAAATTAAGGGGGCCGAAGACACCTCCACCCCCTCGAGTTGGTGCACCTGCTAGGGGCTATCCCAGATCCCAGAGCCCTGCTTGAAGTGGCCTGCATCCTTTTTGGAACAGATGTCTAGATCACATTAGTGTCTAGATCAGTTATGAGTCGCCTCTCCTGAAATATATGGACTCCTAATACAGATCTACTTTTTCTATCTAGACAAAAAACTCAAGGACAGTAAGACAATTGCATTAGTGAACTGAGGCTGTTAGTATCCTTGCCAACTCATAGTTTTTATCTGTATTATGTCTCATGTCAGCCTCCATGCAATCAAATGGAGGTTCTGAAACAGAATCAGGTAAAGTGGATTTGACCTACATACTGTATACATACACACATAGAGACACGCACTTTCAGGCATTTGAAACTAAATATTTATATGCAGAACCAAGAAACTAAAATTATCAGGTTCTTACAATTTATTTGATTATGAACCTGTCATAGTCCTGGAATTTTTCTAAATATACTGTACCTATATTTATATACTGTATCTGATTTCAGTGGATCAACTTTGTGTATCACTTAGTCAAAAATAATTACACCCAGAATAATTACAATGTTTCTAACATGAATTGGAATGATGGTAACACAAACCTGTTCCTTAGTATTGCATTAGTGCATATATTTTCACACACAGACAGACAGACATACATACTGTGGTTGATATGACAAAGATGGTCAAAACACAAGAATAAAACAATATTGAAACACTAATAACAATACCATCATTCCATTGAACCCACTGTGAATATGGAATAATTATTTGATTTCAAATAATAATAGATTGAATTGTGAAGGAAACTATATTGTGTGGAAAGTGTAATAATGGACATTAGGTGGCTGTTTCTGGGTGGAGTCAAGAGTTTCCCATTACTATCTATTTTTCTTTATTAGTGACAATAAAGTTCTTGTCTAACTTCTTGCCTTGCGTGTCCTCTAAAGCTTGCATAACAGAGGTATACAAGTTCATTGCCTTAAACCAGAAGTAAGCAAACTTTTTCAGCAGGGGGCTGGTTCACTGTCCCCCAAACCTTGTGGGGGCCCCGACTATATTTTTTGTGGGGGGTGGGGGTGGGGGGAGAATGAATTCCTATGCCCCACAAATAACCCAGAGATGCATTTTAAATAAAAGCACACGTTCTACTCATGTAAAAACACGCTGGTTCCTGGACCATCCGTGGGCCGGATTTAGAAGGGGATTAGGCCAGATCTGGCCCCTGGGCCTTAGTTTGCCTACCCATACCTTAAACTGTAAGGACAGCATTGTGAACAGTGTCTCATATTTCTGAATCACATAACTTGCATTACTAAGGCAGGCAAGTAATTTCTCTGTCCTGAGAGCACCTCTGCTCACGTATACAAAATTATCTATAACATATCTTATATAGAGAAATGGTTTGTTTTTAAATCTATTTTTCCTTCTAAAGCTATTGCCATATCTGCTTCCAAAGTCATGCTTTCATAAATTGCTTGTTCATTTTTAATTTTTTTTAAAATTTGGGTCTTTGATATGATTCCAATAATGCTCTCTTTGTTCATAGCTTACACTTTGCTGCATAAATGTTCTTTGGCTTGATTTCTCAGGTTAAAAATCCAGTTAGTCTGAAAAAAGACAACTAGAAAAAGCAGATAAATAGAGCTATCTCCTCACCCCATGAGCATATGCACATAACCACAAGCCTGAATGATTTGGTTGACTTTGCTCCTAATGCAAATGAACAGGCAAGTTAATATTCCCTCTGGCCAGAGTGTAGGATAATCCTCCTACTTTGAACCTTGAACCATCCGAGACAGAGGTCAACTAATTTAGCATGCTTAATCTATAACGTTTCCATGAAAGCATAATTTATTAGCTCCAGGTTTTCATGGAGAAAAGGTAAAGGCTCTCTTTTGATACTCAAAGATCCTTCAAACTTGAAAGTTCTATTCAAATAAATTGCATCCTGTCTTCATGCTCAGTGCCTCAACTTGGTAGCTTAATGCATACATTACTACTTCACACAATACCAACAGTGGTGCCAGGAGAATAAGAGGCCCTTCTCTTGGTTCCACCATCCTCAAAGGCACACTTGATGGGGATGTGGGAGAGGATCTTCTTGGTGGCTGCTCTCAGACTTTGGAACTCCCTCCCTAGAGATGTTAGATTGGCTCACTCCTTGTTGTCCTTCCACTGCAGATGGATACTTTTTTATTCCAGCAGGCTTTTGGATCTGTTTTGAATAAGGAGGCTGGCTGGCAAAAGAGTGAAATCTGGACACAAAAGTTGTTGAGCTTTCTTTGGTCAACGGTGTGTGTGTTTTTGCAAAATCTCAAAAAAAACAAAAAAAATCCCACAACCAATGAAGTTTTTGAGCTATTTTTAAGGATATTCACCAAAATCCACACTTCTAACATGAGTTGCCATATGATTGGATTTTCCCAAACATTAAAGTGTTTTCTACCCAGGGTGATGTTTGGACAACATAGGTGCTACTATATAGGTGCTACTGGACAATATATTGACTGCATCAGACCAACACTGTTACCTACCTGAACACAGAGTATATATATACAGTGGTGCCTCACAAGACGAAAATAATCCGTTCTGTGATTCTCTTCGTCTAGTGGTTTTTTCGTCTTGCGAAGCAAGCCCATTGACGGATTAGCGGATTAGCGCTTTTAGCGGCTTTTAGTAGCTTATCTGCTGATCGGATCAGCTGATAAGCGGCTTAGCGGCTTAGAAAAGGGGGGAGGGGGAAAAACCCGCAGGAACTCGCAAGACATTGTCGTCTTGCGAAGCAAGCCCATAGGAGATTTGTTTTGCGAAGCACCTCCAAAATGGAAAACTCTTTCGTCTAGCGAGTTTTCCGTCCGTCTTGCGAGGCATTCGTCTTGCGGGGCACCACTGTATGATTGAGCAGTGCTTACTGCACACTCTGTAGAGAAAAATGAGGGCAGATGGGGCTCATCGACCTGGGAGAAGGAAACTCTGATCCTAAACCTACACTACCTTGCAGCTATGTTCATTCATGAGAAAGGCTTCAGGATGAAACCCCAAGGGAAAAAATCTGTACCTGTCCTGCTCTGCGGGACATCTTCTGGAGAAGAAAAGGCTACAGAGTAAATGGTACACAAGTCTGGAGTGCTGTCCCTAAGAAGGTTGGGTGGCTCCTTGTATGCCTTCTTCTGCCAACACCTGCAGCCAAGCTGGTGCCAAATGTATTGCTCTGCTTTCCTTTGGAACACAACAGGGAGACCAAGAGTGGGGTCTTATTGTCTGGGCTGGACCTCCATACACACTACCCAAAAGCTTGTGACTCAGAGAGGTCACTTCAGTGCAGTTAATGCAGCAAAAACGACATAGGAGGCAGCAGTTATGAGTTAGCTGTCTCTGCAGCCAACAGATGGCATCCATTGGCTGCAGGCTTCTGTTGTTGGCATCCATCTGTCTTGAGAGATAGTGGAATGTGCCTCAGGGGGTGAAATCAAAATGTTGTGTACTTTTGAAATATTTTGTTTTAAGTTATCTGTTGTTGCTTCTTTTTTGTACACCACTTAGATTTTTTAAATATAATAATAATAATAATAATAATAATAATAATAATAATAATAATAATACAGTGGTACCTCGGGTTACATACGCTTCAGGTTACATATGCTTCAGGTTACAGACTCCGCTAACCCAGAAATGGCAGCAGCGGGAGGCCCCATTAGCTAAAGTGGTGCTTCAGGTTAAGAACAGTTTCAGGTTAAGTACGGTCCTCAGGAACGAATTAAGTACTTAACCTGAGGTACCACTGTAATAATAATAATAATCACCTCAAACTTTTCTATTGGGCAGCAAAATGTTTGAGGCTGGCCATGCGAGGCAGCACAGTGGAGGAAGCCAGGCTAGGAGCCCCCACTTTCCCTTGGCAACTGGGCAAGGCTCAGTCACCTGCTCCAGTGGAGTGCAACTTCAGAGGCTGCATCACTTAGGACAGCAGCACTACATTGCTTAGATCTGCTCTCCTTCTGCCTCTCAGCATGGTGCTGGAAGTTGCTTTGCATCAAGACAACAGGGCTCAGAGCAGGGCCGCCACCACCAGCAGGCATCATGGCTGCTAAATGCTAGGGCGCATGAGGCCAGGTAGTCTCACCAGGACTGACACCAGTTGTCAACATCCATTTTATCCCATCTCCTCTGCCTTTAACCTGATTTTAGTTGATGTGCAGGTGCACTGCAAATCACCATCCAAGGCTGCCACCTCCTGCCACCTTTATCTGCCCAGAATGCCTTAGGGCATCAATGTAGATGAACAAGCAGAGCATGTGAAGGGATATGGCAGAAAGTGTAGCATCTTTTCTTGCTGCCTTGAAAATAGCCAAGGTGTGGGCAGGATCTGTGGGTTGCAATTTGGGCGCCCTATCTCAGCTGTCATGATCTGCACTGATGAGAGCCAGAGCCAAAGACAAGATAATGTGGTGTTGTGAGTTGAGCATTTTCTTTCAAATCCCAAACACCTCAAAAGCCCAGTTCCTTCTAGATAAGAGAGGTTTTGACAGGGTGTTTGGCCAGAGGCCACTGGCTATTAATAGGAAGGAAATGCTTCAGATTCTCAATAGACATGAAGATGTCAAAACCTCTTTTTGGGGGTGGGGGAAGGGACACAAGCCCAAAGGCTGAGGATAGACATCTACCAGTCTGTAGAACCATCTTTACAATTACAGATGATGGTGTCTGCTTACTATGTTCTGGGCCAAGTAAACATAGCATTTACAAAAGGTCAAGCACCGTTGCTCCTTATGGCTTCCTACTTTTGTCACTTTATTAGCTGTCATAATCAGAGCTTGCAGAAGAATGTCAGCAATTAAGATTGCGGTCCAAGGTATTTCCTGGATTAAGGAAAAAGTTGATAGTCCAAAGCTATGCCTTGATCCATTAAACTTGGCCAGCTCTGAAGTCCCTAGGAAATGTCTGCACTTGGAGCTATAATTGCTGTTAAAATTCATTATGAGAGAGGTGGTCGAGAGAGATGGGATTAGTCAACATTCCCCTGCCTCCCAATATTGAAATACTTTTGTATGTGTTTGTAGGATGACTGGGAAATATAATCTGAAATGACTGTCTGTTTATGTTATGAGCAAGCCGAGGAAATCACCAGGAACTATAAGAACCATAGTCATAAATGTTATCTTTATATTCAGTCATGAACTTTGCATGATTGTGCAAGAAAAACTGACTTTTCCAGTTTTAATCACCTAAGCATGATAGCTTCTGCGCCACTCTTTGACTTGATTTTCGGAAGGTTTCTTATCCAGGAGCACCTTCATCTTGCCCCCAGTCTTCATGTGGTTGTCCCCCACCCACAAAAAACTAGAGGAGGGAACATGATTTCTGTTTTCCAACCCCCAAATGGTCAAGTCTGGTATTGCAGCAGAACCACTCCACCTATCTTTCAGGCTTCATCCCCAGAGGAGAGACCATGGGAGCCAACTCCTAGGGGCCATGGGGGCTTCACCCCCCCCCCAATAAAGCATTTGTGGGGGCTGAGCCCCCCAAAGTTGATGGGCACTGCCATTCAAATGGTGTGTGTGTACCGCGTCATGTGATTGATTATGCTGGGTGGGACATTCCTGGGCCCCCACAATAATTTATTCAAATTGGCACCACAGGAGAGACAACCACACCTGCCATCTGCATCTAATTCTAGCAGGTTTTTTGTTTTGTTTTTCAGAAGAGAAGAGAGAGCTCTGATTGAACAATTTGAATCAGAATGACATAAAGTGGGTTGCAAACAGAAGGGGCTGCTTCCAAATTTTACAAAGGTGACTCTTGTGGTCACTTCCATGCCAGAACTCCTCCCTCCTGATCTCTAGAGCTAAAATGCTAGAGCCAGTGGCGTAGCGTGGGTTGTCAGCACCCGGGGCAAGGCAAGTAATTTGCGCCCCCTAACTGAGAGAGAGTGAGTGAGCCAAGTAGGGGCAGAGAGCTGCGAGTGCGAGCGCCCCCCCAGATGTTGCGCCCGGTGCGACCGGCCCCCCCCTGCACCCCCCACGCTACGCCACTGGCTAGAGCACCCAGTTTGGGGGCTATCTTCAGAGATAACACCACCGCTTCCCTCTTCTCAGGGGCACAAGGGAGCCTGAGCTGCCCCATAAGTCCATGCAGGTCACCAGATCATCTAGCCTGAAGCCATCTGCATTCATAGCATGTATCATACCCACAAAGTTATTTCACCACTGCAATTTCACCACAACTTATTATTAATGCATGATGAAGTCACCATAAAACCACAGTTACTTTATTTCATGTGAATTGGCCAAGATATTTTTTTAATGCACCAAATCTTTTGTATTATTTTAAAAATTATCTTGAAGTGGTTTGCTCATACTTAAGAGGGGATGCAGGAATTTTAAAGGGGGGAAGTTTGTTTTTGGACATATTTAAAACATGTGGGATATAGCAAAGATGTCTGGCTAAGTCATAAATATGTTTTCTTCCAAAATAACGACTACTTTCCCTACAGTACACTTTGCAAAAATAAACTGGAATCACTCCATATATGTAATTTGCAGTTCAAGAACATATCCCTAAAAATACCCAGTGTATATGCTGTGATTTCATAACAAAACCCTCCACCGAATGAGGTACTAGACACAGAATCTCAGCTTTTGAAAGTTTTTTCATACTTATGACTGCAAAGATACAAATTGTGTGGGCAATGCCTGGTAAAATATAATCATCCAGGGGAGCTGTCGGATAAATTGTGCAAAATAGCAACATTTCTGGCATGTAACATCTTGCCTCCAAAGCACTGATTCTAACATTGTTTACATTTCGGGAGCAGGGCCACCACAACACACAGTGTGACATGATGCTCAGTAGCAGACCTCAAGTCATTAAAATAAAATAAATCGGTGCTGCATAAGTATTTCCCCCTACAAAATAGTAATTTCCACATTATTAAAAACTAATGCATTCTCAGAATGATCAATTCATGCCCTCTTTAGACACTGCTGGAAGGATTAAAAAGTGGACAGTAAAGGACACAATCAAATCACAATCAAGGACCCATTAAGTCCTATTGATTTCAATGGGAGAGAGTGATGGAGATGCTCAATGTTGCAATTCTATACCCAAGGGATAGCTAAGGTGGCACATTTCAGTTGCTTTGGACTACAACTCCCATCAGCCCCATTCAGCAATGCCATTGGTGTTGAGAGTTGTAGCTAAGCAACCTTTAGAAGGCATCATGTTGGCGACCCCTGCTGTAACCAATTACCTGCGAGTTCAATGAGTTCAATGGCAGTTACTACCGAGTAGATATGGATATGACTGCACTGTTACTATGCATTAGGAAGTATTGGGAATTAAATGTTCTCAACTTTGGCTGGGTCATGTCCCAAATATTTGCAGCTGGATATATGGTCCTTGCCTTCATTTTTTAGAAAAGGATTGCCCCCAACCATAGCTGTCAACTTACAGATTTGAAAATAAGGGATAAGCAGCCTCACCTGTCCCAGGGACAGTCTATGGGATATCTAACAATCCGGGATAGCAGCAGGAAGCAGTGGGAAACGGCGCTGGAATAAGGGAATTTCCCACAAAAAAAGGGAAGGTTGACAGCTATGCCCCCAACCAGTAAGCGGATTGTGTCTAAAGGCATGGGGGCAAAAATGAAGAGGAACCACACTAAGGAATGTTTATTTATGTTCCAGCATCAAGAACTAAAAACATGTGGAGGGATAACTGACGGCAACGACTTACATATACTAATGCAAAGAGATTGTGGAAGTCAGGCTGGCATGCAATGCTAGTCCTATTCAGAACAGTTCATGAATTTCAGTGGTTCTACTCCGAGTAGGACTTGGCTGAATACGTACAAGTCACTTTAGAAAACACATTTCTCAGTGGTTTCTTTTTCTCATCCCCCAACCCTAGCAAAAGGAGGCCACTTTTTGTGTTTCCACCATCATGTTTTGTGGCGAACTGCTGCTTTTCCCTTACAATGTAGCAGTGCGTTGCAAAGAAGCAAATTGGCAGGCTGCCAACACAGTTGCCGCTGTAGCTGCTTGCAGCGACAGCAGAAAACAAAACAAAATGAACACTTTAAAAAAGAAAAAGAAAAAGCTGTGCTGCTCGCACTCAGGGGCGGCACTTCCCATTTCACCTCTTGAGACCAAACAGGAAGTGCTGCCCTGCCCTGCCATCATCCCTTATCAAGGCCGCATGGCAGTGGTGCAAAGCAGAGGTGGCAGATTCCAAGCGGGATCTCATGAGATCTCGCCAGAAATCAGCACCAATACCAACACTGCCTCTCCACAGCAGCAGAGAAGGCAGGACAGGTGGGGTGCTCACCGCATGAGGAAGCTGTGAAGCCAACGCTGCTCCAGCTCCTAATAGTGGGCCTCACTCCTGAGAAACCATTTCTCGCAGGGAAATTTGGTGAAGCATCATTATCACCATCATTTATTTACACCCTACCCATCTGGCTGGGTTTTCCCATCCACTCTGGGTGGCTCCCAACAGAATATTAAAAACACGATCAAACATTAAATACTTCCCTAAACAGGGCTGCCTTCAGATGTCTTCTAAAAGTCAGCTAGTTGTTTATTTCCTTGACATCTGATGGAAAGGTGTTCCATAGGGCGGGCGCCACTACCAAGAAGGCCCTCTGCCTGGTTCCCTGTAACCTCACCTTTCGCAGCAAGGGAAATGCCAGAAGGCCCTCGGAGCTGGACCTCAGTGTCCGGGCTGAATGATGGGGGTGGAGACATTGTTTAGGGCTTTAAAGGTCAGCACCAACACTTTGAATTGTGCTTGGAAACGTACTGGGAGCCAATGTAGGTCTTTCAGGACTGGTGTTGTATGGTTTCAGTGGCTACTCCCAATCTCCAGTCTAGCTGCAATATTTTGTTCTGTATACTCAGTAGTATGCTAAGGCTAACTTGCTGTTCTCGAAAAGTGGTGCCAGGAGAACCCATTTAAGTGGTGCCCTGTTAATTGCTCATTAGGGAAGTTTTGCCAGACTTTAATAACAGTGGAGCTTTCTTGCAGCAATCTGCTAAAAAGTAAGGATAGATATTATAGACCTTACTCATCCAAAACTTAAAGCTCTTTTAAGCACTAATTCTTTACAGCAGGACAGTTGCTGCTGAACTTTCTCCATTTGAAATCCGTGACACCTTCAGGTGTTTATCTTTGGGGGAATCCTGCCCTTAATTTGCAGAAATGGGTAAAGAAATAACGAACCAGATAGTTATCTAGAGAAATGTGGATCATAGTTGTACATCAAAGCAAGTAAAGAAGGGATAGGAAACTGGTGGCTCTCCAGATGTTTTTGGACTCCATCAGCAGGGTCAACAGTCGGGGATAATGGAACTGCAGTCTAGGAACATCTGTAGAGCTACAGTTCTGTACTAAAGAAATACATCTAAGGCTGCAATTCTATATCCACTTACATTGAACTCAGTGGAACTTATTCCTAAGTGGGTGTGTATAAGATTGCACTGGTCAATCAAGTTTCTAGGTAAATATTGCAAAGGGAATCTTGGTAGACTCTCAGACCCTTTGTTCCTTGATTGTATGCATAATAAATACCAGACATCTGAAGTAATACAATAACCTAATGATTCAATTTTTTGGCCACATGAAGAGGAGGATATTTTAAAATTGTATTCCCCACAAGAGGCAAGCAATTGATGGTAACCACTTCAAATGACAAATTAGCCTGAGGATCAGCCATATCAAGAATTCCAAAACCCCAACCATAGTCTGCAAGACATAAAACAACACTTGGGAACATACTTAACATATAAAATGGATCTCCGCTTTACAGTTTAGTCTCAAATTTACTATTTGTGGAAAAACATAAAAAAATATTTAAACAGTTGATGTTTAGCGCACCAGAGTCTGGGATCAAATCTACACACATATAAAAAAACACTGTGAAAATGCTTTTTAAAAAAGTTTTGAAAAATATATTGAATTTGCCATAGCTCACAATCGCCATCTAGTGCCACATTGGTATAATACACTTTTCAGCACACTTAAAATGTTTTATTTACAGCTCTATAGCTGAATCCTCAATGTGGAATGGAAGTTGTGACATTTGGGAGGCACTGTAGCAGTAAGGGAACATGAGGCACTGAATTCAGAAGCATTCCTGCCTTCTGGGGCCTAAGAGTATGAGAGAAGAAAAACTTATCCCCATCAGTTTTCATGACACCACACATAATTTTATACACCTCTATTTTGTTCCCTCTTTACTTGCTTTTCTCCTAAGCTAGAAAGCTTCAAACATTACAACCTTTCCTCAAGTAGCTCCTGCCCCCCAATTATTTTGGTTGCTCTCTTCTGCCCTTTCCCCATTTCTGAAATGCTGTACACATTATTCCAGGTGGAATAAATGCAGAGATTTGTATAAAAGCATTATGACAGTAGCAGTTTTATTTCTGATCCATTTCCTAATGACTAACATTTCCATCACTCCCCACCCCCAGTTCATTTTCCTGGTCAGTCACTGCCAGTTCAGACCCAATTAGTGTGTATGAGAAGTGACTGTCCTAGGAAACCAGTAATGTGCTAGATTTCTCTCTCTCTCAGAAGCAATGCTAACAGAATGACAGCTCCAAGTGGCTTCAAGTGGAATGACTATGAAGATAATCCTGTCCAATTCCCAAGGCTCTTTCATATAATCCTTGCCATCTTTTTCATGCTCCCCCCACCCCGCCTGTACAAATATATCACAGAGTTAGAATATATCACAGAATTAGAAGAGATCGATACACCATCCAGCCTTGCCATAATTCTGCTGCCACCCATTGATCAGCTTTCCACAAGTCAACCCACTCAAGCCAAACTACAATGCACCATGAGGAAGGGAGCAGATGTACAGCGTCAAAGAAAGGGAAAGGAAACAGCTCCAGCTGATACCAGAAAACAAGATAAAACAATTTTTATTTATTTCAAAAGTATTTCAAAACTGCTTCAAACGTCTAAGTAGGGTAGAAAAATGTAAATGATAACAGAACCTTGGTTCCAGAATGGCTTAGTTGTTGAACAAATCGGCTCCCGAACGCCGCAAACCTGGAAGTAAGTGTTCCGGTTTGCGAACGTTTTTCAGAAGCTGAACGTCCGATGTGGCTTCTGCTTGAGTTCAGAAAGCTCCTGCAGCCCATCAGAAGCCGCATCTTGGTTTTTGAATGGTTTCGGGAGTCAAACGGACTCCTGGAATGGAGTAAGTTTGAGAACCAAGGTATCATTGTACCATAAAAAAACAGATAAAAACAGAAATCTAGTAGTAACCGAATCCAACCTTAAGAACATAAGAAGAGCCTGTTGGATCGAGCCACTGGTAACCCATGTATTCTTAGCATCCTGTTCTCACAGTAGCCAGCCAGGTGCCTGTGGGAAACCTGCAAGCAGGATTCGAACACAAGAGCACTCTCCCCTCATGTGTTTTCCAGCAACTGGTTTTCGACTTCGGTGATTGCAACAGGACTTCCCCCCTCTCTCTTCTCCCTTGCACGCCACCCTACATCACCCCCAAGTCTGCTGTGGGGAGTTATGGTGAAACCTGGAACAGATTGGGAAGGGCAACACACATGAGGAGGAGGAGGAGAGAGTAATTATGTTGTGCTTGACAAAGTCATTCCCCACACAAAATGATTTTGCCCACATAACAATGGCAGCAATAGCCAATGGTGACAAAAGCAGAGGTTGTTGTTTTAAAACAGTATCGTATATGACTTCAGAATGGGAACAAGTTTTGAGGAGGGAAATTGAAATGCAGGTAAGTTGGTTCTTTGTGATGTTGTCATTGCTGGAAAAGAGATTGGACACAGTAACTGAAGCAAGATGCTTAGCGGCTACAGTTCCCTTCTCTTACCCCAAAGTGGGTCATTTAACTGCTTGTTGAATTGCTTTTTTGCTTTCCTTGTTTGCTTTTGCTTTGAGTTTTTGTATTTGTATTATTCCTCCTTTCAAAAAAATCAATCAGTGGCAAGAGTTCTAGCCTGCTTTGTCCCCAAAGCCTTGGAATCACTGTGGGTTGTACCCAGTGCTGGTCCGACTCAGAGTAGACCCCTTGAAGTTATTGGGCATAGCTAACAGGTTTGTTAATCTCAACGGGTCTCCTCTGTGTAGGACATACAGTGGTAACTCAGGTTAAGAACGTAATTCGTTCTGGAGGTCCGTTCTTAACCTGAAACTGTTCTTAACCTGAGACACCACTTTAGCTAATGGGGCCTCCCGCTGACATTGCACTGCCACCGTGTGATTTCTGTTCTCAGCCTGATGCAAAGTTCTTAACCCGAGGTACTATTTCTGGGTTAGTGGAGTCTGTAACCTGAAGCGTCTGTAACCTGAAGAGTCTGTAACCTGAAGAGTCTGTAAGCCGAAGTACCACTGTAGCTGGATAAAACCGAGAATATTTATTATGACACAAACATTCCCACCTTTGCCAGCTTAACATGAGGCACCAAAAGCTAAGCCAAATAATTTTAAAAAAAACTTTATTTTGACATGTCTCAAGAAAAAGTCCTTGGATCCAATGTAGTTTATGTAAACCAGATGGTTACAAAATGTACATAGTACACATTTTTGCCATAAAGGAGTCCCTTTGCTCTGAAATCCAGAGCAAGTTATTCCTACATCATATCAATATTATTTTATTATTATTATATTACAGATTTCATAGTTAGCTATGATTAGTTTGAGAGTCTAGATTTCCCTGGTTTAAGGATGAGGTCTATTTACTTTGTGTAGACTCATAGAATTGGAAGGGACCTCAATGGTCATCTAGTCCAACCCCCTGCAATGCAGGGATCTCAGTTAAAGCATCCCTGGCAGATGGCCATCCAACCTCTGCTTAAAGACCTCCAAGGAAGGAGAGTCCACAACCTCCCAAGGTTGTACTGCTGGTTAAACTTAACTACAAGACTTAGCCACAAGCTGTTAGCCAGGCGTTTTGCCCCAGTGACCCATCAGACAGAAACAAGTAAGCTGCTCCATCCATATTACTAAGGACTCAGCTAGATTGGTAAAGAAAAAGCGTTTCATATTTGCATTTTAACACTGTGACGCCGGAGGGTGCTGTGGAGTTCCATTTTTGCCAACACAATTTCTCATACAAAAACACGTTGAACTGAAACGCTTCTTTGATGTGTCTAGATCCAGCCCAAGTGTACTTGGAGAACTAGGTACAGCATCCTATGCTCTTCGGAGAAGTAAAAAAATAATACAGTGGTACCTCGGATTACATATGCTTCAGGTTACACGCACTTCAGGTTACAGACTCCGCTAACCCGGAAATATTACCTCGGGTTAAGAACTTTGCTTCAGGATGAGAACAGAAATCACGTAGCAGCAGCAGGAGGCCCCATTAGCTAAAGTGGTGCTTCAGGTTAAGAACAGTTTCAGGTTAAGAACGGACCTCCAGAACGAATTAAGTTCTTAACCCGAGGTACCACTGTAATACATAAACATCCAGTCTGCAAATCTTAGAACAGCTGACTTTTTGACTTATTTATTGCACTTAGATCCCACATTTTTCTCCAAAGAGCTCAGGGTGGTATACAGATTTCTCCCCGTCTCATATAATCTCCACAACAACCCTGTGAGGTAGGTTAGGCTGAGAGAGAATGATTGGCCCAGTGAGCTTTATGACAGGGCAGATTGGAGTCCTGGTCTCCCAGGTCCCTAATGCGACACTATAACCACTATACCACACTGTCTCTGAAATGATCAGGATATACCTTGCCTCTGTGCATCATAGTTTTTCCATTCCTAGCACCCAGGGCAAGCACATGCAGCAATGCATCTCCTGGCTGGCACTACACACTATTTGTGGTAAGGAGAGAGCAAAGGAGACCTCTCACAGCTACACGCAGCCGGCGCTTCAGGAAACTGTATCATGTCAAAGATTTTTATTACCATAAAATTAGCAAGATATGCAGTCAAGTCTATTATTTGGAACGGAATTCCTTTTTTCTCAGTACAGTAGAAAAGATTGCTATCGTCTCATAAATACAAACTGTAATGTGGCCTATGGAGACTCCAAATATATTCAACCACAGAGCACATTCCAGAAAGAGTCTGGTTCAGAAATGTAAACAATGTGAGGGGGTTGGTTGTCATTTGCAGCCTGCAACTAATTAAATGCCTATTCCATACCACCTACCAAGGGGCGGAGGGACTGGAAAGGAAATAAAACACAAAAGGCAGACTATACAATCCAAGGACCAGCCTTTTGACTTGTGTAAATTGGCAGAGCTACATCCACAGCAGCGAGAGACACTGAAATTCTGTTTTGACTTATGCCAGCTGAGAAACTGGCCACTGATCGTGAATGTGTGCAAAGATATATAGATTTAAAAATATTTACATCCTGCCTTTCCACTAGAATGTACCCATGATCGCCAACAGCATTATAGCTATGCATGCTTAGTCAGAAGCAACACTCCCTGAATACTGTGGTCTCCGTTCTGACCAAACCACACACACACACACACACACACACACACACACACAGTATATCGCAAAAGAGCAAACAATTAATGCCGATAAAGAATGCTGTCAGTCTACACAAAGTAATGCAGATAGGTTTTACCCAACTAAAGAGTTGCCTGCCCAGAATCACTTCTGAGAGTGCGATGGAACTTCCTCTCCTTCTGCACTGTGTCCCCAAATCTGCTCTGGGGGCTCCCCCAAACCTCTGGAGCAGATTTGGGGTGTAAATGGGGGACACATGACAGGAGAAGAGGGAGGGAAAGTTCCATTGTGTCTGCAGATGTCATTCCATTCTTGTAATGATTTAGAAGACAGGAGTGCCTGGCGTGCTTTGGTCCATGGGGTCACAAAGAGTCGGGCACGACTAAACGACTAAACAACAACAATGATTTAGCTGGATTCAACCCAGTGTCAGAAGAACAAAGAAACATTTAATCTCCTTTCTCCTTCAAAGTGGGTATTTCTTTCACTTATCATCTAAAAAGGAGGGAGGTGGCCAAGAAGACTTTTCTGTGGAGGACATTCTAGTCGTCCCCCCCATGTCTCTTTTGACAATTTGGTACACAGTACAAGGTCTCCAGTGATCAGGCAGCATACATGCATGTTGATTTTTTTTAAAAGGGGGGCAGCACGGAAATCTTCTAAATAAATTTGAGATAAGGCAATTCAGATATCATGCTCAAAATCAATTTATAGTGTAGGGTTTCAAAGGGCACAGTCAGCAGCCTGAGTTGTGCTTGATGATACGAATCATATACAGTAGAAGTTACTTAAATGACTGGTCTCAAATGCCTTGTGACGATCAGAACATCAGCTGCCACACTTGGATGAGATCAGGCATAGGCCAACCCAGCCCTCCAGATGTTTTGGGACTACAACTCCCATCATCCCTAGCTAACAGGACCAGTGGTCAAGTATGATGGGAGTTGTAGTCCCAAAACATCTGGAGGGCCGAGTTGGCCTATGCCTGGATGAGATAAAGAAGAGAAACAGAGCTAAGTGCCATCAGCATGTTGATAGCACTTTTGTCTCAAACAAACAGGTGACTAAGTTGAACAGCAGCAGAAATCTTTAAGCACTCCATGTCATTGGGATACAGTGAACAAATAAACATAAATCCCAGCATTAGATTCTAGAACGTCCAGTGTGGTGTCTCTAAATTCTTCTCCATACAGATTGCCAGAAAGAATACTCTCATTCAACAGTGGGGAACCAGCAGATCCTCCCCATTTGACTCATGAGGTCATTTTGGTCAAGCTACACCCACCTGACCTATCAGGTGTGGGACAGGTAAAAACACAGTTGAAGCAAAATGGGTATTGCAGGCCTATCAATGCTACCTACAAAGCCTCTTGCCCAGTGCTTTGCAAGCCTTGACAATGAGCTGATCAAAGGCAACTAAGGTGCCCAGAAGAATCAACATAGGCATATTCTCAGTCTATATAGACGCAAGCCAGCATCATACATACTACATCCTCTGCAACAGACCCAATGAGGAAAAGCCATGATTTTGCTTTTCTCAGGATGAGCCAGAGATCACCGAGAATGTCATCATACCACAAAAGCATTCACATGTGAACGACTCAAAGCATATAGGGTAACAGTTGAATATTTCCAAGTCCCCAGAGCTAAATTCATTTGTGGCAACCAAAACTTTTGGAAAAGCTTCCCGCGCACAAAGCCAAACCATTTTCATGTTTTCTTTGCACATTCTGGAAGGGGATGAAGGCAAAGTTGGCATGATTTCTAACATTGGAAATATTCTTAAGGAAATAAATTATTTGAGAAGAATGCCTCTTTTCAGCATTAATAATCTAATGCCCTTTGGCTGAAAAAAACACCCCTTTAAATCTGAGAGTCAGGGCCCCCACCCTTTTTTTGTAAGGAAGCAGAACACCACAGGGATACTGGAGCTTGACAGACCTCCTGGGGTAAGAGACAAGAAAGCCCTTGAAGTGTGAAGATTATTGTTTTTTCTTTCTTTCCAGAGACTCTGCCAGTGTGAACTCTTTCTGCAGTAGCTGCAGAATGACATCAGCAAGCCTTATCTACTCTTTCCACAGCAAAGCTGAATCCCTCACCGTGATAAAACAGGCTTCAGCATGACTTCATGCCTCCTGAGATGTCGATAATCTGGCTTGCAATATGTTTGAGAGCCCCATTCAGAATCCTGTTTTCACAATTTCTTTAAGATGGCGCATGTGTAACCCAAACACATAAAAGGTTGTGTGTCCTGCCATTAACACCTCTTTTATACTTTGAGCACTGGAATCACTTTGTACCTTCTTTTCCTAATGGGACAAGAAATGCTGCTCTTTTTTTTGCGCCTATATTAAAATACAAGGAAAGCTCTGCCTATATTTAGCCAAGGCCTGAATAGCTCAGTTGGTTAGAGCAGGCATCCCCAACCTTCGGCCCTCCAGGTGTTTTGGACTACAATTCCCATCATCCCTGACCACTGGTCCTGTTAGCTAGGGATCATGGGAGTTGTAGGCCAAAACATCTGGAGAGCCGCAGGCTGGGGATGCCTGGGTTAGAGCATGGTGCTGATAATGCCAAGGTTGGAGGTTCAGTCTGACAGCTGCGTATTTCTGCATTGCTAGATGATCCTCAGGGTCCCTTCCAACTCTAGGATTCTAGGATTCTATAATTCTATGAAGTTTTAATCTAGTCCATCCTCTTTCCAACGATGGACCACCAGATGCCTTTGGAAACCCCCTCAGTTGGTGGTCAGAACTCCCCACTGATCTTTGCACCCTTCCAGAAACTTGAATCTGGAGGTTGCAATGACTTATCATGGCTAAAAACCATTAACTCCCTGGCCAATGATATTAGACAAATGCTTTCATTGGATTATTTTTAGTGCCTGCGAAGACTTTTTGTTATTGTTGTTGTTCCAGTAAGGCTACCCAGGCGTGTAATTTTAGTCACATGATTATAGTATGTTTTAAAATTACTTATTTAATATTTGTAATTTCTTTAGTATTTATTTATTTCATAAAATTTATTGTTAAAAAAACCACACCTCAGAGCAGTTTACAGAGTATAAAACAGGAAAGTGACTACCATATAGTCATGCAAAACCTTTGCAGCTGGGTCTCTGCTGTCCTCTTGTAATTTAGAACTCTGCACAGCCAATGACTGCAGCAGACTTCTGTGAGGGTGGGAATTACATGTGAGAGAACAACTGAAAAGGACTTCTGTCACGGGATGTGTGAGAAACGCTCTGTTTTTCAAAGCAAAGTTTGGTTCATTACATTCAGCCCGTGTTCGCACTCTGAAAGAGTGACCACAGGATTAATTTCTTGTCATTGCTTTATGCATCTTCATGTAAATTATTTCTGCCCAGAAGACAGAAATTCCCTTATGGAATTTGCAAAGCCAAGGTAAATAGCTACAGCAACATTTGAGAATAATTATTGTACATTTCTATGAGGTATGTTTTTTAAATAAATTAAGTATAAGGACTTGGAAGGCAGAATTTGATTATTTGATTGTGCTCTGTCTCGGATGTGCATATCTGAAGAAGTACAGTGGTACCTCTAGTTAGGAACTTAATTCGTTCTGGAGGTCCATTCTTAACCTGAAACTGTTCTTAACTAGAGGCGTGCTTTTGCTAATGGGGCCTCTTGCTGCCACTGCGCTGCCGGCACACGATTTCTGTTCTCCTCCTGGGGCAAAGTTCTCAACTCGAGGTAACTCTTCCAGGTTAGCGGAGTTTGTAACCTGAGGCATTTGTAACCTGAGGTGTTTGCAACTCGAGGTACCACTGTAAATGCAACATCAGCAGCAACAGCATGAAATGGATGCTGAGGAGCAGAAGTCGGAGAGCTTCTGGCTAGATGTCACACAGGCAGAAAGATGGGGAGCAGATTGTGATCACCAGAGACAAGGCAAGGGAACCAAGAAGCAAAGAGGTTTCTCTAGCAACAGTTGCAAGACAACTGAAGTATTGCAGCAAGCATTCCAACTATACACTGAGTCCACCATGTGACAAAATGCTTGGCACTTCAGGCCCAGGAACCAAATACAGCTCTCTAGGCATCTCTAGCCAGTCCTCGGGGCTTTACCCTCACTGGCTCTGTGCCACACACCCCTTCAGTTCTTTTGTCAGGATGGAACTAGAATAATGCCTCTTGCTTGCCTAGATTGTAAGATGTACATGGTTTTGCACAGCTGGATATAGCCTCCTGTCAAAGATACGTCAAAGCCATCGCCCTGTGGCCCTTAGAAGGGAATCCACTAGGGAATGCAGCCCTTGGACTCCAGAAGAGTCTCATTCCCTGTTCTAGACAGTTCACACAGCCATTTCCCCACTACTTAAGAGCAGCTAAGTCTCTCTTTCAGCAGGAACACGTGAGCATGTTCATGCGACCCATGCTATGCATTAATATAGCTATTTCCTAAAATGCAGCCATGAGGACTATAAGAGGGTCTGAAGATCTACTACACCTTCTTGTTTCCTGACGTGATCAAGTTTCCCTGCTTGCATTCAGGGAAATGTAACTGTGGGAATTGCTCTGTTGATTGACCTATCCCACCTACATATCTGCTTACAGAATAAATATGTCCTCTCAGAAACTGTTTGCTCTCAGAAACTGTTTGAGCACACCAGGACTTTAAAGCCAGCTTCATAAACCATCTCTTTCTGTCACTCACAGGACACGAAGGAACAAGAGAGAGCGATTTCTCAGTGGTGGTGCTGTGATTTATTTATTTAAATTATTTATATCCCACTTAATCAGCAAACTCCCTCCTGGTTATGATTCTCTTTCTATCCATAGACAGCTGGTAAAGTCTTTTTAATCCCATCTGGTTTTTAATCTGATCTACAGTACTTGCTTTACATTTTTAATCTTGTCATTTGGTAGAAGCTTTAGTTCTGCTCTCTTACTGATGTATTAAATTCTTGTTATTTTACTGTTTCGATGGGTGGGGTATAAATAAGTTGTTGTTGTCTAAATTGCCCTTCCTTTATTTTTTAATATTGCAAGCAACTTTTATCATTGTAATAGACAAAAGGGGACACAAATAATGAACTAAGTAAAGGTAAAGGGACCCCTGACAATTAGGTCCAGTCGTGGCCGACTCTGGGGTTGCGATGCTCATCTTGCTTTATTGGCCGAGGGAGCCGGCGTACAGCTTCCAGGTCATGTGGCCAGCATGAATAAGCCGCTTCTGGTAAACCAGAGCAGCCCATGTAAACGCCATTTACCTTCCTGCCGGAGCGATACCTATTTATCTACTTGCACTTTGACGTGCTTTTGAACTGCTAGGTTGGCAGGAGCAGGGACCGAGCAACGGGAGCTCACCCCGTTGCAGGGATTCGAACCGCCGACCTTCTGATCGGCAAGTCCTAGGCTCTGTGGTTTCACCCACGGCGCCACCCATGGCCCAATAATGAACTAAACTGAGTAACTAAAAACAACAACCCGGTCCTTATAGATGTGGCTTTATTGTGTACTAATAAATTTATTGCACTAAACATACCTTACAGGAAATGTTTGAACTAGCAATAGATTGATACTGTTAGCCTCTACTTGAAGGTATGCTGATGAAATAATGGATCGTATCTCCCTGATTACTGTCCATGATAAATGACTGGATGATGAAGCCTTGATAATGTTGTCTTTAAATGAAAAATGAGCTTGCGAAACTGTTATTATAGACCAAGTACTGACCTGAACTAATCCACACTGATAACAGCATGTTCACTTGTTACTGTAATTGATGGCTTTAGAAACTTGGCAGTCTCCCACATCTTTAATGCCTCATTTTTTAAAAATAAAACTACCATAAATTGCATAAAGGGACTATTTCTAGGCTTCGATTCAGAACCAAGGAAAGAGCAAATGTTGTTATCTGCAGGATCGGGCATTACCTGCCATTCAAGTGATTTCAATGGGAAATCATTCCATATTGGGTACACAGTATCAACATCTTACAATAATATCATCCATGGAGCTTTGATGTTTTTGAAACAGGAGGTGGAAGCCACTAAATATTTGGTCCAAGATGCAGTCTAAATAAGTTGGAAATGACTAAAGAACTGACAAAATCTGAAAGGCTCATTAACCTGGCTAAATTCACAGCAATGTGGTGCCTGAACTCCAGTTGCAAAATTCAGCAATAAAGCTAAGTTTCCAATGAGAGAGTATTTGATAATTCACTCCGGTTGACCAGACAGCCCACCTTACCTGTCACTCAGGATCATGCCAGAGCAAATAAAGATCTCAATTTCGATCCAGCATCTTAACCAAATAATGGGTTTAGACAGAGCTCTGTTTCTTGATGTATCTGATTTGACTGAGAATCTAGAATTATAAGGAGCTTCTCTGATGTCATCATTATGCCTTCTCTTAGACAGCATTTGCTTCTTGTTTCAATATTAAATTTAAGTGGATCAGGGTGCTCATACTCTTAATATGCTATATATTTCAGATTAACAAAGGTTTTCTTCTTCTTCTTCCATTCAAAATTTCCAAAGCTCAATAAAGGTTGCTCTTTTTCTTACAACTTTAGTTCAAGATCTCCCCCAAAACAAGGGACAAATGTGGTGTGTTTCTAAATCAGCCCACTGATTCCACATGTGCTTAGCAAGCAAACAATGCTGGTTCACAGACATGGGAAGAATTAAAAATTACTTGATATGGAGATTGAAGAATGAAACTCAAGGGGCCCCAACGTGGTGCCTTCCAGATGGTGTTGGACTCCAACTCCCATCAGTACAACATCATCCAACAGTCAAGAATGGTGGTAATTGGAGGGCACCACTCTAGTGTAATTAGACAAACTGAGCTTCAAGGAAACACTGCAGGAGCCCCCAACATTTCTATGTATCTCTAATACAATATCGCCTCCCATTTCTCAACCTAAGAAGCATGCTCACCAACTCTGCAACAAACCCAGCTCTCTTAGTCCTTGCCATTCCCAGCATCACATCCCAAGGCTGAGAAACTCAGTTCCCATGGTTTACTCCCATCTGTTTTCTGCCTCTCTTCCAAAATATGACACAGATAAAAGAGGACATGGACTCCTGGCTTTTAGAATCCTTGAGGAAATAAGGTTTTCCTACCTAGGGCTGGCTCTGACATCTAAGGTTAAGAACATAACTGGATCAGACCAGTCCAGTGAGTTCAGCATCTGTTTCCCACAGCATACTGCTGGGAAGTCCACAAGCAGGAAATGAAGGCAACAGCCCTCTCCTGCTGCTGCTCCTTTCCGAGCAAAGACAAATCACTGGTAGCCCTATCCATGGACTGTCCTATCCACCACACACATCAATTCCCTTTTTTGGCATCTGAGATAGTGGGTATTAAGGCTGCCATACGTCTGGAATTTCCCAGACATATCGTAAGCAGTGTCTGGGCAGAAATCACTGAAATGTCCGGGAAAATCTGGACGTATGGCAGCCCATGTCGGCAGTGTTGACAAATCTTGTGATAGCAAATCCCAAAATCTAACCCAGGTGTCTGGGGGTAAAATTCCACACCAGTGCACTTTTTGTTGCAGAATCTGCACAGAGGTAGACTTGCAACAAACTTTCAAGGACATTGTCACCTGCACAGTAGGAAATATTATCTTCAGGGTTCAGCCATTTCCCATTTCCATTTTCTTTCTATACACAAAAAGTGTCTGGGGCACAAAATATCCCCAGCTTAATTTTACAGGTAGGTGTGTTTTGCCAGCCAATGTAATGCATTTGGGACAATTCCCCCCACACCAAATAAAAATGATCCAGTGATGCAATTTAAGTGACCAGAAAGTGTTTTCTGAAGAAATTTATTTGTTTGTTGTTGTATTTACCACTGGAGTATCTGTTCGCCCAGCTAAAATGTTAATATAATGAGATTTAAAGAATGCCACATGGCTTTTTGAGCCAAAAACTGACCCAAGGAAGCCTACTTCTTCTGACACTACATCCTTGTGGTTTTACTACCACATTTTACTACCCCAAGAAACATCCAACTGTAGCTTGGTGGTTGCAATATAGCCACACCTGCTTTTCCAAGCCTGGGGTCCAAGAGCCTAACTCACAGCTGCCACTGCTGCCTACCCAGGCCCCAGTCTGACCACTAATCAGCTGCCTAGTCATGTGGTCACGAGCCACTGGAGCACATGACAACCAGGAAGGGCAGCAGCTGCAACTTCAGTTTGCTCAAGGAATAAATGGTCTCCGGGATAGGGGCCCCACCCTCACTTCCTGGTGGGAGTCATCTTTCATCAATCATCCACTGCCTGGTGAGCTCTGCAGTGCTCTACTGTTCTCCTGTCCACACACACCCTCCCTTCCCTTGTCGCTTGCCTTTGTCTGGCATGCCCAGAAATAAAGACAGCTTGCCACTGGAACTGAAAATGCCACTATGCAATCCTCTGACCTGCCAATGGGCTTGCTGCTGTTTTTGTGTGCCGCTTTTATTTGAAGAGACATATTATTGCAACAAGATCAAATGAGATGAGATGGTGATGTTGCTGGGAAATTAAAGGCTGTCTGCGGTGATTTATTAGCAATTTGGGCCAATGGAGAAGTGGGGAGAGGGTGGAATGTTGCTTGGCATTTTAAAGACTTGGGGGTGGGGAGCAGTGGAATTAATCTTATTGAATTTCTCATCTTTCATCCCCTCTGCACTCTTAGAAAAATAATGTGTGTCATGAGAAATAAACATTTTAAAGGAAGGGGGCTAGAAAGGAGGAAAGATGGCCTAAATATTTTATAGTTTAATATTTTGAGATGTTTTAACTCGGATCTGTTCAAGTGCGTGGATAAGATTATCCATTCCTCAACCTTTAGCCCTAATTTAGACTACAGCCACTGACCTGGGAGTGAGCCCCATTGAACTCAATTGGACTTCTGATTTTATGCTAATGTGATACAAAATTGTGCCCTATAGGTTTGCGCCCATAGGAGCCAACTCCTAGAGGCTGACAGCCCCCCAATAAAATATTTGACACCCCCAAGTTGATGAGCATTGTCATTCAAATGGTGTGCATGCACTGCATCATGTGATCAATTATGTGGGAAGGGCTTACCTGCCCCCCCCATTTCATTCAACTTGGCAACCCTGTTTTTGCCCCTTAGTACTTTAA
Source organism: Podarcis vaucheri (assembly GCF_965113315.1). Lineage (NCBI taxonomy): Eukaryota > Metazoa > Chordata > Lepidosauria > Squamata > Lacertidae > Podarcis > Podarcis vaucheri. Next base: position 84,578,648 of record NC_138760.1, on the reverse strand, counting down.
GTACGTACCTAGCAACAATCTTGGTGCGGCTTGTCTATACATGTGGATGGTGTCTATAGAGGTTTAAATCACCAGTAGGGAATTTCAGACCCAGGGACCTTATATGGCCCTCTTAATCTGGCCCTTGGGACTCTCAACAGACCATAATAACTCTCACACCACATCTGTCACCAACCGGGCCAAAACCCTCTGGGGGGACTTTTGCCTAGCTAGAGCGTGTTTTAAAACTAAGATAATGCCTTTTGCCTGCCTGAATAGAGAGACTGAGATGTTTGTAGAAACCTCTTACATTCACATGGCTGGAATTTAGCCTACTGTGTAGAGGTACAGGCTACATCCATTGCTCTGCAAAACTTTGCCTCTGGCCCTTCCAGCAATGGTCTATGGTCTCAGAAGACTATCTGCAAGCAAACGGGGCCCTAGAGATGAAAAAAATATTCCCTACCACAGACTTAGATTAATGTATGGGACCAGACACAGAGCCAACAGATATGACCCATCCCACCTCATTTTCCTAGATTACAACATGTAAAGTTTAAACTAGGAAACCAGACCCTATTCGAACAAGTCTGCACAATTTTATAAATGACAATGGTTTATTAACATGGCACCCGCACAAAGTCCTGGCCATTGTTAGTACAAAGAGTAACAGTCACTTTTAATGTTGAAGGAGCCTCAAACCATCACTGGCTTCCATTTCAGAAACTCTCTTATTTTGGGATCTTAAGGACTTCAAATTATCACTCTCAAATTAGCTTGCTGCACAAATTAAAGTAATTTACCAAAAAAAAAAAAGTTCCTAAGCATTATACAACTAAATATACCACTTAAAGTCATGCTTGGGGGCAGAAAGTTTCCCTCCAACCTAATTAAGTTTCAAGTTTCAATTTGAAAAAGAAAATAGGAAAAGCTTTAAAACATGGAAATTCTTTGTCATTCCTGTTTGTGGTTTCTGCAGTCACAATGCAAAATACACAGCCAAGTTTGAGCTCTTGAGTCTTTGCCATTTTATATGTAACATAATTCAATAATGAAAGGCTCAAAGCATGCACTCCACAATCAACGATAAAAAAATGCCCTACGAACAATGGTTCCTCAGGAGTTTTTGACAAAGGCAGGAAGGGGTCAACATGCTATAGAGGTTTGCTGTTTGGAATGATAACGTAATGACTTCTATCTCTCCAAAGAGCATTGGCTAAGAGCCATATGTGGCACCGGAGGGGGCGACAACTCATCTTGGAGAAAGCAGACAGTCTGGTGATAGTCAATGAAATACAAAGTCTTTCCCCCACCTGAAAACCTTTGTAAAACCATCAGATACTTTTGGCTTGCCATTTAAGAATCCCTCAAGAGGTAAGAGAGATTGTCTATGGCAAGATCCAGAGCCGATTTTGTTCAGGAGTGAGCATGTGTTACACAGTTCCTGGCCTGAGCTATGTGCACTCAAATCTCATTTGTTCGATGAAACACAACCATGCATTATTGGCTACACAACTGCAGCTGTGGAACTGCATTTCCCAGTGTTTGGGGGAAGAAATAATAACAGTTCAGCTCCCTCCCACTATGGGTTTAAATGCTGAAGGTGTAGTCCTGCTATCGGTTTGGCACAATTCCACAAATTCCTAGGCACAGGATTTCAGCCTTGGTATAGATGTGGTATGGCTTTTATCCACCACATGAATAAGCACTGAATCAATTTTTTTCAAAAACAAAAACATAGCCATGCAGGAGTAAATATTTTACATAATGTCTTCCTGCCAGTATTATGCTTGGTTTTGCTGGAAGAGTTTTTGACAGCGGGTGGTTAATTAAATTAAACATCTCCTTTACTGAGGGATTGTCTATGTTCCATCTCTAAATTGATTGCCATCCACAAACAAAACAAAAGGCACCCAGAAAGGCATTTCCCGCATTCATAGTATATTCTTTTCCCATATAGTCTATCCAAGTCTCATACTGAACATATTTCAGAGTAATGGAAGACGTGTCAGTCGTGCTGTGTGGGTACTCTATACCAGCACAGGGAGTGGGATGGTCAGAGATATGCAAGGACTGCATTTCAACTCTTGCAGACATTTGTGGGAATCAATTTTTATTTTATTTTTCATTTTCACTCTTTCTGATACAGGGGAAATATACTGATGCAATGTGTGGATGAGCTCTATGAACCATGGAACACATTCACACATCCCCAATAAACCATACATACATACACCATGGCTTTCTGTGAATGGACAGCATGCTAGTTAATTCTGGTGATTCAACTCCATCCTTTTGCTCCTGGAGCCAGAAGCAACTAACCACGGACTTTGGCTTACTGCAACATGCAAACCAGTGCTCACACTTTGTTTGGTGATGGGGAAGAGTTTTGCTTTGCACTTTCAAAATGCAGATTGGGATAAACAACAGGCCCTGGTTTGCACACTGAGGTTCTCAATTTGTTGTGTGCAGCTCCAGAAAGGATGGAGTAAAACAGGGGTCATTTGGCAGAGGTTTTGCATGCTGCCAGGGTAGGCCATTTCTTTATGGCTCACCATGATGTGCAACCAGTATTTTCTTCCATTGTAATGAATGCAATTCAAGTAAAATTAGTTGGTTGCTTTTAAGATTGTTCCAAGTACACGCAATCCTAAATTAAAGCAATATAACCAAGCAGAGTAAACAAGTTCTGCTGATCAAAACAAACAAACAAACAAACACCCATTGTCTTGTGGGAAAACATATAGGAAATGATGGGAAAGCTGTAATAAAACTTGAGAACAATTCTTCTAAGCTGTTCTATCTTCTCAACTTTGTTCATGACTTTTTTAGGATGGAGAAAGAGGACATATGGCATGGCAATAACTACCCCTTTTTATTACTCTTGTGACACTTACAAGGTTGGAGCAATACTAATGCACCAAGCAAGGAACGGAATAAAGCCAAAGTCAGTCTTGCCTCCCACTCTTTTGGTTGTAAACGTGCTCAAGTAATTTATGCCTTCTGAGCTGAGTAGCTACTTGTACTTCACTCTGAATGTTCCCAACAAATCCTCATGGAATGTACTAATTAGCATTTTTTCCTTCTGGGAACAGCAGAAAGGCTAATGTATTGCTGGGGTGGAAAGGATGGGTCTGAATATAGGCAAAACAGATGTATTTAAAATGTTTCCACGAGTGATACAGCAACACAGACAAGAATTTGAAGAAAGAAAGAAAGAAAGAAAGAAAGAAAGAAAGAAAGAAAGAAAGAAAGAAAGAAAGAAAGAAGGAAGGAAGGAAGGAAGGAAGGAAGGAAGGAAGGAAGGAAGGAAGGAAGGAAGGAAGGAAGGAAGTTCTCTTAGAAGGTAGAGCAGTAGAAAACAAAGTAATCAAACTGTCAGGATATACGATGGCAGCCCCATGCTCTAAGGAATGCCCTTTCTAGGTAGACATATCTTCCAGGAATGTAACACAGCAAAGCTCACCTACCCAAACACGGCCACCAAGGCATGGAGGTGAAACTGGGCACAGCTTGGAAGAAAAGAGGGAGATGGAAATATTGGGAAGGAGTAGAAATAAGATTAGCTGGAGGAAGCGGATGGAGTGTTTTGTTTTTTCCTTTGTTTTAAAAATTGTAGCATTGATGGGGAGCATTCTTTCTAACCCAGGACTTTGGGGATGGCAGGATCTGGAGTTAAATGTGCCCCTCATGCACACATTGGTTTCCTTTTTACTTTTCCCATAAAAGTCAATGATCTTGTATTTACTGGATGGATCTGTATGGAGAAAGGGAGAGGGCCTGCCAATTACAAGGACCATAACTATAGGAATTCATACCTTCAACAAATCACACATGTTCTCTGCTTACATCTATGGCCATAGCTAAAGAACATTTTGAAGACCTAGAGGTACACCATGTCACAAGGATCTGTAAGCAAAGAATAGTTGATTTAAGCAATCTGCAAGGTTCATGTGAACCTGGCCAAATACCAAGCCAAGAACACTACCAAATGGGGGAAAATATTTTGTTGGCAAATAGGTCAAAATCAACTAGATCCTTGGTACTAAAAAGTCAATCCATTCACCTTCCTGAAGAACAAGACATAGTTTTCCTCATCTAGCATAACTTTCTGTTTCTAGCTGTATGTTCATGTCCTTTTTACACTGAGAACTAGTGAGGCTGACAAAGTTTTGCAATAGTTAGGCTCCTAATATGAATGTTGTTGATTTGCAAAGTTGGCCTTCAGTATAAGGGTGATCAGTTCTGTCCTAAACTCAGTTCCTTTTTACCTAAGCCGTGAAAGAACTCTCCACCTGTCTCCCACATAAAGGACTTTGTGGTGCAGAAAAGAAGGAGCTTTCTCTCTCTTGCTGTCTTTCTTGCACCCTTCCTCATCTTCTCATCCCTGGGGTGAGAAACATCATTAATGAAGAGATGCATGCTCTAGCAAATGTAGCTTTCACATGGTTCTTAAAATACCGGTATGTCAGGCATCCTGCAAAGACCACATTTCCCAGGAAGGTACCACACTGTCCCACTGGCTTTTTTAAAAAAATATCACAGCAGTGGGATAGGGACTGCAACCTTTGCCCCTTAAGCTCAGGTGGGATAGGGAGAGCAGGAGATGTATCAGGAGGAAAATGAAGAAGGGAGCTACAGGAAGCACTGAGCAGCCACCACTGGATGCTACTACCTACAGTTGCAGGGTAAGACAGTCAGGGTGGGCAGGATGGTTGGAGGAAAATGCATTCAAAACTCATGCAAAAGTAAAACAGCTCAGGCATGTTGCAGTGCTTGCCTAACAACCTCCCCCCCCCCCCCGACTGACAACCCTGGGAGACAATACTTATTTTTAGACAGACTTTATAAAGCCACTCTGGGGTGTCTCTTCTCAGCTCCTTAAGTCATGCCACAGGCTCCTGTCATCCTGCTTCCTTTTCTGACTTGCCTGCCTCCCAGAATAAGAGAGATCAGGTGTATTTGTTTTGGAGCAGCCAAATCCTTGAGATGAGGAGGTTTGTATAGGTCACCAGGAAACTTTGCTGTCACGTATAGCTAGCTGTAGGTAAAGGTAAAGGGACCCCTGACCATTAGGTCCGGTCGTGGCCGACTCTGGGGTTGCGGCGTTCATCTCGCTTTATTGGCCGAGGGAGCCGGTGTATAGCTTCCGGGTCATGTGGCGTGACTAAGCTGCTTCTGGCGAACCAGAGCAGCGCATGGAAACGCCGTTTACCTTCCCGCTGGAGCGGTAACTATTTATCTACTTGCACTTTGACATGCTTTTGAACTGCTAGGTTGGCAGGAGCAGGGACCAAGCAACGGGAGCTCACCCCATCATGGGGATTCGAACCGCTGACCTTCTGATCGGCAAGTCCTAGGCTCAGTGGTTTAACCCACAGCGCCACCCTTGTCCATAGCTAGCTATAATCTTGCCCAAATCTACTTTGCATGTGTATTTAAGAGTCTAAATGTATATTTTATGGAAAACAACCTTTGGTACTTTTTTGTCATCTATGGGTTTTGGTGGGGCAGGGATGGTATCTCAATGTTATCTTTGGCTAATGTGTGAGTGTGACATAAAACATGGGTTTTATGTTGAGATCTTGCATTTCCTTTCATCGCTGGTACCTGACCTAAGGGAAGAGTTGTAGCTCAAGGACAGAGCATCCACTTTACAATCAGATGGTCCCTAGTACAATCCCAGCCTGAAACCTTGGAGAACTATTGTCAGTCATACTGTATTGATAATACTGCACTAGATGGACCACTGATTTGACTCAGTAATAGGCAACTCCCAATGCTCCTTTTTCCAAGGGCAATCCTTTAGCTAGGATGTGGCAGGTGGTCACCAGGTTCTTTCGCCCTTCCTTGCTACAAGCATTGGCACTGATTCCATTGGGTGTCATCCACCAATGGCAGCTTCGCCACTGACTTCGCTGGGATGCAGATCATCCCCATTATCTCCAGAACTTCTTGCTTTGATTTGTCTCTATTGTCTCAGATCAGCCCACCTGAACAAACAAAGGGCAATTTGCTTTCACTGCTTTGGGTGATTAGCTTCCTGCATTGCTTGAAAGTTTGCATTGTGATTGCCTTTTCTGAGTGTTACTTCAATCATTATCTCTTAACTTATTCCGTGCCCATCAGTGTTATTCTTTCCAGAGAGATAATACAGTGTGCTTTTACCATACTAAAATACCAAATTAAAAGAAAAATGGAAATTGAGGAAACAAAAAGAGGGAGGGGAAACCCAAGCTACATTATGTTATGGTGTGACACGCTACAGGTTAAAAGCTCACATGATTCAGAAGATGAAAACTGAATACCAAAGTGGAGACATTAAAAAAAACAAAAACTTAAGTAGTAAAGCCAGATGTTTAACCAAAGGCATGAAGGAATCAACCACATCTGAATTATTATTATCATTATTTGCCAGGAAACTTAATAATAAGAACAGAAAGATCAGCATTGCTTCCCACTTTAGGAGAAATATAATCATCTGTTTGAACCTTTGCAAAGTTTCTGCTGTGAAAAGAGTCTCCTCATGCATGCATGCATACTTATACAACTTATCTTTATATATTTATGTAGATTAACTCTTTTGTAAACTTTCAATACATGCATGGATTTTTCAAGCTCTATAAACAAGAATAAAATTACAGAAACAGATAAGTGTGTGCAGAGACCAGTCATGCAACATTTAAAACTCCACCAAGGGCAATCCTAGCCATGTCTACTCAAAAGCAAGTTGTACTCCATTAAATAACCCTTAAAAGTGGTATACTGTATATGCATAAGCAACACAACCTGACGTATACATGATAAATCATACTGGGTTGCACAGAACTGCAGCTAGGGCAAATGGCCGACCCTGATGTCCTCTCATAGAATCAAAAGCAGGAAGGGACCAGCAGGGTCATCTAGTCCAACCCCCAAAATACAAGAGTCTTTTGCCCAATGTGGAGCTCAAATCCATGACCCTCTTAAGAATCTCAGGCTCTACCGACTGAACTATCCCATACTGATACAGCTTATACTCATGATATTAATAAGATTTAACAGAAGTTCAGTTATTAGGTGATTTAAATTTATATTTACATTTATATATCCTACCTTTCCTCCAAGGTGGCAGGCGTCCTTCTCTCTCCCCTGCCCACTCCAACCTCCATTTTATTTTCACAACAACCCTGTGAGATAGTTTAGGCTGAGAGACAGTGGGTGGATCCAGACATGTCAACGAAGCGATTCAGTTAAACGCGTTGTAAGCTCATACAGGAAAATCCGGTAGAGAAAGATGGGACTCCACAGCGCTATCTGGTGTCACAGTGTTGTATCGCATATACAACACATATAAAATGCTTTTTCTTTACCAATACAGCAGAGCCCAGTGACTGGCCCTAGGTCACCCAGTGAACTTCTTGTCTGAGTGGAGCTATGACTCCTGATTTCTCAGAACCTTCTCTGACACTAATGACTACACCACACTGTGCTCTGTGGTTGCTAATACTTTTCCATCGCAAACCTTTGAGCTGAAAAATGTATCCACCCATTAAACGTCTGTGAACCTGAGAAATTTCAAAGCCCCCTGCATGGTTGTATTGTCATCAGAATTATTAAACAGACCACCTTCTTCACTGACTTTGGAAACCATTAATTTAGAAGTGGCTAATCAATTTCACCTTGCTTAAACCAACAGAGAGAAAGAGAGAGCTTAACAACTGCCCTCTTTAAAACAATTATCTCATTGCTTTTTGTCAGTGAGTAACTGTGGGTTTCTGGAAGGCACTGGAAGGCAATTCCAGCATCTGCACTAACTTTCACATTAGATGTGGTCTTAACAATCCCATTCCCCCCCCCCATTCCCAGCTTGTCAATTTTCTTTCAAACTCACCACTCATACTAGCTCAAGGAGTTACCAAGGAAAAAACCCTCAACATGTGTGTTTAATCATGAAACACATATGGATGCACTCATATGAGTCACTATTACCCCCAATTAAAGCGACTATCATTACCAGGCAGTAATTTGGTCCCACTCCCAACAATGACAGAAGACATTCCTAATTATGAGATGCTTTTTTAGATCCTTTGCAGTCTGCTTGTTTTAAAAGTGTGTCAATATCACCTATTTTCAAAGGGAAAATGGAAAACAAATGCCTTGATTCCTGTCATTTGTGCAGCTCTGATCATCGGTCTTTTGCAGCTGCTGCACTAGTTTCATGTCTACCTGAATAAGAAGGGTTACATACGAAGTCTAGCCATAGCTATCCAAGCTCTGCTAGTGGCCCATTTAGACTACGGTATGGGACTGCCCTTGAAGATTGCCCAGAATTTTCAAGATTGCTGCTGTTGATACAATTTTAACTGGAATGGGATGGTGAGAGCATCTCTCACCAGTTTTGCTGGCTGCTGGTTCACTACTAAGCATGGTTTAAAGTGCTGGTGTTCAAATATAAAGTCTTCTCTGGCTAAGGGCCAAACCTGGATCCTGTAGTCCATGGTTTTGAAGAAGTGTTGCCATATTTCAAAAAGCTGAGATTTTTTTTAAAAAACAAAAACAAAAAAACCCACTGAATTCTGAAAATTCCGCCTCTACGCTATTTTCAATGGGCAAATCCCGATATATCTGGGAAATTCTGGACGTATGGCAGCCCTACACTTGTCTCCATACAGTACACTGTTAACGGAGGTCGGCCAAACGTATAGGAATATAGAAAGCTGCCTTGTATCTAGGCCTCAGGTGACACAACTGGTAGCCAGAAGGCTGGTGGTTCGAGCCCACCCAGGGAAGGCTGTGAGGAGGATTCCTTCATTCCAGGGGATTGGACTAGATGACTCTCAGTGTCCCCTCAAACTCTACAGTTCTATGATTCTAAGGCAGACCACCAGTCCATCTAGCGCAATATTATCTATTCCAATCTGTGTCTATACCAGGATTTCAGACAGGGGACATTCCAGGATTTGAACCTGGAACCTTCTGTATGCAAGGTTGATGTTCTACCACCAAACTTTTGTCCTCCTACCTTCATCTACAGAACTTTAAAATGGGGTGATGGTCTTCCACTGTTGTGTTTTCAGCACCCAATATTCTATTTAGCTATCATGGCTGGCAGGACCCATGTAAGTAGAATACAGATGAAGGATAGCTTTATGACTAAGTTTGAGTGTATAGAACTGACAGAAAACATGATAGCTTGATTGGTTAGGTGGGACTTAAGAACTCCCACTTTTTCAGGCACTGGCAACCTCCGCCTTCCTTTTAAAAAAACATATGGTTCAAGTCTATGGTTTTGAAAATTTGCTGGTGCTGTCACAAAACCTATCCAGTCTGTGTCAGCAAAAGTAATATCCACAAAACATCACCAGATACTTTTCAAATGATGCCAAAATTAGTCATCGCGGCTACCTTGGAGCCATGATTGTAATATAATGGAGGAAACTGAAAGAGTTGAATGACTTAGTTCTAGCGCTCAGAGCTATTTCAAGATCCTGTAAATGTGAGAGTGGTAATGGATGTTTTCAGTGCCAGAAAGTGCATCCATTTCTTCCTTATGTACCAATTTATATTTCTCTGTGAACTTTAGATTCACTGAGATTTGCTAACACTTTATACCCAACTACATTTGCTGTTTTCCTTTCGTGCTATCCAGAAAAATAACCATGTGTTTACTTTGGTTAATGCAGTCACTCCAGAACTGCACTACTATGTCTAAGTGGAAAAGCCATGTGTGTATCTTACACCCACTATGAACCTCTATGAGATACCCATCAGGCAGAGGCCTAGTTCACATAAATCCCCCTACTTTTTTGTGGGTCAAGAATAACATGAACCAGGCCCCTTGCACACTTAGGTATACGTGACTGTAGGCAGGCTGCTTCACTTGGGGGGCTGTGTGGCAGCAGGGAGGGCTTTACACTGTTCATCACATGGCAGTGCTGCTTAAGATTGAGTGTATACATACTGTGCGTATGAAAGAAACACCTTTTTAACATGCTGATGACGAAACAGTGCTGTAGAAGAAGTTTTCATGGTAAAGACTAAACAAAACTACCCCCAAAATCAAGTCAGATGCTGACATGCAGTTCTATGCACAGCTGCCCTGTGTGGTGAGCCAGAAGGGTTACAGACCAGAGAGTGTCTCCCTGAGGCAGGAGTAGCCAATTTGGTGCCCTCCAGTTGTCCATGGAGTACAGCTCCCATCATCCTTGACCATGCTGGCTGGGGCTGATGAGAGTTGCAGGCCAACAAAACATCGGAAGGGCACCAGGAAGAAAGCATCTCAAGGTGCTGGAGTAACAGGCTTGCCACTGATTTCTTTGCCGGAAAGAGGCTATAAAGCAGGGGTCAGCAAACCTTTTCAGCAGGGGGCCGGTCCACTGTCCCTCAGACCTTGTGGGGGGCTGGACTATATTGGGGGGGGGAATGAACGAATTCCTATGCCCCCCCCAAATAACCCAGAGATGCATTTTGAATAAAAGGACACATAGAATCATAGAATCAGAGTTGGAAGAGACCACAAGGGCCATCGAGTCCAACCCCCTGCCAAGCAGGAAACACCATCAGAGCACTCCTGACATATGGTTGCCAAGCCTCTGCTTAAAGACCTCCAAAGTAGGAGACTCCACCACACTCGTTGGCAGCAAATTCCACTGTCGAACAGCTCTTACTGTCAGGAAGTTCTTCCTAATGTTTAGGTGGAATCTTCTTTCTTGTAGTTTGGATCCATTGCTCCGTGTCCGCTTCTCTGGAGCAGCAGAAAACAACCTTTCTCCCTCCTCTATGTGACATCCTTTTATATATTTGAACATGGCTATCATATCACCCCTTAACCTCCTCTTCTCCAGGCTAAACATGCCCAGCTCCCTTAGCCGTTCCTCATAAGGCATCGTTTCCAGGCCTTTGACCATTTTGGTTGCCCTCCTCTGGACACGTTCCAGTTTGTCAGTGTCCTTCTTGGAACTGTGGTGCCCAGAACTGGACACAGTACTCCAGGTGAGGTCTGACCAGAGCAGAATACACATTCTACTCATGTAAAAACACACTGATTCCCAGACCGTCCGTGCAGTGGCGTAGCGTGGGTTGTCAGCACCTGGGGCAAGGCAAGTAATTTGCGCCCCCTAACCCGTGGATTTGCGCCCCCTAACCCATGGATTTGCGCCCCCTAACCCTAACCCCCAGATGTTGCGCCCGGTGCGGCCGGCCCCCCCTGCACCCCCCCATGCTACGCCACTGCGTCCGTGGGCCGAATTTCGAAGGCGATTGGGCCACATCCGGCCCCTGGGCTTTAGTTTGCCTACCCATGCTATAGAGACTTCCTGTTTAGGCTGGGGCTTTGTTTAGACAACAGTAGTCTATATTATGCCTGTCTAGTTCTGATTCTCAACTTGTTCTACTGCTCTGAATTCTCATCTCTGATCTTCTGCTTGACTCTTGGTTCCTGACCTCTACTCAGTGGCCAACTATGCCTCAACCCTGATGATTTCCTTCTCCATGTCTCCTCCTGCTTCTCCCCTCCCCTGGAAACATCAAAGTAATGTCTGACATGATGTCATCATGCTATACCCCATCCCCTCATGCTACATTGGATGCTGCTTGCAGGGGTAGGGACACTCCCAGCGTTGTGACATGCCATCATGTCTTTTATAATAGCACAGGTTCTTGACGGGAATGAGAAGTACAGGACAAACAAGGCTGCTGCTTTGGTGGCAATAACATGTTCCAAACTATATCTAGTTCCAACCTTAGTTGGATACAAACCTGAATCTTTACTTTCCTTTACTTGCGTGCGTTGATTTCCAGTAAGTCGTTAAGTGGCAACTTCCCAACTTTAACACCAGCCAGAAATACAGCCCATTTACTGTACAAATGAATGCATTTTATCTTTTTGGCACTAGGCTATTTGACCTAGTTCAGGATATTATTTTACCACAGTTTGGAACATATAAGGTCTCCGTCTGATTAGGGTGGCAATCGTGACTGATTAAGTCAGCATTGGCAACAAAACAAATGAGAAACACAAGCATGGGGACTCTCAGATTGGCAGGAAAGGGAGAGGCAGACGTCCCAATCTTTAGATCATGGATATGGTTTATTTTGGACAAGAGCCATTGTGATCTGATCTCAGTTCTCATCTTATCAGAGTGGGAACAGGAAGGGATCACTTTATGGCTTATTGTTACTGTGAAGAAATGCAACGCAAAGTCAAGCCTCCAAAATAATCAGGGCTTCCTGGACGTTTTTCAGATATTAAATGTGGGTACAAATAAACATGGTAGTGTGCTTATTAAGAAATATGTTAATGCCATGATAAAGGTGACATAAAGTCTGACAGAAAATGAACCTGAACTGTGTCACATATTGGTCACTATTCACATCAGTGGCCTTAGCTTTCACTAATCTAAGGAAAATTAGATTACCGTGGATTACCACTGATAAATTATTTTTGCAGTTCCACAAAGTATTCTATAGCACAGACATATGTATATGCACTTTACTTTATTCAAATGCACTGGGTGGAGGTTACCTACAGCCGTATCAGTAACAGATTGTCATCAGTGCACAGTCATGTAGTAATAAGGCAACCTTTACCTCTTTTCTACTTTGCCACACTTCATATCACTAACAAAAGGAAATACCCACCAGCTCATGGCTAGATGCTACAGATAACAGGGAGTTTTGTGTGTACTATGGTAAGCCACTACGGCAAATGGTCATTTTGACTGACACACTGTAGAGGCTAATCACAAAACATTGTAACCACTTAGAATTGCAACCATTTAGCTAACATTAATTACCGGTAACAAATAGCTCATGAACAGATCTGCATATCTGTCAGATACTCCCTCTACACAGTTCATGAGAAATTGTGTTTTATATTGAGAGGATATCCCATAATGCATAGAAATGTCACAACAGATAGTATGTTCCAAATTCAACAGTATATGGAGATTGACTTAACTTTCTATAAGCAACTTGCTTGCCACTAGGTTTACTAGCAACATTATTTTTAAAAGGCCATCATTTAGCATTTTGACCAGATATTTATAACCAGGTGAATAGTTTCTCAGACTGAACATCTCTATAACAATAGATAGCACTGGCCAGATTCCATACAACAGTATGGCTAACCTATGGCCCTACAGATGTTGGTGGCTCCAACTCCCATCAGTCCCAGTCAGCATAAGCAGTGGTCAAGGGTAGATGGGACTTGTAGTCAAACCTCCAACCTCTGGAGGGCCACATATTAGCAACCTCTATGGTAAGACATAAGCCATGGTTTACTGTACATCATGCTCAGGGACCAAATGTGCCCCACCATGCCTCACTATCCAGCCATCAGGACTCTGCCCAGGCCATACCCCACTCATAGGCCATACTCTGGTGCCACCCTCCTCTGGTGGTTTTACTAGGCTGATGTGTGAACTGGGCCACTGTGAACAATCTATGAAGGAAAGTAGAGTGGATAGGAATACAATAATGAAAGTTCTACAAAAGCGAACAATTATTCATGCTTGTTTTTTTTAAATATATATATAATGCAGACGTTAAACTTCTCACTCTGAGAAATAGTTCTAATAAAACAATAGGCCACAATGGAACAAAGACTTGACCATTGATTGAGGCCACTCACTGAGAATTGAGTCGATAGTTTTGAAGATTAGAGCTATGTTTGACATCATACAAGGCAGGCAAAACCAATATTCTGCTCTATTTCTTTTGAAACATTTAATGTTATGAATACAAAATCTGATTTATCGGTTTTGAATACAAAATCTTACCTTCTGATAACTTGGGGGAAGTCTGAACAGAGTTGGGATCTATGTCCTCTTCAGATGTGTAATGATAAAGAGTCTGAGGCTGTTTTAAGGATATCCTATTGTTGTCTTCTTTCAGTGCAATGGGAGATGGTTGTGTTGGATTGAACTTGACCTTGGGGAACTTAATTTCCTCATTTTTCTCCTGCAAAGAGTTTAGCCCATGCGATTGAGTCATATTGGACTCTTGTAAGACCAACAACCTGTTTTCTTTCTGCTTGTTGTCTTTCTTCATGTTTAGCTTGATTTTGAAGCGGGCATTTTCTTCTTGCTCATTCCTCTCCCTGTTGGCTGGCTTTCTCCTCTCCACATCTGCCATATTTCTGGGCCTCTCAGTTGTAACCGCAGCTTGTTCCTTTCTAACGCTGTTAGCAATGGTTGTTCGATGATGCCTTTGCCGTGCTTTGGGGGTTGATACCGTGCTTGTCGTATAAATCCTTTCCTCACTCTTTTCAGTGGCGCGACTAGTTTCAGGGTACTGCAGAACACGAGCAACTGTGGTTGTGGGTGGCAAAGCTTCTGTCGTTGAAGCAGGGTGAGTTAGTGACGGAGGAGTAACACTGCTGCTTGCAAGGTAATCATAATCCTCACTTTGCTCTTGGCCCATGCTCTCTTGCTCTGTATGAGCCGAATAACTGTAGAACTTCTTAGGTGGCTCTACCTGAGTGGTGTCTCCTTCTGGTGCCTCCTGGTCATAACTATAGGAATCATCATAGTGCCGTTCTGGTTCGGTGTCCCCGGTATCGGATGGGCTATGAGGGTTTAATGTGGATTCATTACAGTCTGGGAGCAGGTAGCACATGAGATCCCCTCCCGAATTGGGGCAGTGGCAAACCTTGCACGGAGGCATGTGGAACGTGTGTCCTGCTGCGTATTTCTGCTCTTCATGGAGGCAGCCGATTCTCCCACACTGAGGGCACCCGTCCGCGGGCAGCACGGCATCGATGCAGTTGGGCGGAAGGTCTGGACAGAGCATAAACTGGCAGCTGATTTTGCCGCCCCCTTTGGGACAGGAGCATTCTGTGCTTCCAAAGTCGACATAGTAAGACTGCCCTTCGGGGACCTTGCCGTTGACAAAACCGACATTCACACAGTCATAGTACTGATAGCCTTCACAGGTGCAGCCATGCTGGAGACAAGAGGCGCAGCACTCGTCCGGCTCAAGCACTTCCTCAATGCAATTTTCCAGCTGCTTACACTCCACACCTGTGCAATCCTTCTGAGCTTTGGAGATGCCAATCCAAATAAGCAGCAAGAGGGCTGTGTTCAGCGAGCATAAATGTAGCACTCGGTGCCTATCCATAATCTTCCAAAACAAGTGCAGCAAAAATCCAGCCTTTTATTGGGTTCGCTCTTTCTCTCTCGTGCGTTTCCCCCCTTTGGAATTTCTGCTCACTCAGCTCCTGGTCAGAAATATTTCCCTGGATTCTGTTTTGCAACTAGAGCCTAGGTTTATGAAAGAGAACTTTGTTAAAGGCTATACTCTGCACATATCCTGTTAGACATTAGAGATAGTTTTAAAATGGGATAAAATTCCAACATCTGGAAAGCTACATATAAAATTAATCATAATATCTCGTCCAAGCGCTATAGACACCCAATTCCAAGATGCATGTTTTTCATTTCTCTGTCTTTTGCCTCCCCTCACTACCCCTTAAAAAAAAAAGAAACAAGAAAGTGGCCTTTTTATCTATTCATAAAATATACACATAGTAAAATAAAAAGCAATATTTTGAAAACATTTGGTATTTATTTATTTATTTTAGAAGCCTTGGTTTTTTTAAAAAAAATTAATAGTTGGCAGACAAATACACAGTTCTTTCTTCTTCAGATTTAACATTCCTATATTTGATCATGGAATGTATTTATGGTGTCTATAATTTTGCTTTTGTATACTGTATTTTACTTTGTGGAAACTGCCTTGTGTGTGAAGGCTTTTGCCCTGGAAGGCTGCCTGTGTGTGTGTGTGTGTGTGTGTGTGTGTGTCAATTTGAAGCAGTTTCTCAAGTTGATACACACACACATTAAATTTCAAATTAAACTTCAGATGGGGGAGGGGTGAACATACTATATTTTGATCCCTTTGGAATCTGAATTTGACAGTCAAAATGGTCTCAGTTTGGCAATTCTGGCGTGGGTCCCTGTCCCTGACCCAAACTAATTTGATGGCAGCAACTCCTCATAGCTGGACCTTCACTAGGCCCTAAATGCTGTGACAGACATGAACCAGAAGGTCCATGGGACACCAGGAGGCACAGAAAATGAAAAGAATCTGGGAATCTGACCAGGCATTTCCCCTTGTTTTCTTGGGCCCCTAACCCCAACTCTGTATGCCCCTCACCAACATAGTCATTGTCACCAATACTGTTATGATGGAAGAAAATATAGGAGAAGTCCCTCAGGCCCATCATTCTTATATTAATTGACAACAACGCCCTTAACAACTTGGGTTCCAGGATACCTTAAGGACTGCTTGATTCCTTAGTTCCCTGTCAGTAGGCCTCCCATGGCACAGACATGCAACTCATATCCACCAGGAACCACACATTCATTATTATGGGTCTAGTGCTGAAGAACACCTTCCTGGCTGAGTTAAGATAGACCACCTCTTAGCTGAACTTCTGGCACTTGGTGGAGACCTTTGTATTTCAAAAGGCACCTCAAGAAAGTTTTTATGGTTTATTTTAACTGATTTTATCTATATTGCATCTTTTGCAACCTTACTGTGCACTGCTTATAGAGTATGGAATTAAGCTACATATTAACTGTTGAAATGAAATCAATAATAATTCTCCCAGTGGCATCACTGAGAGCACAGTGAACTCCAGTCCTAGAAAGGGATGATTGTAGTGTGTGAGGTGGGATGCCACTGCTGCACTGGAGCTCAACAGGAAAGGTATTAAGTAGAGAAATACAGTAGCAAAGATGTGAAAGCATCTGTCATGACCCAGGAATGGTACCATACTTCCCAAACCACAACTGTAATGGGCTCACCCCAAAAACAATGTTTTCCACGGTGAAAACTAATCATTTTTCTTGAGTCTATTCAGAATCTTACTGGGAGATGTTTAGCAACCATACGTTGTGTTTATAAATATATTTGATATTATGAGTTTCTGCACTAATGGGAAAGGAAAGTAACTACAGCCCTAGAAACGAAACAACAGTGTCACAATGTGTTCCCAGAGCAGCTCAAAACAAGGAGAAACAAGGAGACGAGGGTTGTCCATGCGGACTATGAATTCCTAACAAGAGCTCCTGGAGCTCACAACATCTGCAACTCAACTGCAAGAAAAGCCAGCCTCCTTTAGGCGTTACAGTCTCACCATAGACAGCAGAAGCAGGAGTTAACTGCACAACTGCTTCCCCTGATTCGCCATAAATTTTGAACTACTTCTTCAAGAAGTTTGCATTAGTCTTTCTTTCTTTTTTACCTTAAAAATACTGAATTCACCACAGCAGTATTCATCATTTGATGAAATGAGTCCAGGTTGCATTAATCATTTCAAACCCTGCTCCATCTTATTGCCAGAAAGAGCTGTTCTTTTTCAGCAACTTGACCAGCAATACAACATTATGAAATAATGTTTTGGGCACGCAATCCATTTAATAGAATCATAGAATTGTAGAGTTGGAAGGGTCATCTAGCCCAACTCCCTGCAATGCAGGAATCTCAACAAAAGCATCCATGGCAGATGGGCATCCCGCCTCTGCTTTAAAACCTCCAAGAGATGTTATGTGTTGCAAGTCTTGCGACCTGGGTGACCTCTTCTGGACGGGGTTGTGCACCCAATGGAAAGGGCAAGTCTGTAGCTTGTAGGGTGCTCATGGGGTGTTTGGACATGGAGGTGAGTCAGGGTGGGAAGATTAGGAGTTGCCTGTATGCTGCTTATCGCACATAATTCTTCTCTCTGCTATACACACCCCTCTATCTTCTTTAAACCATCCTGCTTCTCCCTACAGATTCCATGCAGCCTCTCCATCCTGGCCTGTGCCCTTCCCCAATCCTATCACACCCCAAAAGCCACCCATCCCTGCACCCTGTTTCCCAAAGTGCCTAGCCAGATCCCTCTGGGGAATTCCAGAAGACACACAGGCAACAAGACATAGAACGTAAGAGCCATGTTGGTTTACAGGGCTAATTCCCCTCCCCCTGCTTCTCTTTCTTTTAATATGTGTTTCTAATCTGTTTTTTATTTTTAATTAGCTGCAGATTTTTTGTATATATTCATTCTTTGGTTTTATTGCTACATTGTTCTCTTGTTAATTACATGTGGATTTTCTTGGTGTCAACCTCATAATTTACAGAAAGGGTGGAGTAGGAATGTACTAAGTAGATCTGGAACTTATTCTAAGGGTTTGACTCAAATAAAACGAAGAAGAAAATAAAAATGGAAACGCCAAAACCTTGTAACAATACGTTGTGATTTTGCTATGAGCCATGTTTTCCACTGTTGTATAGAAAGGCAACAGCTGAAAGTATGCTTGGAATTAAAATACAATGCGTTTGAGAAAGAAAGTAGTCACACTGACCACTTGGGCTGCCTCAACATGTTCATCCAACATCAGTGCAACGTCTGATGCTTCCCCTTTCACTATCAGTTTTTGCTTCTGTTTACCTGAACATGCAAGATATCTTGGGGAAGGTCATTACTCCACTGCAACACTGGAGCTTGAACTGAACAGACTTACAAATTCTTGCAGCATTTCCTGCTTTTCTCATTTTCAACAAAACAGAATAGGAGTAAGTAATTCTGAATCTGATTTGTACAGACTCTTTGGTGCAAGTGCCCATATTCCAATGGCCATCTTATTGAATTATTCAAATGATACTGGTGAACAAAAACTGTTCCATGAAGCCTAAGGGCAAGAGGATTCCCTCTTCATAAACATTTCCTGAGCTGTCTGAATATAGGGTGATTATATGAAACATGTCTTTGGATTTAAATGATGTCAGTTTATGCCATTTTTTGCCCTCAAACAATGCTTGCTATTCCTGCTTAGAATCTTCTGCTGTCTTTGTCAGGAGTCTAATTCTGATCCATATCAAGCAAGCAGTTTATCCTCTACATTATATAGGATAATTACTGCATAATTATTGCAGTTGCCAAGTTGTTCATTCATGTTCTGAAAAGCACTTCAGTTACCTCTGACGGTGTGGTTTGGTAAAAATGCCAAGAATATTCTCGCACTAATTTGTGATGAGCTCACACATTTCCGGATTGTGAGGGTGTGAAAGGAAGCACTTATCTAATGGTAGGAACAGACTTTCTGAAGTTGTAGGTTTTATATATTTTGAACATGATTCCCCTATTACTTCTTTTTGTTCAAAACATGTTTTCATACTGATCTGGCCCACCTCAATTCCCTTTGTGCTTTGAAATTTTGAGGTTGCTTTTTGTACCAAAGTCAAATGAAACTAGCAAGTTTTTGGCAATTCTATGGTGGTAAAAACATAGAATATAATACTTGCGCTATACACTATATGTTTTTCAAATAATTATATGTTGTAGAACACTTTCTATTCTATGTATTTATTGACCTGGGTTCACACTTAACACTGAAACATTGTTCATTTAGTGAAGGTGTGATTTGTTTGAATATCTGAACCCTGTCTGACAGACAAACCACAGTTTGTTTCCAGCAATAAACCATGATGTGAAGCCATAATTTCCTGTTGGCTCATGAACCATGGCTTATTTTAACTATGGTTCAGCATTACATCCCAACCCAGGAACCTTGTTAACCATGGTCTGTTTGAGTACCCCACTGCACATACAGTGGTACCTCGGGTTAAGTACTTAATTTGTTATGGAGGTCCGTTCTTAACCTGAAACTGTTCTTAACCTGAAGCACCACTTTAGCTAATGGGGCCTCCCGCTGCCGCCACGCCACCGGAGCACGATTTCTGTTCTCATCCTGAAGCAAAGTTCTTAACCTAAAGCACTGTTTCTGGGTTAGCGGAGTCTGTAACCTGAAGCGTATGTAACCTGAAGCGTATGTAACCCGAGGTACCACTGTACTTGCAAATCTACAGAGGCATGAGGCAAGAACAGCTGGAAAACAAAGTAACTTTGCAGAAACAAACTATGGCTTGTTTGATCATCTGTGAGACAGCTCTGAGGTTTATTCAATAAACCATGGGTTAAACAAAACGTGGCTTAGAATTATATGCGAACTCACTCATTATCTTGTCAGCCTAACTTTGTGACTATGCTAACAGTGAACAGAGACCTCTATTTCCATGCCCACTTAAAAATTATATAGCCCATCACAATAAAACAGAACATTCATAGTGATAAGGAAATCTGAAAAACAAAAGCAACCACCAGCTGTGGGGAAAACATTCTTTTGAAGGGAAGAACACTGATTGGTGAGCAAAGCAGAAAAGTATAGCAATCTAAAAGGAGGAGGGAAAGGAAGGCTGAAAAACAATAGAAGAAATTGGCATATGGGCTTGCTGTCCTAGACAGTAGAAACAAAACTGCTTTCATGGCAGTAATAATTTTTAAAACACACACAATAGGGGCTGATTCTGCATCTTTTGTTTATGTGTCTGTTGTGATTATGTGGCTTACAAATATGTTCACTTTAATTTTATAATTGGGGTTTATACGAGAATGGTAAGTAAATAGGTGTTTGCTTGTCTGGATGCACATGCAAATTTATGTGAAAGAGTTTTAAGGAAGTATGCTGGTAATCCTGTTAGGTTTACAGTTTTCCAGAAACACACACACACACACACGTTCGATATCATACACACGCAACCCCCCTCCCAGTGTTTCCATGTGCTCTGGCACTCATCATGGTGTTCCATGCACCAGAAGCAGTTTAATCATGCTGGCCACATGACCCAGAAAAGCTGTCTGTGGACAAATGCCAGTCCCCTCAGCCTGAAAGCAGAGACGAGTGCTGCACCCCATAGCCAAATTCGACTGGACTTAGTTGTCCAGAGGTCCCTTTGCCTTTTACCTTTTTACCTGCATATATAGAAAAGATAAATATCATGGACAACTTGAGTATGCAAGGGAGTATGAATGTGCTTAGTTCCAGTATTTCAGGCTTATGTGGCAAACTTTGAATAGAAAAATGGAGCCATTTAGTAATTTTGACCTTAAAATACAATGTTCATCTAATTTCATTATCCTCGTTATTTCTCCCTTAGGACTTACATGCCTGCTTGCTATCTGTGAACTTGCCTGCCATGCCTTCAGTTCAGAGTGCGGCCTACATTCTTTTTCTGCTGGGAACTTCTGAAGAGAATGGAAAACGTAAATGTAAAATAAATAGCATTCTTCTGCCACTAGAAATATTATCTTTAGAGCCAGCTTTTAAATAAATCTTCCCCCCCTTTCTTTTAGTGCTTAACTTGGTAATATATTATTTGAATGTTACTCCAGCATCCATGAATAGCCAGTTGTTATACCAGGGTTGGTTGGGGGAATGTGTCACTGGAAAGATCATACACCTGGGCTATTCTCATGAGACCCTTCCTTTTCCTCTCCCTTGCACTATTCTAATTAAACACATATTTTCAGCCACAGAAAAATCAAGTTTGTGTTTTGACTGGGCCTCTCGCACTCATGTGGACATGCTGTTATCCTTAGCACTATTCTGGTAGGATTTTACCTGGTGGGTTCTTACTGAAATGAATAAAACTGCATGGAAGATAGATATAGCTATTTAGATATTAATATAGATGCTATAGATATTCACTGCTAAGTTTTGAAAAGCCACAAATTAGTCAATGGATTGTGAAGGCGAGAGATGTAGAAACAGAAGGGCTGAGTTGTAGTCCTGCCAAACGGCATATAAATTTCCTTGTGCAGTGTGCAGGATACCCTACAACTGAAGGTAAGAATTGCATTTCCAGTCTAAATCCAAGATCTCACGGCATTCTCTCACTGGAAACAGACAAAATCTTGGACGTACAAATCTGGATTAAGAACAACTGTCAAACAGGCTCATTGAACCCTGCCATTTTCAAAGGCGCTTGCTCAGAATTTGACTTTTGAAGTAAAATATTGGGATCCTTTCTATTTCGATGTCAGCATTTCTAGTTGGTTCTAAAATGACACACAGATCATGCCGGGGGGAGGCAGGGGAGACAGGTTTTTGGGGTGGTGTTGAGGGACGGTTCTGGAAAACGTTCTAGCTCACATAGCACAAAGCCATGGTTTAGCATTATGAGGATAAGGCTAGGCTAGCCTGAGGTTCCATGAATTTCCCTTTCTGCCTCTGGTGCAGCCACAAAAAGGAGTATAGGAGTTTCTGCATTTCATCAGAACCCTGAACAGTGGCTAATCATATTAACCACAGTTTGGCTTTCTATTAAGTTTTTGCCTAGCACCTTGGCTAATTCAATGAGAACCTAGAGTCCTGTTGATAGAGGAACTTCCACCTATCAAGGAACAGCCAGTTCTTGAGTTGTTGGAGATGGGGACCCAGCCATCATTAATCCTCTTTTTCGAAGCAAGCTTTGCTTAAACATGATTCCTGTATATTCCCTAAAGGACATTTTTGGATTCCACATGGTGACCAAGTGCAAACTCAATGGCTTCAACACCAGCAGCCCTTCCATTGCTGTTTACCATCAGCCTGATCAAAAAACAAAAACCTCTGGAACTAATGCTAATCCTTTACATTATTAGTTGCAAATGATGAGGATATTAGTGATCAGTCAATGAGCCACGGGAAATCTCAGTTTTGATCCCAGTTATCCTGGCTCCCCAAGCTGCCCAGGCTGAATGCTAGGAATATGTCAAAGCTGTAGGACCCCTCACCCATGACTATCTGATCTCTTTAAGCCACACTTTTTTTGTTACCAAGATTCCCCCTGGCCAGGACATGGTAAATTTGGATGGGGACGAATAAACACCAGCCTTCGTCATTATGTACTGAGGCCATGATGGATTACGAACTAATTAAAATTCCTTCAATATCCCGATTGTATATATTAGCATATCATATGCTGAAACAAATCAGCATACAGCCTGGGAACTTATTTACTTACTTAGAGTCTCCAAGTTCATTATTCATCTTTGTAACTGAAACAAAAAACAAATTATGTAGTTCAGCATATTCCTGGTGCCCATAATTACATAAAAATACATCACATGCAACATGACAGAAAATTCTACAATATGCATAGGAAGATGCAGCCAGCATAGAGATCTCCCATGCTCACAACTGGCACAATTTTTCAACAATTTTACATGCTGAACCAAGTAAAAAATAGTGAAACAATGTTAACATGCAAGAAAACCTGTAGTCAAAGGTCATCATAGGGGTCAAATCGATTATAGTACTTTGTAAAAAGGAGACAGATTTGCAACCAATCAAAAATGTGGGAGGGGGGCCTGAGTTGCAGCCTGTAGGAATGCATTTTGGAAAGAATTTGGTTTAATTGAACTGGTCCACATACTAGGGCATGGGTAGGCAAACTAAGGCCCTGGGGCCAGATCTGGCCCAATCACCTTCAAAATCCGGCCCATGGACAGTCTGGGAATCAGCGTGTTTTTACATGAGTAGAATGTGTGCTTTTATTTAAAATGAATCTCTGGGTTATTTGTGGGGCATAGGAATTCATTCATTTCCGCCCCCCCCCCAAAAAAAAAGATAGTCCGGCCCCCCACAAGGTCTGAGGGACAGTGGACCGGCCCCCTGCTGAAAAGGTTTGCTGACCTCTGTACTAGGGAATATTGGCTGGGAATAGGAGCAAGCGGGTTGGGCAGGGAGGCAACAGGAGTAGCAGGATAGGGGCTGTGGCAAGGACAGGGGATTATATTTTGCTTGCATTTTCCTCCATTTTTGTCGGCTGTATATATTATATATGATGTTATCCACCTTTGGGATAAGACAGGCCACAAGCCAGAATGAATAAATGCATTCACATATACATACACTGACCTTCCCTTCTGCATGTATAAAAGGTTACTTGTGTCTTTTCCACAGGCTGCCTCTCATACTTTCCTTTCCCACTCTGTTCTCCAAGGCATACACAGGTTATCCCTCAGAAATACAGGAACTACCCAAAGTTTAATGTTTCTTTGCATGTTTTCCAAAGGGGCTTGGGTATTTAAAATATTAAGCAGAATGTGAATTTATGAAGGCTCAATTCACTGCAGGCAATTTTGCTGTTGAATTTTCTCTAGATAAATTGCAAGTATCTGTTGTAACCAAGCTCACACATTACACAGAGACATGCATGCAAACACGTCACCACAGAGACATGTATTTCTCAAGATTTTTGTTCTAGAGTCATGGTATACCACAGGGATGTTGCCTTCCACTTCAGGTAAAAATAGGAAGATAGAAATATGTTTATCAGCTGTTTTCAGCAAACCAAGACTGTTCCTGAAACTGTTGAATTTCATGTTGGGAAATATCAGCATCAAAGCCCAGCATCCAGAAATCTTCCATAGTATGTCAGTCTTGGTAGTGCACCCTGAATTGTCAATTATACTTAGTGGTTTCACCTTCTGCTATAGCCATATCTCCAAAATAACAGATAAGATTTGGTTCAAGTCTGATAATGAACTCTGAAAAAATCAAGGGACATTTGTATCACAATAAATCTCACCACAGGAGTATTTGCTATTTATTGTAATAAATTGTCCGTCAAAGTTGTCTAGACAATGCCATTTTCCATGATTAACAGTCAAATTTGATTGCAATATACAGTAGCATGTTAATTGCACCATATTTTGCTTTCTCCATATCAATCTCCAGCATGTTTTGGTTGCAGCCTTTCTATGATTTTCCACACTCTGACAGCAAGAGACTGATTGCTGCAGATAAAACTGGAGTCTGTTAATGTGCTTATGCTTTGATCTTCAAAATACTCATGAAGCATCTAAGAACTCCAGTTCTCCAGAGGATAAGATGCCAGTCATACCATTTTTCTAGCCCGGCTGGTGGTCTTGTAATGTGGGCATATACACATCAGGCCTTTTTAAAACATTTTTTATAAAAAAAATTATTGTGTTTCACAAAGAATGACCCCTGCTGCTTTTCAAATAACACTTTTCAGAGCAATTTAAATGTATTAAACTGGTTCCTTTTCTGTTCTGCACTCACATACCTGTTACACTTCCTTAGATAAAAGGTTGCATTTAACAACCAATTAACTACTCTCCTTGTGTAAGCTCATCCTTAAAAAGATGAAATCTTCAACCTGTTATTTCTTTTTAGAGAAAAGACACATTTGGCTTCTGAATGACAAATATAGATATAGTACAACTCCAAGGCTTCACATCTCTGCTTACCCTTATAGCTGGGACCAGTCCTACCATTAGATATAGTGAGGCAGCCACCCCTAAGGCATCTGATTTCAGATGTCATGCAATAGTAAATTAAATAACCAGCAATTTGCTGCTAAGTGGAATGATTTGTCTCTGGAGCCAAAATGACTTGGCTGGCCTTGGGCATTATGCACCATGACTTGGAGA
This sequence comes from Podarcis vaucheri, assembly GCF_965113315.1. Taxonomy (NCBI): domain Eukaryota; kingdom Metazoa; phylum Chordata; class Lepidosauria; order Squamata; family Lacertidae; genus Podarcis; species Podarcis vaucheri. The sequence goes on along the minus strand of NC_138760.1, from coordinate 84,553,423 downwards.
TGGGGAGACTATTGCTGCTCTGCTTCAAGGAGAAAGTAACTTGAGCTGCGCACCTTCCAGCCTACTTTCCTTGACAGTCTCTGCTCTCCATTAGACAGCGAGCTCTGGCACTAAACACAGATACTGAGCCTTTACTTAATAACACAAGAAGTATCCTTCGAAGTCCTGCATTCTAGTCTCACAGTAAGCAAGCAGGACACAACCACAATAACCCTTTCCTACTCATGATCCCCACCAACTGATGTTTCGAAGCATTCTGCCTCTGATACTAGAGGTAGCACAAAGTCATCATGGCTAGTAGCCACTGACAGTCTTATCCTCCATGAATTTATCTAATCTCCTTTTAAAGTGATCCAAGTTGGTGGCCATCTTGCGGAACCCAATACATAGTTAAATTCCACAGTTTAGCTGCATTGGGTGAGTTGGCATAACAGCTGAATGGGTTAAATTGTTTCTTGGAAATTAAGATGTGGCATAAATGCATCTGGCTTTTCCACTCACACCAGCAGCTTGTTTAGTTTACTATGAAACTCAATTGACAAAACAAACTTTCCTAATAATAATATATAAATACCAATTAATGTCATTTAGCTGGAGGCGAAAAATTATTGTTTAATGCAGGACAAGCTGAAGCACGTCTTTGAAATACTCAGACTGAAATGTTAATCACTACCACAGATTTCAAACAAATTGAATTCAGACAAATGTTTCAGGAAGAGGGGAGTTTTTAATGACACAAAACCCAAACATGCTGAGAAACAGTACTTTCTAGTTTTTCTCCAGGAATGGAAGCAAAATCTTTGAAACTGAAGCTTAAATCTGTCATGCTGTTAATGAGTCTGCAACCATTAACCATCAGTCAAAAGCTTGTACAAAATCTCTCCATAAAAGATAATGAAATTAATTTGATTCGTTAAGATACATAGATGCATGCCTTTCTCTTTGATGTAAAATGCTGCCATTCAGAAATAACAATATCACCAACTGTAGAGGTTTCTCCAGCAGATTCTCCCATGTAACTCATGTTTGCTTTTAAGTGTGCTGTACTTTGAATAAAGAACTGTGTGAAGCTGTCATGAGGGATTAAAACTACAGTGTCAACAATATGCAAACATCTCCCAGTTCTCTCTCTCTTTTCCATCAGATGCCAAGGAGACAGTGTGAAACCTTAACAAGGGTTTAGAAGCTGGGGGCGGAGGAGGCTGAATGTAGGCTAGCAAATAAAGGTTGAAGTCCTGTTCAGAGTAGACCTACCAAAAATAATAGACCCAAAATTAATGGCATACCTTCCAACACTGGAGTGAGGAAAACTGGGACACAACCTTGACGGAGGACATCCCTCCTCTCACCTCTAGCTCCCTCCTTTGCATCTTTGTGCACTGACTTCAGCCACCACTGCCATGGTCACTGCCACCAGTGTGGCCAGTGTGGTGCTGGCTTCTGGCTGGAAAGGCACAGTGGAAGGAAGAAGAACACTGGTGATGGTGGGTGGGGCAAGGTAAGTTTTGCTTCTGTCTTTTGGTCCTGAACTCTGGTGTGAGCCAATTTACTTGCGCCACAGCATGGCGTGAAAAATGGGACACCTGGGATTGGGGTCAGAAGCCAGGGTGGCTTCTGTAAATCTGGAATGTCCCAATTTAAATGGGACAGTTGCGCAGTATGTAATGGGCCCAAGAAGGATTCTTTGCTACACTATCCATTAGTTACAGTAGAATCCTACACTACAATCCGGAAATTTCCCATTATGAGAACTGATCTGAATTCTAAACACTCTGGACTCTGCCCCTTTCATATATTCTCCTCCGTGTTTCTAAAGTACATGGAGAACACCAGCTAGCTACATCCCAGACATTTTATGCTGTGAACCACCTTGAGATTGTCAGGTGAAGGGCAGTATACAAATTAAACAGAGGAGGAGAAGAAGAGGAGGAAGAAGACGCTGTTGTTGTTACTATTGTTACTATTATTTGTGCTCTGGACATAGTCCCAGATATTGGCCCATTTTGATGAATGTATGAAAAAAGGCTGGCACACAGGGAACCTCTGGAGAGAATCTTGTGAAATGGTCTTCTCTCCATAAAGTAATGGAAGTAGTATGGTGGGCACAGCGTTGTACTATTTATTCAGGAATTGTGGAGGCATTTGTGACCACTGGATCAATCTTTGTGGGTCTGTTGCTGTCCATTCTTCCCCACTTTGAAGATTCTTCTCAGTTCTTTAACAGACATTTTCTACCATAACAGAGCAACTTTAGAAGTGCACAAGGGTTTGGATATACCAAACAGGGTTTTGTTGTGTGTTTTTTAAAAAAAACTTTCCCCCTTTGTAATGGGACTTTCTTCCTAATCATGTTTATTTAGAAGTGATTGAAGGGTGCAGTTGTTTCTTCAACCTTTGTATGGTGGAAACCTTCTATACAATCATGTTCACTTTTCTTTCCTTCATCTCACATGCTTTCTGGGGGTAAGACTGATGAAAGGAGTGCCTTAACTCAAGGTATACAGGTAGAAAAGATCAAAATGTTATGTGCTTTATAGTGGGAGTACCTCTCCTTGGAAAGCAACCAATTGAAGAACCTTTGGAAGCATTCTACAACCTACAACCATTCTACAACCAACTTGCTTCTGGGATGGGAAGTGCAGGGCAAGATTGAGTGGGCAGATCTTGGTGACAAATTTTATTTTTAAGCTGCTTAACTTTACTGGAATTTAAAATATTGTTTTTCCCCTATATTGTGTTACAGCAAAGCTTCAGGATCACCCAATCAAAAACATTTATAAATATACATGTTTTGGGGAAAGGGTTTTAATGGCAGTGTTAGAAACTCAGATCTATAAGCTAATCACCAAATGGCTCCTTAAACCTAGGCTATGGTCGCCACAACGGAATGTCTAGGTGCCTTTTTCTGCTTTGGAATTTATTATTACTATTACTCTTAATTTCATTTCTATGCCACTTTGTATTCTAAAGAGAAAACCTGAAAGCGGTTTACAGTGCATTAAATAAAATAAACAATAAATAAATAAAGCAATAAACAAACAAAGCAGTCCAGAATAAATCAAATTCAAGCTTCAAGGAAAATATATAGATTCTTCTCTAAGTAACATTTTTCTTTTCCTATATTTATTTACCTACAATGATAAAGCTGCCCCATAACAGATGTACTCTAGGAAGCCAGGGTGATGTAGTGGTTAGAGCGTTGGCCTATGGCCTAGGAGATTGGGTTCAAATCCCCACCCAGTCATGAAGCTCACTGGATAACCTTGGGCCAGCCATAGTCTCTTAAACTACCCCACAGGGTCATTCTAGGGATTAACTGAGGAGTGGGGTGAACCATGTACTCCTTGGAGAAAAAGGTAGTATGTTAAATACATTAAATAAGCTCTTCTACTTAGCTGCTTAAGAAAGCTGGAGGGCTCAGCTAGTTGGAGATGTCAGTCACCAATGTGGCATTCAGAGATCTCCAAGCAGTTGAAATTGGACCAGCACCAGCGGCAAAATGAGAATTTAATGAAAATCTATGTTATTTACCAGATCTATCTCACATGGGGCTATTGCAGACCAGGACACATGTTGGAAACCAGTATGCTATTTTAGATGTGCTTAGAGATGCCTAGCAGATTTACTATTCACAGAACATCAGGCTTCAATCACTTACAATAAACTGCTTTTGAAAGTTAGTCTTCAAAGCGGGGTGCCACGTGACACACGGGGGTAAGGAAGTAATGCTTGTGAATTACAAGCTACAAAATTGTGGGTTTGTCTGGTGGCTAAGACTGTAATTCTAACCCCAGTTTCTTGGGAGTAAGCCCCATTGACTTCAATAGGACTTACTTCTGGGTAGACAGGTTAGGTATGCATTGTAACTAACCTTTGGAAAAAAGCCAATATATATATATAGGTTGCATTATTATCTTAATTCAATTTGCAAACCCTTGAGGTCTGGGTTTTTGTATACTACATGGAATCTATGCATAGTAATTGCAAAGGCCAGTCTTTCTGGGAATTTGGGGGAAATACTTACAGTCACATTATGCCCTTGATGTATTTGTGTGGTTCTCAGGATCTTAATGAGCTTGGAGCTTCATACCAGATTTCCCCCATAAACCAGAATCACATTAGAATATCTGTTTTGGTTTCTTTTGTAAATTATATATTATGTTCCCTTATTACCACAGGAAGTTATTGTGGTCTTTTCCATAAGTAACATGTGGCTTGCAAACCAGTCCTGTACCAAATGGGTTGTGCTGTACTTTATTAACAAATAAAAAGAAAAGGCTAAAGTGAAGGCCCTTGTCCATCAAATGTTGTATTACTGTGGCTAGTCTCATTGCCCCAAGTTGTATTATTACCTGCTCAAACATAAATACCAGATGAAACAGACTGAAAGGAAGGAACGAGCACTTAAGCACAAGTCTGAGCATGGGTCCAAATGTTCTGTGCAATACCTATTTCTAGAATCTAACTGCAGAACAATTCTTAAACATTTCACTACATGAGGAAATATGACTCATATCCAACACCCATTTCTTAATCACTTGGTCTGTGCTGCCCAAAAAGCTTTACCTTCTATATTTATCCTTATTTCTTCTCCTGGAGCCAGAAAAGTGGTCCCAAGCACCCCCTAATATCACAAAATCTTGTTTAAGATGAAATTGGCTGTTTTAGGAATCTTGCACTATCTTGTATGCCCTTACAGCCAGGAATATTCTCCTAGATGCCTTCCTTATCCTACTAAAATTGTCCAGTAGCACCTTAGAGACCAACTAAGTTTGTTCTGGATATAAGCTTTCATGTGCATGCACACTTCTTCAAGCTTATACCCAGAACAAACTTAGTTGGTCTTTAAGGTGCTACTGAACATTTTTTTTTAAATTTATTTCGACTGCATCAGACCAACACGGCTACCTACCTGAATCCTTAACCTACAGTTTTTGCTTTTCTGGGGCAGGACCATTGTGCCTAAGTCCGCATCTAGCTTGACCCTTGTTGACTTTACAGATCCAAACAGTCCACAGAGAACTGTGTATCAAAAAGCCATCTTCCAACAACAGTTTGCTCCAGCAGATTTTAACTCATCACCAAGGAACCTTCATGTCATTTTGTCAAAGCTTAAACTCAAGGTTGGTCCTAAGTGACAGGCCTACACAGCAAATCCACAGCAGTAACATTCAACTAGAGGTCAGCTGGCCGAGATGAGCCTCACATGCCTCAGTCAACTGTGTGTAGGCTGACCCATTAATATCATAGGGTTTGGGTGTGGTCAGGGGACAGAGATTGACAAGAGAGAGAAACTCCTGTGAGAGAAACTAGAAGAGAAACTCCAGTGTAAAATCTGTCATGGGCCAGTAAGGTTTTCCAAGTCTGACTGCTAGCATCCATTCAGGATAGAAGGGAGATGCAGTTATTGGTCATTCCGAGGCCCTTTACTACACAGCTGCCAGGAAAGCTATGAGGCATACGAGCAACCTCCACACATGCATTTTACTGTCCTATTTCGTTAAAGTCTCCTAGACAAGTACAAGCCCAAATGTATGATACAATATTCCTACCGCTTGGCATAAATGGGTGAAGGCAAGTCATCTGAGCATGGTAGCCACTCCATGAAATGTTCTACTTTTGTCAATTCTTCATTCCTTTGAAAACAAGCAACTTCTTATTCGTTTTCCAGTAAAGGAAAATTATAAACGCAAGCGGGATTAAGCAAGGGAATATAACTCATTATTACAAGGAAGCAAGAAAATGAGCTAATGCTCAAGCAATCCACTCACGTTGCCCACAGTCCGTAGACAACAGATAACAGAGCCAGTAAAAATTAATGCAACAGAAGGAAACATGAAGAAACAACTGACATGAAAAGAAAGGCCTTCAAGAAGATGCAGTTTTCAATCTGATAGAAAGCACCACATGTTATCAATAAAATTAATACTCTATATATGTCTGCAACACATCTTCTTCCCCAGTGATAAGAATCGAACATTTGTTCTAGATTACAATTTGATTTATTAGAATCACAGTATAGACAGTGATCACTGACAGGGAGAGAGGGAGCCCAGGGTGGGGCCCAATATACAGTGGTACCTCGGGTTACATACACTTCAGGTTACAGACTCAGCTAACCCAGAAATAGTACCTCGGGTTAAAAACTTTGCTTCAGGATGAGAACAGAAATCATGCAGCAGGAGGCCCCATTAGCTAAAGTAGTGCTTCAGGTTAAGAACAGTTTCAGGTTAAGAACGGACCTCCGGAACGAATTAAGTACATAACCAGAGGTACCACTGTATATAACTCACAGTTTGCTGCCCTTCCATGACACCTCAAAGCACTCTAGCTAATGGTAGGATGAGCCCTCTGAGGACCTGATGTAGCTCTTTAGTGGAAGTGGAAGGCCTAAGTGGACACTTTCACATATTACATAAATATATAAATTGTTTGATGGGGCCCATGCATAGCCTGGGGTACACAGACCCAGGGGTGGGCGGGTCATGCTTGCCTATAAAATGTTAAATATTTTGAACCCTTAGGTGCAATACCATTCTTGCCCAGTGTAGCATTTCTGGAATACAAATGTACAAAAAGCCGAAGACCAAATTGGGATAGACCTACTAACAAGCTGCTAACTAGATGTTGAGGAGATGTCAACACCCAGTAAGACCCCAGTTTATGAGGACCCACCAGGCAGCAGTAGTCAATATGATGCTCTCCCAATGTGACTGGACTCCATCCCCCATCAGCCTGGCCAGTGTTGAGGGAAAATGGGAGCTGTAGTTCAGTAACATCTGGAGCTCGGCTTCTACACAAGAGAGTAAATAGACGGCCCTTATTCCGATGTTTGAACAAACCAACCTCCTAGGTCTTTGGTCCAATCTAGTAGGGCACTTCTTATATTTTTGTATATTTTTAACTCAGCTGATATATACTGGGCTGGCTAGGGCTAAACTCTAGCCAGTTGGGTCAACAAATGCAACAATTAGCCTCATATACAGATGTATTTCTATAAATAAAGAACATCTGTTTTTTTGGCTGATTGTAATAGATCATTAGTTTCTGAGCTTATTATCCTGGACAGTGACCACTGTTCTCCACTGTTCTACGGGTTCTTGGTGTTTTGCGCCTATCTGACAAAAATAGCACATTTAAGTGTACATAATGCCTTTTGACTGGGTAATGTTTGAGGTACAGAACCACAAACAGCCCTTTTTCAAGACAGAATTTAAATTCTTTTTATTTATCTTGTTTCCTTACCCAAACCCTGTTTCTTCCATACAGATGGATGCGATCTGTCAAAGACTTGGAACATTTTATCCCATAGCAGAACTTGTTTAAACTACCATCTGTTCTTTCTAGATGGGCACAATAGGACCAGGAACTATTTACCATTCCATAAATTAAGAACAGAATTTGGACAGCTTCTTACAAAGATGAGGTAAGAATGAATCGGATGACTTCTGCTAGCACATCCTTCATAATAAACCAATATCAGGAGTTGTCTTTTTGTCTCTTGGTTAAGAAGTCATATACTGCTTAAGATGCACAGGGATGGCTACTGTGACTTCAATGGAGATACAAACTGGCCAGTTCTCTAGCTGACCCTCAATCGGTTATGCATTATGATAGTATATTGTAGGTAGAGATTTATTAGTATGTAACACTACAGTTTAGATCAGGCTTCCTCAACCCCAGCCCTCCAGATGTTTTGAGACTACAGTTCCCATCATCCCTGACCACTGGTCCTGCTAGCTAGGGATCATGGGAGTTGTAGGCCAAAAACATCTGGAGGGCCGAGGTTGAGGAAGCCTGGTTTAGATCTTTGGTTAAATAGTGGAGTCAAAGATCTGGACACCTATTTCAGATCAGTACAGTGGTACCTCAGGTTAAGTACGTAATTCGTTCCGGAGGTCCGTTCTTAACCTGAAACTGTTCTTAACCTGTAGCACCACTTTAGCTAATGGGGCCTCCCACTGCCGCTGCGCCACTGGAGCATAATTTCTGTTCTCATCCTGAAGCAAAGTTCTTAACCCAAGGTACTATTTCTGGGTTAGCGGAGTCTGTAACCTGAAGCGTATGTGACCTGAAGTACCACTGTATGTGAACTTTGGCCTGGCTCTCCTTTTGTCATGAATTGGCTGCATAGTCCTATCTTCAGTGTCCATTCTCTCTTACAGATTTTCTCCCACCTAATTCTTCTAGCTCTGACCTTCTTTTTTCTCATTCTTTTATGTTTCTTAGCATTCCAACTTTCTTATTCAACTCCATCCTGGATATACTGCTTTATGAACCCACTGCCTCCTTCTTTCTTAGGGTCTCCTTTGAAACCCCCTTTCCCCAGACCCTGATTTCCTTTGCCCTTCTCTAGGATTAGGGCAGCTGCTGTCTGCCCAACACACATTTAACACAAGGACAGCTCAGGCAATTGCTGACAAAAGCTTCACTTCCCCTATAAAACTCTTTAATGCCTTATAATATAGATGATTAATTCTCTTATATTCTGATGCATCTGTTATATTGTATGCAAGAAACACGTGTGAATGCACAAAAATGCTCCTTTTTCTGCTTCTCACTAGTGTAGACACACACACACACACACTATCCTCCATTCACAATCAGCTCTAACATTGTCTCAGCTCCTGGAGAATTAGGTGAAGTTTAAAAGAAAAAAAAATGTGCTCATACACATTGTATCAAGAGACCTCATGATTAACCAGCAACAGGACTTGCAAAACAATTATGTCTTTCATTTGTCTTCTACATAATGAAGACAATTACTCCATTCTAAAAAAGAAATATCAGATTGGAAGAGAATCTATTCATCAAAAGATTGCAAATACACATACACTCTCTTTGCTAAAAGCAAAAGGGAGACAGCAAATTGATTCATTGTTATGGTCTTCTTAGGGACAACTGTTCATCAGAGTGAACATGCAAGTTCTGTAAGCAGTGTTAATGAGAGTCGTGCGAGTTACATTTCATCACATGCCACAGTGAAAATGTAATCCTTATTAAGAGAAGACTGGTGCTTGGAGTATGCTGTGTCTCATAGCATGTTTCCTAATGCAGAAAAAAACCCCTAAACATAGCTAATTTTGATTGATCTGAAGTGATTCAGCTATGACCATCAACTGAATATACTACCCCTTGCTTACTCTGCACTCTTTGTAGCTGTTGTGATTCCTTAAGAATTCACATCACAAGAAATTCTGCAAAGAAATGACTGCTCCCAAGCATTTTTCATCACACAAGCCAATGGAATGAGGAAAGGAAAAAAAGCTCATGAAGCACTCGACACTGTCAGAATCTAAATTATTCTCTGATATTTTGTAACACACGCAATCAGCTTTTATAAGGGCCTGACCCTGTCAGTCTCATATGGCTCACATTCAATCTGTCACACTGAATCACAACTCCTCCTTGATTTGTACCAACAAAAGCAAACTTAACTTTCTCTAAGAATGTAAAGTTTAAAAGACATTGCTTAGTTCAGCCCAAAGCTCAGACATAGCATCTAAAGCAATTGCTTCTCATTAAAAAGAATGCATAAACCAATTTAAGATGTAATTAATAATACAAATACTTCTTTCTGCATCTGAGATACCTTGCAGAAAAGTAGAATGCAAAAACTCTGTATGCAACCTTCACCATAGTTTTTACAGTCAATAGCTAAAAATACCCACTAAATCATTTTACATCTGCTAAAAGTTTTCAAACCTTGTCAGACAGAACAAACTTAACAATAACTTTAAATGCTGAGAGGTAAATCTTAAGAACAAAGCCTAGGAATAAAGAGGACAGCAATATATACTTTTAGAACTAGCAAATCACAATATGTAGCAAAACTTTGGTTTTCTTATGCAATAATAAAATTCTTATGCAATAATAAACCTAATAGATGCATTTAGTTAACTATTACAATGCACATGTGGGTAGATTTACAGACCTGTGACTATAGTTACAGTTTCTTATAACCTTTTGTCTCCAGTCATATTACTGGTCCTCTGTTTCCAAGTGCTGCTTTCAACTCACATCCATTCCAAAGGAACTGCCTAGATTTTGTGGTGTAATCTGAGCAGGGAAGTACCATGTGCCTATGATACGGTTAATTCACTTTTTACCTCCCTCAGATGTGCAACGGGGTGAGGGGAGAGCACAAAAATGGAAATACTGTTTTTCTGTTCAGCAGGATTTAGAAATTAACAGCAGCATATTTATATGTGGCCATTTTGGATTTTTTGTGTGTTTTATTGTGCATTTAAATAGATTCACTGCCTTGAAATACCACCACTTGGCTTTCATGCAGACCAGCTCTAATCCTGCCTGCTTGGTACAGATCTTTTTGCTAACTTTTTCTAGAGGCTCTGGAGGGAGTTGAGAGGACTGAGGAGATCAATCATACTCAAAGTAACAGTCACACATTGTGCAGAAGCACAGACTTGCCAGCACCGCCTGTGCGAAGAATAGACTAAAAATATAATGGCTAGTTTCTCCTACAATTTAATCTTTACGACTGCATGCTAGTTGGGTTATGTGCTGCTTAAAGTCGTCTGGAGATGTATGAAATTTATTTCTTCGCTAAAGTTCCCTAATTGGCTATCAATGTAAGCAATAATAATGGGCATTCTTCCCTGATATCTTGATTTGCTTTTTCTTTTCTGAACCCTTTTCTTTCCCATGAACTCTCATCCACATCATGGGATGCTGCAGATTCACAACTCTTTGTGGCTCCCCCCCCCCCAGTTGCCCCCCATATCTACAGTTGAGTCTGGAATGAAAATGTAAGTGAAACAGAATTTGATGAAGACACTTCCGTTGTCTTCCCGGATAGCCCAGAGAGACACCTGGAAGGGAAAGCTACATGACAAACAGCTGCAAGAGGAGATTAAAGATAAGCAACAGCAAGGCAATTCAGAATAAGAGGAAATAGATATAAAACTAGAGCACACAGGAAACACAAATGGTTTCGTTAAAATTTGTGTGCTAGTTAAGCTGGACTCCTTAGAAGTAAGCAATTTTTCTTTAAGTGGCTTGTAGAATGGGATATTTAAAGACATTGCACTTCTAGGTCATGCTAGAATTCATGGTTTTCCCCCCTACTTCTGTTATCGCAAGACAGCTGGAGTGAGACTCAGTCAACCTTCTCTCACATAAACAGCATACATCCCTTCCGGTCCCTGTATTTTGAATGTGTGTTGTTGTTTTTCAGCATCCCATAGACCTACCCCTCTCTGCTTCCCTCAGAGGATTTCCACTGAGTCATCATAATGTTTGTGAATATTCCATGACATTACAGCAGCTTGGCCAATAGCTAGGCAGACACAGGGTATGGGAAATCAGTTCTTAGTCCATTGTGAAAATTCATGGAAAATAAGATTTAGCTGATAAGTATGGTAATTGTGGAAGTGCAGACACTGCTAATATATGTCCCGGATAAAAGAAATGGAAAGAGTCCATCCTTCCTTCACAGGTGTCCATGCTGTCCCCCCCACAGGATCATACACAATTCTGAAAGGTCTTGAGTTGGGTTAGCATCCTCCAAATAGTTCAGAAGGGTTGTATTTTAGCCCTCATTTCTTCTGGGGTTTTTTCCTGAAATTTTGCCCTCTATGTGTATAGAGAGAAACAATCATTCTGCTACTCCATTTATGTTTTTGAAACCTTCAGTTATTCAGTTTACTACTAGCTAGGCCAGGCATAGGCAAACTCGGCCCTTCAGATGTTTTGGGACTACAATTCCCATCATCCCTGGCCACTGGGCCTGTTAGCTAGGCTGATTCAAGAGCTTTTCTCCTTCTCTCAAAATAATAGAATACAAGGTTACCTCCAGGATCAAAGAGATGGTGCCTCTGAATACCAGTTGCTGGCAATCAACAACAAGAACTGTCGTCCTCATGCCGTGCTTTGGGACTTCCTATAGGCATCTCTTATTTTTCAGCTACTAGAGGCAGAAAACCTTCTCTGCCATCTACAAAGCCATTCCACACAAGGGCTCCGGGTCCTGCTCCACATTGTGTGTGCTTGGCACAGATCTGTGATGACATGCACGTGCACTGGCGGAGGAAGAGGCATGCGGGGGGAGCGCACCACCCCTGGCTGTGCGATCTCCAGGGTGCCATTGCGGCTGCCCACCACCACTCCGCCACTGCGCACGTGGCACACATGTGACATCACATGGTAGGAGGAGGCCTCCAGAAAGCCTAATGGGGCTTGTTGCAGTCTCTGGAAAACCCAACGGGGCCCATTGTGGCCATGGGAATGCATGCCAAGGCCCATTGTGGTCTGCAGAAGGCCTGACGGGGCCTGTCATAGCTGGAGGCAGGCCGCAGTGGGAATCATCAGGCCTTCCTGCAGCCACAGTGGGCCCCGAAGGGCCTTCTGGAAGCTGCAACAGGCCTCCAGAAGGTAAGGAGGTATGTGGTTGGAGAGGGGGTAGTGGCAGTGTGCGTAGCCACTCCAGGGCCCTCTGGATTTGGCTGCCCCTCTCCTCAGCTGGGTGGAGTGGGCTCCCAGCGGGAGCATATGTTCTCCTGCTGGTCATGCTGATGTCAAGCAGACATGCCCGCGCAGTGTGCGTGGCCCCACCGCAAAAAATTGTGGGTGCCCTGCCTCTTAATGGGGTGTGTTGTGTGGGCTGGAGCCCTGAGAGCCCTGCACACTCGGCACCTGTGATTCCACACATTAGTCTCCTTGGCCATCCACACTTACAACCCAAAGTACTTAATACAGTAATGTTTTGTGAGTTGAGTTTGCTCATGAAACATGCCCACCAGCAGAAGTGGAGCAGGTCATTTTTGCCAATTCACCCTTCCCTTGAAGCCAGCCATGACTTCTGAAAAACTGTTCTAGAAAGGTGGAAGACAGCACTGAAGGTACCACTGGGCACTGCAGGGGAAAGAAGATTGGTGGCAAATGTCTCCCCCTCTTCTCCACCAGTAGGAATCTCTACTGGATAAAGGGCCCCTTCTCAAAGGGCAATGCATGGTCCAAGATTCAGCATGCAGGAATCATTATCATTGACCATGATGGCTAGGGCTGATGGGAGTTGGAGTCTAGGAACACCTGGATGGCTACAAAATCTCAATCCTTGGCCAACGTAATAATTATTGGTACATTTATTTGCCATGATGATGTCTTATACAAGCATGTTCATATCCACAGAGCTCTGTTCTTATGCTCTATATTATTTCATAAATATAAACTATTTCTCCTTTAAAAGAAAGAAAGGATAGTTTTCCTTTTCTTTTTAACCAGTGTAAAACTATAAAAAAAAATAGTAGTCTGGCATCATCTGCAGGAGGGTCGCTGGTTGTTTCATGAGCTAGTGACGCTCATTTGACAAAGCCACTTCCACCCTACAGAGGAGGTGGGGTTGCGGGCTTCACAGCCCTGTGCGATTGGGGGGATTCCCGGCTGCGTCACACCCTGGCCAGCCAATCGGCTGGCTCTGGGGGCATGGCCTGCCCTCTTGAATGCAGGACGTGACCGGGGATCTCCCTCTTTCCCCGCCTGCCAGCTGTTTCTGCTTTTCCCACCCTCCCGCTCTGTAAGATTTCCATTCCTTGACCTTGCTATGTACCTTGGTTGGTCACCGTTGAGGGGCCTGGTAGGGGCCTTGGTTGGTCGCCGTTGAGGGGGAGTTCCTAGTTGACGTGCATCAGAAGGACTCCCCCTACTGGTGGTTAACCCTTCCCAGACGGGCTGAAGTTGGATATAGTCAGGACCAATGCCTAGGCCAATACCGCTCATCACCTGTAACCAATAAAGTTGTGGCCTTATTTAGCCCATTAACCTTAATGATTGTGTCATGTGTCTTTATTTCCACTGGGGGGGGCAGGAATTCGCCATGCAACAGCAAGAAGCCAAGACTTTAGTGTCATCAGTGGAATATAGATTCAGCAGACACCTTCTGTTTCAACTTTTAAACACCTGCTTTTCTATTCCATCAGCTTTATGCAGGCAATTAAGAATACATCTTTCCATAACAGTTAATATATTTCTGACTAACTTTTTATGTGGTTTTTATAGTATAGTTTATGCATGATTGTTGTGATTTTTTTTAAAGAATATAAATGCTCTGATGTTTTTCTAAGAACATAAATATTGTTATAAATCAAATAAATAAAACTTAACTATTAATTGCATTATTTCTGACAAAACTATTTCATCTTATGGTACACCTTTCTTGAGCATTTAAAAGCACTGTGCAATTTGTAGATTGCAGGCATCCTGATGAAATTAAAATAAACATTCCAGCCTATTAATCTAGTTCATAAATCCATTAATGGAGTGTTTCTGAAATTATTCCTTTAAACATTCTTGGTCCCAAATTGTTCCAATTAACCTCATGCTCCCGGACGCCAAGCTACAGAAGTATGTTAGCCAATTAGTAAGCCAGAGACTTCCAACTCAAATAGAACTGGTAGACTCGCTTCAGGAGGTACATAATGGGTGCAGCTCAATTCTATTGAAATAAATGGCAGAAAAATAATAATAAGCGGGATAAAAGCAGCATTATACCACCCCAATCCAAAGACCAAATGAGTCAAAGTGCTAGCAGATGGGCTAATGGATAATCTAGGTAAATTCTCTTCTGCCTACTTGCCTGCTTCAGAACTACACACCTAGCGCATTCTGGAAAAATAAAAGGAAGGCCATCAGGAACAGCCACCCAAATGTGCTCTGTGGCTCATCTATCCCCAAATGAATGATAGGTGGGCACACCTGGTACAAAATAACAAACTCATCCATTGGGATTCATTACTCGTGACATTAATTTCAGAACAAATAGAAATTGCACCAAGCAAGCTCCAATTGGTTAATTCTTATCATTCATTTTCAAATGAATTCAACCCCCACTCAGCTTTTAAAGGGAAGCTACCTACAGTATCGTGCATTTTTGGCAATGGCCCAATGTCTATTCCTCACTACAGTGGTACCTTGGTTCTCAAACGCCTTGGTACTCAAACAACTTGGAACCCAAACACTGCAAACCCAGAAGTAAGTGTTCCAGTTTGCAAACTTTTTTCGGAAGCCAAACGTGCTCTGTTTAGAGTTTTACGCTTCCGATTTGAATGCTACAGTTCTGTTTTGAGTGTTATGCTGAGGTCTGTATGTTTATGCTATTTATTTTCCTTTTTTGTGGTTCTTTTTGTTTTGTTTTTGTGACTGTGTGGAACCCAGTTCAGCTACTGAGTGATTGTGTGAATGCAGTACATTGTTTATTGATTTCATTTTATGGATCAATGGTCTCATTAGAGAGTAAAATTCATGTTAAATTGCTGTTTTAGGGGTTGTTTTTAAGAGTCGGCTTAATCCATTTTGTATTTCCATGGGAAAGCGTGCCTTGGTTTTGGAACACTTTGGTTTTGGAACAGACTCCCGGTATGGATTAAGTTTGAGAACCAAGGTACCACTGTACTTAATTCGTTCCGGAGGTCCGTTCTTAACCTGAAACTGTTCTTAACCTGAAGCACCACTTTAGCTAATGGAGCCTCCCGCTGATGCCGCGCCGCCGGAGCACAATTTCTGTTCTCATCCTGAAGCAAAGTTCTTAACCCGAGGTAATATTTTTGGGTTAGCGGAGTCTGTAACCTGAAGCGTGTGTTACCTGAAGCATACATAACCCGAGGTACCACTGTATTTGCAAAGGGGGGGGGTTTACAAGCAAGATGTCCACAGATACTTTCTTGCCAAGGCAAACATAGTGACCAGTGTGTCTTTCTGAAACTTTCTTCACTTCAGGTCCTCAGTGAACTAGCTAACCTTTACCTTATAAATTATTCCAAACTTCACAAGGGGAAATCAGCAGCCTTAGTGGAAATAACCCCTTTTTACACTGGTTAAGAAGAAAAGGAAAGGAAACAACATCCTTTGTTTTAAAGGGGAAATGGTAAAGAATAGGAAAAACCACTAAATGCTCAAACTAAACCTTTAAAATTTGATTTTCCATCTCTGTTGCCAGCAGTGAGAGATGTCTCTCTGCTCTCATATAATTTTCAACAGCCAGAAGAAAAGCAGGTTTTGCTAACTGTGGTTGCTCTTTCCATTCAAAATCCTTGATAACCAATGAAAGCTATGATAGCAATCTGCTTATGAGAAAATATACATAATATAAAATGAATCTAGATAATTAATGTATAATGTTGTTTTGGGGGAGCAGACTATGCATGCCCACTCACACCACAAAGAATGTATAACCCACCTACTCTCAGCAGCCAGAAACATCATAACCAGACACTAGAGAGAGCTGTCAGGAGAAAGCGTGGACCAATGGTACCAAATAGTGTGGGAAACAGCCTTACTAGAAAATTTAACCAATAAACTGAAACTAACATGGGGACAAATAGAAGAAGACGCCTTCACCCCAGTATGGCTCCCCTTTATCACATACACAGCCCAACAAGACAACGACAAGAATCCACCAACAGCATACAAATCAATTTGGCTAACCTGATCCAAAACACACACACACACCACTCACACATGAAAACAAAGTTCACCACAGCCAATCACAAACAAACAACCACCCCCTAGGCCAACCCCAACCTCTCTCACCACCAAAGCAACACAAGTGAATAGTAAGGAGAACCCACACAAGCAATGCTGACACAAAACCCCACATATACACTATGTAGAATAGAAACATTGCCACCCGACCCTAGCCCTACTCACCATGCCCCCTCCACCTCTCCCCCTTTTCTTCCTAATGTAACACTAATGTCTCAACAAATGAAACTGATCTATAAAAAATGTAACTTGAAAAAAGAGACATAGCACATACTTTTGTAAACCAAGAAATCTTTAATAATAAAAAATTAAAGAATGTGAACTTTGAAAAACTGCTACAGAAAAGTTTGCATCTATTAATTTTGATAAAGTTGCATTTTTTATCTACCAAGCTGATATCAGACATTCTACAGTGGGCGCATGCATGCTCCAGTTGTTTCCGTAGAAAGTTCTAATATGTGCAAAAGACAGTTTTCTCTCTCTGACTCTCTGACACACACTTGTCACTCATTCAGTGATAAGGAAGCAGCATAACCCCCCTTTGACCACAGCAAATGAACTGATTTCAGTGGCCATCCCTGATGCTTGTCCATTTTATGTTCCCTGAATGCCTCTGATTTTACACTGGGGACAGCACAAAAGTGGAGAACACGCTTTTAATCCCCAGCATCTGCAGATGGAGGTTAGAAAGATTCTTGGGGAAATAAAGAATCCTGAAAGAGGTGCTGTTGAGATTGCTGCATTGCATGGGTCTCAAACAAAGATGTGCTCTCCCATGACCACATTCCCAGCATGTTCAAACTCCTGTCTCAGCAATGTTTATACTGGCTTGGTCATGTCCACAGAATGGAAGATGGCAGGATCCCCAAAGGACATGCTCTATGGAGAGCTGGCTTCAGGCACCAGGCTTGTTGGTGGACCAACTCTGCATTATAAAGGTGTCTGCATATGTGACATGAAGGCTACAACGTTAATCCCACTGTGTGGGAATCCCTTATAGATGACCCACAGTGTCTGGAGACAGTCAGAGAGTATATATCAGTGACCAGAGGAGAAATGACAGCTAAGATGAGTGCAGAGAGAAGAAACGCCATGGTGCATCTGTAACAGTGAAACTAGATGCTTTCATCAGCCCCAGTTGCAATTAAACATGTCTCTCCCATATTGGCCTCTACTGCCACAGCAGGCACTGTAACCTTCCAAAAGTTTGACTGAACTCCTCCATTGTCTCCCAAGACAGAAGGATGCCAGTCAGGGGGTTGGGTTTGAGGTCCCTTCCAACTCTATAGTTCTATGATTCTGAGTGTAGGTAACAGATAAAGGACATCTGGTTAAGTCCAGTCAAATGAGACTATGGGTTTGCGGCACTCATCTCACTTTCAGGCCAAGGGAGCCAGTGTTTGTCCACAGACAGCTTTCTGGGTCATGTGGCCAGAATGATGAAACCACTTCTGGCGCAACGGAACCCATGACGGAAACCAGAGTGCATGGAAACACTGTTTACTTTCTTGCCACAGCAGTACCTATTTATTTACTTGCACTGGTATGCTTTCGAACTGCTAGATTGGCAGGAGCTAGGACAGAGGAACGGGAGCTCACTCCGTCATGGGGATTTGAACTGCCAGCCTTCTGATTGGCAAGCCCAAGAAGCTCAGTGGTTTAGACCACAGCGCCACCCACATCCTTTCCGAGTGTGAGCCATACTGAGGTCTATAGACCAATGGTCTACCTCGGTATAAGCCAGTTTCCCATGGCTCACTCATATACAAGCACACAATAATACATATTCACATTGACAGAAGAGGCAACCGGGTCCACATATGCAATGGGATGCATTCACAGAGTAGCCCTCATATTTATATTCAATTTTTCCACCAAGGAGCTCAAGGAGGCATCCATTGTTCTCTCCCATCTCCATTTAATCCTCACAACAGCGATGTGATGTAGCTTAGACTGAGAAAGAGGCACATGGGGAACAGAAGTCACTTACAGAGAACCCTCAAGTGTGTTCTCTACATCCAAGGTATAGGTGGGGACCATTTTGCATGGGGGTTCCGTTTCTGGCCCCCACATGGAGCGAGCAAAAGCCGCTGTGATGGCCTGGGAATCCAATTCAGAGGCTGAACCGGAGGAATCCCAGCCTGCACAGGAGTCCCCGCCTCCAGTGCCGGCTGAGCTGGGGCAGGGCCTTGATTCTGAAGCGCCTGCACCTGTGCCGGATCCTCAGGAGCAGGCACCAGGTGAATCCACTCTGGCTCCGGAGGCGATTGAGGACGCATTGCCTACAGGTGCGCCTCTCCCAGCCCTGTCAGGGGAAGGTGAGTCTCCCCCTGGGTCCAGTAACCCTCCGGCCTCTCCTGTGCTGCAGAGGCTCAGGGCAGAGAGGCGGAGGGAACTGGTTTCTCCCAGGAGGAGTGCTCGCCTTAAGGCCAGGAGAGGTGGGTCACCTGGGGGTCGGGGCCGCCCCTGGCCTCAGAGAAGATAAAGGCCAGTCAGCCCGGTCCCAGGTTGCGGGAGCTGTTTCGGCCAGCACCCAGTCTGGTTCCCCCAGAGTCCCTGTCCTTGCCCGGCTCCTCGCTGTGGACCCCGCTTTGCCCATGGAGGACTGTCTGCCGACCCTCGACTCAGGTCCTGGACCTGGCCCCATGGTAACCTCCCCCCTGGACCAGTACAGCCGCACATCAATTGGATGCACCTAAAATAGTTGCTGCCTGTATTTTTTTAAATATTTTTCGGTAGTCTCCATTCATCATTTGCCCAAATTAAATCTTAGTATGGTGGAAACCATGGCTTGAACTGCATAGCTAAACCTGGCAAGGAGAGCAAGCAAATGCCTCTACCTGCTTGACTTTGCCAAGCAACTCTGAGGTTGCTTGGTATGCTGAGAACACTGTTATGGGTTTTGAATGGAAGGACAAAGCAGCAATACTTTTGAGATTCAATAAGAACACATTCCTATCTTGCCAGAAAACATTAGCACATCAATTCTGCTGATAACGTTGGATTGATCATCATAGGCAGGAAGCCTGTTCTGTATTTTCTGATACTTACATTAAACCAAAAACATACAAAGTAAAGAGCAGATAAAGAACATTAAAGGCAGAAAAGCCTATTTGGTATCAAATATAAAATCCCTTCCACATGCAAAAATAAGGAGAAAAGAAATCCCTGCAGATTTCAAAGGAAGTTACACAAGTAATCTGGAATGGGCGGCATTACATCTGAGAGCAGAGCAAAAGTAAAGCTTGTATCAATATTCTAAGTATTCTGAAGCGTAGTCATTTGTCATGCTCTGCAAATAGACAAGATTCTTAAAGTATCAGAGCATTTCATCTTTTTAAAACACATCCAGTCATTTTTTTAAATTTCTTAGCTGCACACCTTCAAATGCAGAGTATTTATTGCCATTCTTTAAAGAAATTTCTTTCCTGTGTTGTAACAACGTAGTAGATGTTCCGTATTTATTGTGTTTCACATAGATCCATATTGAATGCACTTAGAATATAAGGAAATGGCTCAGTTTATTGCCAGCCCTGTAAACTCAGCCTGGCATTTGAGGTGTACCTTACACAAATGAGTGCAAAGTGCTTCCAGACCCTTCACAACCTCTTCAAAAAATACCTGTAGGCTTTGATCATTTGGTTTTCATGTAGAAATATACAGATTACACTTTGTTATAAGCAAAAGGCCATCACACAAGTCACATTGCCTCATTTGTCAGGTATACTTATATGCATATCAACACCCACCAGCGAATTAGGTAAATAAGCCACCAAGCTTATTCAGGCAATTAAGAAATACCCTACTATAGTAGTTGATTTCTCATCTTAAGGATCTCTGGGCTCCTTGGGGAGAAGGCCAGGATAGATATTTAATAAATACTAAATATGTATGGATAGAATCCATCAATCGGCTATAAGCCACAGTTTTCTAGGAAATGGTGGTTTAAATTCAGGGTGACTATCCCACAGTTCAGAGACCTGATCTGGACACAAGATCACAATGACTTTGGAACAAGCAGCAAAAAAGGGGTGTGTGAAATAGTGCTGGGATCAGTAGAGTGCAGTAGCCTGATGGTGATGAAAATTGCCCTCTTCCTGATTTTCAAACTGATCATTTGATGAGCAGATCAGCTGATGAGAGGAGAGAGTATGTTGGTGTCTCCACTCTCTTTTGGTGGTGTGTGTGGTCCTAGGAGAGTTGGCCAAAGATTAATGCACCCAAGGATAAAAAGACTAAGCCACCCCTCGGTTAAACTAACCATGGTTTTTGTAATCTTGAGTTCCTGGTTCTGGGGAAAAGGCAGGGTATAGGATCTGGGGAAAAGGCAGGGTATAGGATCATAGAAATGTAGAGTAGGAAGTGCCTGTGAGGGTCATCAATTCCAACCCTCTGCAATGCAGGAATCTTTTTGTGCAACTTGGGGCTCAAAACCATGACCCTGAGATTAAGAGTCTCATGCTCTATTGGCTGAGCTATCAAATACAATGATGATGATGGTTATAGAAGCGCCAAAGAGGAGAAGTGAGGGAGAAACACACAGGGCCCCTTGCTCATTCTTAATAAACTATGGTTTATTAATAAACCTGGCTTTCTTAAATAAACTATGGTTTATGAAGTCAATGTTGTTACTTATGAGAGTGAATGAGAAAAAGGCAAGACAGCAATACTCAGATATCCTAAACATATGAGTGCAACTTTCATGTAGATAGCTATTAATACCTTGCTCTGACACCTAAACCTGAACCAAAAGCACTACAGCACAGCCTCCAACATTTCTCTAATGAAAATAGGGACTCCTATTCAATATAATAATAATTTTATTTATATGCCACCCATTAAACATTTAAAAACATCCCTATACAGGGCTGTCTTCAGATGTCTTCTAAGGGTTATTCTTCAATGAAAATACAGACATCCTAAGGAAAAACGGGTCATTCTGGGATCAAATCAGAAAACAGGATGGCTTCTGTAAATCTGGAACTGTACCTGGAAAAGAGGGTCTGCTACAGCAATCAATATGAATGACCAAGCACCGATTCATTTATATACTTTATGACACAACATCACAACCCTGCATGGCAAGTCATTTGTATGAAGCTGTTTCACAGGCAGTTTGCTGTGATCTCAGTCATTCCAGGAAAATTGCTGCCCCTTCTTGCCACTCCGCTTTCCACACTTACAAAAAAAGAGGAAGATGAACATGGCTAAGAACAGGGAATGGGGACCTTCCTGCATCAACCTTCTTCCAGGGATCGCTTACCAATTGTGGGTGTAGCAAAAGGTGTGGCCAGAAACACACTACTCTCCATCTTCCATCCAGGCAAGCAAGGTTACAGTGCACTAGAGGATGGTGCACAGCGGGGCCAGTGAGGGATATGACCTGGGCAGGGTTCCAAAAGCCAGGCACATTTGGTTGCCAGGCCTAAGGCTCCCCTACGCTTGCTAAGAGTATGAATTATTACAAGTCTTAAGTTCGAATATCAACACAGTTGTGGACCATGTAATGTTGATTATCATCCCTCTCACCAGGAATGAGAATCCTGACCAGGGCTTTTTTTTAGCTGGAACTCACCAGAACTCAGTTCTGGCACCTCATAGGTGAGTGCTATTGCCGTTATGTCCTGAACTGCTGGCCTACCTGGCAGCAAGTCAGTATATCAAGTCCCCAGTCCAAGGTCAATCTACATGTCCAAAGTCCAAACCAAAGCACAGTCCTGCAGAGATCCTGGATCATCCGAGTTGAGGCTCATAAACATGGGCAGATGAGCAGCCACAGTCCCTCAGCTCTGCTGCTCTTTTCTACTATGCACGCTGACTGCAGCATCTGGGCTCGATGAGGCATAGGACTCTCACCTGCCCCAAAGCTACACCAGCTGAGGAATCACACACCTCTGTCCAGAGCTAGCAAACCCCACCTGGCCAGCGAGGGAGCTGGGCTGCAGGCCTTTGCCTGCATCAACTTCCTAGAGTGCTGCTCAGACTGCTCCCTACGCCTCAGAACTTACCGTGTTCATGGGGACAGGGACCCCTCTAGCTCTGGTGATGGGTCCTGCTGCTCTGGTTCCTGTGCACTGCCCCCTGCCCCCTCAACATCCTGTGTCCCCCTGTGAGTACTTCCTACACCAACATCACCTTCCCTAGCTTGTCCCTGTGTGTCCCAGCCCCAGCTATACCCCTTGCTGGGATCCTCTTCCTCTTCCTCCTCGTTGCCCTGCCAGTTCACAACACATTATAAGAGAACAAGGGAGGCATTCATGGTGAGTTCTGACACCTCTTTTTCTAGAAAAATAACACTGATCCTGACCTATATTATGATTGCATCAAAAGGCATCTTGCTACAACTTATGTGAAGTATTCTGAGCACCTGGGCAAAACTGAGATAAAAATACAATTATTATTATTTTAAATTTATGTTCCTATGTACATTGGGTCAAACTTAAAGCTTAACAAAGCTTCAAAAGTAATTGGGTAGATTTGAATGACCTCTGTGTGGGTCTAATAACCATTCAAACTTTATGGCCATTGTGATCAAAGAGGGCTGAAAGAGTTAACGGTTCTCCACAGGTTCAGGAGGTAATCAGCAAAAGAGTTGCCTGGGGCCTCACACAGTACAAGATGTCTCAAAAGCAACAGTACTTAATCCTGTGCAACTCAGCACTGGTGCACTTTGTCATCAAACTACAGGGACACCCGTCTCGTGATAGATTATTCTCATCTCGGCCAAAAGGAAAATATCAGCTCTTTTTCTCTGCTTGGTATTACTGCTGGGAGTTTTGGGCTATGCGCTTGGTGTCTAGAACTCATTCAACCATCCATCTCAAGGTTACAGTTCAGTACATGTCCTTCTGCTACTTGCCACTAATGGGACCCGCACAGCTTCCGATACCTACTTTCATTCATAAAATTTAAAGTTTGTTCAGAAGTAGGGTGTTTTTTTGAACAATTATTCCCAATATCAATTAAATTCTTCTAGTCACATTTCATCACTAGCAGCATGGAATCAAGGTTGTTTATATTTTCGCTGTGCTTCTGGATTCAATCCAGGAACAGAAATCATTAGCAAGTAGATTTTTTTTTTTTAAGGAAATGTTCAAGCCCTCTAAAACAGGAGATTACTGTAAATTGGAACAGCTTCGTGTTAGAGAACACAAAAGGCTGCATGCAACACAGGTAACCAATGGATAAATACAACTCAGAAAAAACATTTCTTCCTCCCAGCACCCTCAGCACAAGGCTAATGGATCAAGAAAAGGGCCATTGTCTCTTTCAAATTTTTATACTTTCATATAAATTAGTTCACTGAGCAACCATCTCCTGAAAAACATAAACGCACTCACAATATAGTCTAGCCAAATATCTAGGTAAAGGTAAAGGGACCCCTGACCATTAGGTCCAGTCGTGGCTGACTCTGGGGTTGCGGCGCTCATCTCGCTTTATTGGCCGAGGGAGCCGGCGTATAGCTTCCAGGTCATGTGGCCAGCATGACTAAGCCGCTTCTGGCGAACCAGAGCAGTGCACGGAAACACCATTTACCTTCCCACCGGAGCGGTACCTATTTATCTACTTGCACTTTGATGTGCTTTTGAACTGCTACGTTGGCAGGAGCAGGGACCGAGCAATGGGAGCTCACCCCGTCGCGGGGATTCGAACCGCCGACCTTCTGATCGGCCAGTCCTAGGCCACCCGCGTCCCTGCCAAATATCTAGTGTTGTGCAATTGAGCAGGCAGGCAATTCAGAAGATTATCAGTATCAGGAAAAGAGGGAAGAAAATAAAATAAAAATATTTTGAACCAATTTTACATTAGATATCTGGCAACAGTTTATTTATTAAAAACTCACTTGGACCCCTCAAAAGGTTCCTGCATACATAGCAGAGCGCTTGGCCTTTTCTCGTTCTGAGCACAGATCCTCTTAGAGCCAACTTCCGGATGTGTCACAAGTCATCTGGTAGCACAGAAACTCTAAAATGATGTTCACTAACAATGTTCTTTGTACC
The DNA here is from genome assembly GCF_965113315.1 of Podarcis vaucheri. Taxonomy (NCBI): domain Eukaryota; kingdom Metazoa; phylum Chordata; class Lepidosauria; order Squamata; family Lacertidae; genus Podarcis; species Podarcis vaucheri. The sequence continues at coordinate 84,528,926 of NC_138760.1, read as the reverse complement.
GTGATCCTAGCTGGGGAAATGTAGTTTACAATACTGATAAGATATTAGTGGAGCTACACATATGCCCATAGCCTAGTGTTAATTAATTAAGCATATTTATAGCCTGCCTTTCTTTCATTAGGGATGCTTCAGTTATCTCCATCTTCAAATAAGATGAATTTTTAAAGATAAATATGCTCTTGATTCTTGGTCACATTTCATTCTTCATCGCTCTCGCTCTCTCTTACACACAACCACACAAACATGCCAATTTCTTTTTAGCATTAAAATAACAAAAATATTATTTTTCCTTCTGTTTCTTTTAAATTGGCAAAGAGCCAAAGCTTAGTAGAGTGTGTGCTTTAGATTCAGAAACTCCTCTCCCCTCTCTGGTTGCGGTTCCCTCTATAGCCAAATGGGAACCAATTGCATGCCCAGGAGCCATGTACCACCACCATCTGCGCTTAGAATAAAATAGCCACACTTACAGACATTCATTTGGTTCAAATTAGGCCACAACTTTATTGATTACAGATGGGAGTGGCTTAGGCTTAAGCATTGGGTACAACCATTATCAACCAACCCACCTGAAGCTCAGTTCTCTCAAGTGTCATTGAACACATATTGAGGGAGTCTATAGCATGCATCAAAGAGGTGCAACCCCACAGATATTGTCTTGAGGAGTGCTATGGCCCTAACCTGGTGCTGGAGGAGACTCTTGAGAGTCCCATGGACTGCAAGAAGATCAAACCTCTCCATTCTGAACGAAATCAGCCCTGAGTGCTCACTGGAAGGACAGATTGTGAAGCTGAGGCTCCAATACTTTGGCCACCTCATGAGAAGAGAAGACTCCCTGGAAAAGACCCTGATGTTGGGAAAGATGGAGGGCACAAGGAGAAGGGGACGACAGAGAATGAGATGGTTGGATGGTGTTCTTGAAGCTACTAGCATGAGTTTGATCAAACTGCGGGAGGCAGTGGAGGACAGAAGTGCCTGGCGTGCTCTGGTCCATGGGGTCACGAAGAGTCGGACACGACTAAACGACTAAACAACAACAATGGCCCTAACCACTGCCTGGGCATCCAGAGAGAAACACCTCTTCCAGGATCCCTTTAATGGGATACCCCAATCCTTGGAGGAGCAGGCAAGGCATACAACCTCCAGCCATGACTAAGGCTTTTATCCAGTGTCACCGGCTGGGACCTTAGTCTTTCCTGTTTAGCAAGTTCTGGTTGCTATGTTGAGTTGCTGTTCTGTTGCTTATCAGTAAATGCAACTACTGCAGTTCTCTCCACTCCTGTGGCTTCCTAGCATTAGGGAAGACCCCTTGCAATGCTTCTGCTAGATACTACACAGGGAGCCGTAGTAATGTGAATGAAGGGGGAACCCCTTCACAATGAAGGGGAAGTTCTTCATAGGAACTGGCATTTATCTGTATCATTCAGTTTTGTCAACCCTGACTGGTAAGGGCTCTTGAGGGTTTCCGAGGGGGGCAATACCAGCCCTACCTGGATGCCTTTTACATACAAAGCACGTTCTCTACTGCTGAGCTGCAACCTTTCCCCCTTCATTCTGCATGTTCTCAGGGTCCATGTCTACATATTGATGCTTGGTTTGTTGCACATTCACCAGACATAAGAAAAGCCTAGGAGAGGAAGGAGCACAAAGTACATTTCTGGTTCACATGAACTAAAATTAGCACCAGCTAAAGACAAAGAACCACACCAGGAGAATTGCAGTGGTTTTTATTACACTTGGTTATAATAAATTAAATTAAAGATACCTGGGGGAACTCTGGACCAGCAATTACTAGCTCCATTGCGTTCCAGGCCAACCCAATTTGCAGAGGTTGGAAAGCTTCATAGATTTCTCAGCAAAATCTTAACTCTGGAGTATCTGATACTGTTCAATGAAGTCCACTCTCATGAAATGGTTTTGAGTTTGCTCATTCGTTTTTATACCCCTAAATCGATGTGGATATGTGTGTGTGTGTGTGTGTGTGTGTGTGTGTGTGTGTGTGTGTACCATGCTCAGAGCAGAGGTGGGACAGAAACACTATGTCACAGAATGATCATGTTTGCACACCTAACATCATTAACAAATCATTAAGGGGGGTGCATTTTTTTTCTGGGTTAGAAAACACTGTGTGCAATGGTAAAGATGTTATTGGGACACCAAAGGTGTGTTGTAATGTAAGCATAAGAAGAACCCTGCTGGATCAGACCCAAGGCCCATCTAGGCCAACATCCTGTCCTCACAATGACCAACCCCAAAGCACAGGAAGCCCCAAAGCATATCAATGACATCACCAGGTTGGCCAAGGCTGAACCAGAGGAATGAAGATCACAGGCTGGGATGTGCAGTGAGATTAAGGGGTGAAGCCATGGAGGGCCATGAAGGGAATCACATTGGTCTTAGAGTAGATGAGAAGCCAGTGTAGGGACATCACATGATAAGAGTGATAAGAGAGGGTTTTATTTTGCCTGTATGAGGAGATGAGGCTGACCCTGCAGAAGACCAGAAAGGAAAATACTGTAGAGGTCTAGGTGAGAGATAACTAGAGCATGGGCCAGAAGAAGAACAAGGACAGGACATATTAAGGGTGAATGGTAACATTGTCAAAGAAAAAGCCAAGAATGCATGAAGAAGGCAGCTTGAGATGAAAGACCAGACATTTGATCTTTGACATATTGAGTATTCCAGCAATAAGATCAGAGAGGCCCTTCAAGATGTGGGGTGAGGAGGGCGGTTCAGAGGGGGAGAGGGTTGGTTGTTTTAGGGGTTTCTGGGATCTGATGAGGTCATCCAGGAACAGCGTGCAGAGAGAGAAGAGAATAACAGAGAGGGAAAGCAGAGGAAGAGTTTCCACCTGTGGAGACATTGAAAGAATGATTAGACAGGTAGGAGGAGAGCCAGATAAGGACAGAGTCACAGACACCCAAAAGGAATCAAGTAGGAGAGAGTAGTTAACTATATCAAAGGCAGTGTAAAGGTCAGGAATGTGGGTCCAAAACAGGCTTTCAGCAAGGAGGACATTATCAGTGATTTGTGACATACAGTACTGTACAATGCTAGTTTCTGTGTAACCAACTCTTGATACACACACACACTTTGTATCTAGCTGTATTTCTGTTATTTTCCCTTGCTCACCATGATCTGTTGTCTTTTTTATGGTACTCATATTCACTCATCTTGGCTTTGGGGCTACTGTAACTTTTAAATAGGGACGCGGGTGGCGCTGTGGGTAAAAGCCTCAGCGCCTAGGGCTTGCCGATCGAAAGGTCGGCGGTTCGAATCCCCGCGGCGGGGTGCGCTCCCGCTGCTCGGTCCCAGCGCCTGCCAACCTAGCAGTTCGAAAGCACCCCGGGTGCAAGTAGATAAATAGGTACCGCTTACCAGCGGGAAGGTAAACGGCGTTCTGTGTGCTGCGCTGGCTCGCCAGATGCAGCTTTGTCACGCTGGCCACGTGACCCGGAAGTGTCTCCGGACAGCGCTGGCCCCCGGCCTATAGATGTGAGATGGGCGCACAAACCCCAGAGTCTGTCAAGACTGGCCCGTTCGGGCAGGGGTACCTTTACCTTTTAACTTTTAAATAGACCATATAGTACCTCTCTTTAAATATTATGTGTGTTTGTGTATGCAAGAGTGCATTACGAGTGCTACTTACACCATGTTTGTATTTTTCAATGACTGCCTTTCATGTCTCTGTGTTTGTTGTCAGCTCCTATCTGTCTCTGCGGTGCACATTTAGAACCTAATGCCTAAGGGGTGACTCATCCCGACCCAGGACTTTCTCAGCATCTGTTGGATTCCCCCAGGTGAATTCCTCAGCCCCAAATGCTAGATAAGGTGTCTTTTGGGATGCATTATTTCAGGAAGGACTTCTGAGAAGTAGCAAGCTATATTGGTGGTAGAAGAAGTGGCCTTCTGTTAACTGGGCACTAGTCTCTTGCACATGGTTTGGAGAACCACTGCCTATACTGATGTCCCATTCTACCTTTGTATAGCAAAACACACACACTTGAACGGTCACAACATCACCCAATTTTGAGGCAGAGCCAGCTCTATATCAAAGGCAAAAATGTAAGAATTGGCCAGGAAGTCAACAACTGAGATCAAACTGGCATCCTTTGCTTTCTCTCCTCAGATTTCCCTGATATGCCCACCAGAAGAAGTTCCGGTTAAAAGAATACTTTTTATGACAGCGAGGGAGAGACGAGAAGCTTCCTGGAAGAGTAGCATAGCTAGAGGAAGGTAAAAAAAATCATCTTTTTGTCTTCACAATGGCCCATGCTCCTGTGTAATACTGCTACATAGAATTACCTGGTGCTTCCTGGATATTATCTTGTAATCCTTACAACAACCCTGTTAGGTGGGCCAGTGGCATTATCACTTATACTGTATCACAAATGGGAGGGATTATATCACAAAGTGGGATTCTCAAGCATACCTTTTGCCCTTGTCTTCCCTGCTCTGCTCAGAAGAATAGTAGGAAAAGATTATAGATTCATATCTCAACACACCTGACCTCGAGCTCCTTGCAGGAAAAGCAGAATATTAAGTAAGTAAGTAAAGAAAAGAGAGGTCATCTCCAGGGTCTCTGGGTCACTTCTGTGTTGGAGACCACTCACAAGCATAGGCGCCGACTCCATGGGGCTTGAGGGGGCCCGAGCCCCCTCAAAAATTCGTTTGGGGGGGGCTCAGCCCCCCCAATAATCTCGGGCGGCGGTGGGCGCGTCCGCGGCTTTTATAGGGCGCCCGGCGCGCACCAGCTCGATAACGGGCACCGGCGCGGCGGGGGGCGCCGGGCCGGGGGAGGGGGGCGGGCGGCCTGTCTCCTTGGCAACCCCATTGAGCAGCGCCGGCTCCCCCGGGAGGGCCATCCCCCCCGCGCCGCCGATCGCCAACACCGCCGACGCTGTGGCTGCCCGAGCCCGAGCCGGAGCCCGAGCCAGAGCCAGAGCCCGTCAGTCAATCAGGAAGGAAGGAAGGAAGGAAGGAAGGAAGGAGAAATGGGGAGGGAGACGAGGGAGGAAAATTGCGCGCAGGGTGAAGAAAGGAGAAGGGCGAACGAGACGAGCTTCCAACCCAAAAAAGGGCTGGAAGACTCGGAGGATGAAGGATCGGGAAAGAAAGCGACGCCTTCCCCGCCTGCGACGTCCCCCACTTGTCATTGGCAGCGCAGCGGGCGCCCAGAGGGGCTGGGCACCAGCGCAGGGCCGCTCCGCAGCCGCGGAGGACAGCTGCGCGGCTAGCAAGGTGCGCCGCGTAGAGCGCGGCCCTTGTGTGGCCCGGTGGCCAGGCAAGCTCAGGCGGGGACCCCCATGCGAATCTAAGACGGGAGAAGAGGGCAGAGCAAAGGGGGTCCCTTCCCCAACCTCCGGCTCTGAGACTTCCCTGCGCCCCAGAAAAGCGAAAGGATTTTCTCTCTTTTTTTTAATAAATATTTTATTAAGTTTTCAAATACAAGAAAAAGAAAAAAAGAAAAAGAAGAAAAGAAAACCAACCATTCAACACATTTTTTATATAACTAACTGGACTTCCTCGCATCTCCCTTACCCTGCATTCTTTATAATAAAGATATCAGCAAATTATTACCTTGTTTCGTACCTTATTTTGTACTTTTCAAATACTATACCTCTAAATTTAACATACTTTTCATCAGTTACTTATATCTTAAATTAAACATAGTATTACCTTAGATTTTGACCTTTTCTTACTTAAAATATAATTTCACATTATATTTCAAATCTAATTGCTGAAGCTATAGTTTCCGAATCGTGTAAATTTTTAACATTCATACAACTTATATTGTTTTTGTAAATAGTCCTTAAATTTTTTCCAGTCCTCTTCCGTTGTTTCTTCTCCCAAATCTCGGATTATGCCAGTCATTTCAGCCAGTTCCATGTAGTCCATCAATTGCGTCTGCCACTCTTCCAGTGTGGGCAAATCTTGTGTCTTCCAATATTTTGCGATAAGTATTCTTGCTGCTGTAGTTGCATACATAAAGAAAGTTCTATCCTTCTTTAACCCTTTCTGGCCAACAATGCCCAAGAGGAAGGCCTCTGGTTTCTTGGGAAAGGTATACTTAAATACATTTTTTAACTCATTATTGATCATTTCCCAGAAGGCCTTCACTTTTGGACAAGTCCACCGGAGGTGAAAGAATGTCCCTTCAGCCTCCTTACATTTCCAACATTTATTATCAGACAGGTGATATATTTTTGCAAGCTTGACTGGGGTCATGTACCACCTATAAATCATTTTCATAATATTTTCCTTCAAGGCATTACATGCCGTGAATTTCATTCCGGTGGTCCATAACCTTTCCAGTCCTCAAACATGATGTTATACCCAATATCCTGAGCCCATTTTATCATGGCTGATTTGACTGTCTCATCCTGAGTGATTTTCTCTTCAACCTGCCCTCCATCCTCTTGCGGAAAACTCTTTGCCTGCCCTGCCCGTATCTCGTTTTTGCTTTTTAATTCCACACACGCACCCTTCGGACTTCGTGGCAATTGGGCGCGCGGGCGCGTTTCCTAAGAGAGTGAGGACCCCCGCCTCCTCCCCACCTGCTCCCTCGCCAGCCAGCCAGCCAGCCGCGCGCCCTAGCCGGAGAGCCCTGGCCGTCCCCGTCGCGCAATCGGCTGGATCTCCCTTCAGCAGGCCGGGCTCACAGCTCGGCCCAGGGACCCTCCAGCAGCGGATCTCCGGCCCAGCTGAAGAATCCGGCAACAAGCCCCCTCCTCCCCAATCGCTCCGCCGAAATACGCTCCAAAACCCCCCAGATAGGCTGACGGCCGCCAAGTCTCGTGGCGCCCTGAGCGAGGGTCTCTCCCCAACACCACCACCTCGAACTGCGTTCTCCCGGCTACCCGAGCGAAGCAGCAGCAGGACCCCGGTATGGGCCCCCCCAATATTTTTTATAAGTCGGCGCCCCTGCTCACAAGTGACATGGATAGCACACAGTATACATTACAGGATGAGGCACCCTGCAGCTGACTGGTCGCCATGCCATTTCCCCCAAGTTCAGGGGTGAGTCCCCTTCCCGCTTTAGTTTTCCACCCTATCTAATCAGGCTGGAAACAAAGAAGGGAGCTTTATTTTTCCCCCAACCCTGCCCTGCCCCCAGCTCTGAAGCATCGCTCGATTTACAAATACCGTATCCACTAATCTGTCTCCACCCAGGGAATTGTTTGCAGCAAAGCAACAGCTCAGAAACATTTTGAAGTGCTCTTGTTTTGTTTTGTTTCCTTCTTTCTCCCCGCCCTTTTTTTTTTTGTCCATGTATTTCCTAAATAACGTCAGGGAATATTGCTGCACATCCTCCCCTCCCCCGGTTTAGAACCCTGAAACAATCTTTTCCTGGCTCGTGTAATTTCATACATTCTGCCGCTCTGCAGCAGACTTCATACGTGCCAATGGGGTTTCCATCACTTCAGGGAGGGCCAATCGCTTTAACGGTGCTACAAGTTATGAGGCTCAGAGCCTTGGCTTGGGAGAGTTCAGAGCGTGCTGTGTTAAGGCACCTCTTTAAAGGGTTACAAAGGAGAGCCCAATTTCGCACCCGAGCCGCCACAATGAGGATTTTTGGTGCTCCAATTCTGTTCGTTACACCTGGGTTGAAAAAAATATAAAACCAATAACTTTACAGAGAGAAGCCGAGCAAAGGAGCTCTGAGACACAGTGCCAGGGAGTGTGTTTCCAACCTTGGATAGGAGGCGGAGAGGAGGAATGGAGAACAGCAGGGCGATCAGGAGACATAACTTTGGGTCTGGAATTGATCTTTGCTCTAAAGCCTGTGCGGATCTGCTGAAGGTCCATCTGTCCCTCATCAGGGGCTCCCACCACCCTGGCCGCCCCCTCTCTCGTCAATTGCACAAACTGGTCTCTCCCCACGCCCACCCCTTTGGTCGCTTAGCTGCTTCACAAAAAAAGACTTACCCCCCAATGCAGGCGCAATCGGCGTGTGCTGTTGCCGCCACCTCCACTGCCTTGTAAAAGGGGGATATTTTGGAAACCAGGAGGAGGGGGAGGAGGGGAGGAGGAGGAGGGACTTTTAACACCAAAAAAAAAAAAAGTTACAGGGAAGTTGACCAACTGCACGAATTGTTTATTTAACCTGAAACCCGGAGGCAGTGGCCCATCAATCATCGGTAATTACACCCTGATGCCAAAGCCTTCGGAGACCCCTTGATCTCTCCACACACAACCCGCCCTCCTCCGCCCCATCACCTTTCCATGAAAAGCCAGCGATGCTGTATTGGTTGAGTTATCAGGGGATAACGCCTCGCTCCTATTCTGTTTCGCTGGATAAGTTTTATGGGGACGGAGACGTACGCAGGACTTAGAGAGGGAGAGAGAGAGAGAGAGAGAGAGAGAGAGAGAGAGAGAGAGAGAGAGAGGGAAACACGAAATGTACATACATACATAGGGTGTGTATACACACACACACACCCTATCAATTTCTCCTGCAGACCGATTCCACCCACGGCCCCGCATTGATTGTTCGGCAGGCGGGGGCAGGAATGTGGGGAAAGTGAAAGCAAAGTGCGGGGGGGGGCGGATCTGGAACTGTTTCACTCTGGCATGAAAGGGAAAGAGGTGGGTCAGGTCTGTCCCTCTTTCCGCTCTCAGCCTGCATCTTCTCCCAAGAGAGGCTACAGCATCTTCCTCGCAAGGAACAGACCAGAAAGGCTCATTCCTTTCAGCAGCCGAATGCAGAGATGGGACGCACACACTGGAACAATAACACTGTTGTGCTTTGCAGTACTAAGAGAGCCGGCTGTGCTGAGCATCCTAGTTGTTTTCTTAAAGGAGCCCAAGTTATTTGTTTATTATTTGGTTTCTATCCTCCAAAGAGCTCAAGGTGACGTGCCATGGGTCTCTTCCTCCCTGTTTTATCGTCCCAGCCACCTTGCGAGGAAGGCTAGGCTGAAAGTGAGTGAGTGGCCCAGAGTTCACCCAGTGAGTTTTATGGCTGAGTGGGGACAGGAAACCTTGTCTCTCAGGTCCTAGTCTGACACACTAACCCCTACACCACACTAGCAGGCTAACCATGCCATGCAAAAGTGCCCCGGTCAATTTGATTTGATTTTGATTTTTAAAATTATAATCACCATCATTAACCTGCCCTGCACCCCAACTATTTAAAATACAATTGAAAAGGAAAGAAAGGAAAGTAATACTATTGACAGTGAAGCTCTATTCGCGATACAGGAGAATTTATCATATTTGTGTGGCTGTTTGCTTGGGAGCCTGTTTATAGAAATTCCACTTGGTCATAACTGTTGTATGACTGCATATTATATAGCTCATCAATGTCCATAAGACTACACAAAGCAAGAGAATGGGCCCCTGCCCCTGGGAGCTTACAATCTAAAATTCAGCATGGTGAAAGGGAGGTGGGAGTGGAGGCAGGAGTGAATGAGGATGAATATGCAGAACTGAACATAGTACTTCAGGTGAGGTTTGATGCTCCCCTAGTCAGCATCCGGAGTGCTGTGTGCAGGTTTGAGCACCACATTTTCAGGAGGATACAAACCAGGTGTGGGCTAGGTGCTTAAGTCCCAAAGCAGCAGAAAATACCATTTATGTGCATGACCACGGCTGCACGGATGTTACTGGCCCAGAGATGGAAAGAAGGTAAAGTTCCTACCAGAGAAGAATGGCAGATGAAGTTAACGGACTTTGCTGAAATGGTGAAAATGACCGGAAGAGTCAGAAATCAGGAAGACCAAAATTATAATAAAGAATGGGAAAAAATTATAACTTATCTTAAATACCATTGAAAACAGTTAAAATCATTTGTAGGATTGGAATATCACTTGTAGTTTAAGGTTGAATTCTGGACATAATGGAAGATGTAAAGGATTTGGATTATCATTCGTAGGATTGGAATATCACTTGTAGTTTAAGGTTGAACAAAATCAGGTGTGGGTAATCTGTCTGCCAGCATGTGGTCCATAACAAAGTACCTCCAAGCAAAGACAGCCCTTGGGGGGGGGGGGTAGGTGGGAAGATTCTCCACTCCTGACATAGACAAATTGGAACAGACAACAGAGTTGGCCAGCAGTGTGGAAAGCACGTTCTGTTAGGAAAGGTAGAAGGAACCAGGTGTCTTTAGCCTGGAGAAAGAAAAGACTCAGGGAGGAAATGAAAACAGCACACTTCAAATTCCTGAAGGACTGTTATCTGGAAGATGACAAAGACTTCTTATCTGGTGCTCCAGACAGCAGGATTAGATTGAATGGGGTTAAATTACAAGAGAGTGGATTTTGGTTGAATATTAGCTGTCTTGACCATAGGAGCATTTGGAACCAGATGCCTCAAGGGGTTTTCAGGAAGAACTTGGACAGCTCTCTCTTGTAGATGCTCTGCATCTGGGTTTTCTGCGCTGAGCAGGGAGTTGGGCTACATGGCCTCTCCAACCCTATGGCCCTGTTGTTGTTTTTCATTTACAGGTTACACTACAGCTAGCCAGGCATTCATGCAAAGTAAGGCTTAAGCTACCAGCATGAGTTTGACCAAACTGCGGGAGGCAGTGGAAGACAGGAGTGCCTGGCATGCTCTGGTCCATGGGGTCATGAAGAGTTGGACACGACTAAATGACTAAACAACAACAAGGCTTAAGCATATGAAACCCAAAGTGGAGCAGAGCTGCGTCCTGTTAAGGAAATATATTTGAAAGCCATGTTCTTCCCACTCTTGGAAAAAAGACAGCTTGTAAGCCAATACCCATCTTCAGCTGACTTTACCCAAAAAGAGACTGTCTCCTGTGCTTCATCTGTTGGTAATCACTGCTTTATTAAATAAGGCAGTGGTTCTAAGCAGAGCTTGAATAGTATGTGAATGTGATTCCTCTGGCGGCAGAGCTCCGAGATGAAGGGAAATGTGGGAAGGAAGCCAAATAGAGTGACCCATAATTTGTCACCTAGAGGGCTTTACAGGTGATGCCCAACAGCCAAGCATTAGGCTCTGTGTTCACATAAGGAAGGATTTCGGGACAATTGCAATGATACACACTTACTACTGCCTTTGCCCCATTGGCTCACCAAGAGAGGAGAGGAGCCTGTGATGAAACTGTGAGAGTTACTTGAGAGAAATAATATTGGAAACAAAATTCCCTTAGGGGGAAGGCCGCAGCTCAGCAGAAGACCTTCCTCCTGGCATGCAGATGGTCCAAGCTCAGATTCTGGAATCTCCAGATAGGGCTAGGAGAGACGCTAGTCTGAAATCTTGGACAGCTGCTGGCAGTTAGTGTAGGCAATACTGAGCTTGATGGACTAATGGTCTGACTCAGTACAAAGCAGTCGCTACAAAGAGCAAACTGCACAACACCCACTCAAACAATCCAGGTATCAATCACTCTGAATAAGCGGCACATCTCACCAGATTTTGAAAAATGCCCAGTAGCTCCAATTATTACCTTTTCTTGACAGCATTTCTGATGACCTTAGCCCTCCAGTATGTTATCATTGGATAAACGGGCCCCAGCCATTGCTGAGCTCATAAGAAAAAGGGGAAGGAATTATGAAAGACCAGAGATGTAAGAGTTTCCACATTTCAGTAATATTATATCCTCTTTCCCATGCTGTCAAGGCTATTTTTAAAAAACAACAACTATAAAATGTTACATTGTCATACAAATTTCACTCTTGTTCCTCAGATCAACATTTCTTTTGCCATGGTGCCCCCCCTCCTTAATTGTACAAGGCCACTGTAAAACTCTAATCTGAAGGAAATGATAGCTATCAGATGGAATTTTCCTGGGCGTAAAGGATTAAAAGCAGTTTGATTTTTTGGGGAGGGGGGATCAATTTTTGTAAGTTGAGGCATTTGAGCTGCATTCTGTTTACAAAGCAACACAACCAAAGGTCAAATGAGAGTGCAGTATTTATCTCCTGCTAATCAGTAGTTTTATGGTGCAGCATTAAATGTTAAGTGTTGCAACTGGCTGTGCACATAATACAGAAGAAACAGCACAAAGAAAAAGGAAAGGAAAGAAAGCACACTGTGCTATCATGTCTGATGGGGGCAGAACGGCAAGACTGAAAACATTTGTTCTAGCATGTTACAGACTGCACAATGGGGGAGGGACAAAATAAACTGTCAGCAATTTGTAATAGCAAAAACCTCAGCCCTGCAATGAATTGCATTTTAACAAATAGGTGAGGTGAAATGGGGACAGTCAGCCACTCAGATTTCTTGACCCCTGTGGTTATTTGAAGGAAAGGTACTTTCCAGACACAAATAGTAACTCAGTCGTAATGCCAAATTAAAATACAGCTGCAGTTCTATGCTTATTTGAAAGTAAACTCGATAAAGTCACCAGGATGCCATCCAGAGAAAGTACAGTATGTTTAGGATCATAGACCTGTAGAGTTGGGACCATGAGGGTCATCCAGTCCAACCCCCTGAAATGCAGGAATCATTTGCCCAACATGGAGCTCAAGCTCACGACCCTGAGGTTAAGAGGTTCCTGCTCTACCAACTGAGCTATCCTCCATCTGGATGGAAGGGCTAATGTGAAACATATGATTATTTCTCTTTCAGAACCAACCTGGATCCACTACTCCCTGAAACATAGTTTGTCCTCTGCTTACCTCTGCTACATTTTTCTGGTACCACCACCCAACTAAATGGTGATTGAATCTGATGTTGTAATGACCTGGGGGGGGGGATTGATGCAACAACAATGGCACCTAATTCCCCTTTTCTTGTTGTGTTCTTCTGCAGCGTTGTGGGTGGGGTGTCCCGCCCTCACTGCCTGCCCTCTTGCCCATCTACTGCAGTGAGGGCACAACATTCATCAACAGCAGGCAGGAGAGGTATGTGGTTCCTGTCCCACAAGCAACACTACTCCATGTAATGTCCCATTAATCCAAACTGTTTGAAGAAATGGATGAAGTCTCCAGTTCAGTAAGTGAGGATCCTCTACACCTAACAGCTGGAAATAGTTAATACAGTTGATGTTTAGCACACCTGAGTCTGGGGTGGAATCTACACACATATTAAAAATGTTTTTTTTAAAAAAAATAAAAATAATAAAAGTTTTGAAAAATATATTTAATATGCCATAGCTCACAATCGCCATCCAGTGTCACATTTGTATACTGCACTTTACAACACATTTAAAACGTTTAATTTGCAGCTGTATAGCTGAGTCCATATGCACACACACCCCTGCTAATCCTTTTAGATTTTGATGTTGAATATACAGAAGACATTTGCCATCAATATTTGATACCCTGCAATATCCAGTAGCAATATTAGCAATCTGTAATGAGAATGAGAAGTAATTTAACATGATGTATATATAAACATCAGATTTGTCATATGGTAATATATGTGAGCCCGATCATCAGTCTGCTGAAAGAGCTGGAGGTAAATAGAATGGCATAATCAATATTCATGTCTCTGAAAGCATTGTTTTGCAAGATGCTACCTTGAGTGGTATTTTATTATTGGAGACAGCTGTGCACATGGCAGATAAGGATGCAGGACTGACATTTAAAAGTGAAACTACCTAGTTTGCAGTTTCCAAAACAAGATGTGGAATGAAACACCATCATCCATTAAAATCCACATTTCTCTGAAATTTGTAATGCAGTTCTCCAAAATTTTATTACAAAAAATGCATGCATAAAATGCATATATTAGTTCAAATAGTATACAAAAATGCATTTGATTGGGAAAATTGCAAAAAAGTGCATATTAGACAGAATTGCAAACAAAATATGTATACAATAAATGCTGGTGTGAACATTTTTTTTTTAAATGTGAACTGATATAGAAATGTGAGTTGCATTTAAGATTGGTCCCATTCAACTCTACAATTCTATGATTATTAAAATATAGCATAGTTTAAAAAATACAGTGGTACCTCGGGTTACAGACGCTTCAGGTTACCGACTCTGCTAACCCAGAAATAGTACCTCGGGTTAAGAACTTTGCTTCAGGATGAGAACACAAATTGAGTGGCGGTGGCGCAGTGGCAGCGGGAGGCCCCATTAGCTAAAGTGGTAACTCAGGTTAAGAACAGTTTCAGGGTAAGAACGGACCTCCAGAACTAATTAAGTTTTTAACCCAAAGTACCACTGTAGTGCTTGCTAGTTACAAAAAACCCCTGACTCCTTGCAGTTCCTCACTGACACCTCAGTGCAGTTTAACAGAGGTGATGTCCTTTCCACACATTACCGTGTGAGCCATTGAGCCTACATCTAAAACATAATGTGTGATGGCAACAAATAAACTTGTTTCAAATGGGTGCCTTCCACGGAGAACTGTGATTGGCTCCCTGTAGACCATGTACTTAGTGGCAAATGTGCTTTGTGTGCAAAACAGTCCTAAATCATCTCACAGAGCTACCTAAAGCATCTACCACATTTACCATAAAACATCCGTAATAGTGAAGATTAGAACCATAGAATTGTTGAGTTGGGGGGTTTGACCCCGAGGGTTATTTCGTCCAACCCCCTGCAATGCAGGAATGTCAACACATGGTCCCCCCCCCTATTTTGAAACCGTACAGGACCCTCCTTAGCTTTGCAAGTGTGCTAGCAGTTTTATTGCTGTTGTTTACTGGTAAATTAATTTGGTTCAGTGCTGGCCATTTCTTCTGTACTTTATGACTTTTTAATTTTATGATGTTTTAATGATTTATTGTACATCAGCATAATGTATTTTAAATAAATAAATAAATAAATAAATAAATAAAAATTAACTGGTGGTTTATAAATGCCAGACACACATTTCTTAACCCATTTGTTGGATATAATTTGTGACTAGAAATGTTGCCCTGGGTTTTCCATTGTCCTTTCTGGCAGAAGTCTCAGGTTTAGGTTCCTATTGCTTCCTAGGGACAGATTCCAGTAGAGTAGCCCAGCATGGTTCCTTAGGGGCAAATAGAACAAAAGCAAACTGGAGTTTGCTGGCTGATTTGCCCATTTCCTTTGGCTTGACTAGAAGCTCAGGTTGGTTAAATAAGCACCCCTTTTTGCAGGGCAAATGTCTAAGCAATGATTTCAGTTGAAACAAAGTATGGAATTCCATTTGTCAAATTATCTGTTTGATGTCAGGAAAAGGGGGTTATTGTGAAGTTTCAGAGTGCTGATCCTGCTGAGGTAATGGTTCTTAGGAGGTCAGCAGTCTCCCTTTCACTTCCTTAATCTCATCTGCTGATGCTTCATGGCCCATCTGCAGGTAGCTTGCCTAATACTTAGCATCTGTGAACCAACTTTCCAAGGAAATGGCTCGCCTGGATGGGGTGCACATGTCAAATGTCAGTTGAGAAGAGGCTGCTCATTAGGGAACAGGCAGCTTAAACCTGACACTGATACAAATGGTCAGATGTTAGTTACAGTTTGATTTTTCCAGCAGCCCTGGCTTGGAATTTCCGCTCACCTCTTTGTAATCATATTCCCTCTCTCAGAGGAACCAGGATCTGTAAATTAGGTCAAGCGAAGTCAGATACAAAGCCTGAGCAATAAGCTACCTTTCTTTTCAGGCCTTCACAGTTGGCAGGGAGATGAATTTTTCTGCTCTGGAGAAAAACTAAGCAAACCCTGAAAATCTGCTGTATGTTGAAAGGTAGGCAGACCCTAGCTCAGTGGCAGAGGATTTTGTCTGCACGTTTAGTCGGAATCTCCTTTCTTGCAACTTGAAGCCACGGGTTCGGGTCCTACCCTCCGGAGCAGGAGAAAACAAGTTGGCTTTGGTGAACAAGAGTCCACTTTACCAGATGCACAAAATGTCATTGTCAGATGGCAAAAATAAAAGAGTGGGGACCAATGGCAATGAAATTCAAGAAGCCCAGTCTGAGACAGCTTAACTCGATTAAAGATGACACTCCCCTCTCAATTCCATATACAGATCCCAGCTGGAATAGCAGTGGAATCTCACTTCAAACTTGACAGCAAAGCCCCATCCTCTTCTGCATCTCAAAGCAGAAAGTTAGCTTAGGTCAAGCACAGCACACACTGTTCTGTCCTCCCAACACCTCAGCACTGCCTCCCCTCCCAGGATCTGCTGCCTGAGTGATGGTAATGGTAGGGGTTTGACCATGTTGTGGTCCAAAAGAAAGAAAGAGAGAAAGAAAGAAAGAACAAGCCAATTCTGCTCCATGTGAGGCTAGTTAAGAAACTACAACACAGCACTATGATCATTCAGTCATTCTCCGCTGCCCTTAGTACATTGATGTCTAGCATTAATTTACTAGGCAAGTCTTTCCCAATCATTGTATCTTCACATTAAGCTCCAATGGACTTTTTTTTAAAAAAACAAAACTTGTCATGTTGCTGTTAAAATCACAGGAACCCTCCCCAACCAATCCTGCTTCTCATCCCAGATGTGTGTGTGTGGCAGCTGGATATGGTGTAGGAAAAACACTTTGCGCATTTTAAGAAACATCCTCTAATCTTCTTTCTTTTAACTTCTGCCAGACTGAGGAGTACATGCACTATGCATTAATCCAATGTCTGCAGCTAGGTTGAAAGGAACCTTGTCATCACAGGGAGTAATAATGTGCATAAAGGCTGGTCTTTAAAGACCAGTGCAAGGGAAGGCAGAAGAGCAGAAAGTTTGGCCACAGAAGGTATGGCGCTAGTTTCCGGAGAGCCCAGCAGAGGCTGGCTATTTGCATTGCTCTATCTTTTATTTTTAATTGTGTTATATTCAATTGCAAACCTTGAATGGTGTGGCAGAAATGCTGCATATAAACGCAATAAACAAACAAATACCAAGAAGAAAAGCAAGAGTGATGCGGCGCTAGGAGAATGCAGGAAATCATAGAATCCTGACTCAAGCTGGCTGGTGCAGGCAGGCTATATAATGCATCATTCTGATCCAGTAGAACAGACACTTAATAATATGGGCAGAGGCGCCATCTTGGACTGAAGATTGGAGGGGTCCACAGGTGCACTGGGCACCTGTGACGTCACAAGCGCGACGTGAGCACATTGTTCGGAAGAGGCCTTGCCCTGCACCACGCAGCTTCAATTCAGTTAAACTAAGCCCTTTCCAGCCCCAGGAGGAGCATGGGGAATGTTTGCGTGACACATCTGCACACTGTCGTGGCACACAGTTTGGAAAGCTCTGGTGTAGACAGTATTGAGCTAGATGGACCAATGTTCTGATTCAGCATAAGGCAGCTTCCTATCTTCCTAGGTTGATTGTTCCAACTAGACTGAAGCTCAGCGGCATAATATTGAAAGTAAACCCTTTACAGAAATGGTATCAGTTGGGTTAAGTAAAGGAAACGGGTTCCTTTTCAAGCCACCTATTGCTGCAGAAAGAATAAGGAGGCATATTTTAAATGAAATGCAGTTGCAAAAATCTTCACCCCACTGGACTTGGTCCCCCTCCAAACTGAGAATAACTTTTGGGCTGGAACACACTTCACCAGCAAACCTATATGGAAATTCATCCCCTGGTGCTGACATCAGTGGCGTAGCGTGGGGGTGCCAGGGGTGCCGGCCGCACCGGGCGCAACATCTGGGGGGGGCGCTCGCTGCCTCCGGAGTCGCCGAAGAGCCTCGGGCGCAGGCTGTAGCGGAGCCGCATGTCTCGCGGAACCGACGAGCTGTGCGCGCGTCCGGGCTGAAGGCGCCCGGCAGGCAGCGGCTCTCAGCGCTCGCCGCGGAGGACGCGCCAGGCAGCCCCTCCTCACAGCCCCGCCTCCGCCGGTGCTGCTGCAGCTGCTGGGCCGTTGCATTTTCCTCGCCTCTCTGCCCCCCTCCTCCTCCGGGCAAGCGGCGTCGTTTGGGCGGCAGCGCCAGCGGCAACTCGCAGGTTAGGAGTTAGGGGGGGCGCAAATTACTTGCCTTGCCCCGGGTTAGGGGGCGCAAATTACTTGCGTAGCCCCGGGTGCTGACAACTCACGCTACGCCGCTGGCTGACATTTACGCCTAACCACATAAGGAAGTAGCATGGCTGTTACTCTTATGTTTCCTGGGTTGGATCCTACTTAAAAGCCAAGTGTGCAGAAACAGGTACCACTGCCTTGAACGCAGTTCTCAGATTTCTGTAAAAGGGGATGCATGACCCTCACAAAAGAATAGTTTTTGAAGCAAGGCCTCCTTTGCAGCTGCCTGCAATTTTATTCCTACTATTTGGCCAGATAGTTCCTTGTAGGTCCACATCACAAGCATACATGGAAATTGGGGGCTAGGGCAGAGGAAAAGTGAGAGGCAGAGCACATTCCATTTTCTTTGTAATGGTACTAGAGAAGACAAAAAGCAGCCCCAAGTTTTATTGCTCTGTTAAAAACACCACTGTGAAGATTCCAATTACAGCAACGCAGCCTATTCATTCTTCAGCTCTTTGCTATTTTGCAGGGAGGTGGTAGGTTTTAAGAAAGGAATGATAGTCCCTTACAAATGGCTATTTGTTCATGAAGTTCTCATAGGTGGCCTCCTGCATTGTGATTGATTGATTGATTGATTGATGGCTTGCTTTTCACATATATCTCAAGACAATCTACAGACAAAACCATAAAACAGCTCAAGTTGTTTTAAAAACAGGTTTTTTTTAAAAAAAGATAGAAAGCAACAGAAAATGAACACCTATGGCAGGAGTGAGGAGCCTCAGGACCAGGGGACAAATGTGACCCACGCACTCAGGACTTCCCATCTGGCCCTTGGACCAATGAACGGCATGGTGGGTGGTGACCGTTGTTTTTTAAGAGCTGCAACTTTGTATTTTCTGAATAATAAAATAGTTGCTTGTTGGAAGAATTTTCTGAATAATAAAATAGCCCATGTTGGAAGAATCCTTGGAACTGTAGTGGGGTTGCGGGGAGAGAAGCAGCATATGAGAAACTGAAGATACCAAGAAAAGAGGGCGGAGAATTAATCATGAAAGAAACACATTGCATGTTGACCTTCAACATGACCTTTACTAGGTAGCAAAGCGTGAAAAGGCAGCATTAATTTTAAAAGTTTAATAAACATGCTGCAAGTAATTAGCACATTCCACAAGGAGCCACAACACTTGAACTTTATTACAAGTTAGATTGCAATTTAAAATGTAATAGAAGCAAGGTTTTCAATTTAATGTGTGCACAGAGCAGATCTTAATTGACTGCATTTATATTTTCCAATAAGGGCACTTCTAGCCACACACCTTTTGTGAATGACAGCAGGCATTTGATACCTGCACTCCAGGTGGGTACAGTGGTACCTTGGTTTTTGAACACAATCCATGCCGGAAGACCGTTTGACTTCCGAAACGTTCAAAATCTGAGGCGCAAAGGGCGGTCTGCAAATGCAATGGAGAAAATTGGGGGGGGGGGACTTAGCGGAAGCTGTTCAACTTCCAAGGCACGTTTGAAAACAGAAGCATTTACTTCGGGTTTTTGGCATTTGAAAACCAAAACGTTCGGCTTCCGAGATGTTCGAAAACTGAGGTACCACTTTATCAGTGATAGCAGCAGAGCAATTCTATGCATGAAAATGGAGAATAAAGTCATCTGCATTCAATGGGAACTACTCCTAGGTCAGCACACATCAGATTTCAATGTTGGTGCATGCCTACACTAAAAACCTTAATTGATTTCATACCAGTTTATCTGACATGGCCTCTTCTGCAAGAATCCTAAAGCTGCAATACTGTTGGAAATTATGCCAGAGATATCTCTCTCACAAAATTATAACTCCCAGAGTTATCGACAGGGAAGAACCAAGACAGATAAAGTGATAAAAATGTACCATAGAAACCCAGCTGAAATTCAAGCACTTTGGGTTAAACTTTGCGAGCAAATTTCAAGAATATCCAGTTTGGGTGTGTGGGTGTGTGTCTTTAAAAAGCGGAAATCTTGGCTTTATGTAGATTTTATAATGGAGCTATTCAGTTCCATTTCCTTTACAGAAACAGTCTTTTATTGTGAGTCACAATCTTTCTGCAATTTGAAATGATTCTGGTAGTTATTTTACTCAAATCAATTTAGTTTCATTACTTTGAGAATGTGCTCAAAGGCAGTAAGACATTCTCTCCCGCCAGATGCTTTACTTACAGGTGATTTACATGAGAAAAAAGTGCACGGAATAATCAACACTTACATTCTTAACATTATTTGAAGACGTCTGCTCATTCATTTTTAGTTTTTTTCAATATATTTATAAAGCTCATTTTGATTTTAGTATACGAACATATGAGTCTCATTAGCTTAATGATGTACTTAGTTATTCTTCATCAAAATGCTGGCATATGAGTTTCTTTAACTTCAGCAAAAGGCTAGATGAACTGCTTTAAAACATATACACACACATGCAAAACTACTGGATTTGTAATTGACATAAGAAATGACCTTAAAAAATTAGATACCAATAACCGGATCTATAATTTTGTCCTTGATAGTTATTTCTTTTTTGGACCAAGGAATTGAAACTTCAGCAATGGGATGGTTGAAAACCATTTTTAAAATATGCTGAGCCCAATCATCCAATAGTTCTACAGTATTTTACAATCCATTCTCATCCCACCCACTCCCAGTAGCACCATGTGCTTGGCAGGTATAAACCTAGAACACAGAATGGCTCCCATTCAAGAACAATCTTGGCTGTGAATCCTGGAAGACCTGTTCCTTGCCCTGTTCCTTGCCCTGGCCTGGGAGAGTGGGGGGTCCTGGCCTGGGAGAGTGGGGGGTCCTACTGACTCTAGCTTTGGCTCTGACTCTCGTTTTTTGTATCTTCATTTTAGATCTTGTAATTTAGATCTTGAAAATTGTTCAGTGGTAGGGCCAGCCCTGCAGACAAGTATTGCGTATGTAATGTCAAAGGAAATGTATGTGAGTTTGTAGGGGTATAGACCTAGATAAAGTAATATGCACACAATGTCATTCCTTGCTCCAAAGCTGAAAAGTGCAATGCTAAAATTAACGGCTATCAAATATGACTCAGTAGCATACAGCATCTATATCCTATGATGGGGCAGTACAGGAAATAAGTCTATTAGTGGAGGAAGAGGATGTGTAACAGGAAACACCTTGCTAGTCAGCGATACAGGAAATTTTAAGAGACTAATTGCTGTGCGTCAAATAGTACATTACCATTTTGTGCATTTAACTCCATATACAATATAGAAACATGCAGCATATAATCCATGTGCTATATAGACACTATGAGATAATTTTGAGGTCTCTGAGATTCTCAAAAACTTACAGTGGTACCTTGGGTTAAGAACTTAATTCGTTCTGGAGGTCTGTTCTTAACCTGAAACTGTTCTTAACCTGAAGCACCACTTTAGCTAATGGGGCCTCCCACTGCCGCTGCGTGATTTCTGTTCTCATCCTGAAGCAAAGTTCTTAACCCGAGGTAATAGTTCTGGGTTAGCAGTGTATGTAACCTGAAGCATATGTAACCTGAAGCGTATGTAACCCAAGGTACCACTGTACCAGAATTCATTCTCTCTCTCTCTCTCTCTCTCTCTCTCTCTCTCTCTCTCTCTCTCTCTTTCTGTGTGTGTGTGTGTGTTAAAATGTTTCATTCTGATACTTGGAGGCCAGTTTAGGAAACCACAAGGCTTTCTGGGCTACTACACTCCTTCCTGAAGAATTGAAAGGAGGCTGGAGGAGAGGGCTGGGGGGGGGGGAACCTGTGACCACCCAGATGATGTTGTAGCCCAACTCCAACAGCATGGTCCATGGGGATTCTAGCTCAACAACATCTGACTTAAAGGCTTAGAATACCACAAGTAGCTAGTGTTTGGAATATGGGAACCACCTTAGGATACTATCATTACTGCCTGAGCACAGTATGCTCCCCACCTCCACCCCCGCCGCCCTCAACCACCTTCCTTACTGCTGCATCTGGATTTTGTTTTTATTGACAAGGATCAGTGAAGGAACTGGAGCAGAAATAGGGCAGATCAAGGGCTAGGTGCTTGAAAGCAAAGGGAAAGGGAAAGGTTTAAGAGGCAGAGCGGACAAGGTTGTTGCAAAGCTAGAGCGGCATGGTGGAATGCAGAAGACACAAAACAGAAGAAAGAAAACTATAAAGGTGACTGAACAGGGGTTGGATAAAAGAGGAGGCCAGGCCATAGCCTATGCTGTAGGAGTAGCTGCATAAAAACACCGCCACTAGAAGGCAGTCCTCATGGCAAATTATACACATGACCCAGGTTCCCCCACTGACTGATGAGGAAAAAACGACCCATCCAAGAGTGCACAGACATTACTCAAGACTGCTTGCATCCATTAAAATCACAACCTCACAATAAAATCACAACATCAGTAAAATACATTAGAGAAATGTATGGTAGGGGTTTTTTACACACACACACACACACACACACACCTGGGCATTATGTACCTGAAAATAATAATAGTTTAATAATACTTTATTACTTGTACCCTGCCCATCTGACTGGGTTGCTCCAGCCACTTTGGGAGGCTTCCAACAGAATATAAAACAGTAGACATTAAAAGCTTCCTGATGCAAAGCTGCTTTCAAATGACTATGGAAGATCAGGACTTCCGGGGTTGGCGCGATCCGGGAATGGCGGATTCCCTCCGAGCTCCGGAGGGAATCGGCTCAGCAGGGGACGGGTCTTTGCCGTGCCGGCGACACGGGGACCCTTAAAACCGCAGGCGCGGAAGCCTGCGGACTGAAGACTCGGTGGGTGCCTTAAGCGCCCCCCCTGATTCGCGAAGAGCCTTTTTAAAGGCTGCGGAGGGGATACGGGGGGGTGGCGCGGCACCGAGAGTCCATCGCTACCTCTGCTGAGCGAAGCCGCGAGCCATGACCGAAGAGCGCTGACTTCCTTCCTTGAAATTCGGCTGAAAAAACAACCCGTGAGTAAATTGGACTTGGATTTTAAGAAATTTATCCACTGAATTTGAGACGATCGGGGGATGCGCTAAAGGGAAGTCCGCGCCCCCACTTTGTAGACGATCCAGAGCAACGATAAAAGAACTAAGCTGGAGTGCCTACCCTGTAAAGGGTGAGTTTTAAAAAAAAAGACAGTAACTTCTAAGATTTGGAAATTTGGGAAATTTTGAGCAGGAGAGAGGAGTGTTGGATGCTTTGTGTTTTGTTGTAAACAACCCCCCTCCCGGGCCCGGGAGCGTCCTGCTTTGGAGCTTGTTTAAGAAGTGCAGAGTTTGACAGCTGTCAAAGCTGTCAAACGGACTGTGAATAGTGGAAAAATTGCTACCTAAGTTACCTCTGGATTAAAAAGAGTTACAATTGAATTAAAATTGTTGGAAATAAAGAAACAATAACAAGACAAAGAACTGTTGGAGAAAAGAATACTAACTAACCAGATTCCCTCTAGGGGGAATTCTGTGGAATTACAATGGCTGTGGATGGAAAGATACTGGGAGAAATCGAAAGGATGTTTTATTTGGTTGGAAATTTACAAGAGCAGACTACGGCTATGAGTGAACAATTGATGACCTTGACTTCTGAAACAAGTAGCTCTGCTGAATGTAACAAGGACCTTAATGAGAAAGAATCCACAGCTGCAAAAGAAGAGGAGAAGACAAAACAAGAAAGAGAAGAAGTGATGTGTGAAAACACTGATCAGAAGCTGACGCCTATGGAATATAAACAAGGAGACTATTGGAGCAAACCTACCATAAATCTACGAAAGATGCAGAAGATGAAAGTGGAGGCCCTGGGAGTTTATGAAATTAAGGAATTTAAAATAAAGAAATATAATTGGGGCCTCCACATAGACTCTGACTTTGATTACCTCCAAGATTCAGGCCTTGTGGAAGTTCTTCAGCAGTTGTTGGCAAATATGGGAAGAGACTTTGGACTGACTGTGAAAGAACTCTTTCGAGACGTGATGACCGGCATAAAGGATTACCAACAAGACCGGCGGAGAGGGACTGAAAGAGACTTGAGAGCCTCGGACGTGAGGAACCCGGGCTAAAAACCGTTATTTTGGACATGTTTCTGGAAGGGACGCAAACCGGGGATGGGAGGGAGGGAAAAATCAAGTTTTAACAACACTCAAGATTATGCGATTTGGTTAATAAGATTATTATTCAAGATAAAATGGGAAATCGATGGAAGGGAACTGAGGTCCAACTTAGAAAAAAAATTAATTTTGTTTTCTTTTTTATATAAAGAACTAATATCAAGATGGATAAGAAAATGCTAAATTGCTGATATAAATTTGGGAATAGGGATGCAAGGGAGGGGGTGGGGGGAAGTCAACGACCAGGGTTAGAAAATAACATTTTTTGAAAGTATATATGTTTGCAGTTGTTGTTTGCTTTTTCTTTGTTTATTTGTTTGTCTTTGTGTTTG
Organism: Podarcis vaucheri; assembly: GCF_965113315.1. Lineage (NCBI taxonomy): Eukaryota > Metazoa > Chordata > Lepidosauria > Squamata > Lacertidae > Podarcis > Podarcis vaucheri. The sequence goes on along the minus strand of NC_138760.1, from coordinate 84,504,690 downwards.
TCTATATAAAATGTGAAAACCCAATAAAAATTTTATTAAAAAAAAACAAATGACTATGGAAGATCATATAATTGTTTTCTCTTTGTCAACTGATGGGAGGGCGTTCCACAGGGTGGGCACCACTACCGAGAAGGCCCTCTGCCTGGTTCCTTGTAGCTTCACTTCTTAGAGTGTGGGAACCGGCAGAAGGCCCATGGAGGTGGATCTCAGTGTCCAGGCTGAACGATGGGGATGGAGACACGCAAAAGCCTGCTGGAACAGAAAAGTCTTCACTAGCCAATGGCAAACAGTGAGAGATGACTCACCAAAACCTTATAGTACAAAGTGTTTGAATAATGTGGGTACAGTTTTAAATATCATTACCCCATAAACACAAACTACCCAAAAGAGTGACAGTGAAAATCATGGCAGTGCACATGGTGAACACCACGCTCTTGGGCAGATGAATCACCTACTTATAGTATCTCCATCTTGCCTGGACTGAGCTTCAGTTTACTGGCCTCATTGAGTTCATTATTGTGGTCAGGCAGTGATGTAGCACTTCTACCATTTCACCTTAATTTGACAGAAAGGAAAAGTTGGGTGCCACCTGTACACTGATGACATCTCACCCCAAGGCTCAGGAAGATTTCATGCATTGATCTTGTGCAAGTGTTAGATACCATGAGGAAAAGAACTGAAGCCCACAAGTCCCCCTAGCATAAATGCCAAGAAGTCAAGCAGTGGTCCTCTTGAACCCTTTCTGGAATCAGCCATTTGGGTGCCTCCAGCTGACCAGGGCAAGCATTAGAGCACTGCATTGCAGTGGTTGCATTAATGCTTGCCCCAGTCAGCTTATGCAGAAGGATACCATGGTTTATGGTACTGAAAGCCACTGAGAGGTCTAGGATAATCAACAAGATCACACTTGCCCTTCCTTTGCCCTGGCATAGGCCATCCGTCAGAGCTGCCATAGCAGCCCCAGTGCCAAAATCAGGCTTGAATTCCAGTTGAAATAAATCTAGAAACTCAGTTTCATCTCAGAGTGCTTGGAATTGTATAGCAATTGCCTCCTTTTTGTATCCTCCTTTCTTTCATTAGTCATCCTTAAATATCTTGTTACTGGCACTGTGTGCAGAAGTCAATATTCCTGTTTACTTTTAGTCTGGGAAACTCATCTCATAGAGAACACTCATTAAGCATGTTAACAGAACCTTGTCTTGAATGTTACTTGAGACTGTTAGAGATTAAAGGAGACCAGTCATAATGGTCTGAAATCTTTCACTCTGCCAGCAGAAGCCAATCCTTCTGGGAAAAGGAGGTTTGTGGATTCACTGGGATAGATGGATCAAACAAGGCATTTCCTGGAGGTAATTTACAGGTTTTGTTTTTTAATACCAATGTATAAAAATGTTTTAGTCGTCAGGTCAAAATGAAGACCATAAACTTTTACATCTAACAGTGTCATACTTAAATAATGAAAGATAAATCATGAGACGAGAGCATGTGTCCAATCATCCATTTTATTTTTTGCCTCGCCTACACCTTTATGTGTCCATCCAAAAACCAAAAGGGAAGGGAGTCCTGAAAGATTTTTCTGAATACCCTTTTTTTGCTAGGAACTGCATTCGAGAACACCTTTCTCCTGCTATGAGGAGGAAGTGCTTTTGTGATATCAACAGGCATTGTACAAGTCTACTCTCCAATCTATTTGCACCAGATTCACTTGAATCCCATGTCAAATCAGGACTTTGACCAAATTGGGCAGAGACAGCCCTGAATCACTGCAAGTTGGACTGGGCTGTGTATGTCTGGCTCATATTATAATAATAATAATTAATAATAATAATTTATTATTTATACCCCGCCCATCTGGCTGGGCCTCCCCAGCCACTCTGGGTGGCTTCCATAAAAACCAAAAATACAATAAAATATCACACGTTAAAAACTTCCCTGAACAGGGCTGCCTTAAGATGTCTCCTGAATGTCAGGTAGTTGTTTATCGCTTTGACATCTGCTGGAAGGGCGTTCCACAGGGCGGGCGCCACTACCGAGAAGGCCCTCTGCCTGGTTCCCTGTAGCTTTGCTTCTCGCAATGAGGGAACCGCCAGAAGGCCCTCAGCGCTGGACCTCAGCGTCCGGGCAGAATGATGGGGGTGGAGACGTTCCTTCAGGTATACAGGTATATTGTTGAAACAGGTGCCTTTTCAATGTTTGGTTGCTGCTGTCTTTCCATATTTTTGTGTTTTTTTACTGTTTTTTTCAACATTCGCTTTCTGACACCTCCCTTCACATAGGAACAGAAATTTATTGCTGTCATCCCAGTGACTCGCCCTTTTAAGGCAAGGACCTTTCCCATCCCAAACAACTAGCTTGCTGCCTGCCTCCCACTGCTGGATGGTTCCCTGCAAAAATGTTCGTCCAGTTGTAAAGCTCTTTGCTCTTTCTGTGCTCTCCCCTATACATATTTCTGGTACCAGCACTGTTTTTAAGTGCGAATATATATTATCTTCACTGAAAACTAGCAGCTCTGCATTAGTACAAATAAGTAAGCATTTTGCACAGATTAAAAGTGCACTCATACATTTTGATTCGGAAGTGAAAAAAGAGAAACAAATAAAAAATTAAGAAAAGCTTTAATACAGAATTGGCAGTTGAACTGTGTTTTATTGGTCCTTTGTGACTCACTGATTAAGATATTTCCTCTGCACTGGGAGCTGTGAGTGAGATAAAGATCACCTGTTGCTGAGTAGGAGCATGGCCTTTCCTCTTCATTTGTTGACATTAGATAAACCAGAGAGAAGTGACCTGATGATAAGCTAGCCATTGTGCCTGCTCTCCTTTAAATAATTGCTATTTGATATTCCTGAGACACCTACCGGGGCTCAAAATAGCTTCCCTTTTCCCTTAGAATGCCACTGAGTGAAAGCTTCCACACAATGACTGGATTAATTTCCTCTATATCTAATGAAATGTTAGAAATGCAAAACAAATTACCCAGTCTAACCTATTAAGATGATAACAAATAGAATCTCATTAGTATGTTTCAATGGTGATTTAAAAGCCCAAAATGAATTAAATGGCATTTAAGAATTAGACAGCAATTAGGTTCAATATCCTCCACATCTGTTTTATCACACATGTGGTGACACAGCACAATGAAATATTCATTCAAGTCACAGCTCTTTAGTTGATGGAGAATGGTAGCTATCATCATTTCAATATCTACTCCCAGGCTACTTCATTTGCAGCTAGGAGTCAGTGAGTTCTTCAGTGAATTGTGTCTTTTCCAGCTGTATAGAGATACGGTTGACAACTGAGGAGAAACTATGTCACGCTATAGCATTTAATAATGGGTCTTCTCATATTCCATTGAGATGTAATGTGCCCTAGCGAAGGGTGCAGAAGCTTCCAGCCGTGCTGTGGCCTAGTCTTCTAGAACAAAGATGGGGAAGTTGTAGATCTCCCCAAGTTGCTGGCTAGGCCTAACAGGAGTCAAAGCCCAACATCTAGAGAGCTACAGATTCCTCACCCCTCTTCTGGAAGAACAGGCCACTGCTTCCTTCACAGATTCTGCAGGCCTTCTACTTGTAGGTGGTGGCAGCACTCACCGCCACTTAGATTCTACTCAAGGTGCTGGTGTTTGAACCCTTCCATGGTGTGCAACCTCCTGCACATCCTTAGGAATAGCAAGCCAGGTCCTGCTTACTGAAACTTACCTTGATCTTGACTGCAATTCAAGCAAGTGCCAAATGGGGCACAACTACACAGCCAAAAAATGCACTCTCCTGCCCCTAAGCCCACCGTGCTGCCTGCTCCTTCCAATTCCAGTTGTGTGGTTCCTGCAATTGTGGCCTTTCACAGTTTTGCCCATCACTGTTTCCCCCCCACACACACACACACCCTAATTGTCTTTATTTTTCTGAATATTCTGTTGCAGTGTTTGTGTTTGTATACTTTTTACTGAGTTGTTATTTTGTTGTTTTAGAAAGTTGTGGATATATGGAACTTTTTGAAAGCCCTCCTGGGATATGAATAGGCAAAATAAATAACAAATTTGTCTTTCCTGCACAAATCCTGGTTCCTTTCCATCTTTCTCGGTCCATTTTTAATATAACCACCATCAACTTATTATCTATTCCCCAGCCACTCTGGGTGGCTTCCAACAAAAGATTAAAAATACATTAAAACATCAGTCATTAAAAACTTCCCTTAACAGGGCTGTCTTCAGAAGTCTTCTAAACATCAGATAGTTGTTTAATTCTTTGACATCTCATGGGAGGGTTTCCACATGGCAGACACCACTACCAAGAAGGCCCTCTACCTGGTTCCCTGTAACTTCACTTCTCGCAATGAGGGAACCGCCAGAAGGCCCTCGGAGCTGGACCTCAGGGTCCAGACTGAAAGATGGGGGTGGAGAAGCTCCTTCATGCATACTGGACTGAGGCTGTTTAGGGTTTTAAAGGTCAGCACCAACACTTTGAATTGTGCCTGGAAACATACTGGGAGCCAATGTAGGCCTTTTAAGACCGGTGTTATGTGGTCTCGGCGGCCATTCCCAGTCACCAGTCTAGCTGCCGCATTCTGGATTAATACACTATTTCACTCCCATTGTTCCAAGTGGACTGCAGTGGATTTCCTTTTCTTATCACACCTTCACATATATGTGTAGAACAGTCAGCTTTGCTCAGTACCAAACAAGGGCACATGCTAATAATAATAATAATAATTTATTTATACCCCACCCATCTGGGTATAAATTATACCCATTATGCTATATTTATACTTTCAAGTTATCTGCAATGACACCCATCAGTCTACTTTTGTCATCTACAGTACACCTGTCTTGCACTGCAATCCTTTACCACCAGGCAGTAAGCTCCATTGAATTCAGCTGAGCTAACTCCTGAGTAGAAATGTATAGGATTGTATTGTTAATCCTTGGCATAGGATTGGGAGTGAAAGGGGGCAACTTCTTAGATCTGATCTGTATTTCTTTTTTAGAGTTATTCTGAATCAATGGGCTGCATGCAGTATAAATTATTCAGTACCATATTGTTCAGTGACAGATGAAGAATTAGTGAATCATTTATATGTGATCTAGAAACTGATTTAATAATAGAGACATTTGTTCAATTAATTGATTCAGCATAAATGGAGGAAATATTCATTGGATCCATTATTTGTCATTAGTATCAAAGTGTACCTAATTATTTTAATCCATGCTTTGGTATGGAAAGAACATAGCAAACTACCAAGTAGAGCTGCAGCTTTTTATTCAGGGCACACTGAATATCAAACCATCTTGAGAACAAACAAACAAAAATGCAGTTAGAATCAATACATCTTGATTTTTACATTGTCATCCCTCACCCCTTATTATGGTAGTCAAGAGAACTTAATGAAGAGGTTTGGAGGCTTTGACCAGTAGCAGTGCATGAGTGAAACTCAGTGGTCACTGAAGTGTAGGTGTGTTCCCACAAGGCAAGACACAGTGATAACAGCAAGAACCTTTATTGAACTAACAGAACTGGACAACAGGGGCAAAGCAACTGCTTATACACATTTCTGAAGGCCTAGGCCACTCCCACTCCCAATGTTATTGGCTGTCTCAACTTCCAAGGTGCAAATCATGACTCGGTGTTTAAGGACCAATGGCAGAGGCCCAAATCCTGAAATTTTCTGTCATTGGATATCATGTATCAAATCAGAACACAGGGGCTCAGAATCCTTAGTCCAAACTCAAGCTCAGGCAAACACAGACTACTGAATACGCAACAGTCACCAAACCACAATTTCTTCAACAGTTCCCAAGAAACAGGACTCAGACAAAGGACGGAGCAGGCACACAATTTAAAGCATATTTATGGACTGCTATTGTCCATTCCTAGACAGCATCTTAAAAAGCAGAGACATCACCTTGCCAACAAAAGTCCGCATAGTTAAAGCTATGGTTTTCCCAGTAGTGATGTATGGAAGTGAGAACTGGCCCATAAAGAAGGCTGATCGCCGAAGAATTGATGCTTTTGAATTATGGTGCTGGAGGAGACTCCTGAGGGTCCCATGGACTGCAAGAAGATCAGACCTCTCCATTCTTAAGGAAATCAGCCCTGGATGCTCACTGGAAGGACAGATCCTGAAGCTGAGGCTCCAGTACTTTGGCCACCTCACGAGAAGAGAAGACTCCCTGGAAAAGACCCTGATGTTGGGAAAGATGGAGGGCACAAGGAGAAGGGGACGACAGAGGACGAGATGGTTGGATAGTGTTCTCGAAGCTACCAGCATGAGTTTGACCAAACTGCGGGAGGCAGTGGAAGACAGGAGTGCCTGGCGTGCTCTGGTCCATGGGGTCACGAAGAGTCGGACACGACTAAACGACTAAACAACAACAATTGTCCATTCTGCAGTTACTCATGTTGATGATCCTTCCTTATACCTCCTCCATGAAGAACAGTGGCTAATATCTGTGCATTGCTGTGCTACACTGTGGAACACAGAAATGTAGGCGGGTTCATTATACTGTGTCAGGCCACTGGCTCATCTAGCTCAGTATTGTCTACACGGACTGGCAGAAGTTTTCTAGGATTTCATACAGACCTTCTTAGTCTTACGTGGAGATGCCGGGGGTTGAACCCAGGACCTTTTGCATGAGATGCTGAGCTATACCCCTTCCCTGTAAATATACTTACTGCAAGGCTGTGTATACATTACCAGTGTAAATCACAGCTAGGTAATTCCTTTTCACAATTTGAATCTAAGCCAGTTGGGGGTGGGGATGCATCGAAATGCAATATTTCATAAGGAATGACAGGAAAGTCCATGTGACTGGTAAAAGCCTCATTCTAGTCCTGCTGCCAACTCAGCCTACAGTCACATGGGATGCAGGTGAGTTAAAGAGAATATATAAGTATATCAAGGAACTCTGCCAGCCTGAGCTTTAGCTTTCTCACAGATTGCACCATTTCCTTGGGCTCAAATCCTGAGAGCTTCTCTGGGTTTTGTCCTTTGTCAGTCCCGAGAGCCCTTTTTAAAAAGAAGCAGCCTTTGATGCTTGTGTACTTTAAATCCTCAGGAAAACTATCACCAACTTTTTGCAAGTTTTCCGTTGTTTTTAAATATTTAATAGAGTGCACAAAAGTGTTTGTTTTTTCAAGACTGATTCTGCAGCATGTTAACATGCACTTTCCTCCTGAATGTACCCTTCTTTTGAGATCTCTCATTCTGTTTGTGTGCATGTTTTAAACGACCTTTAAAAAGCATTTTCCTGCATTGGCTCATCAGAAATAAATGTTCCCTGGGCATTACAAAGCTTGGCCTGTGTGGTATACACAAAAATGAAAAGAACAGCAGAGTTCACCTTGCAAACTCTTTGTTGTTTGCAGGGGGACTTGAGCGCAACCTGTGACCAGGGAAGAGTGTGTCTGCCCTTCCACAGTGTTCTTGACAAAACTAGACAAGGGCTAACTGTGCAAGCCACTCAGGAGAAATGTAACAGATCAGGTGTAAGGGCCTGTGTCTTGAGGACCATCTCAATGCTCATTCTTCCGCAATCTGCATTGGGTGGTCATAAAACCCTACTTACTATTTGGCAGGATGCTGCTGATGGCCAAGCTCCAAGGGAGCTTGCTTCCCCTCTCCCTGCCATAAAGCATGCTGTGCTGCAACTGCCAGTTGCCCTGGGACACCAGAGCTAAGGGAATTTTGCTCTGGCTCCAGGCAAGGAAAGACTAACCAGGCCAGGAAAGGGACAGCTGCAAACAGCTTGCCCTGCTCCCCCAGAACACTTGGCTCCACTGCATGCTTTGCTCTCCCCTCCCCCATTCCCTTTTCCTTTTGTGTTCTGTCTATTAGGAGGAGGAAGAGGAAAGGCCTCAAAATGGCACTGCGAATGTACTTGTAAAATTATAATAGAATGTCCTTATAGTGAAACATCCAACTTGTTTCAGTAGCAGCTCGTCCACAGTCCCCTTGTCCTGTACCTAGAAAGCATGGGTCTGAGTGGTTTTCCATGTGTTCCAGGCCTTCTAGGCACAAGTCTGAGTGCCCTGCTGCCTTCCCTCTGAAAAACCATTGGGGAAAGCAGAAGTGTGTCATCGTAGGCCATTCTTGAGGGGCACTTTCCAAGGATACCATTTTCCTATTAAGGCAACATCTGAATAGGGTGTTGCTTGGAATGTATTGTTTACTACAAATAGCAGCTACAGAATCAAAGAGGAGGTGGGGTTTCTTTTCATCAGGGAAACATTGTGGGCAGGAAAAGCAAACCCCCTTGCCCCACATGTCAGAGACTTGATCTGGATCAGAGCCCCAAGTAGCGGCTTTCTGTGGGGAAAGTGGCAAATTCGAAGCTTACTTTTACAAATATGTGTGCTTAAGAGGATGGCCCTGATTCAGAAATCATATATATTCCCTTCACCACATATTTGGGGGGAGGAGAGAGAGAGAGAGAGAGAGAGAGAGAGAGAGAGAGAGAGGGAGGGAGAGGGAGGGAGGGAGGGAGGGAGAATGTCTCAGAGCATGGAATGCAGTTTAAACAATACAGAAATCCCAGCCTCTCAGTTCTTTCCACATTTTAGCAATACTTCCACCTGTCAAACCACCACTTGACATCTCTTTTAACTAGCCTCTTAACTGAAATGCTATTATACTCCAATTTAGTATTACTTTAGCAATTAAGATGTAAAAAGCAGCACAAATCCAGGTCACTGCTGCTAAGCCCATCTATATACCAAATGCCAAGGAAAGGGAAAATACCAGTGAGATTACTGAGAGAAAAATCCTTCAAAGTGCTTGAAGAAAAGGATTGTAATCTAAGGTCTGTACATTCTGCCAAAAAGCAACAACAACAACTCCAAAAAGAGCTGATTTCAGTGTGACTACACACCAGCTCTAAGATGGAATACAGAGATTCTGTTAACTTCAAATGCCACTTTTAAAATACATTTTGACATCATTGGGACCTTTCTATATTCTATTCCAGACTCAGTTCTGTAAGTGCCCTTTCTAAAAGTAGCCACCGCCCCAAGAGGTTGGTATCAGCAGACTTGAGGCAACCCTGATGTTTGACGAAGTACAGAAGAATTTTTATGTTGTGAAGGGCCCTGTGATCTGGGGATGATGGATGGTATACAAATGTAATCAGTAAAATTTATTAATAAAGGTAGGAAACCTCTTCCTCCACCACAAAAAAGGTAGCCCAATGTGTACTGAACGTGCTTAGTTAGTATGGGATGATGGCTGATTTTGGGGGGCAGGGAAATGGAGAAGCTGGGAAAGGAGGTCAAAGGAAGGGACTTGTAGATTCATTCCCTCTTGCCAGTGAGCACCCACCATTCCCTGGCTCTCTCAACAGCTGACACCATCCATTCTCTCACCCTGGACAGATTCCTGCATGTAAAGGGAAAGTATTGAAGGAACCTCCCAAACACGCTTGAAACATTTTGTTGTGGGGCCCCACTTGTTGAATTATTGGCCATCAACTATTGCGAGAGAATTCCAAAGTTATCTAAGTTCTAGCAAGTCAGGATAGTGGAGCTTCCAGCACTTGTCCATTGGAACTTGACCTTCATTCTACAAGCTGGGGAGGTAGGTGGGGGAATTCAAAAGAGAAATCCATAGAGACAGGGTTTGTGCTATAACATAGTTGCAGTGATGAATTAATGCACCATAGAGAATATTGTTCTAGGTGTTTGGGGAGGGGGCAGAGAGAAAAAAGAAATAATGATGATCACTTTAATGTTCATTTTTTCTTTGCAAAATTGCCTACAGGCTAATTCCATTATTAAACATGACTGAGTAGCTTTAATATGTTAATGATAGATTCATGTCACAGCAACCTATTTCAATAATTGGGTTTCTTTCAGCTCTCTATTGACTAATGGCACACTTATAGCAATTATTAAAATCTGTCAGAGAAGGGGGGTAACGTTCTCTCACCTCCCCATTGTTCTGACCACGTCTTTCTGTTCCCAGCTCCTTGCTTGCATCCGAATGGGAATGGAGCACAGTGCTTAGGAACAGAGAGGAAGCTGCCTTACACAGTGGTACCTCGGGTTACAGACACTTCAGGTTACAGACACGTTAGGTTACAGACTCCGCTAACCCAGAAATATTACCTCGGGTTAAGAACTTTGCTCCAGGATGAGAACAGAAATCAGGCTCCGACGGTGCAGCGACAGCAGGAGGCCCCCATTAGCTAAAGTGGTGCTTCAGGTTAAGAACAGTCTCAGGTTAAGAATGGACCTTTGGAACGAATTACTGGTAAGTTCTTAACCTGAGGTACCACTGTACAGAGTCAGACCATTGCTCCATCTACACTGACCAGCAGAGGCACTCTGAGTTTCAGACAGAGTTCTCTCCCAGTCCTACCTGGAGATGCCAGGGATTGAATCTGGGGCCTTGTGCATTCAAAGCACTAAACTGTGGCCCTTCCCTTGCTTGGATTGGCAGACTAAGGTAGTAAGGTGAAAAAGGGAGAAGCTTTAGCAGGCATGGGGGTGGGGGTGGTGAAAGGATGAAGTAACTCTCCATGCAATCCTTTTACTTTTAAAGTAAAACACACACCTGCTTTGCATATGAATGAGATGGATATGTGAATAAAGGCCCATCACTTTGTGTTTGGTCATTAAATGCTGCAAACGAAGCTCTCTAATGAATTAAGTCACCTGCAGTGAATGCTGTGGGTGGTGGAGCAATGGATTCCATTGCTGAGATGGATTCTTACTGTAGCAGGACAGAAGTTACCAAACACTCTTAAGCAGGGGTCAGCAACCTTTTTCAGCCGTAGGCCGGTCCACTGTCCCTCAGACCATGTGGTGGGCCGGACTATATTTGGGGGGGGGGGTGAACGAATTCCTATGCCCCACAAATAACCCAGAGGTGCATTTTAAATAAAAGGACACATTCTACTCATGTAAAAACATGCAGACTCTGGGACCTTCTGTGGGCCGGATTGAGAAGGCGATTGGGCTGCATCCGGCCCACGGGCCTTAGGTTGCTCTTAAGGGTATGTTCATATCAGCAGCTTTAAACATAGCCAAGTCATTTTCTTCCACTGCATTTCAACCTACATATGCATGGTATTATACATATCGGAGAGGGAGAAGGTATGTCTTGTTATCCAACAATGCATGACCTTTTTGGTCGCCCCCCCCCCACGCCCCTTCCCACAACAACTATTCAGGAAACTGTCATATGCGCGTGTGCTCTGCCTCAAATGTTCACACGATTCTTAAGTACAAAGTGAACATGGCTTAGGTTTTCTATTCAGGTTGAAGATAGCTTGATAAAAAATGCATCAAGTAGTAACATTTGTCAAGAAATTACATTCTCGATATGGATTGTGGCTAACGTCGTGTGAATGTGACTTTGAAAACTAGCAATGGGAGCACACTGGATCCAGAGTAGTGATATTGTGAACATACCCTTAATTAAACATCCTGGGGTGCTAATCCATTATTTAGATTTGAGCACTATAGACTGGCTGACTCCAAAGCAGAATGGCCAAAGTCATTAATCCTATTTCCTGTTTCTCATTCAGGGGAAATTGTCTATTGACTATGTCTTTTTGACAAGACAAAGCCCTGCTTTTCACTTAATTCCTATACTTCCTTTTTATAATATCAGAAATGACAGTTACAAGTTGCGAGTGATAAACATCTCCAAGTTTCAGAGTATATATTGGAAACGGATAAGGCTATGAACTACTTAACTACTATGAGCTACTTAATTGTTATGAGCATAAGTGTAGCAGAAGGCGATAGATATTAAGGTTGCAAACTGTAATTAATTTGATCAGTAGATCAATCAACTGGAGCCTGGATGTCAGATTAAAATTTGGTCCCTGTTTAATCAGTGGGGTTGAGATTAAAGGTCAGAGAGTCATTCAGGCTGCACAGTTGCACCAGCACCTCCTCCTCATAGTAAATTTGATTAAACAGAAGCATAAAAGCTAGATATGAAAGATAAAAAAAATTCAGAAGAAGCAGAAAGGAAAACACTGAAAGTGGAATTGTACATATGGCTTGCTTGCTTTTTATAAAAGAGTTCCTTATTAAACCACTCTAGAAACTATAGCTCTGTCAACTCCTAACAACTCTCAGGACCCTTAACAAACTACCTTTCCCATAATTCTTTGAGGGGAGCCATGGTTGTCAAAGTGGTATAACAGGGCTTTAAATGTATGTTGTGGATGTGGTCCTAGCACTAATAACCACAGAAGTAGCTGAAGGTGACCATTTTCAGAAAGGTGGCCATGTTAGTTTTTTGCAGTAAAAATAACAGTCTTGTCTTGTGGCACCTTAACAAATTCACTATGCCATACGGAGAAGTGTTGCTTCTGTGGTAAAGTTTTTATTGTAAGACTGTTACAAAGGTTTTGGTACTGAGTTGGATGCAAAGGGTTAACCCTAATGTAAAGTGATGTGGTGTCTGCTGGGAGCTATATGTGTCAGCAGGAGGCCAGAAGGTCACCTGAGTGACGGCTAAATTGACATTTGTAATAGTGTGTCAAATGAAAGTTGGCTGTGGGAGTAAGGTTTTATGTCTATATATACGGAAGCAAGGCATTAAACTGTAATGAGTAGATGGACTGATGGTCAGTTTCCTACCATATACCTATGAAATGAATTTTTGAAATGCAAAGCATGTGTCACACCACTGAGTAATGGTCCTTGTCTAAGATGCTAATCTGGTTTCACATGGGCGCATCTGAGCTTCATCTCGGATAGCTCAGTTGGTAGAGCATGAGTTGCTCTGTGCCAGCTCCTGCCAACCAAGCAGTTTGAAAGCATGCCAGTGCAAGTAGATAAATAGGTACCACTGTGGCGGGAAGATAAATGGTGTTTCCATGCGTTCTGGCTTCCGTCATGGTGTTCCATAGTGCCAGTAGCGGTTTAGTCATGCTGGCTACATGACCTGGAAAGCTGTTTGTGGACAAACGCTGACTCCCTTGGCCTGAAAGCAAGATGAGCGCTGCAACCCCATAGTTGCCTTTGACTGGACTTAACCGTCCAGAGGTCCTTACCTTTTTTACCATTAGAGCATGAGACTCTTTGTATTGGACAAAAAGATTCCTGCATTGCAGGGGATTGGACCCTAGTCATCATTTTAAACTCTACAATTCTATGATTCTAATATCCGAGCTCCAAATAGGCTGGCCAAAATTTAGGGACAGGTGATTTCTAGAGGTGTGTGTGTATATATATACACGCGCCTGTCTTTTTTATCATGAACCCTTTCTGTGAAGAGCCAAGTTTAGACAGGAAAATATCCTTTTATTGTGTCTAATGTTTATTTTTGTATTAGCACTCATTATTTTGTTAAACATTTTTGGTCTCTTGGGTTAGCTGCTGAATAAAATATTATTAAGCAAAACAGGCTATGTTTTGGAACACAAGAGAATTTATTATTCAGAACATCTAAAATTACACTGCAGTTGTTTGCATAGTTATCTGAAATGAGCTTCTGTGGGGAAAAGGTCCTGTAGTCTGTGTAAAATTAATCTAAAATGAAGCATATTTAATATGAAAAGTATTCCCAGTTTGTTGTTTTCCATTATAAAAAATTAAGTTTTCAAAATAATATAATTGTATTTAAGATTATATCTAGCTGCAGAACACGTGAGACAATGAAAATTACCTGTATGAAAAGTTTTGTTGAAAGCAATTAATGGTAGCATTGGCATACGCTAAGATCAAGTTTAGGTCCAGTTATCTAATTGTCTTTATTTACAGCCATTAGAAATACTTCAAAACAAAGACTGAAGCCTTAGGAGTTGATGCACACATTATGACTTAGGTGTACACATAAGGTGACTTAGGCACAAGTCCTGCGTGTCATAAATGTATTCTTCAAAGTACTGGTATGTTGTGAATATAGAAAACACAAGTATCAGAACAGCCACAATCGTGACTGGTTGCAGCTCACATTTCGAGTGGAAAATCTCATTTGCCCTGAATTATATGTGCATATGTCCGAAGCCTTTGTTCTTTGAGAGAAGTTAGTCTGGCTCAAGTCTCTGTTTCAAATCCTGGACCACTTTTTTGTGTAGGGAGAAATTCCAAGAGCATAACAGTAAAAAGTCTGGTATTCCATAAAAATTAGCCCTTTTCACAGCTGCCATACTCTGGGTCAACATCTTCACTGAGCTATCCACTTCAAGGTCTCATTTCACATATACATTCAGACCCCATGAATGTATATGTGAAATTGGGATTACTTTTGTTTAATGACTTAGGCTGTTTAATGCCTTAGGCTGGCCCGGGCACTCCGTATGTAGTACTGGACAGGGGAGCAAAACTCAGTCCAAAGGCTCCCCTCTTCTGCAGCAAGTAATTTATGCTGATTATGGATTCAGCATGTTAAGGCGTAAGAGAGGGAAAACCTGTGAACATACAGCACACAGGGTATAACCAGATGACTACAAAGTAAACACAATATGCCATCAGTAACAGAGTTGGATCCCGTTTCTGACTTAACATAAGGCTATGCAATGGATTGCCAAGCACTGTAGGCCAGATATCTAATCAACTTCTGTAATGAATGATAAGATCATGACTGTACTAAAGCGAAAAGCAAAATAAAAAGATGAAACAATTGGTGCAGGTCCATGAAGTAAAAAATATACAGTCATACCTTGGGTTACAGACACTTCAGGTTGCGCATTTTCAGGTTGCGCACCGCTCTGAACCCAGAAGTACCGGAACAGGTTACTTCCGGGTTTCGGCGCTCGCGCATGCGCAGGACCACAAAATCTCAATCCACGCATACGCATACGCGGTGCTGCGGGTTGCAAACGTGCCTCCCGCACGGATCACGTTGGCAACCCGAGCGCCCACTGTATATGGAAAAGCCAGCTATAGGAGACGAGAAACCTACAATTCCAGACGTTTTGGATCCAAGAACACACTTCTGAGACTATCTGTTACTATAAATCCCATTCTGCTTTCATTTTTGCCACTTGCCAACTGGCAACAGTTAATTACCGTAGGTGGAAGCTTATCCTGTCCTTTTATCTCCCTTTTTCTGGCATTGGTTTGCAGTTGCTGCTCTTTCCCTAAATTGCAAACTCATCCCTGATATAATTCATTTCTTTATGATACACACCCTGTTCTTTCCATTTCCTAGTAAGCAAATTAGTGCTTACAGTGGTTGAAATGCAATGCTGGGGTTGAAATGTGAATTGTCTCTAGGTCAACAGCTGTAATGACTGTTTGGAACTTCCTAGTAACTCCCTCCACTTCACCATGCTACACAGAGAAAATACTTCCCCTTTGCCCTTTCTCCTAAAGAAAACTTTGACTTCACTCTTCAGCCTGTGGCTACCTCTGGTGCTTCATCACTGCTGTGAAGAAGAAGAAGAAGAAGAAGAGGAGGAGGAGGAGGAGGAGGAGGAGGAGGAGGAGGAGGAGGAGGAGGAGATCTGAACAGCAGCAGCAGCAGAGCACCAAAACCATTCCTCCCTTTCCCTTGGGAGCAGGGTGAGTTAACAGAGTTGCAGTTAAAGAGGATAAATGGCCTGGAAAAGCATCTCTTCTAAATAAACAAATAGATGCATTCAAACCCTCCTCTTCCACGCATCTAAAATGGCTTGCAAAATATACTTATGGGAGCAGCAGTACCACAGATTGAATGTGCTAGGAACATAGGAAGCTATCTCATGTGGAGTCAAACCATTGATCCCTCTAGCTCAGCACTGTCCATACTGATGGTCAAATCTGTCCCTTGAACGAAAAGGGTTGTTAACAGTAGGAGCTCTTTTTATTTCCAGCTATTTTTCTCTCGGGTATTTTCATAGGCTTTCCACACAAGTATACTGTATATATCTGACTAATATTCCATTGAATGGGTTTAATCGTTTTTATGTTTCCTTATGCGAAAGACAAACACCACATGTGCAATGTACAGGCAAGCTGATTCAATTTATCTCACTACCAATCAATACCTAGGGACACACCACAGCTCATGCTCATTTGGCCTCATCCACTGATGCTTAGATACAATAAATCAGATAGCTGTACACCACATATTTATTCCATTAATACACAGTTCATGGTGACCAAGCCAGAAACCATCCATTGATTGATTTCAGGCTCTGCTGGATGTCACAACATATCTGCACACCTCATAAAAAGCCCTATAAAGCCATTGTATTAAAGTGGTACATTTCCATTGCCATAAAGCGATGTCATTTCTTCCTTAATAAAAAGAAAGGAAGAAACCCTAATTCAGCAGGTTATAACTCAGGTGTAAAAATTCTCTCTGGGCTAAAACTTGGCATGACATGATTTCAAGGAGAAAGCTGGGCATAAATTTTGAAATGTTCCATCTGTTGCATATAAGGTTCTGCTGCTGTTGTTCTTGTTGCACATCCTACTATCATAGTGGAACCAACCTCGGAAAGCTTTCGGCAAAGCTTTATTTTATTTTATTTTATTTTTTGTAGAACTGACTTTAGATTGGTGTTAGTTTGTTGTAGCAAAAACACACACAAAAACTAGCACACAGGGAGTCTTAAGATTAACCATAACACAGTAATTGTAGCATAGGTTTTCATGAACCACTTTATGACATCCATGAGGTGTTATCCCAAACTGGCAGGTTTTCACATAGTTCAGAAGAAAGTGAAGTGGAGTGTGGTAAGAGGAATCCAAAAGAAAACAGGAATAAAAAAGTGATAATGACATAAAAGCAAAGATGTTACAGTGACAATTGACATGGCATTATTGGTGACAGCACTGACATCCTGCCCCCAGTCAGCTAATTAACACATACAAAGTGATAAAAAATCATAATCACAATTTAAGTCACAGATGGTAGAACTAAATTTCCTGATAAAATGTAACTCAGCAGTTTTGTGCTGGACTCTCCCTTTGAGGTTCATTTGTTCAACAATAGCCACTGTAGAATCAGTAACAGCGTGTTCTGGAAAGTTGCAACTGGCTTCTGAACGTTGCCATTTCTGATGACAGATTTGTGTCCATTTGTGAGCCCAAAAAAGAGACAGGCACAGGGTTGGGTTTAAATTACCCACAACTTTATTAAAGAGTTAAATTTATTTAAAGGCAGCCTTAATAAATCCAAACCAGTGAGATTAGACTTCCGGTCGGTGCCAGCGCTTAATGGCGGTCCTACCTCCGAGCTCCGGAGAAGGACTGCTCCGCAAGTTCGGGTCTTACCCGCTACGGCGAGCGGGGGACCCCTAAAATCTCAGGCGCTGAAGCCTGAGAACAAGGAGATTCGGTGGGCACCTTTGCGCCCCCCGGTACTGCGAAAGAGCCTTTTTAAAGGCTACGGAGCGGCATCGGGAGTGAGCGCGGTGCTGAGAGTCGTTACCCAGCCTGCGGAGTGAAGCCGCGTCGCCATAAGCGGAGAGCGCCGATTCCTTCCTGAAAGAAAATTTGGACTGAATTCCCGTGAGTAGGAGCTGAAAACAATTGGGACCCTTTAAATTCTGAAAATCGGGCTAAAAGCGGGGAAGTTAAATCAAGGAAGTCTGCCTCCCCCCGACTGCATGAAAGTGAAAGCAACGGAACTCTAAATCTGCATCCGTTGAAACTTGCTTTTTATATAACTAAACCGGACATTTAGACCTTAGATCTCCCCTCTAGCTAGCAGGGCAGAGGGGAGGTGAAAGAGACTTTAGTAACTGCACGACCTATTCAAAGTAAAAATCCTCTGCTGTCTCAGTTATTAAAAGTATGAAACGGTCTGCCTTTTAGGACAATAGGACACTGAACTGACTTCCTCCTGTAAAAGTGATACTGCGATACAAAGTTTATACAGTGCCTGGCTACAGTACATCATAAGACGAAACAGTATATATTGGGAAACTGTGGCAATTTGTAGCTACAAGCCTCCAGCTATATTTGCTTTAACTGTGTTAAAAAAAACTTTTTTTTTACATCCTTGGATATTCTCCTTTGTCTTTGTACTTGGACATCTTATTTTTGGCCATTTTGATTTGCTCCCCCTAGAGGGTAAAGTAAAATTTGGCACAGCTTGGGACAGTGGAATTTTCCAACGGGGAATAGCTCCCGTGGGAAACGACCTTGACATGAGTGGCTCACAAGAAGAGATAGTTACAAGAGCCAAAACCAAGCAACAACAACAACAACAGCTGCAGCAACAGACAAAGAAAAGAGGCTCAATTTCAGGCGTAACTACTGGATCTGCAGGAACAACAGGACAAGAAAAAGGGACGGCTGTCTCTATGGATGCCGTGACAGAAGCCCTGCTTAAAATAAATCAATCTTTGGAGTCTCTGACAAAACAGACTTCAGAAAATACACAAAAATTAACAGAAATATCAGTAAGACTAAACCAGAACACAGAATCTATAAATAAATTGGTGGAGGAAAATGCTACCACGCGTAAAATTGCTGAAGATGCTAAAGCAACTGCTGGAGAGACACAAGAGAAATTAGAGCCGATCGCTAAGAAGGTTTATGAGCACGACGCAACTTTGGCCTTGTGGGAGTTACAGAGAAAAGAGAGAAATTTGAAATTAAGATTGATTCCAGAGAATGAAAGAGACAATCTTGCGGAATATCTGACACGGGAGTTTGTTGACTGCTGGGATCTTGAAGAAGACGAATTCAAAATTACAACAGCTTTTAGACTGGGCAAAAAGCAGGACAGAAAGACCCCGAGAGATTGCCTGATTACATTTAGATCCAAGGACGAAAGAGACAAAATATTAGGACTACACTTTGAAAAGGCCTTGCAAATTGGAAATTCAGCTATACAGATCTTCAAAGATATTCCAAAATATATTCTGGATTTAAGAAACTTCTACAAGGATTTGGCTCTTCTGTTGAAGAAAAACTCCATCCGCTTCAGGTGGGAATTTCCACAAGGACTGTCATTTGACTACAGGGGAAAGAAGGTGAAGATAAAGACTATTCAAGACAAAGACAAATTCTTGGCAAGAAATCAGGAGGACCTGCAGAAGGGGACAGTGGACGTACTTGCAGAACAGAGGAGAGTACTAGACATTCTGAATCTCTCGTTTGGACAAAAACCACCACCATCAGAAGAAGAGCAACAACTTGGAGCTGTTGGAGGAGTTTCAGAAAAATAATAAGATGGCTCTGCAATTCCTTAGTTGGAATTGTAATGGACTTAATGGGCCTTTGAAGAGAAGACAAGTGTTCCATATTTTGAACAGAGAACAACTGGACTTGAAATGTCTACAAGAAACTCACATAACTAGAGCCCATAGGAGACTACTTACAAATAAAAGACTAGGACAAGAATTTATTGCATCAGATAAAGTTAAGAAAAGAGGAGTTGTAATATATGTGAAAGAGAAATGGGCCCCAAAAATGATATTTAAAGATGAACAAGGGAGATATCTGGCAGTGGAGATACAAGTACAAGGAGAAAAAATTTTAGTTGTTGGAATCTACGCACCAAATGAAGGTAAATCTGACTTCTTTAAGAGACTCCATGAAACCCTGATGGACTATTTGGATTACAATATGATAATCATGGGAGACATGAATGGTGTGGTCTCCACTAACATGGACAAGGCACAAAGACTAACAGTCAGCAAGGAAGGGAGACTTCCTAAGACTTTTTTCGAAATGACGGAAAACATGGACTTGATAGATATATGGAGAACAAGGAACCCTCTGGAGAGAGAGGGAACCTTTTTCTCTCAAGCAATGATGACCTGGACCAGAATCGATCAAATTTGGATTACTAGTGGTATGGCTCCAAAGGTTAAGAAGGTGGAAATCTGCCCAAAAACTTGCTCCGACCATAATGCCGTGAGGATGGAGATGAAACTTACAACAACTGGTCAATTCAGATGGAGAATGAATGACACCCTCTTTCGAGATAAGGAGATCCTTATGAAGGCCCAAAAAACCCTAAAAGACTACTTTGAAATAAATTTGAGGGCCGACGTGGAAAAAAGAGTGATCTGGGACGCAAGCAAAGCGGTGATGAGAGGCTTCTTGATCCAACAAAATTCAATAAAGAGAAAAAAACAAAATGAGAAAAAAGAAAAGATTTTGGAAAAGATAAAGGAAGGAGAGAAAAAATTAAGAACAAAACCAAAGTCCCAGGAGATTTTAAGAGAGATTAAGTTATATCAAACACAATATATGGAATTGATGAACCAAGAGATTGAATGGAAGATAAAACAAATGAAACAAAAGACATTTGAATCAGCAAATAAATGTGGCAAACTTCTGGCATGGCAATTGAAGAAAAGGCAGAAATTAAATACGGTTACAAGCCTAGAAGTGGATGGAAAGAATATATCCAAACCCAATGAAATTAGAAATTGTTTTTTGAGTTATTTTAAAAAGCTATATATTCAAGGCCCGCAAAATGAAGAAGATATAGACAAATTCCTTGATAAATATGGATTACAAAAAATCTCTCATCAAAGTAAGATGGATCTGAACCAGAGAATAACAGAACAAGAGATAGAGACTGCCATTCAGAACATGCAACTGGGCAAATCTCCAGGACCAGATGGACTGACTTCCAGATATTACAAATCGTTGAAGGAATGGTTGATTCAACCACTAAAAGAAGTTTGCAATGAGATCCTTGAGGGAAAGAAGGCACCTGAATCGTGGAAAGAAGCATATATTTCACTCATACCAAAGACAGAGACTGAAAAGACTCAACTGAAGAACTACCGCCCAATATCACTACTTAATGTGGATTATAAAATTTTTGCAGATATTTTGGCAAAAAGATTTAAAAGAGTGTTGATGGAAAGGATTCATAAGAACCAAGCAGGCTTTCTCCCTAAAAGACACCTGGCAGACAATGTAAGGAATGTAATAGACATTTTGGAAAAGCTAGAGGTGAATATAAACACTAAAGCAGTACTGATTTTTGTGGATGCGGAGAAAGCCTTTGACAATATTTCTTGGAGCTTTATGATAAAGAACCTTCATGGGATGGGGGTAGGTCAAGGTTTTGAGAATGGTATGGCTGCAATATATTCTGAACAAAAGGCTAAATTGATTGTAAACAACGTAGTAACTGAGGAACTTAAGATAGAAAAAGGAACACGACAGGGGTGCCCAATTTCCCCATTACTTTTTATTTCAGTTCTGGAGGTGTTGCTGAATATGATAAGGAATGACCAGCAGGTTAAAGGAGTGCAGGTCGGAGCTAAACATTACAAGTTAAGAGCGTTTGCAGATGACTTAGTACTGACTTTACAAGAGCCAATCACTAGTACGAAAAAGGTTTTAGAAATAATACAACAGTTTGGCCAGGTAGCTGGATTTAAGTTGAATAAACAAAAAACCAAAGTTTTAGGAAAAAACTTAACAGACATGGAAAAGGAGAAATTCCAAGAAGAGACAGGGCTGACAGTGGTTAAGAAGGTGAAATACCTAGGGGTTTATTTGACATCTAAAAATGTGAATTTGTATAAGGACAATTATGAAAAATGTTGGTCAGAAATCAAAAAAGATCTAGAAATATGGTCAAATTTGAAATTGTCAATGTTAGGCCGAATTGCGGTGATTAAAATGAATGTATTGCCTAGAATGCTATTTTTGTTTCAGACCTTGCAGATTCTTGACAAGATGGAATGTTTCAAGAGGTGGCAGAAAGACATTTCGAAATTTGTCTGGCAGGGCAAAAAGCCCAGAATTAAATTCAAAATATTGACAGATGCAAAAGAAAGAGGGGGTTTTGCCCTGCCGGACTTAAAATTGTACTATGAGGCAGCAGCTTTTTGCTGGCTGAAAGAATGGATGCTCCTCGAGAATACGGACATTTTGGATCTGGAGGGTTTTAACAATGCTTTTGGTTGGCATGCATATCTATGGTATGACAAAGTTAATAGTGCCTTTAAAAATCATATTGTTAGAACAGGATGGAGATAAGCTTAAACTACAAAGCCATGAGAAATTGAAACATAAAGTACAAAATTGGTTTCAATATCGCCAAATAATGGAGTTTTTTAAACAGGATAGGAAAATTGGCTTCCAGGTGGAAAAATCAAAACTAGAAACTGAGTTATTAGAACCCAATACTAAGAATTTATCTAGAATGTATAACTTGTTGCTGAAATGGAGTACCAGGACGAAACAGTCAAATCGGCTATGATTAAGTGGGCACAGGATGTTGGGCACAATATCATGTCAGCTGACTGGGAATGGTTATGGAACACTGGTATTAAATTTACGGCATGTAATGCCTTAAAGGAAAATATTATGAAAATGGTTTACAGGTGGTACATGACTCCAGTCAAGCTGGCAAAAATTTATCATTTGCCCGATAATAAATGTTGGAAATGTAGAGAGACTGAAGGCACCTTCTACCACCTCTGGTGGACGTGCCCGAAGATTAAGGCTTTCTGGGAAATGATCTATAATGAAATGAAAAAGGTACTTAAATGTACTTTTCCTAAAAAGCCAGAGGCCTTTCTCTTTGGCATTGTCGGCCAATTGGTGTTAAAAAGGGATAGAACTTTTTTTATGTATGCTACAACAGCAGCAAGAATACTCATCGCGAAGTATTGGAAGACACAAGATCTACCCACTCTGGAAGAATGGCAGATGAAAGTGATGGACTATATGACATTGGCTGAGATGACAGGCAGAATCCGTGACCAACGAAAGGAGACGGTGGAAGAAGAATGGAGAAAATTTAAAAGCTATCTTAAGGACTATTATAAACTTAATGAATGTTAAAGTGTTGTGGTTTTTAGAAACAAAGGGATACAGTGATATAAGGTCAGAATATAGAGAGGACTAAGATGACAGAGGTTGGAAGTAATAATTGGGAGTTGCTAAAAACTATGGACATCGGGATGCAGAAAGGGGGGGTAAGGGGAAGTCCAAGAAAAGAGGTTTATGAAAATATGTTATGAAACTATACGTGTATGTTTGTCTCTTTAAGTGTTTGTTTGTTATTTAAAAATTTTGTAAAACCAATTAAAATTCTATAAAAAAAAAAATAAATCCAAACCAGTGATGGATGGGAGACCTAAACTGCGAACAACCTGGAATCTGTCATGGCTGTCCTGGTATATGGTGTCCAGTTTTCAAGTCAGAGTTGAACTGCCCATGAGGTTGGGAAGCCACCATCCCTAGTCAGGAGTGTCATTCCTCAGGTTGCCACATGACCAAATCATGGGGCCAGCACCTCTCCCATGACCTAACCTGTTGAGAGGTTACAACGATGTTCCTGTGCCCATAACTGCTTTCTAACTGCTGTTGACTCTCCAGTTTAAACCCCAGACTCTGAAACCTTCACCACCAATTCACCAGCTGACTTGTGATAACAGGTACAAAACCATCAATGCACTCTTCCCCTCCTCCACCACCCCAGCTTATAGAGTTGCTGTGCAGTTTGACAATTCTGCTTTGTCAATTGTCCTTGAAACTTCTTCACTTTTTATCTAATTATCACTCTCTATCATTTTTGAACTTTGTTTCCTTTTGACCTTTTTATTCCCCACTGGCCAATTTAGTCTTTACACTTTATGCATCTGATGAAGCGGGATCTGGTTCATGAAAGTTTATGCCATATTAAGTGTATCAGAATGCCACAACACTCTTGGTTGTTTTTCCAAGAGCTACTTTCAAAAAAAAAATATTGAAAACTACATTAAAGTGTTAATAATTACCTCTCACAAATCAGACTTATTCTCTGAGTTCCTAAAATTTCAAAGTTTCATTATTTGAGGCACAAATGATTTGAGCCCAAGGGGCAATTTCTTGCTTTGTCCACTACAGCTTATTATGCTAATACAATAGGTTCACAGTGTTCCAGGTTTGGGGAAGTTTCCATTAAGTGCACTGGAAATTGTGACTCTTCTGATCTAAGTCTCACCCAGTTCTTCATATTATTCCGTTAACAGAATACAAACCACAAGTTAGCGTTTGTATGAGCAGAGCTTCATATGATGCCTAAAGGGATCACTGGTTTGGTATACTTTGTAGAATAATATTATGGATGTTTCTTTATTAGCTTCACAGCCTACAGAATATTTAACAAATGTGCCGAAACCAGCAGCCGCAACTTCGTATGTTGTGTTTTTGCTGAACATCCCCCAAATTTCACATTGCTATAAATCTAATGTCATTCTTCCTGCAGGTTGAAAATCCAAGTGTAGCCCCTGGGAGGTGAGTCATTTCCCCAAACTCTTCCACTCTGCTCCAGCTGCAGCCCTCCCAACCTTGGGTTGCACTTAGTGAAAGAGAGAGATTCATTTAAACAGCTTTAATCACACTCTCCGGGTAATTGAAAAAAATGCAATATAGGAGAAGTTAAATATTCTTATTCAGTCTCATATGGCAGTTAAATAATGGCATTAGTGATGTAAATATTAATAGCTGGGGAGCAGCTTGAGCAATCTCTACTGCATAAATCGCTTAGGTTCGGAAACGGATCGCTATGACCTCTTTTAAGTGACAGAGAGGTAATTTAGAATCTCGCCAATTAATTGTGCACTCATCTAAATAGTCTACCGTCATGCAAAATTTGCACCAATCCTGAGCACAGGACAAATTCCAGATAAATATTTCTTTCTTTTTAAAAGTTACATAAATGGGACATACATTTGTAACATGAGAAATCAATCTCACATCTGCTGTGTTTATAACAAGCCAGCTTTCAAGTACTTCAGGGATATGATTCATTATATTTTTTAAAAGGCACACCCCTGTACTTTTACTACTGAAAGTCTGTATTGTAAGGAAGTCGATTTCCAAACTGGAAGGGCACAATAGATAGATAGCTCAGAAACGTCATTACTCAATTATTCCATAAAAAGTCAGCGTCTTCTCAGCCTTGGTGAACCAAAGAGTACACTTGCTCCGAAGTCAGTGACTGTGAACATAGTGGTATTTACTCCTGAGTGAACTAAACATAGGTTTGGATTTCAAGCAGTGCTCTTTTTCCAGAAAAAAGAAGTGCTGGAACTCCTCATGAACGCTCCCCTCGTTCTCTTAGAATGGCAACGGCGCCTACCTGAGAGGTACTGGAACTGAGTTCTGGCAAGTTCCGGCTGAAAAAAAGCTCTGACTTCAAGTATGATGTTGTTATTATACCTGGTGATGAGGGGGAAATGAGAGGTTCAGGGGCACCTTCAGAGGAAATAATTTGATTGTTAAAGTACAGGAAAAGCTGTACATGTTTCCTTTTATTCTGCACATTCATAGAATAGGAATATGTATTGCATATTAAGCCATTGGCTTTGCTCTCTTGAACCATGATGCAAAAATCAAAATTGGTTCAGCAAAAAGAGCTGTGCATGCTATCTGTGTTTGCGTGTGAAGGTGCTGTTCCAAATTCATATTGCTACACTGCCCAGCTGAAATAACATGCTGGCCAGTGTGAACCAAATGTTCACAGTGGGCACATTTTTCCTCCTTCTGTTTGCAAATAAGAATCAAATGCAAACAGCAGCACCAGAATCCATCTCTGCCGAAAGGCAGCGTGAGAACATCAGCAAAGCCTTGACCAAGGTCGTGGATATGGCTTGCACTGAAATTATTATGGAGTGCAGCAAAAAACAAAAACAAAAAACCTTTGCACTTGAAAAAAGTTTACATTTTCATGCACACTCTTCCAAGCAGATGAAGTCAGCATAACAGTATTTTTTTATAAAACTTTATGGAGTTACAGCCAATAAATAATACATTGCATATCGCCTCAGCTTCAGTACATTATTATACATTTATTTTCACATAACTGTTTTGAGCCTTTGACTTCCCTGTTCTAAAATATAAACTCCAGGCATATACTGTATAAGTGATTGCTTTAAGACCCTGGGGATTAATCAGGCTAATATCAGCGTGAAGTTATGAGAATCTGAAATCACATTTCATACTACTGAATGTGTGTGTGTGTGTGCTTGCTTGTTATTGATCGTAGAATTAGTTTATTTCTGGAGTGGGTTACTCTTTCTCTCAACTTGTCACAGCAAGGAAAATCTGTCACAGCTGATGTGTGCAGTGACTGTTTAAAATTGTGCTATTTATCATTAAGGAACAAACAGTATTATAAAACAAATAATTCTATTTAAACAAGCTTACTAGTTGACTCTCTTGCCATCTCTCTATTCTTTCTTTGCTGCGTCACTTCCTGGTAGCTGGTCCCTTAACCTGTGCCTTCCTAATTGCTGTCCTAGCCCTCTTACTTAGTTCCACATACGATGATGCATCTTTCCTTTTATAACCAAAGAAATTACAGTTAACTAGATTGTTTCAAAAGTCCATATACACTATTGAATTTAGACAGTCTTTTAGACAATGGAGTTTCTGTACTAGTCAACCTGCCCCCGGTCTTTATCTGTTTTGCCACAGAAGATGTAGTTCTTTCTTGGTTGTGATTAAAATCTGTGGTATCCAAATAGGTCATAGGGTTGCCATACATCTGGGAAAACCCAGACATGTCCTCTTTTGGGGGGGCCAACATGCCCATCCAGATGGATTTTTACATTTTAAAGGAAATGTTTGGGTTTCGCGGAGCTCAGGCTGCTCTGCACACCATGGAAGCTGCCAGCCCAAGCTGGGGAAAGAGGTACACAGGCACTTCGGTGGCAGCCTCATACTCCCACACTCGCATGCCTCTTTCCCCAGCTCAGACTGGCAGCAGCTAGGGCTGTCCTCTTTTCTGCTCTTCAAGATATGGCGAGCTCTCATTTACCTGTGTAGGAGAAGCTGGGCATTCTCCTGGCTGTAAGTCAAAACTACTGCACTGGCATCTTCTGCCTCCTGAAATTGCCTCTCTTCTGTGAGTCCTACTAGTTGGTTGCTGCTCTGCAAATGTCTTCGATTCCTTCTCAGAACTTGGCCCTCTTGAGTTACCACCTCAAACAAATGTATGCCCACTTGACTTTGGACTTGAGGACACTGAGGTCCAGCTCCGAGGGCCTCCTGGTGGTTCCCTCACTGCGAGAAGTGAGGTTCCAGGGAACCAGACAAAGGGCCTTTTCGGTAGTGGCGCCCGCCCTGAGGAACGTCCACCCACCAGATGTCAAGGAAATAAACAACCATGTGACTTTTAGAAGACATCTGAAGGCAGCCCTGTTTAGGGAAGTTTTTAATGTTTGATGTTTTATCTCCTTATTATTATTATTAATATTCTGTTGGGAGCCACCCAGAGTGGCTGGGGAAACCCAAGCAGGGTATAAATAAATTATTATTATTATTATCATCATCATCATCTGGACCTCCACTTTCTTCCACTCTTTATTGTGTTACTCTGTTGGCTGTATCCAAACCTGCTCACCCACATGTAGTATGTGGTCCTTCATTGGTAACACAATATTTGTCCTTCAACCCATCAATCCCTGTGCTGGGATTCCATCCACACCTTGTGAAGGTGTTTTCCGGTGTTCAAGGATGCATCAGTCCCTGCTTTTCTGCCTTTCTCTTGGCCATTTTGATGGCTGATTCCGCTTTCCCGTTGCTCGGGGGATAGGCAGGTGAAGATGTTGGATGCTCAAATTCCCGCTGCCTTTGGAACTCTCTGAAATGTTCTGACACAAAATGCTCCATGCCTAACGTGCAAAGAGATCTCTTGGATATTTAAATTGTTTGCCTTTGAGCATCGCCCTTCACAGCATTATGTCAATTGGTTGTTCTTTTCAATGCAGCAGGATCCCGCTCAAGATTTATGCTCTTTGCTCGGTTCCATTATAAACCTCTGAACCCATGACACAAAAGTAGCCTTGACATTTTCCAAAATGTTCTCTTCCTGTCTCACGAGAGAGATCTATAAGGAGCAAGGCATGAGAAATTGCTTCCCCAACGTCTTTATTGGTGAGGGAAGAAAAAGAGCACAAGGCAGAAAGAGCAACAGTGAGGATGTGCAGTATATCTTCTCTCTTCTACAAAGCGGGGGGGGGGGAGCTAGCTCTGAGCTAGCACACAGGGGCATGCAAATGGAGTACAAAGAAAACCATCTGTTAGTAGGAAGGGCTGCATGTCCTCATGCGCCTCGGCTGCCAAGTGCCATTAAAGAGAGAGAGCATGCGCAAATAGCATTGCAGTGGAATATTTCCCTTTTCGTTAAAAAGACAACAAGGTTGCAATCTGTTGCTTACATATATAAATGTCAGTACAGAGAGGGGTGAGTAAAATCATGGCAACAACAGCTCTCCAAACCTACATGCACAATAACCTTGGAAATCAGCAAGCAGCAATTGTGTAATGGGGGCGAGAGCTCTGCAGCAGGAACCTGAGTTTGGATAAGGAAACTTATCCAAGTTGTATAGTTGTACACTGGAGTTCAGGTTTTCCATGTGCTGTGTGCACAGTGCTGTGGAAAAGCTGTGACAACAAGTTATATGTATACAAGGTTCGCATACAGTGTCGGACACAGCTTTACATGAAGTTGTGCAGATACATGCGGTTAAATTTCCAGTTGCTGGTTTAGTATCTTGAGTTGACCAGCATGGTCACTTTCATGGTAGACCTGCCAAATAGGGGAGCATACTATCATAAGGGAGCATTTATCAGCAGGGCTGTCTTTACCCCGGGGATGCAAGGGGTGCGGCGCACCCAGGCACAAAATTCTGGGGGGTGCCAAGCACCCGCCTCTGAAGCCGCCTAAGCTCTTAACTACCTATCTGTTATGAAATAATAAATAATTTTGATCAAGCTAGAAAAACAAAATACAAATATTCTTAGGTATTACCGAAATGTATACCTACTGTTTCACTAAAGGACTTTCAACTTTCTGCGCTGATTTACCAAAGATGTGCCATGCCAGCAGTTGTGCTTGTCATTCGCAATGGTGGCACTTGTCATTCTCAACGGCGCTGTGCATGCGAAATTAACTCTTACAACAAAATATGCGGTGTCTGACATAAGCATAATAAAAGTTAATTTGGGAGCTAAACTAAATTTGGGGGCATTGGGCGGATCTTTGCACCCCGGCGGCGCATATGGTAAAGACTGCACTGTTTATCAGAAATATAAAGGTGGAATTGACACACATATAAAAAAACACTGTGAAAATGCTTTTTAAAAAAAAGTTTTGAAAAATTCATTGAATTTGCCATGGCTCACTGTTGCCATCTAGTGTCACATTTGTATATTGCACTTTACAACACACTTAGGGCGTTTTATTTGCAGCTGTAGAGCTGAGTCCAAAGTCACACACCTTTCCATTATTCCTTCCTCACCACCTTGTAGGAGGAAAGGAAAGAGGCATGTGCTTGAAAATACTCAGTAGATTAGGCTATGCACTTACAACCACCCACTACTTCAGGCAACTGTATCCACTCCGTAGCTAATGCTCAATTTGAGGGTAGGCAGGAGCTGAACCCCTATTGGCTCAGCTGCACAGCTTGCAACTACCAGAAACGCTGCATTCAGTGCAGTGGTCCCAAGTCTGTGGAACGTCCTCCCAACTGGGATTGGAGAGATACCCTCCTTGCTGAGGGAAGGTTGCATATAGCTCAGTACAATTAGCTCATGCAGTACGTAGGCATTCAATGGGGGTAATTTCTTAACGTCATTCACACCCAGCAACCTGTGCAAAAAGGTGCGCCTTTGAAATGTTATGACATGTATATAGTAACAAGGAGAGATATACCTTGGTGAGCACAGCAGAGCCAAAGAAAAGATCCTCTCAAGTTCCACCACCCCACAAACTTCCCCTGCAGGTCTATAATGGAAATCTACATGACTTGCAGATTCCAAACCTTCCTCAAAGGCAGCCTCACTCTTGTATCAAACACTGAAGCATTGTTGCTGTTTTTCGACAGTGTCCCCATCCTCTGAAACGGTCAACTGAGACGGCCGTTCTCTGGGAGCTGTAACCATCTGAATTGCGGCAAGCAGAGCCGCAAGAGGCAAAGAGAGCCTTTTCAGTGGTGGCCCCTTGGCCTTCAAATACACCACCACCACCAGGCCTATTGTTGTTTCCTGGCATCCTTCTTACCAAGGCTGGCTCTACCATTAGGCAGAGAGAGGTGGGAGCCTCAGGCAGTTATTTTTGGATGTCAGCAAACATTTAGCTAGCTTATTTGTGACTGTATTTTTAGTGCCAAGGAGAGGGAGGGATGTTCTGACTCCACTGCCAAAATAACTTGGCTAGTCTTGGGTACGATGCACCTTGACTAGGTGAGGGAGGTGAGTGTGCCATTTGCCGCTTCACTTCAGGCAGCAAAATGTTTGCTCCTATCATTTAAGCACCATGCAAAGGTACAGTGGTACCTCAGGTTAGGAACTTAATTCATTCCAGAGGTCCGTTCTTAACCTGAAACTGTTCTCAACCTGAGGTACCACTTTACCTAATGTGGTCTCCCACTGCTGCCGCGCGATTTCTGTTCTCATCCTGAAGCAAAGTTCTTAACCCGAGGTACTGTTTCTGGGTTAGCGGAGTCTGTAACCTGAAGCATCTGTAACCTGAAGCATATGTAACCTGAGGTACCACTGTATACCTCTTTCCCCCCAGGCTTTTCAGAACTGCTACTGTTAGCATTTTTTAAACATATAGCACTTTTGATTTTATTACCTAAAGAGTCCGATGAGCTGTAGCTGTTTTTACTTTGTATGCTCTGTTGTATCGTATGCCGTATTTATGGCACTTTTATTGCTTCTTCCTACTTTGGGAGCACAAATTTATGTTGAAGGTGCGGGATATAAATTATGCAAATACATAAATAAGTTATCAATCCTGCAGTGCCTTCCGTGGCCTGATATTTAAACAAAATTGCATCAGCTGCCTTTTCTGAACGTCTAGACAGCTTTCTGTCGTGAACCCTTTGGAATGGATTGCTCTGATTTAAGATATTTTTCGAAAGTAGATCAGGCTTCCCCAACCTGGTGCTCTCGTGTTGTTAAACTTCAGCTTCCACCACCCTTGACCCTTGGCTATGCTAGCTGCAGCTGATGAGAATTATAGGGTCAGATTGAGCTACCCTGTTCCGCTAGTGGAAGCCAGCACAAAGACTCCCATTATTATTATTATTATTATTATTATTATTATTACTACTACTACTACCTCACCCATCTGGCTGGGTTGCCTCAGCCACTCTGGGTGGCTTCCAACACACATACAAATGCAATAAAGCATCAAACATTAAAAACTTTGCCATACAGGACTGCCTTCAGATGTCTTCTAAAAGTTGTACTATATCTCCTTGACATCAGATGGGAGGGCGTTCCACAGCAGTGCTGGATTTACATATAAGCTAAGCGAGCTATAGCTTAGGGCCCCACTCTCTTGAGGGCCCCCCCCCAAAAAAAATAAAGGGGGAAAAACTGGGTGAACATTTCCGAAATATAATATAAAAAACAAATAAAATAAAACCTACATACAGTTAGAGCTTAATAATTATTTCACGATTAATATACTTCTTCTTAATTGTATTTCACTATTAATATACTTCTTCTTAATTGTATTTCAGTTCAACAATTACTTTGATAAAATACATATTTTGTTATGTGTGAATGGCTTTAGATACCTAATAGGTCCATCAATTACCAAATAGCATATATTCAACACAAAAAAACCAGCAACAATCTGTTGTTGACAAAGGACAGCTGGGCCCCATTACCTTAGCTTAGGGCCTCATCAAACCTAAATCCGGCCCTGTCCCACAGGGAGGGCACCACTGCTGAGAAGCCCTCTGCCTGGTTCCCTGTAACCTCACTTCTCGCAGTGAGGGAACCACCAGAAGACCTCCGTGTTTGGGCTGAACATATAGGTGGAGACACTCCTTCAGGTATACTGCAATGGGGATTCTGCCCCCCAAATCCACTCTGGAGCAGGGGAATCCCTCTTCTCAGAACAACATGCAGGGGGAGGAGAGAGAGGAGATGGTTCCATCTGCTTGCCTGACTGAAGGATCTGCTTAGTGCTACATGGAATTCAACTCATAGCCCAAAATGCTTGGAGGGTGCAGGGTTGGGAAGGTGTATCATTTGACATTTTGAAAGATTTATTCCTCGCTTTCTAACTCTGATTTGGGTAGTCTTATTTCTAAGAAATATGGCTTCTGTGCAATCCATAAATTCAGCTGCTCCCCAAACAGCAGACTTCAGATACATCAAAACCAGACATAGTAGCACCGGCGTTGACAAAATCCAGGTTTTCACCACTTCCCCTTCTTTTAAGAAGCTGTCTCACCCTTTTATCTCAAAAAAAGAAATACAGAGCCATAATCCATGGGTTTTCCAAGGTATCTGCCTGGTACACCTCCGTTCTGTTCAGACTTGGAGCATATTTGTCTTTTTCGTGTAAAATCTGGCAGTGGATTTTTAATGCAAATGAAAAGAAAATGAACGGAATGTTTAATGTCTTTTTAAAGAGGTTGCTAGCTATATGACCCAGACATTAATCTATTACATTTACCATGGACTTTTAAATACAGATATTAACTCTGAAATGCAGAATGAAATATGTTTCTTAAAAGATGACTATGCTGCTCACAAATGAACTGCAGATGGTAACATGAATTTCGAGAGACTTTGAAAAATATTAGAAAAATTTCTTAAATGCCACAGTGCGTTGCTCTGTCTGAACTGGCATAGTATCAGTTACAAACATTTGATATTACATGTGTTGGTACTTTTGTTTAATTTGAGCTTAAAGTCTCAATGAGTTGATGCATGTATAATATAGACATAAATATTCGTCTTCCACAATACACACATGTCAGTAATAGTTAAGCTCTTCAGAGGACCAGGAAATCCCTGTCAGTGCAATTAGCCATATAAATAAGCAGGCCCTTTCAGAGGAGGAAATAACAAATCTCTTGCGATGTGAATCTTTTCTTCATTAAGATAATAATAATAATAATAAAATGTATACCAGGAGAAAAAAATACATTCTTATTAAACCAAGAAAGGCCAAGGGGTGTGTGTGTGTGTGTGTGTGTGTGTGTGTGTGTATCTATCTATCTATCTATCTATCTATCTATCTATCATCTATCTATCTATCTATCTACCTACCTACCTATACTGCATAGAGTCTAGTATAGTTTTTTACATAATGTGACCTGGACAAGTCACTCCAGGGATGTGCACTTCATAGAACCCAACAATCAGCAGATTGTCAGGTCTCGAGAAGCAAATGGCTTTCTAGACACTGCTGATCAGCTGTTTGGCAATGCCTGAAGACCACTTCCAACTGATTCAGGTCTTTACCTGCCTCATACCTGATGCCATATGTGATGTCGGGTGCAAGGAAGATAAGCATGAGTTAGCCAAAATGGTCCTGCAGGCCAAATGGGGAGGTCAGGTAGCCTAATGAAACTTGTGGGCTGGAGGTTCCCTGCCCCTCTGCCTTCTTTTGCTCTCTGTCTCAACTGGCTTTGCTTTCCCTCAGTTATAACATCACATAGTCCAAACTGTAACTATAACTTATGTCATTTTAAGAAGATTGTTACCTGACCCAAATGAATGGGCTGAGAAAATGAATGATGACACACACATCCCAAAAAACTTTACTTACTGCAAGTTAGGCTGATCATACTGAAAGACAATCTCCAGCTCATAAAGTAAAGCTCATCTGCTCATCTGACAGACCTTCTGGAATGAAGCCATAGATGTTAACAAGGAAAATCTGTAGGTTTTGTGACTAGTGCATGCACAGTGTGAGGGATTAGTACCTGACAGGAAAAAAATGTAATTTTTTTGACAAACTGATTTTTTTACTCCCAGAACCAGACTGATCTTTGAAACGGTGTTTGGCACCTTCTGGGCATTGGCATCAGAAAGTATCACTCAGTATTCCAACATGAAGCACAGCAGAAAATACAATCCCATGCATGAAGCTGAACAGTGTGTGGGGGGGTGTAGGTGTGGGGGTGTGTACACGCGCACGCTCAAGTGCGCATAGCCATTTGGTTCTCATTCATGAACTTTGTGGAGGAAAAATCCAAGAAGGAAACCTAACCCCACCCCCATGCCCAGTTCTTTGTTCAATAGCTTTTGATTCATTTATACCCAGTTATGTGTAAGGCAGCAATGTTCCGATTTCTGAAATTCATTAAAATTAATGCTTGCTAGGGGGAAAATGTGAATCAAACCTCAGTGAAAAATGTGTGTCTTGAAAAGTTTCTTGGGCATATTTCCTGCAGCTTTAGCACAAAATGTCATGATTCCATATAAACATACAACTTTTTATGAAATAAATAACTATCACAGTTGCTGGAAATGGCAGGTTGGGGAGACTTCTGCTGCCTCGGATTCTGCTTTTGGGGTTCCCATGGGCACTGCGAGAACAGAGTGCTGGGCTATATGGAACCTGATCCAGCAAGGCTCTTTTTAATGTTCTTCTGTTTCCACATCTTTAATTTGTTGGTCCTTTTTGACATAGCCTTCTCCATGTCCTTCCTATAGAGTTTTCATCCAGAGTTCCTGTTAAGCCCACTATGTCTACGTTGTCCTCTAAGACCAAGCCCACCCTTGGCTCAGTTTATTAACAAATAAACACTTCCATATTGTGTATCCCACCACACACCCACAGTGCAGGTGTTTTACAGTGCTTTGGCCTCTTTGAATTGCCATTAAGTGCCGCCGCGCTCTCAGTTCCTAGTTCTCTACTGCGCTCCACTTTCCACACTTTAATCCCTTGGATGGTAAGCTAAGCACAATGTCCTGTTGTTCTATTACTTCAGCAGCAAGCAAGTCTGGGGCTAGACTCCTATGGCTGTCAGTTTAATATGGTACCTGGAACTACTGCCAGCAGCGATACCGCAGAAAAGAAAATGCTACCATAATGCAAGTGACCAAATTTCATTAAAAGTCAGGAAGTACGGTAAGTTTGCAGATAGCCCCTTTGCTGGCGCTACTGACGTCTCAGCAATTGCAGTGTCAGCATACAGGGAAAGAGAATTTCAGAACCTGGTTTGAAATGCCCTTTATTACTAGCAGTTATAGTTATTCTCCATGGAATGTTGCAGGTTTCGCTGAGAGAGGCTTAAGCAAATTAATGCAACATAAACCTGCATTATTCATCCACCTTTCGGTCAACTCTTCTACTCAGAGAACCATTAGGGACTTCAACCTGTGTAAAAGGTAACTGTTCACATCAATGGATTCCAAATGAATAATTGCTACGCTTGGAACTTGTCTATGTATGTGACAGTGTGTTGTAGGGGTTCGAGTGTCGGGCTAGGACCTAGAGACCATACTACAAATCCCCACTCAGCCATGAAGCTCACGAGGGCCAGTCACTGCTGCCAACTTACCTGTTGTGAGAATTAAATGAGGAGGGGGAGAACCATGTGCGACACCTGATGTCTTCGGAGAAAAAGGTGGGATATAAATGCAGTACACAAATCAATAATATATAGTACAGCCGTTGACTTCAATGGCTACTAAGTATAGGAGCTCACTCTACCCCCACCCCAAAAATAACTTGAAAGGTACTAAATGTAACAAAATACACGGTTGCAAAATGTTAATAGAGAAGTTCACTGATCTGAAAAATGCTTAATAAAAGTTATGCATTTGGAATAAATTACGATTTCACTAGTCAGATCTTTAATTACCTCAATTATTCATTAGTCAGCATTCCCATTCTTATAGCTGACTTCAGCAAATAATGTAAGTTTTGGGGAAGTTCTAAAGTAAATTTTGCATTTTAGGGGAATGATAGTACTACTATCCCAATGGCGGTGCATTCTGCCAAATACTGTGACTTCATCCATTCAGCATTTCCACATATAGGACAGTTTCCAAAACATGCTCTGGCCTCTGTGGTTGTGAAGATAAGCCTTTGTATAGCTGGGATTGCGAGGAGATCAGATTGCAATGATAAAGGTGATCAGGACGGTGGTGCCAAAGAGCAACACCAGGATCCTATGAGGAGAGTTCAATGCTCAGTGGCAGAGCATTTCCTTTGTGTACAAAGTACAATCCTGGCATCTCCAGATAGGGATGGACATGACTCCTGTCTGAGCACCTGCCAGTCAGACAGACAATGCTGAGCAAGAAGGACCAACATTCCAACTCGCATGATGCCTTCCTAGAGCAGATTACCAAGCATTCAAAAAGGAGAGATACAGGGAGGAACTGATCTACGAAATGAAAGTACTCAGAAACTTGGGAGGAAGTGATCACGTCCTCCTGGGTTTTATAATACAGAGGCAAGGGAAAGCTGAGTGTAGTTGGACATGCGCTCTGGACTTTTTAAAAAAAATATTTTTTATTAATTTTCCAACACGAATAAACAATCATATCAAAATTTCCACAAATTTAGTTCTATTTGGACTTCCTTCAGCTTCTCTGACAATCATCCATATATACCTCTCAGTTACGCATTTCTTCTGTTTATATTGCCATTAAACTTCCCTCCCACTTCTATTTCTTTTTAACAATATTGTATATCTCAACTTTCACAGTACTTCTTGAAACCCCACTAGCGTTGTTTGCACATCACACGTTCTTTTCAGATATTCGTCAAATTTTCCCCAGTCCTCGATGAACTTTTGGTCTCGAAGATATCTAATTTTTCCAGTTAGTCTGTCAAGTTCTGCGTAGTCTGTCAGCTTCAGTCTCCATTCTTCTACCGTCGGTATTTCCTCTTGTTTCCATTTCTGGGCCAGTAGAATTCTTGCTGCCGTAACTACATACTGGAAAAGTTTACAGTCCTTTCTTCTTATTTCCTTTCCTGTAATCCCTAAAAGAAAAATCTCAGGTTTCTTTACAAATGTATATTTTAACATCTTTTTCATTTCATTGTATATCATCTCCCAGAATCCCTTCACTTTCTTACACTCCCACCACATGTGATAAAACGTTCCTTCTTTTTCTTCCAACACTTCCAACCTTATTACACATCTTATACATTTTTGCTAATTTTACCGGTGTGATAGACATGCGCTCTGGACTTTAAGAAGGCCAATTTCAAAAAACTGAAGGAGCTACTGGGTGAGATCCCATGGTCAGAAATACTCAAAGAGAAGGGAGTTCAAGATGGATGGGGGTTTCTAAAAGGAGAAATATTGAAGACCCAAATGCAGACAATTCCAACAAGAAAGAAAAGTGAGAGGCATCTAAGGAAACCAGTGTCGTTTTCTGATCAAAAGTACTATTCACACTTCAAAATCAAATCCATGTGACACGGGGACAAATCACACACAAACAGAAAGACTCCACATAGTCACACTGGGAAAAGCATACAAAATTCATATCTGGGCATTTTGTTTAATTTGGGGGTTGGGGGGTAATTTTTTTTTGTAAATCCACTCACAGGCAATTCCGAACAAAGGAAAGCTATTAAAGCCACAAAATAATTGATAATTTATTACTCTGAGTCTAGTCAAGACAGGAGAAACACGATAAATCTCCCTGTGGTGAACATACCTTGGAAAAAATGCCTTGGATACGTACAAGCAAATTCCCTGTGCAGTCATAACGAATTATGGATATAGCACTTATTCGCACATTTGAAGATGCCAGCAATTCAGTTGTAGAAACATGAATATAAGAGAGCAGATTACACAGAAATACATTACTGCAAACAAACTCAGCATTTTGGCAAGGAAAGCAGAAAGTAATAATGGAAAAGATAGACTTTGTAAAATGTACCACCTATACACCCTGGAATTTCAACATAATGTGTTGGCTGCAATTCTCAGACTGCTTGTTCTAGAATAGTCCCACAGGGTTCAAAGATCACTTGCTCAAAGTGGCTTGAGGAATAAGTTCCCCAGGGGTGCCAGCAGATGGGTAGAAGGGGCAGTTGCCAGTCTCCTTGGGTCAGTTCTCAATGGCTGGCAGGAGACCTCACATCCTCTCCCACCAGCTGTGAGGATTTGAATTTGGCCCACCTGCAAATTGGCAAATTGGCCAATCACAGGCAGGCCTGAAGGCGGGCTTTGGTGGGTCAGAGCTAACTGGGACTCCTGCTGGAGTAGAGCTCTACTCAGGTCCATTTCTTGGACTTAAATAAGGCCCGCCTCCAGCGGCGGAGCAAGCTGATCGGGCGCCTGGGGTGGTGCATGTACCAGGGCCGGCCTCCCACAGGGTAGGGCGAGCCAGGCAGGGCATTCCACGGGGCCTCCGAGGAGTCTTCCTACCTCCTCCCACTCAGCCGCCCTACAGCTGAGGGGGAGGCGGTGGGTGGGCCATTTGGGGCAGCATGGTGGCTGCTGGTGCCCAAGCCACCGCATCACTCCCAGGAGAGACCCTGCGGTGAGTGCCGCCTGTCATTTTGTCACTCCCCTCAGTTCCATTTTCAAGCCATGACATCTCCAGGCAGAGCGGAGAAAGATTCCTGTCTCAGACCCTGGAAAGACACTGCCAGTCAGTGTAGACAATATGAAGCTAGATGCAACAGGGCATCTGACTTAGTATAAAGCTTCTTCCTGTGTCCTTAAGTGAAAGTATGGCAAAGATATTTTAGGCTGTAGGGCTTTGCAGTTTAATGTAATTCTAATTCTAGTAAAAAAAATCTTTGCAGCACATGAATAGAACCTTATTTTTCCGCCCAAGGGCAAAGCTTTGATTAATCAGCCAATCATATAAATTAGAATTTCATGGCATATTCTTTTTGATAATTCCCTTTGGCAGGACTGTGGTGTTTTTCCTCCCCACACACCACAGTGTTACACATCCAATACTTTCCAAACACGGCGCTCCTCTTCCATTGTTTTGACCTTAGATACCGTAGCAGTGCCTCAAATCTCATGCATCTGTCTGTCAAAAATACGTTTCCCATCTGGATGTCTTTCAGTCAAGAGCAAACCTCCAGAGATCTCTGTATTAAATGACTCTCAATTGACAGAAGCGTTTTTTCATCTTTTGTAAGAATGGATCTCACCGTTATTGCACAAAAAGAAAAAGGTGACATTCTCACATATTGCTTCTTTAGTGCACTGCTCCCTAAATGGGGAGATCTTAGATTTAAACTCAGAGATGATACCTACCATATATTATCATCGGAGCCAATTTACCTTCAAGGCATAACTCCTCTTGGCCGTTTTCCATTGAGATCATACTTTCTGGATTACATAAGTTCTTCTGTCTCAAGAGGACCTTATTGTTTTCCCTCCTTTGTCAAAATTTCAGACGTTATTTGGCTATGGTTTGCAAGCACAGCCATAGCAGATTTTTCATATTAAACGCTTTTTCTTTCTTTAAAAAAAGGAATCACAGCACTGTATATTTTATGGCGAGCCAAGGGTATTCTGATTATTAAAGCTATATTCCAAGGGGAAGCTGCTGCACATCAACAGCAAAGGATGTTATAGAAAAACATAAAAGTACACTTGATGCAATGCACATGGCTGTCCCCATGCAAGGCAGGGCTGCATTTGTACTGACGACCGAAACCCTTTGAGGGATTGTGTTTCCCCATGACCATACCATCACTTATTGGAGCTGGCTTCCATCCTAAATACCCTCTCGGCAACTCCCAAGGACTGAATAAAGGCCAGCTCTGTAATTCAGACCAGGGAATGGCCTGTTTCTGTCCAACAGTGTGCAGCAGACAGTATCAGTAGCCACCAGTTTGGAGGAAAAAGAATGTGTGTGATTCATAACTAAGAAAAGGTTTCCAGCTTCTTTGGAGTTGTATATTACCGTATGATTAATTTGGGAGGTTTAAGTAAGTGGCTTTATGATTAGCAAGTCCAGTGTCTCTGGCTCGGAAGGTACTTGAGGGCCATACTGGGCAACACACTAAATCTATGCATGCATTTGTATGCACCTGGTTTTTATTTAAAATCCAGGTTTTGCATGTGGCATATCAAAATCACCTAGGATAGCTCGGTCAAGCTGTGGTAGAGGATGAGACTCTTGATCCCAGGGTGGTGGGGTCAAGCCCCACATTGGGCAAAAGATTCATTCATTGCAGACGGTTGTGGTCCCTTTCTAACTCTTCTGCTTACCCTTTTAACCAGAGACCCCAAGGGATTCAACCTGTGAACCTCTGTCACAAAGCTATGGGCACTCTGAGCTGAAGCTAAGCAGCTGCCTAAGAATGCCTCCAAACACAAGGTACACAGTTATGTGCCCTACCATACTAGCTCATTGGATCTTCATGCATTCTTCAAATGGATGGGCATCACATGAGTAAAGGGGCTGTGGGGATATGCCTGTGACAGTGACACCCTCCCAATGACGCACAACTCCTCTCAGCCCTGTTCCCACCATCCATGCATTGGCATAGATCTCTGTGTTGGAAAAACTTATGCTTAAACCCTGCATTAATCAGCGTTCCAAAACCAAAGGACACCTGAATGCTTAGAGGGGAATCTATTTGCACATAGGCTTCCCTGCCTCCGGTGTCCATGGAAGATGGGACCAGAAGAAGACATGAGCCACTGAGGGTAGGGCCAGAGGTTCAGACCTTACATTCGCACCAGTAATGCATTAAAGGGGTAAAATCAGTGCTTTTTTTCTTGGGGGACACAGGGGGACGCATACCCCTAAACATTTTGTGAATCTAACAGGAGAAGAAACAATTTTTTAAAAAACCAATTAGTTTCTTCTCTAGTACGGTGAATCGTCAGTTCCATTCCTACCCCAATGGCGGCCTCATTTCCTGCCATGGTGTTTCCTGAGTCTCAGACGGAAGCGGGCGTTTAATGTGTGAAGCAGTGTGGAATGTGGATATGTGGTGTTTTACTGATGAAGGTTTGGCCTTATTGAGGGGCAGCATTTCAACATGAGTAGGAAGATGTTAGTGCTCACAACCTCATGCCAATGTGGAAGTTACTGTGAGCTGTCAGCTGTGTAATATGAGGTAATGCATGTTCTTTGTACTTTTGTCCATTTACTGTATTTATTTTCCCCATTTTGAACTATAAAATGGTGGTTTTCTTGAGTCAACATGAGAGTACCCATAAGCATTCTTTTAGGGAGGGGGAAAGCACTGGATAAAATAGATCATAGTTTCCAAGCCATAATGCAAAAATCCTCTCTATTATTAAGAACTAAGCCACCTAGCCCAGCTGCTTGGCTACTTCACTTCCTTTGCCACAAGTCAAGAGCAGTTCTTAACTAAAGGTTGAGATGTCTCACCTTGAACCAAAGACACAATTATCAACAGATGCTGAGCATCACGGCCCCAATCTAGAATGCTCTTTGAAAGACTGCCAAAGATGCACATATATTCCCAGCTGCAGCTGTACTCTTTTCATACAGCAGCCCCTCACCCTGCAACACCACATCACAAAGGCTTTTGAAACCTTTCTGCTCCCCCCATGAGTGCCAAAGAAGATTGTCACGTGGTGTTAGAAGAGCGTGTTCTCACTAAAAGAGAGCACGTGTTGCGGATGGGGCCGAACAAAACTCCACTTGGTTGCCAGGCAGTATTAGATTCAAGGGGCCTGGAGCAGATTGGAGGATGGTGTTACTGGGGTAAATTTGATGTTGCCAATTTAGGGGTGGGATCAGTGGTTATTTAAGCAAGGTCCACAGCTTTCTCTTTCTCTTTCGCTGTGGACATCGGATCACATGGAGCACTTGGACTGTCTGGAGGACAGTGATGCAAACTTCTCATTGTCTGGTTACATTTCTTTATTTCCCCCTTCTTTTAATCCTCTTTAGTCCCTTAAATAATTTAATTCCCCTTTTTCCTGTTCAATTTCCCACCCCACCCCTTACCCTGCCCTGTGGGAAGATTCTCCCTGTATCTGTGGCTTGCCTTTCTTTCGCAAAAAGGTTTCCCCCATTTCTCCTGTTGTAAATTGTGGGGCTAGTCAGGGCTGTTCCCAGCTTAGCTGGAATCACTTTCGTTTACAGCACCCCCGAAGGTTGGCTTTATTTGGGTGTGTGCAGCGCT
Organism: Podarcis vaucheri; assembly: GCF_965113315.1. NCBI lineage: Eukaryota > Metazoa > Chordata > Lepidosauria > Squamata > Lacertidae > Podarcis > Podarcis vaucheri. The sequence continues at coordinate 84,463,020 of NC_138760.1, read as the reverse complement.
GTTGGCCAAATTTTAATCTAGCCTTGGGCGGGAGCACTATTTTGAGTTCCTTTAATATTGCTATGAGACTAAGATTCTCAAGAGCAGAGGCATGGAGCCCTATTCGGCCTGGGCATAACTTCCGAGCCTAAGTCTGCTACAGGTAGCAGTTAATTGTTAAGTCTCTGACCTCTCTATAAGAATGTACCTGCTTGCAGGCTCAGTTGCTGCTAATGTATATCAGAGGGCGGCAGAGGCTCTCTGTGCCTCCAATGACTATGAGCACTCTGTATATGCTCTTGAACTATGCTGTTTCTGAACAAGTTTATTTTCTTTAAGTTTGTTTTGCCCTGATAGTGGCGACTGCCATTTTAGAGGCGAGCCATTGTGGTTTAGTGGCTAAAGTGTAGGACTAGGACCTGGGAGACAGGGTTCATATCCCCCTCTTAGCCATTGTTATAACAAAACAAAACAAACTGCTCCTTTTGGGCTATTCTGTTGCTGGGCAGTTCGGTCCATAAAAGAACTTTGGGTTTCTTGAAGGGGTGCTTCCCTCTAAAAGGGCAAGCAGGGGTACCTGGACAAGCTGTGGGCTGCTTCAACTCTGCTATTTCACTGGAAACATTTATGCCTGGCCTGGCAGGTGATCCTAGGGCTTTGCCCTAGAATTCGATGGCCTGGAAGCGTTTCCGGCCTGAATAGTGTCCCCATGTGGTCCATGAAGCATTGGTTTCACCAGTTCCTTACATTGTTTAGTTTTTGCGGACTATGACTGGGCTTTTGCAAATGCCTCAAGAGCTTGCCTCTCCTGCAGGGGATGACTTGTGGACGCCCCAGGTGTCTTCTTCCAGAAGAAAGCATCTTCGAAGGCTGCAATCCAGGAGGAGGGCAAAGAGGAGCAGGGATCATGATTCAGACATCACCTTGGACCTCTACAGGGGTCAGGGTGAGGCTGTCCCGGGTCTTTAGGGATCATCCTGGATAACTCAGCTGGTCAGCGCATAGTGCCGGTAATGCCTAGGTTGCAGGATTGGTCCCTATATGGGACAGCTGCATGCTCCCCCATTGCTCTACCTGGACACTTAGGTCCAGTGTCGAGGGCCTTTTGGTGGTTCCCTCACTGCGAGGGATGTAACAGGCGCCACGTTTGCAATATGCAAGCGGGAGAAAGCACCTTTGTGTGCCCGCACTGCAGTTTGCTCTGTGCGTTACAGGGCACAGCGCTGCACGGGCTGCATTTGCATTGCATTGCGTGAGAGATTTGCATTTGCATTGCACAGAGGTTGTGCGCATTGCACAGAGGGTGTGAGTGCATTGCACAGAGGGTGTGTGTGCATTGCACAGGGTGTGTGTGCATTGCACGGAGGGTGTAGTGGCATTTGCACAGAGTGTGTGTGGTTTGGTTTTTTTTTTTTTGCATTGCACAGAGAGTGCATTGCACGGAGTGTGTAGTTGCATTGAACAGAGGGTGTGTGCAGTGCACGGAGTGTGTAGTTGCATTGCATGGAGGGTAGTTGCATTGCACAGAGTGGGTAGTTGCATTGCATGGAGGGTAGTTGCATTGCATGGAGTGCGTTTTTGCATTGCACGGAGTGCGTTTTTGCATTGCACGGAGTGTGTAGTTGCATTGAATGGAGTGTGTAGTTGCATTGCATGAAGTGTGTAGTTGCATTGCATGGAGTGTGTAGTTGCATTGCACAGAGTGGGTAGTTGCATTGCATGGAGGGTAGTTGCATTGCATGGAGTGCGTTTTTGCATTGCACGGAGTGTTTTTTTTTTTGCACTGAGTGTGTAGTTGCATTGAACGGAGTGTGTAGCTGCATCGCACGGAGTATAGTTGCATTGCATGGATTGTGTGAGCACCGCACGGAGTGTGTTTTTGCATTGCACAGTGTGTGTCTGAAAAGGAAGCTGGCACGGCGGCAGTTTTGTCGGGACTTTTTTAGCGGTTCTGGCCAGCGTCGGCCCTGTAAATTTACGTATTATGATGGCAGCACAAGATGCCCCCTGCCCAAGCAGGGCTGGAAGCTGGCAAGCAATACCTCAATACTTTTTGCCCATATTCCCATTTTATTTAGGGATCCAGTTGGATATCGTTGCTAAAACATACCACTTGCCTATGGAGAAGCTGTCTGCCTTGAAGGAAGTTATTTTGTAATACTTCCTCTGTAGCAAGTGATGCTTCATCAGACCCGATCTTGCTGGGTCACTTAATTAATCTTGCATGCAGAGTGGTTGCCCCAGGCCGCCCCTTCCCTTCCCACTAGGCCAGGCTGCCTGCGGCCTGAGGTCCCCTTACCTTTCTCATGCAATGGGATCTCATGCAATGGTTGCAATTCCTATATGTATGCAATAGTAGTTGGCCATGGCAGGATACTTGCACAGGGATTTTTCAGGTTCATGCTGATGCTGCTGGATCTTTGCCCTTTGGTTTTTTATTTCAGGGGCTGCTGGTGTGCAAAGCCATGGCCTCAAGCCCGGTATGGTGAGGCAATCATGTGACCTAACTTTTGAGTTTTCCCCATTGTAGTAGCAGTTCACATGTGGCCCGAGGAGTTCAGTGACCATCGGATCTGCTTTTGGTCTGATAACCAGGTAGTGGTGAGCGTCTTGGCTAAACAGTTCTCACGCTCCAGCAGAGTCTCCGCCCCTCCGCTCATGCTTTTGAGCTGCACCGCTTAAGGTTTACTATTGTGCTTTCTGCTCTCCTGATTACGGGATCCTCTAATGATGTCTCTGACACTCTATCCCATTTTCAGATGGAGCGCTTCAGATCCTGGGCTCCAGACTCAGCTATTGCCAGACTTTTCCAGACCACCTGTGGCATTTTGACAACAATTAGTAATTACAGAGAGCAGCAGCTTCCATTTCCCCTTCTGCTTTTAGCTCTTATGGGAAGGCCTGGATGGATTTCTTATCCTTAAGCTGGCAGTCCTCGGCCATTCAGATGAACTGGCCCCCATCCTCTGAGCAGATCCTGCAGTATTTGGTCCACCTGCCGCAGATTGGGCGTCCTGTTATAACTATAAGAATTCAGTCCGCTGCAATGTCTGTTATACTGAAGCTTTATTTTTCAGAGACCCTTGCATAAAGTTTGTAATGTGCAGGGCCTTGGAAGGTTGGAATAGGCTCCAACCTCATAGGACAGTGGGCAGGAAGTCGGTCAATTTTACCTAGGCAGGATCTGCAACAAGTTAAAACTTGTCTGCTGGTAAAAGATCAAGGCGAGACTCCTTTCAGTATTCCATTGCATTTTGGGCACTGAGGGTTGGGGAAATGGTTGTTGGAGCCAGCACAATGCTGAGAGTCTGGAGGCTTATTGCTTCAGGACTTTTCCTTATCTGCTTTGGAGCTTGTCATTAGAGTTGGGAACTCTAAAACAGACTTAGTGGGCAGGAGTGCCACAATCAGGCTTCCCATTACAGATGAGGAGGGCCCTTGCACGGTTATGGATACCAGAAAAAATTGGCTTTTCATTCCCCTGGGGGCTGGCCCACTCCTAGTGCATGAAAATGGGTTCCCGTTAGCCAGGCATTAATGTGCTTACGCCGTGCACCAGTTATTACGGCCTGCTGCTTGCCTACCACTGGACACGCCTCATTCCTTCCGAATAGGGCTGCTGCAACGGCTGCACACTGGGGGCCTGTCTGTAGACAGGATTTTTGAATACGGGTCATTGGAAGTCTGACGCTGACAAGGGTTATATCAGGAAGTGTCACAATGATGTCTGTGCTGATGCTTGTCTGTTATTTCCTTTTCTCATAGGAGCAGCGGTGCACATTTGGGCCACAGCATTGTACACTGGGCTGGCAAGCGCGCTGACAAGTCTGGACTGGGGCGCCATCTCAGTTTTTTCTGCCCATGTGGACATATACTGGATGTCCAGATGGGGAATGCTTTGGGAGGAGGTCCTTCCTTTGGTGCGGTCGAGTGTGACCTGTGCAGGTCCTCCCGCAGTGCTGGTGGTACAGCTGGGCAAGAATGATTTGCTGTCTTCCTCCAGCATAAGTTTGCATTCCTGCATGCAAGAGGGCTTGGATTGAGTTGATGGCAGCTCTCCCTGGACTCAAAATAATTTAAGGCATTTGGTTCAAGGTGGTCTGGAGGGGGGGTTGGAGCACCTGTCCCCTCCAATGCGCAAAGATATTCCATTAAAGGAAACCAAGGATTTGCCATGCTTTGTCAACCCCTTTCGAGGGGTAGGGCCACGCAAGAGTCCCTGGGAGCATTTGGGGTGAGCTTGAGTCTGATCCTGGTTCATTGCTCCCCCACGCTGTTTACTTGTACTGACGATATGGTGGGGCCCAGTCGTCAGTGCTGCCCTGCTGAGGTCAGGTGCAGCTAGTCGGGAACCAATGCCTAGACAAACTACCACCGAGCAGGCCAGAAAGCATGTTAATATGGCGGTGGAAAATAAAATAAATAAAGTAAATCAAATAAAATAAAATAACATATAAAATAAAATAACAAATAAAATAAAATAGGTCCTTGCTTTAGGTGGTTCTGTGATATTGCACCCTGCTATTTTCTTCAAGACTGTTCCCCTCTTTGGGGCAGATGGGGGGTGCATCTTTCCCCTATGGGGAACGACACCTGGCGGGATGCGATTGCCTTGGGATTCATTGCTCCCCCACAATGTTGCTGGTACTGACGATATGGTGGGGCCCAGTCGTCAGTGCTGCCCTGCTGAGGTCAGGTGCAGCTAGTCAGGAACCAGTGCCTAGACAAACTACCACCAAAGAGGCCGGGAAGCATGTTAATAAGGAAGTGTAAAATAAAATAAAATAAAATAAAATAAAAATTAAAATAATAAAGTAAAATAGGCTTTGCTTCAGGTGGTTCCATGATTTTGCACCCTGTGATTACCTTCAAGGCTGCTGCCAGCTTTAGGGTGAATATTTCCCCTATAGGGAACGACACCTGGTTGGCTATGGTTGCTTTGGGATTGAAGGAAGGGTTGCATTTGTGAGTGGTTTGGCGGTGAGCTAAGGCTCTGTGGCGGTTAGGCATTGGTTAAATTGGTTGGTGGAGGGGTATGGATTGGCTGTGCCTGCCCCTCCAATGCTGCTGCTGCTGGGAATTCCGTTAAAGGAATTCTGGGGCTTACCATCCCTTCGTCCAAACCCTTGGAGCAGGGTGCGGGCCGTGTAAGTTCCCAAGGAACAAGCAGGGAATAGCTGAGGGTCTGTGTCGCAGTCCCAGCTGTCCCTGGTCTTGTTCCTCCACACGCTGACTCACGGGAGTCAGCGCTGTCCCCAAGGCGGGGGGGACAGATAGTCATAACCAATGCCTAAGCAACCACTCTCAATTTGTATGAAAATAAAGTTGTGGCCAAAAGTATGCCAAAAACCTTAAACAAAAATTATGTGTGATGTGTGAGTTATTGGGGTAGGGGTTTTGGGGGACCTCAGCACGCAAAGCGTGTTCTCACTAAAAGAGAGCACGTGTTGCGGATGGGGCCGAACAAAACTCCACTTGGTTGCCAGGCAGTATTAGATTCAAGGGGCCTGGAGCAGATTGGAGGATGGTGTTACTGGGGTAAATTTGATGTTGCCAATTTAGGGGTGGGATCAGTGGTTATTTAAGCAAGGTCCACAGCTTTCTCTTTCTCTTTCGCTGTGGACATCGGATCTCCCGCCCGCCCTCCCTTGCTTGGGCTTGCGCCTTGACCTTGCTCTGCCTGTCATGGGGTCGTTCGCCTTGGTGCGGGGGCCCAGTAGGAATTTTTCCAATTGGCTGATTAGTGTGTGCCTTTTGGGTTTTGCCTACTGCTTAGCAAATCGTCACAACTTGTAAGGTTGGCGGTTAGGCATTGGTTAAATTGGTTGGTGGAGGGGTATGGATTGGCTGTGCCTGCCCCTCCAATGCTGCTGCTGCTGGGAATTCCGTTAAAGGAATTCTGGGGCTTACCATCCCTTCGTCCAAACCCTTGGAGCAGGGTGCGGGCCGTGTAAGTTCCCAAGGAACAAGCAGGGAATAGCTGAGGGTCTGTGTCGCAGTCCCAGCTGTCCCTGGTCTTGTTCCTCCACACGCTGACTCACGGGAGTCAGCGCTGTCCCCAAGGCGGGGGGGACAGATAGTCATAACCAATGCCTAAGCAACCACTCTCAATTTGTATGAAAATAAAGTTGTGGCCAAAAGTATGCCAAAAACCTTAAACAAAAATTATGTGTGATGTGTGAGTTATTGGGGTAGGGGTTTTGGGGGACCTCAGCACGCAAAGCGTGTTCTCACTAAAAGAGAGCACGTGTTGCGGATGGGGCCGAACAAAACTCCACTTGGTTGCCAGGCAGTATTAGATTCAAGGGGCCTGGAGCAGATTGGAGGATGGTGTTACTGGGGTAAATTTGATGTTGCCAATTTAGGGGTGGGATCAGTGGTTATTTAAGCAAGGTCCACAGCTTTCTCTTTCTCTTTCGCTGTGGACATCGGATCTCCCGCCCGCCCTCCCTTGCTTGGGCTTGCGCCTTGACCTTGCTCTGCCTGTCATGGGGTCGTTCGCCTTGGTGCGGGGGCCCAGTAGGAATTTTTCCAATTGGCTGATTAGTGTGTGCCTTTTGGGTTTTGCCTACTGCTTAGCAAATCGTCACAACTTGTAAGGTTGGCGGTTAGGCATTGGTTAAATTGGTTGGTGGAGGGGTATGGATTGGCTGTGCCTGCCCCTCCAATGCTGCTGCTGCTGGGAATTCCGTTAAAGGAATTCTGGGGCTTACCATCCCTTCGTCCAAACCCTTGGAGCAGGGTGCGGGCCGTGTAAGTTCCCAAGGAACAAGCAGGGAATAGCTGAGGGTCTGTGTCGCAGTCCCAGCTGTCCCTGGTCTTGTTCCTCCACACGCTGACTCACGGGAGTCAGCGCTGTCCCCAAGGCGGGGGGGACAGATAGTCATAACCAATGCCTAAGCAACCACTCTCAATTTGTATGAAAATAAAGTTGTGGCCAAAAGTATGCCAAAAACCTTAAACAAAAATTATGTGTGATGTGTGAGTTATTGGGGTAGGGGTTTTGGGGGACCTCAGCACGCAACTGTTCTTTCCAAGGGGAGCAAAACTTTCTCTTGTTTTTGTGATGCCTCCTAGTCCCGTGATTTTGCAAACATGCAAAACTATTTCACACAGAAGAACACAGCCAGCAACCATATTTTTGTCGTTTTATTAGTACCTTGAAAGCCTGTTGATTATAAACTTGTTGAAACACAACGCAGTCCGCAAATCAGCAAGCGCGCTCAGGCTAATAGGGGATAACAAAGAGTCTTGTGCTTTTTCCTGTGTGTGCTTCTGATACATGTTACAGCTCCAGAATTTACTGCCACAGAACACCATGTTTCGTTGTCATCACAATTTATTATAAATTAATCAAATTGTTCAGCAGAATGCTTCAGCCAAGGGAATTAAATTCTCTCCCTGTTTTATTTCTATGCAGGAGCTGCATTTTTAATACCTCCATCTCCACACTTACTTTAGTAATACTCCTTTCAGCTCCCATGCTTGACGTTCGTACAATAACTAAGAGGTCCACTTACTAGTTTCTAAATCACTTTACACCTTGTATTCTGTTTTTAGGAGTAGCCCACCTCTCCAGTTTCAAATCACTTCTCTTAACCAACTACACTGTAGTCCTTGAGCCTGAAATGAAATATCACATTCTTATGCTTCCCTGTGTAGACACAACAATCTGTTTTGTTTTTATTTAAAGGGGGGCGGGGAGCCACCAGGAAATAAGAGTTGCCATAAACTAAGGTCAAATATGCCTGAGTGACAATAAATCACAAGCAAACCTAAACTTGTTTCCGTTGTTATTGGTTGATAAACTCAAGGATTTTCATAAGTCCCTTGTAAATAAACTCAGTTTCAAATTGTGCCAGATTATCAAACTCAGCCTAGGCTTAAAATAGGCAAGTCTTGGAGCTCAGAACTGCAGAGTTACTTCCAATATAGTTAATGAAGGAGAAGTGAATTCCTTTAAATAAGTGGAGTCAGTCTCCACATGGTTAATGTTTTTTTAAAAGAAAAGAAAAGAAAAGAAAGAAACACCCTTTAACACAGGAGGAAGCTCACAGCATGAAACTGGAAAAGGTGAAACTGGACCCAGTTCAATATTGTCTATACTCAGAATACCATATAACATATGTACTTGTAATTAATATTCTAACTCATTGTAAAATTGGTGGTTTTCCAAATTTTAATCAGTTTGCTGCACTGGAAACGTATTACTGTGGAATTTGACAAGAGGCAATAGTCCAGAGATTTTATTTTATTTTATTTTTCAAACATGGTGGGAGTCCTGGAATTTTTCAGACCATGGCACATATTTCCACATCTCTACTCCAGCCAAAATCAGCAGGCTTAGTTCATTGTTAAATGGTTCTCTTGGGCATTTGCAGTGGAGACAGGAGTTCTAATCTCTTTTCAATTGCGCCAAATCTGCCTTCCAAATTCCACACAGATTCAAGAGAGCTTTCCTTCAGCACAAATACCAGTTTACAGGATCTCTAACACAGTTGTTTAGAAAGCACCATTTCAGTAAGGCCAGAATCAAAACATACCATTATATTGGCATCATGGAAAAGAATTCTGGGATTATTGGCTGCCAGAGCAAATGTTTGAGACATAAGAGATAACTTGAAGCTAGTGGGATTTATTATTGTCAGCATTCATTATGTTCCAGCAAATAATGCCACTCTGGGTCAAGGACAGCTGGCGGAGCATGGCAGAATATCAGCAAAATTCCACCATGTGGTCTGAAGGCACATGAGGCTACCATGTTGCTGAAGCTAAGCAATTCTGGGGCTGGTCAGCACCTGGATGGGAACATCATGTATCCTGCTGTGGGTTCCAGGATGGAAAAAATGCAGAATGCAAATAACAAGAAACAAATAAAATTAACCCCACTCACGATTTCACTACTAGTCTTAGACAAGACACTTGTATCTCAAGGGCAGCACCACCACCCCAGCTGCATTATGGGAAAAATAATAGTGTCTACTTCGTAGGACCGAATGAGATTACAAATGCAAATTACTGAGAATATTTAAAATGCACTTAAAATTCACATTCCAACTGCACAGGGATGGCACAATCAGGATTTTAACCATGGTACACATAGTCCTAATAAAAATCTCCCCTCAAAACAGCTGTTGGCTCCAGAGAACAACCTTCCATTAGCACCAGTGGAAGATTCCGTTCCAGAGATAATAGAAACTTCAGTGAGGACTGTGGCAAGGGATGAAAGGGTTCGCTACATACTGTGGGTGTGATGTCATTCATGACCCCCGGCAGCTTCCCTTTAAACTGAAAAAAGCAAGGGCATTAATTGCATGCACACAAGTAATATAATGTAACATGTAGTTTGGTCCTAAGTCCCACTGATTTTACTGGCAGTGTTACGTGTGCACTTAACTGTTTCCATCTGAAATCCACCAAATCCTTAGCTTTAACTGGATTGTGCCCATTGTGCTTTTGAACTGGACCAACCATCAAACATTTGCAACCCAAGAGTTAAAAACAAGCTTAACAATAAATGATTGAATTCTATTAAGTAATTTATTTGGTGATCTTTTGTGATTTTGATATTCTTGGAAAATATCTCTCTGTCTATATAAATTATGTAGATGCATTTGAAATGATATACAGGCACTGAAGGGATAGACTTTTCTTTGGTCTAATTTTCATAGTATGTGCTTGGAAATGCAATAGAAAAGAATCAGATTTCTCTCCTATTTTAGAACATGAAAGTCAGCTGATTAAGAACTTGGAAGAGCTATAACAAAGGACCTTGTTGGCCTCCGTTTGACAAAGTACTATACTGGCTAAGAATTGCAAACCCACAGCTAAGTAACTAAAACATTTCACAAAGAGATGTCCCAAAATGCCTAATCTTGCTCATCAAGATCTCTGTGTTCTAGCATCTGTCCATAAGACATAGTCAGCTATTGTATAATTCTCTTTCTACTCCAGTGATAAGTTGTCCAGAATTTTGTTAATGTTATTCTTTGGGTTCATTTTCTACCCAAACTCTGGATTATAAAAATTAGATGATTATATTATTATTATTATTATTATTATTATTATTAGAATTAGAATTAGAATTAGAATTTTTATACCACCCTATACCTGGAGGCAAATACAATAAAAGCATACGTGTGCATTTAGACTGATGTTGTGACTGCTGAGTTCATGTAAAGGGAGTTCTTTCCCACATTATTCCATAATCCTATACCAGTTGAAATTCATTCCATGCCATTTTGTCAGCCAGAGGAGACATGCTCAGACTAAATGCTGCATGCATTTGACCTGGCATATGAAAAACTAGATTGCTACAACTTGGTTGTAGCTGGGTAGGCAGAAGTAGAACAGGAGACAGCTAAGAGAGGTCAGGAGGATGGCAACATGAGAACGGGAAGAAGAAGAAGAAGAAGAAGAAGAAGAAGAAGAAGAAGAAGAAGAAGAAGAAGAAGAAGAAATAATGCCTGACTTTAGCAGCAAAACAAACTGTTGCAATTGGATTCAGGGAACAGTGTCTGCCTAATACAAGAACTGAGGTTTGAGATGACTGGAAGATGACCACCTTGCCATTTCTCAGGTCTCCATCAGTCATCTCTTCTGAGTCATTGAAGTTTCTGCAGTTGCAGTGCAATCATGGTTCCCTGTTCTGCCTGAACCAAAGCCATTGTGGTCATTTTCCAGCCCTGGTGAAAGCACAATGGAAGCTCAGTATGATGTTCCCTAAACAAAGCTACAATCCTGTGCATACTTATAGGTAAAGGAAAGGGACCCCTGACCATTAGGTCCAGTTGTGACTGACTGTGGGCTTGCGGCGCTCATCTCGCTTTATTGGCCGAGGGAGCTGGCGTACAGCTTCCGGGTCATGTGGCCAGCATGACTAAAACGCTTCTGGCGAACCAGAGCAGTGCATGGAAACACAGTTTACCTTCCCGCCAGAGCGGTACGTATTTATCTACTTGCACTTTGACGTGCTTTCAAACTGCTAGGTGGGCAGGAGCAGGGACCAAGCAATGGGCGCTCACCCCGTCGTGGGGATTCAAACCGCCGACCTTCTGATCGGCAATTCCTAGGCTCTGTGGTTAGAGACATTGTCTTTTTACTGAATCTAGCGCTGCCAATCTGCACATGCAGTAAACCTATTGTTGGCTATTGAATGGAATCAAACCCCATGAGTTTGTGTGCCTGTTTCTCCCACAGACAAAGAATGCAGAGCATAGTGACAATCCTGCACAAAGTTTATGCTCTTGAGTCCAAGGGTTGTATCCATCTTTCAATATTGTTGTGTTAGAGCAAAGGTGTCTGTCTGCACAAGGGGACTTCCTCTCCCTCTCCTGTTCCCATGCACCCCACCCAATCTGCTTTGCAGGGTTAGGGGGAAACCCAGCAGAGATACTATGTTTTTTAAAATAATAATAATAATTTGTTATTGGTTTTTACACATATTTTCCAGCATATCATCCTTTTAAACATCGTTTCAAATTTCTTTGGCTATCACAGCCCAAGACTTCCTTCAACCTCAACTGATGGTTTTCTAAAATCCTATCTAATTATACATTTTGTTACTACAGTTATTGCTATAAATTCAAATCTTAATACCTATTCTTAATTCTTTTCACAATGATTTATATATGACTCCTTACAAAACTTCTTTTAACCCTACAAGCGATGTCAATTGGTCAGAATAGATATTATGATTACACAACACTGAGTGATTTCAGCACAATACAATCAGCACACATCACAGACTTGCAGGTTAGAGTTTTTTGTATTCTCTTCACGTGCTTTTGGGTAGCACATACAGAGTTCTTTTGTTTGTTATTATGGTTGTAAAAGTATCCTAACCTGTGCCAGTATATACTGAGGTTACATGCATACTATACCTTTAAAGCACATTCAAAGCACATTTCCCCCCACAAAGAATTCTGGGCACTGCCGTTTGTTAAGGAAATTGTAACTCTGTGAGGGATAAACCACTGTGCCAAGAATTCTTTGAGGGGTGAAATGCACTTCAAATGTTCTTTAAAGGTGTAGCATGTACTCAGTCGGAGTCAAGCACAATGAAAACTATCAGGATCTAGCTCCTGAATAAGGAGCAGAGACAAAACAGTTGTAAAACACTCACCACACTCTGGAACAAGGGCCTGCTTGATCTGCAAGCACCAACGATAAGCAATGCTGGCTATTGCGTCCTTTGACCAGCTAAACTTTCACATTAGATGACTGGAATGGAGAAGGATCTGTTTGCCTACAGATTTTCATATTGAAAAAATGAGAGATGCTAAAAGTAGGCCAAATCCTGACATTAACTTTGATACATATTTTCTATTCTGGGGGTTATTTTAATCTATCTAATCTTCTCATTCATCCTTTATCCACCTCAGAGGAGTAAATCATAACATGAATGTATCATTTGGGTCAAGCAATATATTGCCATTTCCTCTTGGAAAATGGAAACACTAAATCATACATTTTTCTCTCTGCCAACATTTTGAAAGGTCTGCATTCTTTCTTGTTTCAGACTCAAGTCTTCCCACAGCTAAAAAGTTATTACGAAGCCATTCAGGTTCACAGGGCATTCCCACTCTAGCTAGCCAATTAATCCCAACGCAAAGCTGTTTAACATGCAGACTCAGTAATAGCACACTTATCCAAAACAAATAACTGTGCCTTCTCACTAGAGATTTATTATCGTAATGCACTTGGCTGCACCTTGGCCTTGGACTAGAAGTCTAGGGGTTCTTTAAAAAAGTGAAAGTGAAAAAAGGAAGATCCTAAAACCCCTAAAGTTACAAAATTCTATTAGGAAGCAGATGGCGAAGATAATTATCCTGCAGCTCAACCATACTGCTAATTAGGTATACTCTTTGCATTACATTTGCTTTATGAGATTGCAAAAAGTAAGTGTGTGTGTGTGTGTGTGTGTGTGTGTTTTAACCTTAGCTCTTATGAACTGCTCAATAAGAGTCAGAAATTAATTTAAGCTCCTTGCAATCCCGTTTTTCTCTTGCATTTGTTCTCCTAAATGATACTAATAGGGCCACTTAAGAAGAAATCAGCCAAGAGGCATAGGATGGTCCATAAGCAGAAGTATGGTTTTATTTATTTGGGGTTTTTTGTTCCTCAGATTTGTGTAACGTAACACCTTTTGAAAAATGCCTGTGGCAATGAAAACTCCTGTCTCATCCTCCATCAGTGCACCACCATGTGTACAAGACTGTGAAGGAGAAAGATTTGAGTTAGCAGACCCAGCTAGGAGCCGCAACAACTCATTTGAGTCATTGCCTTCATTTTCATTTTATAAATTAAAATCTAACTCCAGGGCTCATTCTCAGTGAGCTAGCAAATTGAAATATGGTATCTGGTGTAATAATTAAACCCATACAATTTTTGGAAATTGAACACTTAGTGATATACTGTTTGCCTGTGATACAACACACAAGTGCAAGTATCAGCAGTCCATCATAAAAAAAAATGTATGTGGCCTGATTCACACATAACATGATTTCTGCTCGTGGTCTGTTTGGAGAGAACCAAACCAAGTGTCTCAACAAGAAGTGTCCCAGCAGCATAGCAGCAGCAGAAGGGTGGTGTAGAGCAAATCAAGGACTTTTACCAGCCTGATGCATGATGTTCACATACCAAAGTTTGTTCTTAACTATGGTTTAATCCAGGGGTCAGCAAACCTTTTCAGCAGGGGGCCGGTCCACTGTCCCTCAGACCTTGTGAGGGGCCGGACTATATATTGGGGGGGGGGGATGAACGAATTCCTATGCCCCACAAATAACCCAGAGATGCATTTTAAATAAAAGCACACATTCTACTGATGTAAAAACACGCTGATTCCCAGACCGTCCATAGGCTGGATTTAGAAGGCGATGGGGCCAGATCCAGCCCCCGGGCCTTGGTTTGCCTACCTATGGTTTAATGTGACGTGTAAAGCAACCTGTGTGTGTTGAAATATGAAAAAAACAGATACCGTAAAAGATGTGTTTGTCTTTCACAACTCACAATATTTGTATTTCATGACTCACATTTCCACAAATTGAAACTACATGGAAGGAACTCCTGTGCTAAATGCAGGATCATTTTCTGCAATGTTGTGTGAAGTGTTTGTATTCTAATCGCCACCCAAACAGGCAAAAATATTCCTTCATTATTACACCCTACGTTCCACCCAGGTTGATATTTTTACCTCTAAATCTCTTAGTGGCCTGGACTTCTCACATTCCATATGTGCTCCTCAGTTTTCCACAGCAGATTCTATGATACGTCTGTGCGTCAAAGCTGCACAAGCTGAGATCATAAAGAGAAATGTTCTTCCTGGCTCTTTACCAGCTTTAAAATGTCCTCCCAGGTCTTAAGCCTGACAATTCTGAGGCAATATTTGGCTTTTTTCTCTCAACAACATTTACTGGGCTGAGGATATTTGAAGTATACTTATCATTAAGATAATTAAATGCCTGTTCATAAATTGTTATATGTTCCTTAGCATAACATGAACTTAAGCTGTAACCCATGTGGCAAAGATCTTACAAAGTTATCTCTTTCGGTCCCCAAAAAGGTTTTTACTGTTAACCTTCCAAATCACAAATTACGTAAGAGATGCTGTAGGATATGGATAGTGATGCCCACTAGTGTACGGCGGTGTTGGTGTGGTTATGCAATAATGCATTTGTTAATCACTTTTTGTATATTTTAGAAGTCCCAAAGCAACTTAACAGCAACTTTAACAAACAGTTAAAATCAACTAAGAGCCAAATTAAAAACAACATACAATCCAAAATTCCTAAAATGCTCCCCCAGCAAATTGTCTTGGCATATTTCCTACTGAATAAAGACATATGCCTTGGTTGGTATAACTATTCTGGATTTACCACAGATCTAGAACAGCCTTATTGCACATATCAATTATATTCTCCCTAGTGAGATGTCTGGAGCTAATGTCTCAATTTCTAGGAAGGTAAATAACATCCACATTTGTAAACATGGTTCTTGCTGAAGACTTGTGCAATGAATCACTTACACTGCATTGGCAATACCTGTTAACAATGCTCATTAGGTGCCATGTTCTCCTTCAATCATTTTAGCAGCAATGCAATCTGATTTTTGAACTTTTGTAAGATTTAAGTATTTGAAAAGGGCTTAGGTCCAGATTATCAATGGAAAATATCTCATTATATTCTCTCTCTCTGTCTCTGTCTCTCTCTGTCTCTCTCTCTCTCTCTCTCTCTCTCTCTCTCTCACACACACACACACACACACACAATAGGAATCTACCATTGAGGCCCTGTTGAAGATTCTGTCTTATGTGTAGATGAGAGTGACCACCACAAGAAGAGGCCTTTTTCCAGAAGCTGGAAATCATAGGAGGCTTCTTCTCATTTATATTTCTGCTACCAATATGCTTGTGCGGTCTTCTTCCATTCAGTAGAAAATCTGCTCAGGATGTTGCTGATTTGCTATCTTATAACTGGGTTGTTGTTGATTTACCTTTTCATATTGTTTGGTTTTTACATTTCTACAGAGTTTTGAATGCTAAAGAGATACAGTTTTTAAAACTTATTGTTTTTTAAGAATCTGGAAAAATAAAACTGACAATTCCTGAATTTTGTATTATTGTAATTTTCCTTAAAAACTGGCTGCCTTATCACAGAAATATAGAAACTGTATATTATAGAAAATACAGCATGGACTGCAATAAGGACCTAATACTTAAAACTAATAAGATTGCTCATGATTGTGTGTCATGTCATAATATGGGGACCCAGAATATGTGTGAGGGGGTCCACAGCCCACGTGCATGACAGCAGGATGTTCAAATGAAAGCTACTCATTTGCAGAGAGTGGAAGCAGGGTCATGCCTATCAACCTGGCTTCCTCCTACTCCTGCCAGTCACCACACACATGCGCACGCATTAGGGGCAGATTTAGGGCTGTGCAATTGCTGCGCACGCACGAGGCGCTGAGCTGAGAGGGTGCTATCTCAGAGCCCGGTGAGCTAGGCACTGAGCTTTGGAAAGGAGGCGTGAGGCTCTAACAGGATCCTAGAGTCCTCACACCTCCTGCCCAAAGCCCAGCGTCTCCTTACCTGCCTTTGGGAAGGCAATGCAATCACCTGGGTGGGCACCAAATTTTGGCCTCTCAAAGGGTGCCATAGTACCCAAGTCCACCACTCCATGCACATGTGCACACACGGAAGCATCCTAGTCACACTAACACCAGGTGTGTTTGGTAAGTGTGAGAAGAAACTCTATGCATGTACCAATGTACATGGAGTTTCTCCACACAAGAGGAATTCTGGCCCTATCAGGATCTCACTTGTGCAGAAATGAGCATCTGAGTAGATTCTATTTTCATGTTTGCATGGGGTTGCTGCTGGCACGAGAGTAGGGACAGGACCCTCCCAATGCATTTTCAATGGAACATTCTTACTGCCAGTATCTGTTAAAGGAATTATGGTTTTAAAGCCAACATTCCCCCAAACTATTTATTTCTCCATAAAGCTTCTTTAGGCAAGATTTAATAGTAAAAATTCCCCAGGTTCTCATGCTACATCACCAGACCAGTGTGTGTGTGTGTGTGTGTGTGTGTGTGTGGTGTAGTAGTAGTAGTAGAACTCTATAACAATCAAAATATTTGTCAAGCAAAAATTAAACATATTCATACCAAAGGACAACAGCAAGACAGGTTATTGGATATTCTTCATCTAGTGCTTTTTGCTAGCTATTCACACATCTCAAGCTTAGGCAGAACAATGAGCAAAGCAATTCATGAAAGGACTGCATAACACAGAGTCAATCGTGTTTTCAGCTATTTCTGGTCCAAACCAGTATGAATGTAATGGGAAAGCTGCAAGATGCAGCCCAAAACTTATTCTAGAAAAAACCGAACACAAGGGATATAGAATTATAATTACAAACTAAATTTATGTGCAGATTTATTCAGAATGCAACAAATTGAACACTGCTTCTTTCTTTACATATACTTCCCACTGGAATTCAGCACCAGCTGAAATGGAGTTCGTAGCTGACAATGGATTTTATTCATTCATTAAAAAAAAACACCATTTGATTTTATGACCTTTGAGATTAACCTTGTTGATACTAATATCTCTGTTGTTACAGTTATATGAAATTTGAAATGTAACTATTTAATAGTCTCTCCAGCTCCAAAACAGAGGCACAGAAATAATAAGGCAAAGGAAAGGAAACTATTAATAATTGTTTCTTAAAGAGTGCCTAGTGTAGATAAATCAAATGAGCATATGGTTTCATAAACCTAAAGCTTTCCATTCCGACAATCAAACTGCGACCAAATATTAAAATTGGAAAGGTGATAAAATGATTTTAAGAAAAGTGTTGGCATGGTAGACAGGCTGACAAAGTGTACGCAGTGGCAAGAACTCACTTTAATTTGTATTTTACCATTTTGTTATTCAACTTCACTGATTGAACTGCCAGTGTGTCTAATATACATGAGTTGGACCACGTGAGTTGGGCTTATTTATAAAATGAATGAAAATAAAAATGAATACACCCTCATTTGTTTCCATGGGAAACAAATGAAAATACAGAAATGAATGAGAAAACAAATGAATTTTATTTTTGTTTCATTTCCCCCATTAATTTTTCATCAAAGAGATTCCTGACACTGTTAAGAGGCATTGCATTGCATGATAGAGCATCCTTACATAGACTGATATAGCCAGGGGACATTCTGTATGGAGCAGCAATCCTAAAAGTGGCCCCAAAGTGACAAGACATGAAAACAGTGCATTCTGAAGAATCAAACAGTGGGAAGCTTAAAGGATGACACACCAAACTGCATAGAATAGGGGTCAGCAAACTCTTTCAGCAGGGGGCCAATCCACTGTCCCTCAGACTTTGTGGGGGGTAGGACTATATTTTGAAGGGGTGGAAATGAATTCCTATGCCCCACAAATAACCCAGAGATGCATTTTAAATAAAAGAACACATTCTACTCATGTTAAAACACGCTGATTCCTGGACCATCTGCAGGCTGGATTTAGAAGGTGATTGGGCCGGATCCGGCCCCCGGGCCTTAGTTTGCCTACCCATGGCTTAGATCATGGGATCTCCAACCTATCTGCAGCAGGGAAGACCTCTAAAAATAAAAATCACACCATTTGGATAAAAAACAATAGCATCATAACATATAGATTTTTAAGTATTATTTAGAGAGAGAGGAGCATTCAGCTACAATATGAACCCCATGCCCAGTTTGAGGAGGTGTAGCTTAGACCTAAGTTTCCCGCCTCTATTATAACTAGGCCTTCAATGGTGAATGTTTACTGCACTTCTCAGATGTTTCCCACTTACTGGAAGTACAACAGCAGAGATCATTCTATGATTGGTATTGGTTAGAGGATATATTACTGATATTTAAACATCTAAACACACACGTGTGTGGGTTAATGAACAAAAGTAAAACAGCTAGTGCCTGTTTTTAAAACCACAGGGCTTGCACATAAAAGCCTCAGTAGCATAGGTTATTAAAGCTTCTTTTAACAGAAGACCAAAACCTATCTGTTTTTTTTAATCCTCTCATTATGTACTCTTTTAGTTCAGTTTACCCAGTAAAGTATTACCAGCTTATTTTCTGCTTATTATTTGTTACTCTGGTAACACTACTTAAATTGTGAATGTTTGGGGATCAGAGGATTCCATGTGGACTCAAATGTCAACAATATCTTTGTTTTCTATACAAGTTTATAGTAAAATGACTGACCCAGCAGCTGGACTGAGATTTTAAAAAATACTGCTCAACTATTTTTGTTGCTAAATATTGTTTGCTAGTTTTGTGCTTATATTTTGCTGTTATCTTTTACTCCCTGATTCCTAGAGCAGCAGCGGGGGCGGGGGGAGCCTTTTTGTGGCTCCTTTTTCTATGTCTTTGCTTTGGGGTTTACTGCCATATGTATGATCAGCTAAACGTCTTGTAAATTGATGGGGATAAGCTCTGGAATCCATCTCGGAGGAACCGCAGTATTTTTAGGGCAAGAACTGCCAAATACATTAATTTCTAAGACATCTGCAAAAACAGTTCACTGTCTACCAAAGCTTATTTGTTGGAATCCTCTCCTCCCACTACCACCACCAAATAAAGATAAAAATGGATATTAATGCAAAAGTTATGCAGTGCACACTTGGAAGCACTGAAACCCATAGACATTCCTATCAAGATTTGTTGTACTTGCTCTGTAAAATTGCAGTGTGGAGTATTTACGAGCATACAAACTCAGCCAGCGATTTATCTGCCCATTTATGTGTGATAAGTCATGCACTGGCAGGGAAACTGCTAGTTGCATCGCAGGCTCTGCAGGGGAGATGGTGCAAGATCAGTGCACAAGTGGCTTATCATAAGAAACAGAAACATATTACAGATACAGAATATAATAAGATGGTTTCTCCCACCACCAGAGGATTCAGTACAGTGCTGCATCAATATTTGCCTCACATACAGTATTGATCTCGTCATCCTCCTGGAGGTGTTTGCGCATTAGAAGATGCTGAAGGAATACCAGAAGAGCACTTCTGAGGCCCTTCCTATATGCACCTAGACATTCAGGGTGGCCCATAACTTACAAAATGTTATTGAAAATGGGTAGGGAGTAGGGATGTAGCAGGTATCAGAAACCAGATAGTAATACATTAATGTAAATAAACCAGAATTTGGTATTTGAGAGTATCCTAGCATCTGTTTCTACTTCTAGGTGGAATGGCTTATTCTCATCTCAGCAAATACAGAAATACTGAAAGGAGGAAATGATTTTGTAGGAAGAACAAAAGGCAGAGAGAGGGTAGAGCGTGTGAGGTGTTGCTGGAGACAAGATGGTGGCCAAAAAGAAGCTATCCCAGAGCAAATATAATCTGATTGTAACATCTGCAATAGTCAGTTTCGAATCAGGAAAACATTAGAAGTTGCTGTGCAACAATTGTGGAGACACATCTCTAGGCCTACATGCATTAAACATGTGAAATGACACAATTAATGCCCTACATCTGCATTGGTGCTAATTAATAAAATGAAACAAACAAATAGTAGAAATCCTATTAAATGTATTTTCTATGGATTGTGAAATAGCTATGGACTAAATTCTAAAAGCAAATTATTATTATTATTGTACTTTCTGTATCATTATGATGCATCTTAAACTTCCCACAAATCATGATGCATTTGAAATAATTGTTGCAGTTTCATAGAAGTTGCAACCAACCCTATGCAGATCAGATACTTTACTGTATTTGCACTCTGGGCCCTTTGAGTGAAGGATGGATTATAACTACTTTAAATAAATACTGATGGTGAATGATAAGCTGGATTGCACTAGAGATGACAGCCCTTGTGGAGGCCAGTAGGCACTCAGCAATGACCACAATACCTCAAGGACCACCTCTCCCCATAAGAACCTGGAACCATGTGATGATCATCATCTGAGACCCTTCTTCATGTGCTTCCTCCACAAGAGGTCTGGAGAATGTCAACACAAGAACGGGCCTTTTCTGCAATGGCTCCGTGTTTGTGGAATGCTTTCCCCAGGAAGGCTTGCAAAAACATTCCTCTTCAACCAGGCCTTTGGTGATTAACATTCTATGTCCTTTTAAAGGTGTTTGTGGAGGAAGGGTTATGGGTTTGATTTTGTTCTTGTTCTTGTTGCGCATTTTGTGTTTTTATTTTATATTTTTATGCTGTGAACCAGCCTGAGAACTTCAGATGAAAGGCATTATACACATTTAATAAAGAAATAAACATAATTATGTTTATTTAATTATGTGTCAGTGCAGATACAAAGACAAAATCACAGGCGGGGTTTTGCTGAAGCAGTTGGGTTTTCTGTAGGGACCTGCTGCCCATAGCAGACTAGATCACATCCAATTTGTTGGAATTCTTTGAGGGCAAGAATATACTTATCCATCTGGAGATTGTCAAAGATGCTTCAAGATTTTATTTCAGTTTGAGGTGGTACCTTGTGTTAATTGATCCTTTGCTAAGGTTTAACAGGTTGCCTTGAATGAAGTCTCTCAGCCTTACGTAAGTTAATTCCAGTAGCTAGGTTTCATTATCACATTTGTCATTCAAGTGAGACAATAAAACAACTAATCACAAGAAGCAGAAAATATTTTGTGCAGGGCTGCAGCAGAGGAGAAGTGGCATTGTCAAATGTCTACCACACTTTGGCACAAAGCCACAACATTATTTCCACTTGGTGCCTCAGATAGGAATTAAAGCATGCATGCAAAAAGCGAAACATCTCACAGTTGCCTCCTTTCAGCACATCTTTGTTACTATGGCATGTCTATGAAAGTCTTGAATCCAAACAAGAGCAGAGAAATAAGAAACAGCAGTATCCATTCTCTAACACATTACCCTGGCAACTTCTGCCTCTGAACAGCTGCAAGAGTCTAAGCAGAGGCATTTGCTTTGTCCTACTTCATCCTATGCCAAGGCTCAAAGTGGAGTCCTTTCTCCTTTATGAATTTGATTGCACATGAGGCATGGATATGACATCTATAAGGGAAGTTTTTCCAGTGAAAAAACCTACTGGAAAACAACTGTTTCCTGTCTATATCTTTTCCGCAACATGCCTGTCATATTACATATTATTTCAATAGGCTAAAATAGAGGCCTCAACTGACAGTCATTGGGGTCTTCTGTTTTTCCTTTCGGGACGCGGGTGGCGCTGTGGGTTAAACCACAGAGCCTAGGACTTGCTGGTCAGAAGGTCAGCGGTTTGAATCCCCGGGATGGGGTGAGCTCCTGTTGCTCGGTCCCAGCTCCTGCCCACCTAGCAGTTCGAAAGTATGTCAAAGTGCAAGTAGATAAATAGGTACCGCTCCAGCGGGAAGGTAAACGGCGTTTCCGTGTGCTGCTCTGGTTCACCAGAAGCGGCTTAGTTATGGTGGCCACATGACCCAGAAGCTGTACACCGGCTCCCTCAGCCAATAAAGCGAGATGAGTGCCGCAATCCCAGAGTCGGCCACGACTGGACCTAATGGTCAGGGGTCCCTTTACCTTTTTATGTTTCCTTTAACAATGTAACCTTGCAATCCTATACATATCTGCTGAAAACTAGATCCTATTGGGTTCAATAGTCCTGTTCCCAGTTAAAATAGGATTGTAGTTTAAGTGTCCCATGGCATACTTCTTGTTTGAGAGTGCTAAATAGCATTAAAAACTGTTTTAGATAATTCTATAAACCAGAGATGGGGGAACACCCCATATGAACCAACCTGGACCCTGTGATAAAAATCTGAAGCCTGAATATATTTAGGATTATAAAACTAATCCTAAACATTAAGGCTAATACAAAAGATGCAAGCTTCTAAAGATATCCTAAGCTTTTACGCTGGTCTAGTGGCAGTGCCAAAGAATGTTGTACAAATCCATCTGAAAATCTAGACTCTGACTATAGCTTCCGGTCCAGGAGCCGCTGCTTGCCAGCAGGTTGCAATCCAATCTGGAAATTTGGAGCAGCCTCACCTTCAAGAAAAAGGGATCCCACTTCCAACTTGCTTTGTGACATGCTGAATATTATTATTATTATTATTATTATTATTATTATTATTATTATTATTATTATCTTCCCTTCATGGGATCACTTCTCCAAGTGCAAAGAATTTGCCCACAGGTCATGCACCTGGGCGTTCCACTACCTGCAGATGAGCCAGGGAGGTGGCTAGTACAGGAGGAAGAACGTTAGATAGATGGAAGAGCACAAAGGTTTTAGATGCAGGAAGGGTACTTTCTTACGCTTCACCCCATCAAATTGCATGATAAATGATATGGTGATCTACACATGAAATTGCTCCACAGTCTTGGTCTGCTGTTAGTTGAGGGAAAGGTCTCATGCAAGCAGGTTGCTGTGCCAGACCACTTTCTCCATCTCTGACAGCCAGGCAGAGCAATTCTGATGGGGCCAGGAGAGATCAGTGGCGGAGCCACTGTTGCATCTAAAGCCCTCTCTCATAATACCAGAACTTAGGGTCATTCAATGAAGAGAAAAGTTGAAAGGTTCAGGAAAGGGAAAAGAAAGTACTTCTTAACACAGTGCATAGCTGAACTGTGGAATTCACTCTGACAGGATGCCGTGACGAGCACCATCTTGGATCGCTTTAAAAGAGGACTGGAGCAAAAGGCTATGTTCTGCCTCTGCAGTATGCCTCTAAATACTAGTTGCTGGGTGTAACAAGTGCAGAGATCACTGTTGAGCTCAGGGCCTGATTGTAGGCTTGCCATGGGCATTTGGGAGGTCACTGTGAGAACGGGAAGATGTGTTAGATGGACCTGAAGCCTGATCCAGCGAGGATTTTCTTATGCACTACTGGCAGTTGCTTTCTGCCTGCCATGGTGCAGCTGAACCCCCAGAGAGGCATGCATGTGTCAGGGACTGGACTAAGGAGGAATGGTGGAGACCGCCTCCCGCTCCTCCTGAACCTTCCAGAGAAGAGGAAGACAGTATAGATTTACAATGGTGGTTTGCAGAAGGTCACGGCTCAGAGATAGAAAAGGGCAAAGCTGGGAAATAATGGGAGAATGGGAGAGGGGAGAAGCACAGCCGGAGCAGCTGGCTGACACGGTATCACTAGAAAGCATTCCAGACCCCCTTCCACCAGAACCTGGCAAGCAGCGAAAGTAGGAGAGCAAAGAGCTAAGAGGCAATTGACCTTAAGCAGCCCCCATAAGGGTGGTGGTGCTGTTGATGACTGAGAAGGGAAGGGGGGTGGAGATTACTCAGAGCAATGCCATAACCCCAGGAGGCAGCACTTCTAAGCCTCTCTCTGTGAATATTGAATAAAAGACATTGGTAAGAGCTTCTTGTCTATCTATTACTGGCAGCCTGCAGAGGGGACGGACGACGGATCAGATTCCCTGAAGTCTGACAGTATGCACCCTCCTAACCCACAAACGACAGCAGGGTGAGGAGGTTAGAATTGTAGCCTAAGATGCAACTGTGTCAAGTCAGCGTGGCTTGTTTCTTTCTCCCTCAAATGCCTGGCACAAGGAGGTGGGATCCATTCATTTGAAAACTCTGAACACATTTTTATGCCGTCATATTAACTTCCCAAATTATGCAACTCAAGCTTTATAACAAAAGTTGTTCTGCCCTTTCGTTTCGGTAATTACACCCAAAGTGTTAGAAGGTAAGCATAAATTTAAGATAATAGTGGCAGTGTATACTATAAACATCCTTGATGCATGGAACGCTTGGGGTAGTACTGCAATATCAATCGAACTTAATTTTTTTAATAATAAAAAAACCATTGATTTCCCACCACCTAATGACCCATTTTTCTTACTTTGCCAGTGACGACATTGCCTGAGTTATTTTTATATTACAAAAATCTGTATTTAATAAAAGATGCATCAGTACTTATTGCACTGAGAAGAGACTCTGGCAATCAAATATGAACAAATTCTCTCAGTCAATTGCACTATTTTGGCCTCAAGCTGAATATTCACCATTAAACCTTCATATAGCCATTTGTTGCTATCTACAAAATGTTTCTCTTGTAATATGGAAGACCCTTTGGGAAGAGCCGATACATGTCCATGATTCATAAAAGGCTCCTGAATACCAGTTGCTGGAAGCCACAGGAAGGGAAAGTGTTCCCATGCTCTGCTCCTGTTGCAACTCTCCCACAGGCATCTGGTTGGCTACTGGGAGAACAGAATGCATATAGCCATTGGCATCTTCGCACTAATAGAAAGCACCTCTGCTCGTACAAAGTGGTGCTCCCAATTTCCATACCCATAGCAGACCCGCCCCAAAAAATCTGGATCTGGAGTTGCAGCTACATTACAGATCAGAGTGACTGGTGAGAATCAGGTGCCTTGCCTTACATGGGGTTTTCTTGGGGTTTTCAGTTTTATTCCCATATAAATGTGCTCTGAGAATCCCAGAAAAACAGCAGTACTCAGACACTGTCTTTATATCAGTATTCAGAACCAGCCCAGCCCTGAGGAATTGCCCACTGTTGCTGCCATTGCCAGAGTGGCAGTAATGGCTGTGGCCCACCCCATCTGTCTCTACAGTGGCCTTTTTGAAAATAGGAAGCACTGCTGGTCTCCCCTGCCCCCGGGAGGAAATTGTAAGGGCTGTCTTCTGGGATTTCCCAGGCTCTGCACCCTCTCAGCATGATTCAAAGCAGGACCCTCCCTCCCCCCCCCCCGCACAACAGCCTTTGGTTCCCACTTCAACCATTGGTTAAGGTTTATTTGATTCCGCCCTTGTTTCTGATGTAGATTTTCACTCTCCCCTTCTTCCCTGGTGGTGAGGAGGCATCATTTTGTGGTTCCCCTCAGGTTCCAAAATGTCTTGGACCAGCCTGGTATTCTTATCTAGCCCAAGAAAAGCATTGGTTTTGAGCCATGGTTCAGAAGCATAATCTGCTTTGAATCTTATGGCTCAGTCACAGAAATATAGCCTCTGAGCATGGGCAGAGCACCTCTCTTGTACATGCCAGCCCCCTTGGTCACACGTCTGCTCTGTCCGTAAGCAACAAACAAAGAAAAAGTACAAAAGCACATAGTACAATGTCTAGTTCCATTCCCACACTCCTATCACAAAGGATTGTAAACAGTGGATCACGAGATCCAACAGCAATGGAGAATGAAAATACTGACATCTGTTTCACTATAGGACAGGTCACGCAGAAGAGCTTGGAGAGTGTCGAGACTGGACTAACAAAAAAGTGAGGCAAAATAAAGAAAGATGTCACACACACACACACACTCCAAAAAGAATGCTAGAGACTGTTCTAATCATTATTCATTAATTCTATATTTCCTCCACTAAAAAGTTTGCTGATCTTCTTTATATTCTCTAATCATCGTTTCTACCTTCGGGTTTTCAGCTTCACCATCACATGAATGCTTTTTGTCAATAAGCCCTAGATTGTGCAAATTGAGAAGAGAATCTGCAATTATCCGTGCCTTCCTCTTCTGATCGCCTCCAGATGTCGCCATCAAGATCAGGATGTATGTTTTCTAGCAGCTCCAAATAAAATTTCATCTCTTTTTAAAAAGCAAAGCATCAGAAGAAACTGACATAATGTGAATATTGAATTTCATTGTAGTTTGTAAACCCTCAGTCTATAACTTGTAGTTTCATAAACTGGAGAAAAGAAAACCACATTTCTTTTGTTAAATGGAAATTAAAACAGGCATTTTAAAGCTGATAAAGTATCTACATGTTCCATGTTGAGCTTCTGATGAGCCTATGTGTTACAAGACTAAGGCAATTAATATCTTATCCCTTATTCATTAGAATCAATGGAGTGGATGCCCCTTTACCTTGGTACAAGGCTGGGTTACCTGTGTCATTAGACATAAGAAGCAGCCTATCTATCACCAAGTCAGACCATTGGTCCATCTAGCTCAGAATTGTCTGGAAATAACTTTCCATGGTTTCAGGCAAGGGACATTCCTAGTCCCACCAGGAGATGCCAGAGTTTGAACCTGGGACTTTCTGCATGCTCATGTGCTCCACCATGGAGCTACAGCTCATCTTAGAAATCAGAAGCTGAGGCCACCATCCTAAACACGCTTTTTAGGAGGTAAGACTCATAAAACTCAGTGGGAGATACTCCTGAGTGAACCAGTTTAGAATTACTTGTCAGTCCTTCATCTGTAGCATACACTGCCTCAGACATTAAATCTGTAGTATACTGTTCTACAGTATGCTGCTGTTCACCAGCATTTTGCTCTAGGAGGCTTAGGTTGGTCCGAATCATGCTCATGTGCCTGCCTCTCTCTCCACCAAGCGGTGGCAAGAGCCCATGGGGTCCCAGGCACAGACACATAGAAGACACGTTGGAGACTGTCGTGCTTTAAGAAATCTGGTTTATTCGCCTCCTTACACCTTCAGTCTGCATGGAGGGAGTTCAGATCTTACGGCATAGTCATCCCAGGAGGCAGCAGCATAGGTTGCCTGCAGCCAGCACCCTCCAAACATGGATCTCAGACCTTCTTCCTCCTCCTCTCTCCCAGAAATCCCTTGTTTGAAAACTCCCTTTTCCTGTTCCCTCTAACATACATCCCATCACCTCCCAAGGTCCATCAACACCTTTTGTCATGTTAGGTTTGCTCTTCACTAAGCCAGTCAGACTGGTTGAATAAAACAGCCTAGGAATTTCTTTGCAGCTTGCATATGACAAATAACCCAAACCCTAGCATTTATTAATTTCTAGGTTTACCCCAAATCTATAACACCATATGTATATCATGTTATGTGTTAGTTAGACTTACAGATAAACCTAGGTTAATAGTTCTCATATGCAGGCATGTAAAATGTTCATTTTTATGTCTTGAGGTGCACATTTAAAAACAAGACATGCATAGTTTTGTCTAAATGCATGCATAGTTTTGTTCTTGGAGCCATTTCCAATGTCTAAGGCTGTAACCCTATGGACATTTCCTGCGGGGGGCGGGAATCCATTATTTTGGATAGAGATACCTAGAATTGCTCTGTAAATGGGTCGTTAACAATGCCTTCACAATTACCATTGAGCTCAGACGGACACTAAAGCCAAGTGAAAAGCCCTTCTTGGTATAAAACTGTCTAGAACAGAACTGAAGAAACTCTGTCCCCATTGCAGCCTTCCTGGCCTCACTATGTGGTCCCCAGGTTCCCGCTACCCAGCCAATGACACTACCTTCTCAGTCACACCCCTGGTGCCATGTTCAAGTGAATTGCACCTTCCTCCTCCTTCAGGTGTTGTACTAGCAGAGCAGCTGCAAGTTAACAGTGGCAGACCCAGAATCAGAGTCTTACAGCAGTCCAAAGTTTAATCACAGGCTATGAAGGCTAAATTCCCCACTCCCATGTAAGAGGGAGAAGACCCCAGGGAACATTAGGAAGAAAAGCTGGCTAGTGCGGCAGAGGAGTCAAGTAAGGAAGAGGAATTAAACATCCCCCTGTGTCACTTGTATTCATGGGTGCCTTAAAGCACAGAAATATAAAGTGCCTTCAACTTACATTTTAGTGTGCATTTATAATTGCAAATAAATATGTTCTTGAGGTCTATTTCCCCGCTCTGCTCCATCCTTGTTCTCATTCTACAGTGAAGACTCCAGGCTCAATGAGAAGAAATTTCCCTGTTTTGATTTTCAAAAGCTGGCAAGTATGATCATAATTATTTGCAATCAATCAAGTTAGCAAACATTATGCAAATACTTCCTCCAACAGTCTGCTGAATATTCCAACACTCAAATGTTTGCTATGACCTTCAGAGTTTTCATATGATGTTTAGATAGAACTTCAAATGACTGAATCTTTCTGGCAGAACTCAATTTTCTCCAAGGATCTGTATATTTCAGTCAGTTTAGGAATCTATCCATTTTTATTTCTTTCAGTTTCTCATTTCTCCAATTTTGAGTTCAGTTGTATGCATTTCCACAACAATCTGTGAATTCTTTAAAAAAAAATCTCACGAAAATTTATCAGCAGTTTAGGACAATTTCCAATATGCACCCTTTTGTAAGCAGCTTTGCCTTATATACACATTTCTTCAAGCAATTTCCCATTATACAGTGCATTTTGTATGTTATATTATCCAATATATACACACTTTTCATGCACACTTTACCCCAGTATGTGGATTTTTGTACACATTACTTGGCTGGAGAACTGCTTTGCAAAATTCAGAAAAATGTGAATTTTAATAGATTACTGCATTTGAGGAAGTGTGTATTAGGTACAGTTGACTTTAAATGCAAACTAAATCAAATTTCTCCCCACCCCCCAGCTATCATGCATTGCTGCTGCAAAGTGCAACTATAAACAGGGAAATGCCATGTCAGACATTACTTTTGTCAACACTGGCAGCCAGGAAGAAGACCTGTGGTTCAGTCAGCTCAGACAAAGCTTCAAGGCAGCCTGTAGCTAGAAAACAAATGAAACTGCTCAGGCTGTGTAGCTGGACCAGAGCCCATAGTTATACAGGGCCTTATGTGAATTCCTTAGCTTCTTAGCGGCCCTAATTCTGTCATATTGAAAGCTGCAGTACTCCTGCTGGCCATTTAGAGGATGGCGCTGCAGAGCAGCAAAACTCAGACCAGCAGTTCCCTCTACAAGCCATCTTAGTGGAACAGGAAGTAGATCCTGCCAGATTCCTGGTACAAGGCTCAGGGCACCTTACACTTTCTGTATCAATTAACCCCATTCACTGTTCTTCATCAGAAGTTCTTCCTTAGGAATGCCCATCATTTGAGGCAAGGCAGGTTTTAGGTGGAAAGAGAACTATTTCAGTAGTGATGGCCTGATGATGGAATGCCCTCCCCAGTGTTTCCTGACACCCATTCTGCTGTGATCCTAACACCTGGCAAAGACACTTTTTATTTTTCCTAACTTAAAAAAAAAAATTTAAGCTGTTCTGTATCTGGCTTCTTGTTTCAGCTAATCATTCTGTCCCACATTGAGTTATTTTGAGTTCTTGCTATTATATTGTTGTTCTCTTCCATTCTTCTTTGAATCTTTGCAGTTTGTCTAGAGATTGTGAACTGCCTTGGGAATGCCAATATGCGCTGAAGGCGTGGAGAATAATTTATAAAAAATAAATAAATACATAAATGAACAAATAAACAAACAGATTCCCTTCACACAGCTATGCCCCTGGGGGGGGGGCACACAGTGATGTTAAGCAGCCGAGCAGAGTGATGGGGAAAATATAGTACAATATTCTCAAGAGCAATTTTTCAACAATGTGAATGGCAACACCATAATTAGGAAATGTGTTTTAAAGTCATTCTAAATGGCTTTACAAAGTCATATCAATTATAGCATCATCTCCTAATGCTTAGCAATCCCATCTCCTAGATAGATATACCCGTTGTAAACATTTATAATTTACAGTCTTCTGTTCTCTATAAAAGTACTTTTAATGGTTATCCCCCCGTTATAAGAAAATTGCAACCATTTAACACAAACCCAAAGCATGATCAACACAAGTTAATGCATTGTTTCCTGTGAATATCACTCCAAAGAATACACAGGTTGCAACATTCATTGCAATGTAAAATTAGAGTAGGTGAATATATTTACACATACAGTGGTACCTCGGGTTACATACGCTTCAGGTTACAGACTCCGGTAACCCAGAAATAGTACCTCGGGTTAAGAACTTTGCTTCAGGATGAGAACAGAAATCGTGCTCCGTCGGCCTGGCGGCAGCAGGAGACCCCATTAGCTAAAGTGGTGCTTCAGGCTAAGAACAGTTTCAGGTTAAGAACGGACCTCCAGAACGAATTAAGTACTTAACCCAAGGTACCACTGTACACACTTTCTCTAGTGTATATTAAGGGATCTTCTTTAACCATAATATTTGCACTTCTCAGAATATTCCAGTGAAATGTGCATCCAAATGAAACCTTTGAAATACAGATTGTTTTTCTTTGCTTTTGTTCCGGTGGGGGGGGGGCAGGGGGAATAGAGAAACCAATTCTGACTATGGTACAAAATAAATCTGCGTGCATTCTAGAGCTGAAGCGATATGTCCTAAAATCTCCAGAACACTTTATCTATACTTCTCAGAAGTTTTCTATAATGGTGAATATTTCAAGCTTGGCTTGCGCTTTTCTCCTGTCCCAAAAATTCTGAAAGTGTAAATTCCCAGGAGGACAGCAGGTAAATTGTGTGTTTCTGTTTCATTTGTAGTACTGAAAGTAAAATAGAAGTGTTGGATTAAAAATCCTATGTTAACATCATTTTGCATTGTAGGGGTTTTTTCATCATTGTAATGATTCATACATAGTCTCATTTAGCCTACATAGTATAAGTTATTACACCTTTTAATCCCAAACTATTAGGAAAGTATTTTAATTACAGATGATTTGATAACTTGTAAAAGGTAATCCCGTACCCAAGACTCAAACAAAAAGTCTGGAAAACCACATTGATTTGTATGCTGTTGGTAGATTCTTGTCGTTATCTTGTGATAAAGGGGAGCCATACCGGGGTGAAGGCGTCTTCTTCTATTTGTCCCCATGTCAGTTTCAGTTTATTGGTTAATTTTTCTAGTAAGGCTAACACCCACACACCCCACTCACTCACACATGAAAACAAAGTTCACTATAGCCAATCACAAACAAGCAACCACACCCTAGGCCTACCCCAACCTCTCTCACCACCAAAGAAACACAAGTGAACAGCAAAGAGAAACTACACCAACAGTGACACAAAACCGCACACATACACATACATTAAGTAAAATAGCAACATCGCCACCTGACCTCACCCCCACCCACCATGGCTCCCTCCACCTCTCCCCCCCCTTTTCTTCCTAATGTAACACTAATGTCTCAACAAATGGAACTGACCTGTAGAAAATATAACTTGAAAAAAGAGACATTGCACATACTTTTGTAAACCAAGAAATCTTTAATAAAAAGTACTTTTTTAAAAAAAAGTCTGAAAAACCGGACTCAAAGCATATTTTTGAATTGCTTTTATTCCTTCAATGCTTTAATTTGTGCCTGAGAAATGGCATAGATTGGATGGTTTAACTTTTGGTTTTTTGCCAACTCTGTTTCATTTAAGCAACACAAATGCTTCAAAATAGTTTCATGCCTTAAGAGAAAATTTAATGAAAATGATTTATAGGTGGTACATGACACCAGTCAAGCTTGCAAAAATTTACCATTTGCCCGACAATAAATGTTGGAAATGTAATGAGACTGAAGGTACATTTTTTCACCTTTGGTGGACATGCCCAAGGATTAAGACACTCTGGGAGATGATTTATAATGAAATGAAAAAGATATTTAAATATACTTTTCTGAAGAAACCAGAGGCCTTTCTCCTGGGCATGGTCGGCCAATTGGTGCCAAAGAAAGATAGAACTTTTTTTATGTACGCAACAACAACAGCAAGAATACTCATCGCGAAGTATTGGAAGACACAAGATTTACCCACCCAAGAAGAATGGCAGATGAAGTTGATGGACTATATGGAACTGGCGGAAATGACTGGCAGAATCCGAGGCCAGGGAGAAGAATTGGTGGAAGAAGACTGGAAAAAGACTACTTACAGAAATACTGTAAAAGTAATGAATGTTAGAAAAATGTTGGAATGAAGTTATATGGCTTTAGTAGAAATGTTATAAGGAATTAAGTATAGATAGATTAATAGAGTATTAAAGGGAAAAATAAGGTTAGAATGTGTTAAGATAATTATAGGATAGAAAACAGAGGAAGATGGAAAGGAATTGCTGAAACAATTAATAGAAGTGGAATACAAAAAGGGAGGTGTGAGGAGGTCGTGGAAATAAGTGAATGAAAGATAAGATATTGAAATTGGATTGTGTTTTAAATGGTTTTTGTTTTGTTTTGTTGTTTGTGTGTTAGTGTTTTGTAGTGTTTTTTGCATTGTATTATATTGTTGTTTTGTTTTTTGTTTTTTGTAGTGTTGTGTTTTAACTGTTGAAAAATTAATAAATATCATTTAAAAAAAACAAAAAACAAAATAGTTTCATGCAAAATAAATTTTCAAATAGCTAATTGAATCAGTGTATGTATTGGTTTCTTTTCCAAATCTTCTCTTTGAAAATAGAACGGCAAAGAAAGCAATTATCCATCAATATGGCCAAATTAGACTTGTATAGCAAATTCACGCAATGTTCTTTCAACCCTTTTATAGAATTTAAATTTTTATTTGACATAATACATAATGAAAAGACAGAGTTGCTATTAATCCTTTAGCCCTGTGCCTGCTCTCTAGTTCCAGTACTGAAGGTCAAACTGATCCATTTTAGAAAATGCTGCAGTGATTATGCCTGGTGAGCTGATTATAATTCTGTTTAAGATCTTCCAGTGTCTTAGATTATACCAAGTAAGCTCAAAGAATTCATCTGTTTCTGTAGTAAATCAGAACACAGTTTTTACATTCCAGCCACACGATGGAGCCACAGATCAGACTAAATATATAGCACACAGTATTTTGTTTAATTAATTGCATCCCCACAGTCAAAGATCATCAAATGTGTCTCTCAAGATGAGGTTGAGTAATTAATAATCAAACCTAATAACTGATTATATGATGATTTTATATGACCAATTAATTATACGACTGTTTTAAGTTTTGTAGCAAACAAGCCTAGAAACATGAGGCTCAATTTATTTATTTTAGGCATATGAGAGCCCTACTGCACCAGAAGAAAGGTCTATCTGGCCCAGCTTTCTGCACCCTGCAATGGCAAGAGCCCTCTCCTGCAATTGCTGCCCACAACTGATATTCAGAGGTATCTTGCCCCTGATGCAAGAGGCAGCATACAGTCATCATGACAAGTAGCCACTGATACTGTCCTTGAATTTGTTTTTAAGCCATCTGTTTGGCTGCCAACACTACAACTTCTGGCAGTGAATTCTATAGTTTAACTCTGTTCTGCATGAAAAGTAGCTCCTTTTGTCCGTCCTTGTGATGGCCTGGGACTCGGGCTCGGACTCGGAACCGGAGGAGTCTTGGTCCACACCGGATCCTCTGCCTCAGGCAGCATCTGAACTGAGTCTGGGGCCTGATTCTGAAGAGCCCCAGTCTGCACAGGTTCCCCTGCAACAAGCACCAGCTGGGCCAAGTCAGGGGCCTGAGCCTGCCCTGGCTCCAGATGCGGGGAATAACTCGTTACCATCTGCTGGGCAATCACGTGCAGCTGCTCCACTACCAGTTGCGTCAGGAGAGGCTGAGGTGGCCTCTTGGTCTAGTAACCCACCGACATCTCCCGAGCTGCAGAGACTCAGGCCTGCCCTGAACTTCCCACCATGCACCCCAAATGCTGTAACCTTTCCTTAGTGTGGAACTGATGCAGCCCCCCCACTCCTTTTGGCAGCCATTTTCTGCGCTTTTCACCAGCTCTAACATTCTTTCTTTCTTTCACTTTCTTAGAAAGAGCCAGCGTGGTGTAGTGGTTAGTAAGACCTGGGAGACCAGGGTTCGAATTCCCATTCAGCCATGAATCCCACTGGGTGACTTTGGGCCAGACATTGTCTCCCAGTCTAGCCTAGCTCACAGGGCTTTTGTGGGGATAAAATGGAGGGGGGACAAGTGCATGGCACCTTGAGCTCTTTGAATAAAAGGTGGGATCATAGAATCATCATCATCATCATCATTATTATTATTATCATCATCATCATCATCATCATTGAAATATAGAGTTGGAAGGGACCACAAGAGTCATCTAGTCCAAACTCCTAAATAGCAGGATTTTTTTTGCCCAGCCCATGACCCTGAGGTTGAGAGTCTCAGGCTCTACCTACTGAACATAACAATAAATAAATTCTTTCCAGCTGCAGTTGTCAGAACTATGCACAATATTCAAAGTGTGATCACCCCATAGATTTGTATGAATGAATTATGATATTGGCAGTTATATTTTCAGTCCCTTTCCTAATGGTCCTTAGCATGGAACCTCCCCTTTCCCCAGCTGTCTGACACTGGGTTGATGTCACCATGGGCCCAAGATCTCTTTTCTGGTCGGTCGCCACCAGTTGAGGCCCCCATCAGTGTATATGTTTTGCCCCACTGTGCATTGATCTACCCACTAACATGGAATGGAATTTGCCATCCACCCATTTTGAAGCTATCTTTTTGGCAGGAGTGGCCTGCAGCAAGGGGTTCTGTTGCAACCCTGGTTTCCCAGCAGGAGCATTGATACAGAATACCAAGATGAGGTGGGTGGAAGGGCAATGACAAGGTTGGGGCAGTGGGGGCACACAGGTTGAGCTGATCGAATACTCCTGCTACATTGGCAGGACTCCGGACTTCTGCTTTGAATTAAATTGCTTAATTCGCACACCTGATGCCCATCCAGATCTTTAACACATCCCTTCAGAAACACATTCTCTACTTTCAAATAAGAGCTGAAATAAGATAATTTTTTCTAAAAAAGTAAAGGTAAAAGACAGTTGGGGAAAGGTGTGAGCCATTTAAAATGTAATGTTTCACCCTTGCGTAGAAAATTCCATTTCTGAGTGAATTACGGTACATATAATTTGAAAACCTTTTATAATATCAGATAAAGTAAGTGCATTCATTTTGAAACAGTTTCCTTAGCTGGATGCTTGTTAAATCTGCATTAAGTCTTTTATACTAGATTATTCAAATGTGCTTTCTTCCATCCATGAAACACAGACAATACAGATTTCCTTTATTTACCAAAACAAATCTGTGTATCCATGTATGACTTTTGTGATCAATTTTCAGTTATCCATACAGTGCCTACGTTTCCTGTACAGAGAATTGACATCGCCACCCTCGTTCAAATCCCACCTTCTTCTTAGAATATTGTATTGAGTTTGAGGAGTCAATCCAGATGAT
This sequence comes from Podarcis vaucheri, assembly GCF_965113315.1. Taxonomy (NCBI): domain Eukaryota; kingdom Metazoa; phylum Chordata; class Lepidosauria; order Squamata; family Lacertidae; genus Podarcis; species Podarcis vaucheri. The sequence goes on along the minus strand of NC_138760.1, from coordinate 84,427,712 downwards.
GCCATGATGAGTCCCTCCAAATCTTGGGATCCTACATCTATGGAGAGTAGAATGTATACAAGCAATTTTGTCAAACTAGTCCCTAGTTAATGGCTTCAGCTGACTAGTTAAGTACCACCATTAGCATAACCAAAAGAGTTGCACTGTGCCATAGGACATCTAATTGCTAGTTAGGAGAATCATTGCCAGGGGTGTGTGAGAGCTGAACTGGAAGTAGGCTAGAAAGAAGTTGGACACACAGATATGCATGTGCTGGATCCAAAACTGTGAATACAGTGGTACCTCGGGTTAAGTACTTAATTCGTTCTGGAGGTCCGTTCTTAACCTGAAACTGTTCTTAAGCTGAAGCATCACTTTAGCTAATGGGGCCTCCCGCTGCCGCCGCACAATTTCTGTTCTCATCCTGAAGCAAAGTTCTTAACCCAAGGTACTATTTCTGGGTTAGCGGAGTCTGTAATCTGAAGCGCGTGTAACCTGAAGTGTATGTAACCCAAGGTACCACTGTAATGGAGAAGCAAGGTATTTTGGAGTGTTAACGGTGTGAGCCGTTCAGGTTCTTGTGTTCAGGTTGCATATATGTGTAAATAAAACCAAACATCCTCAATCACTATTTCTGCTGACCTTCATTCTAAGTGAATTCTGGGCAAGTGCTGCAAACTCTTGAATCTCTCACCACTGGAAGGTTGGCATGGCTTGTAAAAAGATGACTTGTATGGCAAAAATCAAACAGAAAAATCCCAGAATGTAGGGGAAGAAGTGATTGTATTACTACCCTTTAGGCAGCTATCAAGGAATCAAGAAGCCACAGTAATGCCAGAAAAATGCTAATGTGGATTGGACCCAGTTTGGTCTTTGGCATTGCCTAAATGGGTGTGTGCCTGGGAAGAGCTCAATTAAGTACTTGTGTTCTGACATTCAAATGCTTTGGCTTCATAGGTATCTCTGACTGCGTTGGACTTGTGATAATTTTGGCTGTAATTAAAACAGGTTTAGCATAGTTAGTTATCTTTTCCTTAAGAGTACACCCGGTAAAAACAAATCTAAATTAGTGGTTACCCATTTCAATGGACCTTCTCTGAGTAAAAGCTAATAAATAACAAAAATTATCACTTGAAGAGAGTTGTTTTATTCCAATGATACCTGCCCTGGGTTAATATGAGAAAAGGCAGGCTAGACGTGATCTCAGAAATAAAACAGTGGTTAAAAAACAACAACACCTAGGAGAAAAAATGATATATTCAAATACATTTAGTTTAAACGCCAGCTGTTGTGGAAGATATCATTGTCACTATGAATATGAGGCTACTGAACAGATTGCTTCATCAGCCATGCTCCATTAGCCAGACCCATAATATCTTAATGAACAGAGTCTCTCGTTGTCTTTCTTGTATCCTATCACAGCAATGCTGCTCCTGAACATTCCTCATTTTTTACCCATCGAACCCAAACATAAAGAGGGCCCAGCTGTCACCAGGGTTAACCTCCACCTTTCAAAAAGGAAATATGGGGCATGCTAAGCCCAAGAAACATCAACCCACACGTGCATAAAGAAAGCAGGGTAGCTACTGGAGTTGGGCTCCAGGGTTAAAAAAATCAAATTGGTTTCATTTCATTAATCAGTGTTAGATGTCACTGAAGAGCAGATGCAAACATGACCATCTTTGTTTATTATTTATTTTAAAATATTTTTAAATGCCTATTCATTCTTATGGATATCCAGGTGGTATACAACTAGCCATACCAAAATAAAAGGCAATAATGCAAGAGCAAATGGACAAAGGGCAGCTAACGTATCAACCTTTAACAGTGCAATACGAGACACATCTCAGGGAATTGAGTAAAGCAAGTGTGGGGAACCTTTGGCCCTTCAGAGGTTGCAAGAACACCCATCAACCCTGACCACTGGCCTTGCTTGCTGGGGCTGTTGGGAGTCGTAGTTCAGCAACATCTGGAGGGTAAAATGTTCCCACAACTGATGTTAAGGAACGCAGCCTTAAATGAACGCAGCCTTCAATCAATGTTTTAATTGCCTGGATAACTCTAAGATTTTTAACATGGCCCAAAAGATTAGTGTCTCTGCCATTTGTGCCCCTATAGAAAGGGTATTCCACAATTGGGGTGCCACCACAGAAAAGATCCCGGCAAAGGTAGGCAAAGAAAAGATTCTCTGCCACAACTGCAGATCTCAAGGCAATGGCACCTTGGTACAGGGTATATCAGGTCTTTGTGTCCTAAGCTTTTAGATCATTAATGACAAGCACCAGCAGCTTGAATAGTGAACCGATACAGCTGTTTCAGAAGTGTAATATAATTCCACCTGTCTGCACCAGTTAAAATTCAGGCCACCGGATTATGCAATAGTTGTAGCTTCCAAGTCATCTTCCAGGACAGTCCCACCTATAATGCAATGTGGTACAGTAGTCCAATTGGGCTGTTACTAGAGCATGGAGGACTGTAGCTAAACTATTGATGTTCAGGAATGGTCATAACTGGTGAACCAGTGAGAGTGCTGGATCAAGGAATATCCCCAAGTTACATACCTGCTCTTTCAGGGGTAGTTCAATCCTCTTGCACACCCACTTGAACACATCTGATGCACCCCAGGGTTTGCAACTTATCTAGGCAACAGTAAAAATCAGGTAACACAAGATTCTTCTTCACAACAACAATAACAACAACAAAGATATTCAATAACTCTTTCATTCTTATGCACCCCAAACTTGTTGACACAGCTCTTTACTTCTAACTTTCCCATGTCATTTCTATAATAAGCCTGCAAGAGTTATTAGGAATTTATTTGTTTTTTGTGTTGCTATATAAAAATTACTCCAAAAGCACTAGTCCTCGAACATAATGAAATGCACCCCATTTTTCTTTTCAGTTGCACAAGAAAAATGGTATGGAAGCATGTTGTAAGGGGGGAAAGATCCTGTATCATTTTATACGATCAGGCTAATCTCTTTAAAAGCATCATTTACGTGAATATTAAACATCAATAATGTACAGGTTGAAACACTCTGTATATCAAAATGAAAGCAATTTCCCCGAAGCTTTATGCTATTAATCCATAAAAGCTGAATGCTTCAGAAATGCTGCACAGAAGAGAAAAAATTAAAAAGAAATCCTGAATTTGTTATTTCAGCTTCCTGCCTCAGTTTAAAGCAAAATCCAAAGAAGCTTTCATACAAGTGGTCAATAACTGCACACAGAGGCAAATCTTTTGAGGTTTCGCCACAGTAGTCATCATTATGTGTTATCCCATAAAATCCCACATTGCTCAGGATGGTAAAAATATAAAATGGGATTGCAAAGCATTATTGAGGGATCTGTCCAAACTGGTGAACAGGGAAATGAAATGATACATGTGGTAAGTGTGGTATATTGGGGCAAAAAGTCAGTACTTGCCCCCAATTGTTCTCATCTATCAGAAACATCACTCCCACTTTGCACCAATGGTACATCACCCCAAGCGACATGTTGGACATGCCATGTCCCAAGGGTCAAAATTGTGCCTCTAGAGATGGATCCAAGCCCACACATCCATAGTTAATTGGAGGACCCAGAGGCTATATGCCTCTAAATACCAATGGCTGGGAATCCCCTGTTGTTGGGAATCTCAAATTGTTGCGCTCAGATCCTGCTTCGGCATCTAGCTGGCCACTGCGAGAACAGGATGCTGAATGACATTCACCTTTGGTCTAATCCAGTCGGATTGTCTTCCCCTGTCAAACCCCTCCCCTGATTCTACAGGATTAAAAATCCGGGTTGTGCACTATGAACATTTGTCATCTATTGAGCGCAATAGGTGATCCTTGCAAGTCAAGCCTGAGATTCCTTTCTAAGGCTGTGTTAAATTTTATTATTCAGAGATTCACATGTAGTTGGAGGGAGAGGTTTATCCCCCTCATCCCCAACCCAAATCAAAGAAGCTGGTCTTGATTGTGTGCATTTGACAGCCTAAGGAGCTTCCCCCTCCACACCAGATCATGCTTTCATGCTACATGCTGTCACTCATGAGACGTAAGAGAAAAATAGATCAAGCTTGTTCAACAGTGACTGGGGAAGACTCACTGTTGGTAGTTCTCCCGCTGCCCCTAGCCTGCCCTAAGAGAGGGATGGTGGAATGTGACCCTGCTCATTCTCCTGGGCCATTCTCTCAGCCCCTCCCAGTACCATCAACCACTGTCTCCATTCCAATAAGCTGAATAGATTGGGAACTGGGTGCTCTGTACTTTAATGATCCTGTTCCTGTTTGGAAGGCTGCTTCCAGAAGGTAATACTGAATAATTATGCTGTATATCCACATCAAATGTAATGAGGTTATTAAATCATTCCTGATGCAGAGATGCAGTACTATTATTCAGCTTCAGAAAAGGCATGCCCTGGTGAGTGATTCTTACAGAGAGCACAGCACATGAGCTCCGCAAGAGACAGGCAATTCTCACACCCACTCTAAAAACAAACCTTCGGAGGGAGTGAAGCATGGCTCCAATTTTGATCCCAAAAAGAAGTGTGGTAGGAAACACTGCATGTAACCTCCTTGGTGCAGAGACTTGGCTTTTTGCATACTTATTGTTACACACCATCCCAATCTCTGAGTGGTGCAATTTTCCAAGAGGTCCAGGCACTTACCCAGGGTTCAGTTTCCTTGGAATGAGGGACAGTGGAGATGGTGGTTTATTTACACATATATAAACCTAAGCCTGTGATAGAGGGCTCATAGCATTAACACCCCAGAAGGTCTTGTTTCTCCCATAGCCACAGCCATGAATTCCAACAGATATCAAACATTGCTCTTATTTTCTTGCATTTGCCTTCTTCTAGCCCAGCTCTCTCACACACACTCTGACTATCCTTCTTCTCACAACAAGACAGGTGAGGAATGGAGCCCACTCATTTGCCCTCTGGCATGTAGCAGCTTCCTTTGTTACACTAAGGCAGGCATAGGCAAACTCGGCCCTCCAGATGTTTTTGGCCTACAACTCCCATGATCCCTAGCTAACAGGACCAGTGGTCAGGGATGATGGGAATTGTAGTCCCAAAACATCTGAAGGGCCGAGTCTGCCTATGCCTGCACTAAGGAACATACTTAGGCCCATGACCAAGAAGCTGGCCTGGCTACTTCAACAATTCAGTACTCCATTAGATTTTAACCCTTGCTGGATACAGGGGATTAAAAGGGATTTAACCATAATTTTAGGGAAAGGATAGGAATGTATTGCTACTTACCAACATTAATTGTCCTCCCTCTATCAGTGACCAATTTCCCTACTTAAAAAAATAATGGAGTGGGAAGATTTTGCACGACTATTATGGGAGGTGTTCAGTATGTTCTCAATCTAGGTATTTCTATTTATCCTAAACTGCATCCAAAGCTCAATAAATGGAACCACTTAATACATAGCAAAGTAAAGTATAGCTTTTCAGCATAGTGCACATGAAACCCTCACTGTAATTAATACACTTTGCATGTTTCAACCATAATTTGGTTATTTCACAATTAATATTAATTTTGCTATGTAAGGTTGAACACTGACCCCTAGTAGCCAAACTGAAAAATGCGTAACATATTGTCTTTAAAAGATCTGCAAACGGCTATTACAAGATTGTATCTGAATACAGTTTCAGTTCTTAAGGAAAGTAACAAATAATTCCTAACTTCCCCTAAGGTATAATTTGTAGTGGAGGATTGTTTCCTTTTCAACATCAGTGCAAATTATTTCTGTACTCTAAAAATTTACATAAACATCATTGAACATTCTGAAAGCAGAATTGAAGAGCAGTGATGGGTGATTACAATTATTTTTGTGTGATGTGTAGCGTAGTCATGCTGCTGTGTCACTGGTCATCAGCAAAACTGTACGGTGACAAGGACAACACAACTAAGTCTCATTCACAGGTGGGTGGTGCTCATTGGGGTCTGCAGGGTGGAGGGCAGAACAGCCAACCAAGAGTCATCATTGGACAGAGCCAGAGCCAATGGTAGATAGGACCAACTAATTCTGGTTAATTCCCAGCCTCTTCCTTTGTGTTGACACTAAGATCACTTAAGCACTGCATTGCAATTCCTTGCTATCTTACTGAATGTACCATGTTTGTTAATCTGGGTGCTTCTGTCTGCTTCTAGTTCCGCAGTAGCTAAAGTGAAAGTTAGAACTACCTGACCTTTTCTTTTCTTTTTTTTTCTTTTTCTTTTTTGGATTTGTGGAAGGTAGACAAATAAAGGATAATATCAGAAATATAATAGACATAATGGAATATCTACAAGTAAAAAGAGACAAACAAGCAGCCCTGATTTCAATCGATGCGGAGAAGGCTTTCGACAAAATCTCATGGGAATTTATGAAAAAACTATTAAAAGAATTGTGTTTAGGTGAAAAATTCCAAAAAGGTATAAATGCAATATATAACCAACAGAAAGCAAAAATTATTATTAATGGAGAGTTTGGAGAAGAAATCAACATCTTTAAAGGTACAAGACAAGGATGCCCCCTATCCCCAATGTTATTTATAATAGTATTAGAGGTTCTATTAAAGAAAATAAGGCAGGACAACCAAATAAGAGGAATAGCAGTTGGTGAAAAAAGATATAAGTTAAGAGCCTTTGCAGACGACGTTATGATCACAACAGAAAATCCCCTACAATGTACACCTAGAATATTGGAATGCATAAACGAATATGGCAGATTAGCAGGATTCAAATTAAACTATGGGAAAACCAAAATACTAGTGAAAAATATGGAAGAAAAAGATAAAGTGAAATTACAAGAAATTACAGGATTGGAAATTAAAAAGAAAATAAGGTATCTTGGAATAAATTTAACAACAAATACTATAGACTTAAGTAATGAGAATTATGGGAAAACATGGAATGAAATAAAAAATGACTTGCAAGTATGGGGAAAATTAAATCTTTCCTTACTAGGGAAAATATCGGTAATAAAGATGAACATATTACCAAGGATGATGTTTTTATTTCAAAGTATCCCAATACTAGGAGGAGATAAATGTTTTAATAACTGGAAAAGAGATTTGGCTAAATTCATATGGTCAGGAAAAAAACCAAGAATAAAACACAAAATAATGATAGATAAGAAGGAGAGAGGAGGATTTGGTCTCCCAGATATGGAGTTATATCACGATGCGGTGGGTCTGACCTGGCTAAAAGAATGGATCAAATTAGATGACTCGGATGTATTGGATTTAGAAGGAGTAGAGACAAGATTTGGATGGCATGCCTATTTAATAGATGAAAAAGTGAGAGTACATAAAGGCTTCCTAGGGCATATAATCAGAAAATCTATATATAAAATATGGGAGAAATATAAAAGACTTTTAGAACCGAAAACTCCCTGGTGGGCATCGCCGGCAGAAATTGTCGCAGTGAAAAAATTAAATATGAAAGAAAATTGGGCTACCTATAAAACTGTATTAAAGGAAGAAAACGGGGAATTGGAATTAAAGGACTACACAGAAATTAAAGCTCATATTAGTGATTGGTTTCAATATATTCAAATTAAGTATAGATTAGCAAAAGACAAAAAGTTAGGATTTGAAAAAGAAATATCAAAATTCGATAAATATTTAATACAAGAAAAATAAAAAATATATCTAAATTGTATAATCTGATTTTAGAGTGGGAAACAAAGGATGAACTGGTTAAAGCATCAATGATTAAATGGGCGCAAGACATTGGAGAAAATATTATGTTTGAACAATGGGAAAAATTGTGGAAAGAAGATATGAAATTCACCATGTGTTATATACTGAAAGAAAATTACCTTAAAATGCAACATAGATGGTATTTAACACCTGAAAGAATAGCAAAAATGAATAAAAACTGTAGCGATATCTGCTGGCGATGCAACACGGGAAAAGGTACTATGATACATATATGGTGGAATTGTTTAAACATCAAACAATTTTGGGAAATAATATATAATGAAATGAAAAAAATGTTTAGATACTCATTTAGGAAAACACCAGAAGGTTTTCTATTGGGAATAGTACCAGGAAGCGTAAAGGAAGAAGATAAGACCTTATATTTATTCGCAACAGTAGCAGCAAGGCTATTGATTGCGAAAAACTGGAAAAGTGGTATAATACCGACAAAAACAGAGTGGCTTGCCAAATTATTGGAGTATTACAATATATCCAAAACAATGGAAGAAATTGGAAGGATTTCAAAAGAAAAGATAGACAGGGACTGGAAGGTGTTTAAAAGATACTTGCAAAATCATATCGAAAAATCAGAACTCCTATTAGAATAAACAAGTTCCGTTTCAAATACTGAAATATCAAATAAGATGGAAAACAACGTGTAATAGAAAAAGAAGTATGAAATTAGGGTAAAGGTGTGTGAAAGAAAGTAATAGAAGTGGAAAGATATTGTAATTGAGTAGATTGGAAGTCAACACAAAGGTGGGGTGAAGGGTCGGTGGATGGTGATGGGGAAAGGAACTATTTGTGGGATTGAGTGTAAGTATGTTTGAATATTTTTAAAGATTGTATGAAATGTATGTTTGTATGCTTGTATATGTGTATTAATGATAAAAAATAATAAAATTTATTTAAAAAAAGAAAAAGAAAAAAAAAGAACTACCTGACCTTTTCTTAATGTACCTGAGCAAGTACAGCAACATAGGATAAAAAAGCATTTAAGGATAAGGGTGCAGTGCTTCTGAAAATTATGCTTAAACAGCAGCGGTGGCATATACAGAATAGCTTCTTCTGAATTACAAACCAGCAGATCAATATGACTTTCCAATAACCCTTTCTCACTTTCCAAATATAGGTGGAAAGCATCCAAATTCAGATCTTAAAGGAATCGTCTTCTGCATTAATCCACAGTTGCATCAACAGATTTAATTTGCCCATGTAATATTATATTTCAACAAGAATAAGCCTCTCCAATTAAAAGTATTCCGCTAATGTGCTGTGTGCAGCTTTAATATGGAGATCTATCAGCTGGTTTGTCAAGCTTTCAGATACAGATGGCGATGCAAGATTGTAATTAAGGCCTGACGCACCCTTGGGCACTCACTTTAGTCTTTCTGTTGTTTTGTATTCTGTTGCTGCTTGTGTGTCTTGAAGTATAAAGCCTCTCCTTTCAAGGCACAGGCACAAAGTAATCCCGAAACAAATGTCCTTCTAAAATTACATAAGAATTGCTTAATGGTTTCGGGTTTTTTATTTATAGAAGAGCATCATGGGACTATGTTCTATTTTTAAACCTATATTCTATATTCTCTTCCCCACTCCGACACACCACAACGCATCATCATCACTGTAATCCTATGTTGCCAACCCAAGACTTTAAAAGTTACCCATGGATATTAGAATCCTGAAGCTAGCGAGGAAATTTTCTGTACCGTAGACATTGCTGCTTGGTGCACTTAAATTTGCTGGAGGGAATTCTCCCACCCACTCCATCTCTCTCTGCTCCTTTCTGAGAGGGAGAGAAATATAAGAACAAGAATTTATTTATACCCTGCTCATCTGGCTGAGTTGCCCCAGCCACTCAGGGCAGCTTCCAACACACATAAAAATAACTTTTAAAAAATCAAACATTAATAGTGATAATCTGAACCAATATAAAAAAAATCACAATAACTGTAAAATAAACAACTTATATCAAATAAAGCAAAATTCAAAAATCCATTAGAATCCAATAGTGAACTATAAAATTAAACACCAGCAAATAATCATTAAACAGTTTACACTTATCAATCACAATAAAGAATTACTAATCTACAATCAATAAAAATAACAGCAAATCACAATGCATAAAAACATTCGAAACCATGTAAAAGGATCAAATTGAGAAACAAGGACACACAACTTATAAAATTGTTTTTTAAAAATATCCCTGAACTCTTCTCTTCCCAGCTGCTTCTACTGTCCTTAAAGTCATGGTCTGGGAAAGGGTCCCAGGGCTGGAGGGTGGGGCAAGGCAGGTGAAGAACCATTGCTTGCAGAAAGTCTCTCTCCCCTCCTACGATAAGGAGAAATATATTAGGCCTCTTTGAAAAGCAAAATATTCAACCAAGTCAAATAGCATCTTGTGGGTACAAAGACACAGTCTTGAGGCTGAGATATGTAATGTGAGAAACGTTATAATTCAGCAGGATCCAGGAAGTTCCTGGATGTTATTCTGAAGGGTGGCAACCTATGTGCTCCTTGGCAGTTGCTTAATCCTTGCAAGCTCCATGACAAACGCTTGTGCAACAGGTGAAGGTATTGCTAACCTGAAGTTGGTTCTCTAGAAAACAATGCACCTGCTACCCTACCACTGTGTGAAGTACAGGGTGACCAATTGCCAAGTCTGCACACATAAACACACACACACTTCCATGTACAGAACCTCTTCCATCCCAGAAGCTGTCCTACAAAGACAGCGACTTTCCCACTTGTCTGTTGTGAGGGAATGGTCAATAGGGGGCACTCCCATGCTGTCACTATTTTGCACGTGGGATTCAGCTGCAAGCTGGAAAACTCGGATCACACAATTGAAGTGTACTTGGCAACCTTGTGCAACCAATCTGCTTCAAACAAAAAGGATGAGGAAATGCACTGGGAGGTGGGGGATAAGATTTGCTTGGTAGTGCATCACCTGGCAAACAAATCAGAACAAATACTACAAACTTTTGTGTAAACAAATTAGGATTAAGTAAACAGTGCATCTTGAGGACGGATGGAATCCCTGTTCCATAGCCTAGCTTGATTTGGCTTCAGGAAGGGACACTGAAGTGGATAGAGGAGCTTGATGGACTCAAATTCCTTGAGGCAAGGAACACAAAAGGGATAAGTGCTGCTGCCACAATCTATGAGGCAGTCAGTTAAAGTGGGAAGAAGGGAGAGGATTGAAAGAGGAATGTCAATGATGAAGGGGGGATGGGAGATAATAATAATAATAATAATAATAATAATAATAATAATAATTTGTTTATTTATTTACCACCATTCAAGGGTCACAGAGTACTTTACAATATAAAAACACAAAAATGCATAAAATAGTAAAAAAACAGAAAGAACGCCCCCCCCCCGGCAGAAAAAAATAAACAGTTTAGAGGGACATAGTTTGTTTAATTAATCAAAGAAGTGAGAGACCTGGATTGTTCAATTACATCTCAGATATCCAAATGCATTTGTCAGAGTGTTTTGTATAGTGTAATCACAGATGAGCATTTGAGGAATTTTGTAGTGTACATCATTTAAATGCTTTTTTTAATTTGTATTTTATTTCATTTTTAAGACACTTTGAGACATTTCTTTTGGCGTGAAGTAACTAACAAATGCAATTAATAGAGATGATAATGATAATAACAATAAAAATATGGGATGGTGATCTGAATTTTGCATTCTTAAAGGGAAGGACAAGATCCACCAGCCCAACCCCCGCTTCATGTACAGAAGCTGACTGGACTGAGATTTAAAGCTTCCTTCATCAATGACAACAGGCGTGCATCTTCCACTGAGTTCAGCCGGCTACTTTAGAGGATGAATGTCAACCCATGTGGCACACAGGGAAGAATAGTAGGGACATCAGGAAGAACAGTGAGGAGGCTACTGCTACCACCTGCACACACCAGAGCACCCACAGCCTGAGACAGCCATCTCACCCTGCATAATGCTTGGCTCAGCCCTGGTAGGGCTGTTTTGGACATGTCCAAATCCGTGCTTGTCCTGATTCAGTCAGATATGCCTGAATGTCCCTCCCCTCTTTCCTATGGTTCAGTAGGAGTAGGAGGAGAAGTAGGAGGCCTGTATCACCTGTCCTTCTGCAACCTTTAGGATGTTTTGTCTCCCCGCTCAACCCAAGTCCCATATCCAGTGCTTTTTTTCTGGGGGGAGGGACGCATATCCCTAAACATTTTGTGAATCGTTATATACTTTTGTCCATTGACTGTATTTATTTTCCCCGATTTGAACTATAAAATGGTGATTTTCTTGAGTCAAAATGAGAGTGCCCCTAAACATTTTTTTAAGAAAAAAAGCCCTGCTCATATCCCATGACATGTGTGCTTGATGTCTGCTGCTGTTGCTGAGTAGTTAGGAAGCCGCTCTGTGGTGTTGGAAATGTGAATTCATGTCCCAGTTACCTTAGCCTGAGTCTTTCAAAAAAACAAAAAAAAAGATGGTGAATAGGGTTATGCTATAACTTTTTCTTCTGCTGGTCCTCCAACCTCTTGTCCCCAGTTTCCTAGCCATATATGCTATGCCATTTTTGGGAGTGGTGCTACTGAAGTGTCATTGTGTCTGAGTATTCTGATGATAGGAGCATGGCAATATCATTGGCTGCCAGTGGCGTAGCGTGGGTTGTCAGCACCCGGGGCAAGGCAAGTGATTTGCGCCCCCTAACCCGTGGATTTTAGCAGGGGGCAGAGAGCTGCGAGTGCAAGCGGGCCCCCCCAGATGTTGCGCCCGGTGCGGCCGGCCCCCCCCTGCACCCCCCACGCTACGCCACTGTTGGCTGCCTCCTATCTACACTTGTCATGTGAGCACCATTTTGGCTCCATCTCTGATTGATGGACTGTTTCATAGTTATGAGTTACATTGTGTCCATCAGTTTTCCACAGTTTTTGTTCTTTCTTTTTGCAATGAGTGTTGAGTGGGCATAAAGGTAAAGGGACCTCTGACCGTTAGGTCCAGTCGTGACCGACTCTGGGATTGTGGCGCTCATCTCGCTTTATTGGCCGAGGGAGCCGGCGTACAGCTTCCTGGTCATGTGGCATAGGTAAAGGTAAAAACTAAAGGATCCCTGGATGGTTAAGTCCAGTCAAAGGTGACTATGGGGTTGCAGCATTCATCTCGCTTTCAGACTGAGGGAGCCGGCGTTTGTCCAGACAGCTTTCTGTGTCATGTGGCCAGCATGACTAAACCGCTTCTGACCACAGCAGAACATATTTAACTACTTGCACTGGTGTGTGTTCGAACTGCTAGGTTGGCAGGAGCTGGGATAGAGCAACGGGAGCTCACCCTGTCACAGGGCTTTGAACCTTCCGATCGGCAAGCCCAAGAGGCTCAGTGGTTTAGACCACAGCACCGTACAATGGATGTCCCACCAGGATAACGGTGGCATCTCTTCCTCTACACATTCCCTCAGCATATTTGCAACCATAGGATTACTTACTAAAAGGCCTTTTACTTTCTACAGATAAACTCACACAATTAAGTCCTTTGCAATTTCTTCGTCTTCTTAATTAAAGGAAGTGATTGAAATATGCAAATAAGATTCACCTTCCAATACTACAAATACCAGTGCATAACACTTTTCAAACTGGGCTTTTATTTTCCTTTAAACATAACTGCATATTAAACAGATAGTTATAATACTTTATATGGGTACAAGGAAAGGTATCATATATGTCAATACTAAAAATGTTTATAAAATTATATAAATGTTCCTTTTTGTACAGTTCAAAGCAATATTATTAAATGTTAAAGAACAGAGAGAAGATATGAGGTCAGGGAAAGAAAAATATATCAAAGGGTATTTGTGTACCAAACACAAATAGCTAGAAGATTCAAGCCTCATGCCATTAATTATTTACCTCAGTTCTTTACTGTCCTTTCCTGGAAAATCCACAGCCAAGTATGAGTGTTTAATTCACTAAATCATTAGAGCAGAAAATGCCAAAATTCAAAGAACAATAATGACTTAGGGAGGTGTGATAATAAATGAACATTTAGGATTAATTGGAACATTTAGCATTGTCAACCCCCTATTGATATTTAATTTGCAAAAGCTGGGGCAAAACAACCCTCTAGCATAGTGCTTTTCAAACTTTTTTCTCTGGGCCACACTTTCAGAATAAAAATTTGCTAATGCCACACAAATTTTTTATTGATAAGAAATACATTGGAAAACAAAGAGAAGCAACTCCTAGCAGTGCTTGATTTATAACACAGAACACAACTACTTTAAAATGCCATCATGGGGCATCCAGAAAGTAATGAAACAATGAAGCTACATGAGAACATGATTCATTCCCCAAATATAAAAAATGTACAGCCTGCTACATATGTACCTTAAGTATATATACAAACTCAGTGTGGGTTTGCTTTTGCCTGGTATTCTCAGTTATAATAGGTCTAATTGGAGACAAACAAACCGTCATCTCCTCAACAACATAAAGAAGCCTTTCTCTTTTCTGAGCTTTTCTGTCAGAGTTGACAATCCCTATTCGCAACAATAGATTGAGGAGAACTGTAGACCATGGGTAGGCAAACTAAGGCCTGGGGGCCGGATCTGGCCCAATCGCCTTCTAAATCCAACCCGTGGATGGTCCAGAAATCAGCGTGTTTTTACATGAGTAGAATGTGTCCTTTTATTTAAAATGCATCTCTGGGTTATTTGTGGGGCCTGCCTGGTGTTTTTACATGAGTAGAATGTGTGCTTTTGTTTAAAATGCATCTCTGGGTTATTTGTGGGGCATAGGAATTCATTCATTCCCCCCCATAATAGTCCACTCCCCCACAAGGTCTGAGGGACAGTGGACCGGCTCCCTGCTGAAAAAGTTTGCTGACCCCTGCTGTAGAAGATTAGCCAATGTGCTTGAAACCCTCAGCAACTAAATAACTGGGGTGAGTAAGGGTCATGGGATGTATCGGGGTGTATGGGGGAGGTACTGGATTCCAAATTCTTGCATCCCCTGAACACTGTCTCACCCACACACACCCTGCCAAAGTAGAAAAAACTATGCCAGCCTTGAAACTGGTGTCATTCTTTTCCCTCCCACTGAAACCAAGGGAAGGAGATTTTTAACAGCAAAGGGGAAAGAAATGACCCTTAAACTTCTCTTCTGGCTGATGCAAGCCAAGCAGCGAATGGCGGATCCTCTTCCATGGACTCTTCCCCGCTCCCGCATCAGATCGCTCTGTCTACCATTATTTTTATTTATTTCCTAAAATTTGTATGCTGCTTGATTGTAGAAAACCTGAAGGTGTTTTACAAAAAAAGGATAATGGTCACTAAATATTTTACAACGGCAGTTGAAAACATACAGGAAAACCACAATAGAAAACACTGAAACAATTCAAAAAGTAAACAGACTTTCTAAACATCTGGGTAAAAAGGTAAAGGTAAAGGGACCCCTGACCATTAGGTACAGTCGTGACCAACTCTGGGGTTGCGGCGCTCATCTTGCTTTACTGGCTGAGGGAGCCGGCGTACAGCTTCCGGGTCATGTGGCCAGCATGACTAAGCCGCTTCTGGTGAACGGAAACGCCATTTACCTTTCCACTGGAGTGGTACCTATTTATCTACTTGCACTTTGACGTGCTTTCGAACTGCTAGGTTGGCAGGAGCTGGGACCGAGCAACGGGAGCTCACCCTGTCGCAGGGATTCGAACTGCCGACCTTCTGATTGGAAGCCCTAGGCTCTGTGGTTTAACCCACAGCGCCACCCGTGTCCCTAAACATCTGGGTAGGCTTGTCTAAATAAAAATGTCTTCAGCAGGCACCAAAATGAATATAGTGAAGGTGATTGCCTGACATCAACAGGCAGGGGCTCCAAAGTGTTGGTGCCACCACGTTAAATGATGAAGTTCTTATAGCTGCATTATTGCAACTTCCACTATTTATAAACCACTTTATAGCAATAGTTTCCTTGGTGGCATACAAGCTAAAAACAATAAGAACGTTAGAAATCACATTTACATAGAATTCAATTTGATCAAAACAGTTGTAAAATCAAAACATGAGCAAAAATAATAACTCCCTAGCACTACGCAACTATTGGAACAGGAAGGAAGGAAGCATATATTACTTTGATTCCCAAAAAAGAGGCAGATACTTTAGAAGTGAAAAACTATAGGCCAATTTCACTACTAAATAATGATTATAAGCTATTTGCAGATATAATGGCAGAAAGATTAAAAAAGGTTTTGAACAACAGAATACATAAAGATCAAACGGGCTTCCTCCCAGGGAGACAACTAAGGGACAATGTAAGGAACCTGATAGACATTATTGAATATTTGGATATGAGCATAGATAGACAAGCGGCCTTGGTATTCATTGATGCTGAGAAAGCGTTTGATAACATCTCGTGGGATTTCTTGAAGAAAAGTTTGGAAATGATGGGAATGGGAGAGAAATTTAGAAAAGGTATAGAAGCTATATATAAGGAACAGAAGGCAAAATTGGTAATAAACAACACCACAACAGAATATTTTAGTATATATAAAGGAACTAGACAAGGCTGCCCCCTGTCCCCTCTATTGTTTATAACAGTATTAGAAATATTAAACGAGAGACTGAGGAGGGCAACAGAAGTCACAGGAGTCAGGGTAGGAAAGAGGGAATACAAAATCAAGGCCTTCGCAGATGACATTGTACTAACCTTAGAAGACCCAAAAAAACAGCGTAAAAGAAGCTTTACAAAAAATTGACGAATTTGGAGCCGTGGCAGGACTTAAGGTAAATAAAAACAAAACCAAAATGTTAGTTAAAAATTTAACAAAGGAAGAAGTGATAGATCTAGAAAGAAAGACCAAAATTGCGGTAGCTAAGAAAGTGAAATATCTTGGGATCTGGGTTACAGCTAAGAACATAAATTTATACAAGGATAATTACGATGCCACCTGGAGCAGTATAAAGAAAGACATGGAAATTTGGGGGAGGATGAAACTCTCCTTTTTGGGGAGGATAGCTGTTGTTAAAATGAACATTCTGCCTAGAATGTTATTCTTATTCCAAACCATCCCCATACTTAAAGGCCTAAAACAATGTAAAGAGTGGCAGAGAGCCTTGGCAAAGTATATTTGGCAGGGGAAAAGGCCGCGGATAAAAATGAAAATTTTGATAGACAAAAAAGAAAGAGGGGGTTTTTCTCTCCCGGACCTAAGCTTATACTATGAAGCGGCTTGTATATATTGGGTAAAAGATTGGATAAAACTGGAGAATAGAGAGCTACTGGATCTGGAAGGCTTTAATAATTGGTACGGATGGCATTCGTACCTTTGGTATGGGAAAGTGAAAGTTCACAAGAGTTTCTTAGACCATATTTTTAGGGGACCATTATATCAAGCATGGGAAAGGAACAAAAACCTCCTTGAAAGAAAAACCCCATGGTGGATTTCACCAATAGAGGTCTTAACGATTAAGAAAATAAATATGGAGGAGATAAACGCCACCTATGAAGAAATGTTAAGAAAAACTGACCAAGGGCCCAAACTCAGACCTTATGAAGAAATTAAAAATTTATTCACTGGTTGGCTGCAATACCACCAGGTGAATGATTTGTTAAAAGAGGATAAGAGGAAGGCGGGTTTTGATGATAAAAAATCAAAATTTAATATAGAAGTAATAGAAGGCAATAATAAAACCCTGTCTAGAATTTATGATATATTACTAGAGTGGTACACAAAAGATGAGGAGGTGAAGGAGGCAATGATTAAATGGGCAATTGACTTTGGTTATAATATTGATTTTGAAAGGTGGATAGAAGTTTGGAATTGTAACATAAAGTTCACAGCATGTATGGCATTGAGAGAAAACATCTGGAAAATGCTATATAGATGGTACCACACTCCTGTGAAATTGGCCAAAATGTATAGATTAAAAGATAAGAGATGCTGGAAATGTGGCGAGGTGGAGGGTGACCTATATCATTTATGGTGGACATGTAAAAAGGTGAAAGGCTTTTGGGAATTAATTTATAATGAACTTAAAAAAATATTTAAGTATACCTTTCCCAAAAGGCCTGAAGCCTTCCTGTTGGGAATGATGGATAAAGAAATTAAAAAGGAAGATAGGACGATATTCCTCTACGCCACCACAGCAGCGAGAATTATGTTGGCACAATATTGGAAAGTGGAAACCATCCCCAACATAAAGGACTGGCAGATTAGAATGGTAAACTATGCTGAGCTTGACAAACTAACATGTAAAATAAGAGATCAGGATGAACAGAAATTTCTGAAAAATTGGAGTAAATTTTGGAAATATATTGGAATAAATGCTTAAAGTGAATTGACGGGGTTAGAACAATACGACCAGCGAGTGAATTTAAGACTATAGATTGAAAATCAAATACGTAATGGAAGGAGATATTTGATACTTATCAAAAGGATGGAGGGAAGTTCAGATTGTGTGTTGTTGTTTTTTTCGGATGTGTGGTTTTTCTTTTTTTTTTCTTTTTTTGTAATTTTTTCTCTGTATTTTCATATATGTCTGTTTTTTGTGTATAACTTTAATAAAAATGCATTAAAAAAAAGGAACAGGAAGAAAAGAAGCACATCAAATCAGAGAGCTAAAACAAGTAAAACCACAACATGTTAAAAGTTTAAAAGGCCAGAGAAAAGAAAGAGGTTTTTGCAACAGCCAAAAAGACAGTGCCTGGTGGGCCTCTTTATTGGGACTACTTTTAATTGGAGAATTCTGCTTTAAAAACAACAGGGAAATGGTCTAGGAAGAGGGGGGGCGAGAGGCCCTGACTGTTGCAGGTCCCTCAATTCTGTGAGGAAGAGCAGTTATGGGGACTCGGTCTACAGATTTGTCTGGCAACCAATTCCTGTTGCCAAGCACAGTTGTATATCATTTCTGCTTCATCCAAGACACTGTGGGTATCAATACTACACTAATATAAAATGCAGCATCCGCAGTGGTTTACCCTCCGTAGAGTTAGCTTGATATATGAAACAACTGGATGGAGCTGGGATTTGACAATTAACATTGTAATGGTCAATGCAAATGATTTCCTCTCACTGATGATTTAATGGAACAGTAGTCTGAAATGTGCAAGTACAATTAATAAACATTGTATCCCACAGCTGATATGTTCAGTTCTCCTGCAGTGAAATATTTCTTTTCCTCTTGAGTTTAGCAGATTACCATATTCTGTTAATTACACTGGTGTAGTTAATTAACTCTCCTGCCAACCTAGCAGTTCGAAAGCACGTCAAAGTGCAAGTAGATAAATAGGTACCGCTCAGGCGGGAAGGTAAACGGCGTTTCCGTGCGCTGCTCTGGTTCACCAGAAGCGGCTTAGTCATGCTGGCCACATGACCCGGAAGATGTACGCCGGCTCCCTCGGCCAATAAAGCGAGATGAGCGCCACAACCCCAGAGTCGGCCACGACTGGACCTAATGGTCAGGGGTCCCTTTACCTCTAATTTTAGTTAAATAACTGCCGTTCCTTTTGTTTATGATGGGGTCCTTAAACAGATCTCTGATTACTAGGTTTAAAATGTGACTTGGGGTGCTTTCAGATATCAGTGGTGGTGGGGGTTTTTCTTCCAAAGTTAAAGAAATGCTGATTCCTTATACCTAATGCAGACTTTCATTTTGCTGTGTAAATGCACAGGCATACTGGACTTTTGAGATTATCAAAGTGTTACAGGGAATACAGGGTAACGATTGTGCTGGCTTTTGGGACCACTGTTACTGATTCCACCTATTTGTCGGAACCAGGGATGGAAAGCCAGCTGGCTTGCCCGCAGCTGGAGCGTCTCCCTTCTCAGCCTTGTCGCTGCAGAGATCCATCAGTCATCCTCCTCTGATATGTGTCCGCGACTCCAGCTATTTAGCAGGAGCATACATTACTCGGCTGTGTAAACTGCACAACAGATCAGGCTTGAGGCATGGATACTCTACTATGCTGTACATTTATTATACATAAATCAGGAAAAACATGGCCTCTCTCCTTGTCGTTCTTCTTGGAGAGAGAGAAAACAAAAGCAACACGTAACGGATGTTACAAAGCTCCAGCAATCTCTGCTGGAATGTAAACAGACATGTGACATGCCGTAATCCCACACATCTGCAGCGCAGGAGGAGTGTAATCCCATCACTATTGTCCCTTTGCTTCTTTTCCCAGCACCAGTGACCTAGGTTGGAAGTGTGTGCCAGCAAATAGTGCAATAGAGTGTTAGGGGCTGACCATAAATGAGGACAACAGTTTGTATACTTCATCACTGAAATTTTGTTTCATTCCCACCCCCAGCCCCCCAATGTAAATGCATTCATACAAAATGAAGGGGGAAAATGAAGGTGAAACAAAGCCATTCTACACTAGTTATGAGAATCTGTTGTTCCATAATGTTAACATAATAATTATAAGTAGTAAGGAAGGGAGAAATAGTAGTCTGCAAACATGCCTTTGTAGCAAAAATTGAAAACCTACCTACACACTTTTGTGCAAAAAGCAAAAAGTGATCCACAGCAGTGTTCTACAATGGCATCAGAAAAACCAAATCCATCACCTCCACTCCAGCTGGAAGGGTTCTTTAAATGGATTGTGGAGAAAATCATTCAGGCCAGTGCTGATTTGTCTTGATCAATAGGATTGACAGTAGGGAAAACACCTGCTAAAGTGAAACCCTATCTGGACCAAGCGGCTCTGTTGGAGCCCAGGCTTTGCTTTATTACATCCTAGGCAGAAAATAGACACATTACTGAAATAGCTCTCAGTATAGACTTATGGTTTCTTTTCAGTCTCACAGCTATTGGCAATCAAGTTCTAGTGCCTACTGCTAGGTCTTTCAAATAGTTGTCCTGAGCTCACAGGGAACATCTAATGCTTCTTGTTTTGCCAAATGTTCTTCGTTGTACACACCTTAGAGAAAGTAATCTCTTCTGAAACTTTCTTCCTCACTTTTTAAGAACACAGCTGTGGGGTTGTGATGTACTAAGTCATGTTCAGAGCAAACCCACTGGAAACAATAGCCAGAATTTACCATTGCCTTTTGCATTCCAAAATATAATTAAGACTATTGAAATGTTCTCCTTCTCTCTGGAGCAATGACCTCATACTCTTCTGGCACAACATCTCAGACTCTTGAGATTTTGCCGTTTTCCATTAGATAGAGCACAATGTTCTACATGTAGCAGAATTTTTATATTATCAAAGTCTCAGGTGTCTCAATATATATCTAATATAGTTTTGAGAGGCCAATGGGTATATCCTCAGACTTATTTGCAAAGTGAAAAAAAGGAATTCCCTTATTTGAATAATCTTTTATGCTTCTACCAAGGCTATAAAGGTAAAGGGACCCCTGACTGTTAGGGCCAGTCGCAGATGACTCTGGGGTTGCGGCACTCATCTCACTTTACTGGCTGAGGCAGCTGGTGTACAGCTTCCAGGTCATGTGGCCAGCATGACTAAGCCGCTTCTGGCGAACCAGAACAGTGCATGGAAACACCGTTTACCTTCCCGCCTATTTATCTACTTGCACTTTGATGTGCTTCCGAACTGCTAGGTTGGCAGGAGCTGGGACTGAGCAACGGGAGCTCACCCCGTCGTGGGGATTCAAACCTCCAACCTTCTGATCGGCAAGCCCTAAGCCACGCATCCCCAAACTCAGCCCTCCAGCTGTTTTGGGAATACAACTCCCATCATCCCTAGCTAACAGGACCAGTGGTCAGGGATGATTGGAATTGTAGTCCCAAAACAGCTGGAGGGCCGAGTTTGGGGATGCCTGCCCTAGGCTCTGTGGTTTAGACCACAGCGCCAGCCGTGTCCCTACCAAGGCTATAGAGAAGTGTTATCAAAGACAGATGTCGACTTGCTGCCAAATAGCTGGTTAGCCAATTTACCTCCTCCAATTAGGTAAACTTGATCAGGGAAAACAAAAAATGAATGCCCTCCAGATATGGTTGGATTGCAGTTCTCATCAGCCAAGACAGTGTGACCAATTCTGAGGGAAGATGGGCGTTGTAGTCCAACGTCATCTAGAGGGCACTACATTGGCTACCACTGAATCAGACAAAAAAAAAAAAAGATAAATGGGGCTCCAGTCTTTCAAATCTCTTTTGGTTCTAACTGTGATAGTTCAACTAAACTATTAAGGTGTTATCAGTGCTTTTTTCTTTAAAAATGTTTAGGGGTACTCTCATTTTAACTCAAGAATATCACTATTTTATAGTTCAAATCAAGAAAAATAAATACAGTGAATGGGCAAAAGTACAAAGATTCAGAAAATGTTTAGGGATATGCGTACCCCTGTGTAACCCCAGAAAAAAGCACAGGGTGTTATAAAATGTTTTATAAGCATTCCGTTGTTTAGAAGTATAAAAACCAGTAAGTCCACTGGCCTCCAAGTCAGCACTCTCAGAGCCCTAGCTGACTTGGTGCCATACACAGAACTACTGCATATTTGCCAGAGCTCTCAGGTCTGACTGCGCCAGAACTTTGTAGAAAGAGGGCTAATTCCAGTTCCCCTCTTCTCTCCCAGCTTCTCTTATTTAAGAAATGGCCCTTACACTCGCTTCTCAGATTATTTACGGTATATCTGCACATTGTGGTTCCGTTTCTCTCTGGGTTCACAGAATAATTTACTCTTCATGGACTTATCTTTCAGTTAGAATATAGAATGGTACATTTTGAAATATTAGAAAGCTGCAGCCAAGTATAGGATTATACTTAAATTGCCAATACAGCATTCTCTTATTCTTTACTTTAAAAGTGCCATGTAATGCTAGTGAAACCTTTAAAGAGCTACTACATCCCATTTTGCTGAAAGGTTAATCCCCCCCCCACTATAGAGTAGCTAGGATATGAAGTACTTCAGGATGATAGATGGTCCATATCTCCATGCAGAGGCGAGAGCTAATGTGGCTGTTACTTGGCCGTTTGCTGGCATCATTCACATTCTTCCGAAGGAGGCTGCATTCGCTGCTGATGGAGGGTGGAATCATGAACACAAGATATATAAACACTGATCTAGAGATACTCTGTTAATTATATCTAAATGTACTTAAGTTCTGTCGTACTGGAGGGTCATATTTCACGATGAGCAATGATTTCACTTTTCAAACCTAAACACATTTATTTATGTTTCATTGGCTTCAATGAAGCTTGCATTCAGGTAGGAGTGCTTAATCTTAGCTAACTATGTACTTAACGTAGCTACGAGTCGTGACGGAAAAGTTTGTTTTTGCTGGGGCAGGTTGGGTCCCCAAGTATTTTCTTTTTCTTTTTCCCATGCCAGAAAAGGGTTAATGTATGGCAGCCTCTGATTGGCCAAGGTTCCAGGAGGGGGATTTGAAAAGGAGAGGATTTGGAGAGACAGTGAGTGAGTTTTGGAGAGAGTGTAGGGAGGAGGTTTTGAAGTAGGTTGGGACTGAGGTTGGGAGGATAGGTAGGAAGATAGGGAGTGAGAGTTGGTTCTGGGTAGAAACATCCACTCTAAGGAAAATATCACAAGCTAGAGAAATGAGTCTCTGAGCTTAGTGTGAAGGGCAGTTTGTGGTGTCCTGTAAGAGTAATTAGGCCAGGAATTAACTGGGAGGCTGAGCCAGGAGAAGTAGAAGCTGTAAAGGGACAGTCTACTTAGGTCTCATTCCAGTCAGGAGAGGAAAGATTCCGGGGAGAGATGCTTCTAGTGAGAGAAGACTCCCAAACCAGTGAAACCTTGGGTCTATTACTTGGAGTACTGCAGGAGTAGGGTTGTCAAAGGGGTGTGTAACTGACAGAAAGTACCACCTTGTTATGAACCAAATTATTAAGTGTGAAACAACTGAGAAAACCTTGAAGTGAAATAACATTGCAAACTGAAGTATTCTAAGTTTTATCCACTCGTGTCATAAACTTTCTTGTTAAATAAAATTGTTGCTGTTTATTAGAACAAATCCTGCCTGAGACTCCTAATTCTTAAGTTTTACCTCATGCAAGTCCCCCACAAGATAATCGGAGGTAGTCTGTGGGAATTCATGGGACTGGTGCTCTGTGAGTTGGGTGCACACTCTCTTTTTAAGTGAGAGGACGCGCCCAATGGTGCCAGGGGGGAAAGTGCCGTTGCGCCGTCACACGAGTCTTAGCTAACTATGAAGGTTAAACTATTGTGGGGTTCAGGACTTGACCACAAAGGAGCAAAACATGGGGTTTCACCTGCCTGTCTACCCATTAATGTAGGAGCAGTCATGTGACATCCTACCCATCCCAGGGTTTTTTGATCCTTGTCACTTCAGTCATTTCTCCTGGAGGAATGTGTTATGTATTCAGTGATCTGTGTTTGCCTGAGCTTGAGTCTGGACTAAGGATTCTGAGCTCCTGTGTTCTGATTCAATACATGATATCCAATCACAGAACATTTCAGGATTTGGGCCTCTGCCATTGACTCTTAAACTCTGAGTCATGATTCGCAGCTTGGAAGCTTACACAGCCAATCACGTTGGGAGTGGCCCAGGCCTTCAGAAATGTATATAAGCAGTTGCTTGGTCCCTGTTGTTCAGTTCTGTAGTTCTTGCTGTTATCACTGAGTCTTGTCTCTTGGAAAGCCACCTACACTTCAGAATGTTCAAGTGCTGAGATGGGGAGCATGTCATTAATGACTAGATAAGCCAGTGCAAATCCACATTTTGCTCTAGTGTGGACAAGGCCTCAGTCACACACTGGTCAATTCAAGTTACACAGTTAAATTTGGAACCCTTTCACAACCCACTTCCCCAAAAGGCTGAAATTCCTGTGACAAAGAAAATGATGGAGAAATGCAGTGGAAAGTGTGGGATAAAAATTGCTTTGACACAACATCGCCAAAACTGCCCACAAACAAATCCTTGACACCCATAAATTTATTAACACTAGAGAGCAGTAAAGCTATTGGGCAGGATGCAATGTTCTGTGAGTTGGGCAATGGGAGTTCACCTTCTTTTCTCGGTTCCCTAGCAGCCCTCCACATGCTCCTAAAATCTGCTCCAGACTGCCCCTCACCCAGTTGGCTAGAGCAGATTTTGAGGACCCAAAGGCTGTGTGGAATGCAAGTCCTTTCCACTCACATAAGGACACCACTAGATGCAATCGTATATGCACTAGGCAACATTTGGTTAATGTGAAGAGTGCCTTGAACAGATATATTTACGGCATTCTACTTATTTAGCTTTATTAAAATGCCTTTTGAGTAACTCCTCCCTACCCTCCTTAAGGTGGGCAGTCTGATTATATTGCCAGAAGTACTTAGCAAGGTGCAAACATGTAAATCAGAGCTTTCCAAACTGTGTGTTGCAAAACGTTAGTGTGTCAGCTTCAGTGTGTACCTGAGTCGTGTGAACGTTCTTATTAGGGCTAGTTTAACCTCTGGTTTGCTAGTACAACTGAATTACTGTGTCGCGAAATCATGCATGTCTAAAAAGTGTGTCACCAACGTGAAAAGTTTGGAAAGCTCTGGTGTAAATAATGCTTTGAGTGCTATAAGAGCAGAGGCCTCTATGGAGCTGTATGGTCCCCTGCACTCCATCTAATTGCCATCATGAATCTACTCAAGCATTAGGTGGTTCAAGCTGTTCTCCATTGCTCACTGGGTTCCATTATTAGGCCTGCCAAGGGCTAGTGTCACCTTTTGTACTGACCCTGCAGAAATGAACAAGTGAAGCTTTAATGGTATGCTGATAAAGTGAGGTGGAAATCTTCAGTTGTTTGTTTTCCACATAACTAAACATCTTGTTAGCAGGTACAAGAGGACCAGTATATATATATACCAATGAATTAAAATAACAGATACACAGAGAAAATGATAGGTTCAAAACATAAAATTAGCTGCCTCATTATGAAATTCAAAACTTGATATTAGGATATCTACAACAGTTTCAAATAGCCACAGCTGGTTT
The DNA here is from genome assembly GCF_965113315.1 of Podarcis vaucheri. Lineage (NCBI taxonomy): Eukaryota > Metazoa > Chordata > Lepidosauria > Squamata > Lacertidae > Podarcis > Podarcis vaucheri. Next base: position 84,402,163 of record NC_138760.1, on the reverse strand, counting down.
GTGTGTTTGGTTAATGAACAGGATTGTCCAGTTTTTAATGACGCTTTTCTTCTGGAATTTTCAAAAAGTTAATCAGCAGGTAAAGAAGACTCTTCTTCGATGCCTTAGTGGAGATTGTGGGAGATTAGCAGCCCAAACTAACAACTGCATATTATTGCTAGTTAGCATGAGAAGGAGCTAAGTCCACAGAGCTGTATTGCTGATAGGCAGATATCCAGATAATAGAAATAGAATTGGTAGAGAAGGCTCTGTGTGATGTCATTTCCCCTCCTCTCCTGGGAGGGAAGGAGCATATTTACCTTCCTGCTGTCTCCCCCCTTCCTTCAACCAGCCAGTTGCCTGAAGATGCCTGAAGCTGGTTATACTGTAAATTTAAGCATTTTCCCTGCATAGATTTGCTGCTGCCTTTGCTGTGAACTAATACATGATTATAAAGTAAGCAAATCTTATTTTTAAATTTACTTTACAAGTTGTTGTCTGATCCTTTCTTAAGTGGGGTAAGAAGGGGGAAGTCAGCTTACTTCATAGCTGGACTATGAAGGTTTGACAGCCTAATATTCCTATGTTTTTATTTTTGCTGCCAAGGATGGGATTATGAAACTCTCTTCAACCCACACATCTGGGCGCCTGAAGAGGTAAATTGCAATTAATATATCCTTTCCTACCTACCCATCGAAACTCATCCCACAGAGATGATCCAAAAAAACAGGCAGCAAACTGGACTTTTATGGCCAGCTGTCCTGTTCTCTACATCAGAACAATTGTATCAGGCATGACTGGATAATCGTTATTTTTTTATTTAATTATTAAAACGTTTATATCCTGTGCTTCTGGTGCAAAAGCAGCACTAAGGGTGGTCTGTACAACATCTATAATTGCAGTTTCATTAAATGCTAACCAAGGAGGTTGCCCCCTCACACCTGGAGGTTGTCAGGCACTGGCTGGATGATGAAGAGTGGTGGGCAGCTCCAGCTGAGGAACCTCCTCAGGAAGAAGGCTTAGACCCAGGGATGTGGTGGTGGGACACAGAAAACAGATCAGAGGAGGGGAGAAGCTGGGAGGTGGAAGATACAGGAGGCTTGAGTGGACAAGAAGTGGCAAGAAGAGGCAGGGAGCCCTCCAAGGATAGGACTAGATGTAATGGGACACACTTTGAGCTCAGGATCTGAAGGAGAGGACAGGGAGGGACCAGATGCTGGAACAGCTTCACAGCAGCTGCCTAGGCCCTCTGCCTTGAGCTCCCCTCCCCCTTTGACTCCAAGGTTACTGAGCTTTACACATAGCTGAACAGAAAGCTTAAAAAAACCACAGGGGAGCCCTCCTCCCCACTAGAGCAGTGTTTCCCAACCGGTGTTCCGCGGCACACTAGTGTGCCGTGAGACACCGGCTGGTGTGCCGTGGGAGGGAGGCGGGCGAGTCGGGCGGCGAGAGGCGGCGGCGGCGAGGATCCGCGTCGAGCCGGGGGCGGCTCCGCGGTGGTGGTGCCGAGCGGCGGGGCAGCGCGCGCAAAAGGGAGGAGCGCGAGACAGCGGAGGAGGAGGAGGCCGGCATGTCCGGGCAGCAGCAGCAACAGCAGCAGCAGCAACTCCCGGCGACGGCTCCTCCTCCGCCCGCTATCGCCGCCACCACCACAACAGCCGCCGCCGCCTCAGCTGCCGCCGTCCCTCAGTCCCTCGCTCTGCTGCCTCCTCCCACCCCGGCAAGGGGAAGGGGAAAAACGTTCACTTTTGTGCGTCCCTCCCGGCGTGACGCTGCGCGCTGACGTCACGGGGCAGGGCTTTAATGGTGGTGTGCCGCGAGATTTTTTCCCGGTAAACAGGTGTGCCGTTGCCCAAAAACGTTTGGGAAACACTGCACTAGAGTTTAGGAAGTTTAAAAGTGGGGTGAGGTGCCAAGAGCCAGTCTTGGCAACATCTTCACTGAGGCAGCTGTGCCTGAGTGATCTCTCTTGTATACTGTTCCTGAATAGAACAGTTGACTTTACTTTGAGTCTCTGAGTCTCCCTTCTGACTTGTTGATGTATCTGCTCCCCTGACAGCCCCCTGACAGTTTGGATATTAGATGGTTTGTTTTAGTTTGCTAGTTTGTTCGTATTTTGAAACTTTAAATGCATTTGTTTAACCCTATCCCTCATGTACTAAAGAAGAAACTTATCTTCTCCAAGCACAGCTAATCAATAAAAGTCTACCAGAAACAACTGTCAGTGACAGTATCCATCAAACCAGCGATTGGAAAGCTTTATCATTTTCTTTGAGAAATAGGAATAACGTCATGCCATGACAGCCCCAGATGAATGGTTTCCAATTTAAAACCCCTTTCTTTTGTGTTAATGTTTCGTTTTGATGGATGCCTGGACTTCACCTTGGCATTTATTTAACAATAGGGAACAATTTCTGACTATATTCTGTTCTTTTGACTTTATCTTTTAATAAACATTTCCTTTTATGGTGGCCTTTTATGCCAATATTTCAGATCAGTTGTTGATTGCTAATGACTGTCTTTTTACTGCTACTACTTAATTCTTTATGCTAATTGGAGTTTAAAGTTATTTACTTTACTGTATACAATTAATATGTGGCTGTTATTGCATAAGTATTATATCGGTCTATCTATCATCTATCTATCTATGTTGTTTTAATTCACATTTGTTTCTGATTTTATTATTTTGGTTTTAAAGCACTTTCGCTTAATACAGTAATCGTAGAATTGCATATTCAACTGAACCAGAGTCACTAACTACGTTAAACCAGCCTTGCTGGACCCTCTCCCTGCTTCCTGAACTTGGAGGACATTCCATTTGAGCCTCTCAGAAATGACAAGTTCTGGAGGCTTACTATCCAGAACTGCCACTTTCCCCCTGAATGGGCTCCCGTGCCTTTAACAACTGTGTGAGAGGCAAAAATTCAGAGGCAAATAACCCTGTTACTGTCACTCTAGGAACTGCATCACCTGTTGAATACCTTCCTCCCAGGGAGCCGTGTTTTTAGCAACCTCAGTCCGTACAACCTCAGAAATTCTTGTCATCATATATTCAAGCCTATCTCTGTTTAATAGGGGCTAGAAATGTATCCAAGCAAGTAAGCAAAAATAAATAAATACATAATTGGAGAGTGCAGGCCCATCCCTAATGTACACAATGTATCTAAGACAATTTTAAAAACCGAGATAATGGAAGTTAATGTGTTTCTCAAGGTCACTCAGCAAAATCATTGCAGTCGCAAATAAGATTTTCCTCTCTCATTCTTTAAACACTGTGTGCTCTTATCTTACTGCACTGAGAGAGCTGCAATCATTTCGGAGCCTTTTATGTACATATAAACCACAGCCTTGTGTATGGAGGAACAGTTCAATATCTGGATAGTGAAAGCACTAGAGAGATGATGAATAGGGGGCACAATCCTGAGTGGGGTTGTGGCAAAATGCAGTCAGCAAAGGATCCAGATTCTACTGCCATAGATTCCTGCATTGTGCAATGCCAAGTCATGCACCTGAGAATTTATGAGAAATTTGAGGCAGCTATGCATTGCATTGATGCATTATCAATGAAAGGTGATTCCAAGCATGTTTCTTCAATTGTGCAAGTTCACATTCCAGACAATAAGGCAGCACAGCATTTAAATAAACAGGCAGGATATGTCTTGGTGGTGTACAAAGAAATCTGCTTTCCCCTCTTTGCTGCCCTATAGAGCTTCATTACATGAATCTCTGAGGAATCTTTAATTACTACTTTTAGTGGAAAGCATTTTGAGGACCTGTTCTGCTTAAATCTCTTTGATCCTTGATGCCTTTATCGCTTACAAGGTGGCATGATTGAGATCAGAAACCCGTTCCCACAGTGTGCGGGAAATATACAACTATTGATTTCTATAATCCAGCCGTGCAGAAAAAAGAGCTGTTCTTTTTATAGCACAGAAGCAGCTTTAGTTTTCATATCTTAGGGATGTTTCCAGATGCTGGGCATGCAAGGCTTAGATGCTTCCGGAATACATCATTTTGCCATTCTCACAGTCTCATTTTTAACCACATGTAGCTCAGGTTCACATCTCTGGATTGTTGTTCCTGTTGTTGTTTGAAGTTCATGTATCTAAAATTCACCTTTTAAAAAAGTATCAGTCTTATCTTCCATTTTCTTAAGGACTGAAAATAAGGCTTTGTTTGTTTGCTGTGTTTATATCCCACCTTTTCCTCCAAGGGGCTCAAGGTGGCATATTGTACATAATTTTCCCTCAGTGAATTCCCACAACAACCCTAAAATCATGGAACTGTAGAGTTGGAAGGGACATCAAAGGTCATCTAGTGCCATATTCCTCCCTGTGAAATAGGTTAGGTTGAGAGGCAGTGACTGGCCAAAGGTCAGCTTTGTGGCTGAGTGGCTCTCTTCCTAAACCAACAGGTGTGTATTTATAAATCAACAGAAATTACAAATCATTCCCTAGAGTTCTCTTTCTGCCATCTAAGGGAAGCTCAACCCTGTACACTTACTCCTGGTCTACTCCCTACTTGGGGGAATGAGAGAATTGCGTAACACTTATATACTGTTTCTACTGATTGAGAGAGGCTGCTAAATATAGCTGCTTGTACTATGAAGGCTGTTAAAACTTCCCATTTTAATCCAGCCTTTGAGCCTTCCTGAGTGTTTCAGCTGCTGTGAGTTTTGTTGTGATTTCTTCCTATTGGCTTTACTGTTTTTAAGGTGCACTGATCTGATCCCCTTAGGAATGTAGAGTAGGACAGAAATAAATAAAGATTGCTTCCAGCCAATATTTGGCACCCCCCAACAGTAGCAGGAACAAAGCAATAGCCAGGTCCACTGCAAAGCTGGTAATTTTTTTGTCACCATCTTCCAGCTCCCCTGAAGGGAGAGGAGAGATGCTGGACCATCCCTGAGGACACTGGACCCACCCACCACAGGCCTTGACACCAGACCTCTCGGTGGGATGGGGAAAACATTGGTTTGATGTGAATGATTTTTGGACTAGAGGGAGATTGAGGTTTTGTTTGTTTGCTAATTAGCGGTTCAGATTGTCACTTTGCTTATTCTTTGAGGATCACTAATGTTGTTTGCTACTATTTATATTGCTGGTATTTTTTATTTGTTTTTCCATGGATGTTATGTTAGATGAAATATTAATGTATTATATGATTTTTCCCCTTTCCCCCCGATGGCATTATGTACTGTATATTTTTCTTTGCTGTAAGTCACTTGGAGACCTTTGGGTGACAAGCAACTAACAAGTTTAATTAATAATAATAAATAATAATGTGAGAGATCATAATGACTTCAGGAGGGCTGTATTCAGGAGCTCGCACAATAACTTTATGTTGAAAAGTTCGTGGACTTTACAGATTCGACTCCCCATTGTGGAGATGCATACCTAAGCACTTTAGGCTACAACTAAACGAGAAAGTGCAGAAAACTAACATGGACTAGTCTATGTTTGTTTAAATATTCCCAACAGGATCATCAAAATACTATGAAATCTCAGAGTGCAACCCTGCATGCCTCTTCCATCAGGAGGTGGCTGGGTCGTTAAAGCGTCCTTAAAGGGAATAACAAAACTTGGCTCATCTCTGAAGTAGCAATAAAACTGTTGTTTTCCCCAGATTTTTCTAATGACAGTGGCACATTCATTTCATCATTAACCCCTTTCTTTCTAGACGCGAGCGCCCCCTTGTGCCAATAAATGTGCCCTGCAGTACTCTAGTGGCTGCTTTCTGTTCCTCTGGACAGGAAGGGCTGCCCGCTGGCTTGGTGTGCTCAGAAGAGAATAGGCACCTTGTGCCAGTTCTTTCCTTCCTTGCTGCACTCTCCACTCTCTCCTGCAGTTTAAATGGCAGCTAAGTGAGGGGAGGGGAATGCTGGGACACTGGCACTGACCGACCTCCCATTTTTTCAGCCTGACCATGTTTATATCTGATCAATGCACAGCAGATGCCATTCTCAGCTACCACCCCAGCACTCCATAGATACAACATTTTAATACTTGCTATGATTGCTAGGTTTCTTTAAGTTTATGTATAAAGATAGATGCAGAGCTATATATATTTGTGTTCAACTTAAAACTTCATAATTAGGAAGTAAAATTATACAGCTTAGGGCATGCTACTGAATGTTTCATTCCTATATTTTGCTGCTGGACATTTATGTTAATTAGTTTTAGTCCAGAGGCAGAACAAATAATTTCTAAAAAAGAATCAAAGGCCCTTTGCTGTTGGAGCTGTGAATTATGAACAAAGTGACTCTGTCAATGAGAAACCTACATTTTTTTTTCATAAACCTAAAATATTCCACAAAATCAGACCTATATAGAACACATTTTCCACTGGGAGCCCTCCACGTGGTTCCGTTTTACAAATGCAGAGCTAAAACTAGCATCTTGTAATTAATTTTGTGAAATTAATGCATAAAGGACATGAAGAAAAAAATCACAAAGAGAAACCACATGCTGCCAAGTAACTTTGAAATCTTATTCCCGCTCTCCATGAATTAGCATTTCAGATCTCCATTTATATAAAGCAACACTGCAATTATCTTTTAATCGGAATAATTTAAAATAAATTATATTGCTCGCCTAGCATGTGATTGGAATTGTTGTGGTAAACTGAGTAAAAAGGATGAGATTTACTTTTTGAATTATATAACATCAGGTGAAAATAGAAACCTTTAATTACAGATGCTCTGGCTTTTCTATAAAGTGGAAACCTTTGTTAAAACAATGGCAGGAGGAGCTAAGTAAATGTATTTGGGAAGTTGGGCTGTTCTGTAATTTAACTGCTCTATGATTAAAAATTTACTTGTAACCTTGAGATTCACCAACCGAGGAGCTATGGGAATCGGCAGAAGTGCCAATAGGGGTTATTGAATGTTTTATGTAGCTTTTCAATTTCATTGTTCTGCATGGGACAATGACAATAAAGATATCGTATATCGTTTCGTGTTGTATGCTAGCAGAACTCAAGATACAGAGATATGCTTGCAGAACTTTCTCCGAAAGCCAGCAGGACACTTGCCAATGAAGACCCAGCTGGAAGCATTGACTCTGATACATAGGCTTTATTGACAGCAAAACTTTACACAAACCCCAGATTAGTCTCAGGAATTTCTTCTATCTTTGCATGCTCCAAGCCCAACCAATATGCAACAACTATTGGTGTTGCTAAAGATGGAGCTGGTGTCCTAAAAGCCACTGGACCTGATACATTGCTGTCTATCAAACTACTGTCCAAGGCACAGGAGTCCTGTCACCTGGTTGGCAAGTCCACACCTGTCATTCCCTTTAAGGATCTCATCCATCCCAGATGCTGTTCAGTGAAGGCTTTGACATTGTCACCTGCATTGCTTCCTTGTTGCTAGGAAGTGATAGAAAAAGACCCATTCTCCCCAGCCTAGCATGATCTGGCTTCAGCTAACAACAGCTGATGGGACTCAGGGGGATAGAGAGCTTTGTGGGTGCCATGTTGTGTTGTGTGCTGCACTCCAAAATGGTGTTTTTGAGCGATGTTAGGAGATGTAAACCTCTCGCAGTAGGAATGTCCTGGGGCTGGCCATAGTGCACCATTGCTATCAGCTTTGAGGGAAATGTACGCAAGATGTCCTCTTTTGGGGGGAAGGACACCACTTTCTCTCTCTGCCCACCATAACTCACCATTCTACCATCACTTACCACTGTCACTTACCATTCAGTCATCAGAAAAAAAGGAGACTTGTTCTTTATATATATACACACACACACACACACACACTTCTTACCAAGCCATGGGGAAGAGATCCTTCACCTTTTCTAACCTTTTTCCGAAACCTCTTCAGGAATGTGTCAGGAAGCTGCTTCCGACAAGCTCTGTATGAAGAATCCACCACTCTCTGGTCCCACATGATCAACTCCCCAGTTCCATTTCACAAGCCATGATGAGGGGAGCACATAGCTGAATGCATCCTTGCAAGTCCACATCATCAGACCTGATAAACTGAAACTGATCCCACAAAGAGAATGTGTAGCAGTAGGCACCTCAGCTGGAACTGTAACCATAATGGCGGCATCTAAATCGCTATGTAATCAAGCTATTTTATCCTCAGAGCAATGGGCCAAATGGTCACTCCAGGCCTCCATTGCCTCCAGAGGACCATTGCCTTCAAAGACCCATTGCCTCCAGAAACCCATCCCCACAGTGTGTGAGACCCGATTCCAGACAACTCAGAAAAGCTCTGCTTGACAATTACTTGCGGACACAGTAGATAACACCAAGTCATCTATCGCTACCCTTAGTGCTAGCATAATGCACTTTCACCAGTGCTTGGTTGGTCTCGGCACAGGATCTCTGTCACTGGCACTGTAGCCATTGTCCAGCCTGTTTCATTGAATGCAAGTCCCTAGAATATCCAGGGGCTGGAGTTACTGCTAGAGCCAAGCTCCAAACAGATGCACCTCCTGTCTTCAGTTCTCAAGAGTATCTTTGGAACAACATGGAGTCCAGAGGCACCTGAAGAAACTAAAAATAGTGAGTGTGACTCTCTGCAGCTTCACTCAAATAACAACAGTGTACTTACTATATTTACCTGTATGTATTTTTTAAGATTTATTATTATTGTTGTTGTTATTTATTGAATTTCTATACCACCCTATACCCAAGAGTCTCAGGGTGGTTCACAGAATAAAATCAAGATATAAAACCATAAAATACCTAATAAAAACAAAAACAATCCAATAGCCCCCCCAAAAAAATTTTTTTTGAGAGAGCATAGGATGTAGATGGGTTCAACCAAAGGCCTGGTTAAAACGGAATGTTTTTGCCTGGCTCCTAAAGGTGTATAATGAAGGTGCCAGGTGAACTTCGCTGGTGAGAGCATTCCATAGACAGGGAGCCATTGCAGAGAAGGCCTGTTCTCATGTTGTCACCCTCTGGACCTCTTGAGGAGGCGGCGGCACATGAAGGAGGGCCTCAGAAGATGATCTCAGGGACCGGATAGGTTCGTATGGGAGGAGGCAGTCCTTGAGGTATTGCGGTCCTAAGCCGTTTACAGTATAAAGTGCAGTATATAAAGGTAAAATGGGGTTGAAGAAACTGCTATTCTTTGGGGTGCCATTGTTGGCAGGGAGGGGTGCAGATCTGTGACCATGTGGTCTGGCCCTCGCAGTGCCACTGGCCAAAGGGACTGGTGGAGTAGGTGTGCTCTGGTGCCATTGTGTGCTGGAGGTGAGTTCATTGGCTGCCTTTGTGTGCAGTCATCCTGCAAACATTGTCCTCAGTCGAGAGTTGCTATGACCATTTCTGTCATTTCCTGCTGTTTGGGGATTTTATTCTTGTGTGTTTTTCCTCTCTTGGACTGAGCACAAATAGGATTTGGCAGCTGTTCCACCTGTGTGGTGGCGGCTGCGTATGTCCGGAGCCAGTGTAAGGTAAATAGAGGATTATTCAGCCTCAACCCAACCATTTACAAAAGACAAGGATGAAAACAAAATTAGAAGATTCACAGCGATGGTCCCTCAGTTGCAATAATAAAAGGATATTTATGGAGAGATGGTATCTTGCAGAGAGCTGAACGTTTTACTGATAACTCAGCAGAAATGCATCTGGGATCATATCAATAAATGGAATCAGGTATAAATAATAGAAGACAAGTTATAAGCCTCAATTTAAACATAATACAGAGAGAGGCGAGACATGAGGGTTTCAGACCAGAACAGTTTCCCCCTGAAGTGACATTACAACAGCAGATTACAACAGACTATAATAATCCAACATAAGAGAAATGGTTTAAGTAAAGCACTGGAAATAATAAAAACTATTGAATCATGAAAGTCCGTGTGGTTAATATAGCATTTCAAATGTCAATCTGATCATGAATCGCTCTCTTTCCATGATGTAGTAGGATCAAAATGCTGCATTCAAATAAAATGGGCACCAGCAGTATATTAAAAAAGGAACTAACTTTACAGACTTGATTGAACATAAGTAACAATAATTATTTCAGCAGCAGCTTTGTCTGGGGGAAGCTGCAGCTATCCTAGTAATGAACAGAGTTCAGAAATTATGTACCATACAAAGAAGCTAAAATATTTAATTTAAGATAATCAGTTTCTCCAATCCTTGCAAAGATGCTTGAGTGGGTTTCACTGATCACAGAAGTAGCTCACCTGTGGTCCACAATATTGCCAGTGATCCAGGGATTATGTAAACTGTAGATCAACAAGGTGTGGAGGACCACTGGTTAGCCACCATCCTCTATGGTTACTTATAAATGAAGTTATTGGTCGGTTCAGTTATATGTGGCCAGAGCCTAAGGGAAGTTGAAGAATCATGGAAAGAAACATGGGCCCCTTTCAATAAATACTAGGACAATTAATATGTCTGAACACACCCAGATCTACAAATTCTGCTGTAGAGGGCAAGAGTCTGCACTATCACCTTCTTCTCCCTAAAGATAATTTAAAATGAACAAACAAACAAACAGGCTTGAATTAAATTAGTGGGTGGCAAAGGGGGCTTTGAAAATGAGTGAGAAGTCCATTTTCTTTACACTTCCCCATTGAGATTAAAATTTCCATTAAAGGCAAAATTTTAAAAATCACTTTATAGCTTAGTAGCCAGGATACTGTATTGCAGGATGGTGGTGAAGATAACCCAAGACCATTAAGTGCAGGAAATTAAGGCATATTCAACAACAACAACAACAACAACAACAACAACAACAACAACAACGGCATATTCAACAACACACAAACACACACTTCTGTCTTCTTGGATGTATACAGTTGACAACATTCCTTACCCGTCCACCCATGTGGGTTACGAACTATAAAGCAAAGACAAGGGACATGGTGTAGGGAAGCACCTGCAAGGGGGTTGTTCTCCCAGTTTGCTCTTCTCATTGCCCACCTGCCCACCTTGCCTAGTGCAGTGGCTCCTAGGAAGGAAGAGATGGCAGCTGGCCAGTGAAGGAATCTGTGTTGGAGAGGCTTATTTGAGCCCTTCTTCCATAGTGGGCTGGGAACCTTGATGTCATCTGCAGAAAGCTGAATTTGGGGGATAGGAAAGAGGAGGAGGAGCCTGAACCTGGTGCTGCTGTGAACACTAACCTGGGCATTTCCAGCAAGCAAGAGTGGGGCGGGGAGGGAACAGTGGTGGCTGTATTGGTGATGGAGAAGGAGATGAAGGAATGATGGAGAGGGGTTGCCTGCACATTGGAAAAATGGCGCCTGGGCACTGGTAAGTCTGGGCAAGGCGGAAGAGGGCAAGAGAGGATTAGGCCAGTGGTCAGAACTGAGCTTTGCAGCTGCTGTCACAACTGCTCCTGCACTGTCTGGGCCCTGCTTGCCTTGCTGCCACAAGCCCAAACCAGCCTTGGAGCCAGCGACAGACTAAGAGGCTGCTTCCAGACCTTTTGGCTGCTTTTAGAAATAGGACGTATGTTGAAGCAGGTAATTTTGCCACCCTCCTTAACTTGCCTTCTGGGACATATGCCCCCTTACACACATGCACACTGACCCAGCACTATGTCAAAATATTTATTGTAGAATTACACAAAAGTAGCAGCCTACTATCGTCAAATACAAAAGGTCTCAAGATATTACACGCACACACACATATTACACAGTCTATATCAAAATGTCCGTAAGGGTGTATCAGACAAATTGGTCTGCTGAGTTAACGGTAACATCACCAGAACACAATGGCGAACCAATAATGTACTGTTTTATTGTAGCTGGGTTTGTAATATCAGCATTTCCCAGGAGCAGTATTGAAACTTGCATCTCCTGCTTCCCACAGAAGTTGTGTTACCCCACTGAGCTGTAGCCTCTTTTATATATGATATTGTTAATGCTGCAAAATTAAAAGAACAAGTTTAGGGGGGGAAATGATCTTGTTCTTTCTATTGCACTAAAAAAGCAATATAGAATGGAATTGCTATCAAGTAGTACATATAAGTGTATTTTATAGTGTTCCAGTTATCCTGTTGTTGTTAATATTTACTGTTATGGAAACCACATTGGGATAAGTATAGGGAAAAGTGGAATATAAAAACCTCAAGATCACTATAATTTCTGGAGAGTTGCTTTTTGCATCGTGGTTCCTCAAATCAAGGAGGTTTCATCTGTGTTCAGATATAATTGGACACCATTCTGAACCTTTCAAAACTCCACTGATTTTTTTGGTCTCTTAGAATCCCCAAGCAATGTTGGATAGGAGCCTGCTAGTAAGTAACTAAAAATACTATGTCCATTATATCCATCTTATGTTGATTGTCATTTTGCTGCAAAACTAGCATCTCCATGATGTGGCTGCCTAAGCATAGTGTATTGAGGATACAACAGAGAGGTGTTGGTGCTGATATAAGTGGGCACTTGAATGCCTATCATGGGACTTTGAACTGAATTCCAAGTTCCTCGTGCCTCTGTAACCACTGAAGGAAGCAATGGGTTAGAATAGGCTATGGTTATTTGATGATGAGAGTAAGAAATGTTTCAAAGAACATTATAGGTGTTGCCCTTGGGTATCTGTTGGGTAAGGTACCTGGCCATTTGCCCCATTTGACACCTCAAAGCTACGCAATTCCATTTCTTAAAATGTTAGATGAATTCCATCTATTTCCATTTGGCTTCTCTTTTATACAGCAAAAGTTTTCTTTGTGCTGTTTGCTTTATGTTTCCCAGTGAAGTATTAGAGTCCCTCACCTGCAATCAGGTTCTGTAAAAGTCAATAGTTTGCTGTTCATTCTGCTGACACTTTTCAATGCGGATATAATGAAGCTTAAAGTTTTTTAAAACATCAGCAGTACACTTTTCTGAATTCTCAGGATGGGCATCACAAATGCAAACTGTCACGAGGCCCTCCTCCAGACTTCCTCCCAGACCCAATAGATTGTGGTCATAAACTGGTAAAGGCTGAAACAGTCCATGGAAGAACATAGGTAAAGGTAAAGGGACCCCTAACCATTAGGTCCAGTCGTGGACGACTCTGGGGTTGCGGCTCTCATCTTGCTTTACTGGCTGAGGGAGCCGGCATTTGTCCACAGACAGCTTCCGGGTCATGTGGCCAGCAGTACAAAGCCGCTTCTGGTGAACCAGAGCAGCGCACGGAAATGCTGTTTACCTTCCTGCCGGAGCAATACCTATTTATCCACTTGCACTTTGACGTGCTTTCGAACTGCTAGGTTGGCAGGAGCTGGGACCAAGCAATGGGAGCTCACCCCGTCGCGAGGATTCGAACCGCCTACCTTCTGATTGGCAAGCCCTAGGCTCTGTGGTTTAACCCACAGCGCCACCCGCGTCCCATAAACTAGTAAAGGCTGAAACAGTCCATGGAAGAACATAGTGGTAACCTAACAACTTCCTCTCTACTCCAGTGCCAACACTGATAAACAACAACAGCCCAGTGGTCAACAACATCTGCACCTCATTTTCAAAGGTCTGTCCATCTCCCTCCCAGCAGAAAGATAACAAGGAGGGAGCCAATCTAACCTCTCTTGGGAGAAAATTCCACAATATGGAAGCAGCCAAGGACAAGTATCTCTCTTATGTCAGTACCAACCATACCTCTGATGTTGAAGGGACTGAGAGAAGGTGCTCACCTGAAGATCTTAACACCCAAGCAGGTTCATAACAGGAGATACGATCTTTCAGGTAACCTTTGAATTGTGCCTTGAAATGGACCAGTAGCTAGTGAAGTTGTTTTAACAGGGCAGCAACATGCTTCCTGTAAGCAGTATGGCCACAACATTCTGGACCAGATGAAGCTTCTGAACATTTTTTTAAAGTCAACCCCACACAGAGCATGCTACAGTAATACAATAGCACACATACCCCGCTTAGTGCTATGTTGGGATTCCACAGGATTGTATTCATCTAAGTCTTACTCAGAGTAGACCCCACTGAAATTAATGTGCCTAAGTTAGTTGTGCTGATTAACTTCAATGGGTCTACTCCAAGTAGGACTAGCACTACCCATTGTTATCACTGACACAACATAACTTGCTCCACGTACATTGTAAAGGATGCATTTATAGGTAATGGAGGCAGGTGCCAATTTTACCAGTGACACTGATATTAATATCTTGAGGATCAGATAGCCAGACTTCACTAAATCCATAATGGCATGAATATGTGGTAGTTTAAGGTACATAAAGTAAAATTGTTTCTTTTCAATTACCACTTCATCATCTCAACAACTGATTTTCTGTCCATAAAAATTGTATGACTTCACCATCAGAATCTGGCTGCTGAACAGCCTCTATGTACATTATCTTAAGTTAACACATATTTCTCTGACGAACGAAGAGACTGATGGGAGCAATAAAACCAATACCTCCCCCACTCTCTCTGAATCTGCCTTCCTCTTCTAATATTTTCTACATATTTTAATATTAGTGATAGAGTAGAATCCGAGTTTAAAGCAGCAATCCTCAAGCCACTGAGGAGTTTGGCGCAGACCCACTCAAGAGTAAACAGAAAAGGAAAGGAAGAATAATGAAAAGTTTCTCATCAGTACAGTTTTCTTATTAAATTCTTATAAATGTAAGAGTAAATATTACTATTTTCCAATAGGTATATAATACTACTACTAGTAACTTGTATAGTGTGGCCAAATATCCAGAGAACTTTACATAAGTACTTGTCCTTCAGTATGACATGTTTGGGTGTACCCTTATTCAGATTAGGGTCCATTCTTACCTTATTTGCCTGTGTGTTTTTAGGGTCCATTCTTTCCTTGTGTTTTTAAAGATATTATCAGCATGCAGTGTAGCTATACTGGTTTCACTGGATTTTGAAGGGTCTTATAAGGAATGTAAACCACTAGCTATAAAAAACCCCAAAGGATTTGACATGTTTACAAAAAAGAATTGTTCTGTTATTTGTAGACTGCGGTGTCTGGATGAATGTGACCATAATAGAATAGGGATGCAATTTGGGGTTGTCTTCTGTGTACACTTGAATAAAGTAAAGCTCCTGCCGACATTAATGTCCTGTTCCAATATTATCTTTTCCACTTCTATCCCTGGGCAAAGTGGTGTCACAACTGGAATGATAACTTCAATACCCAGTGAAATTTTTGTTTTCCATTTTACCCTGTGCACCCAGAGGCATTCTGAGGCTAATAAAGATAGTGACAGCTGCTTCACACAACACTAGTCAGGCCACTGGGTAAAATGTAAAATAAATATATAAAGATATGATGTAATGATGTCCACATAGACATTTTCCCCGCCATGCCAGATACCGATGCCTGAAAGGCATCCTTGGTCATGGTTGTCACCTGAGCATTCAGACATTCCCATGTGGCATTTGCATTATTTGCACATCTGCAATTTAAAGTTTCAATGTTGAAGGCAGTTTTCATCCCATTCCCATTTCATCCCACAAGAACTGCTGTGACTGAGAATTAAGCTATAGCATTAGCAACGAAGTATTCTGACATCAAGGGACATAGGTGGCGATGTGGTCTAAAGCACTGAGCCTCTTGGACTTGCAGTTCAGAAAGTCGGCGGTTCTAATCCCCGTGACAGGGTGAGCTCTTGTTGCTCTGTCTCAGCTCCTGCCAACCTAGCAGTTTGAAAGCATACCGGCACAAGTAGATAAATAGGTACTGCTGTGGCAGGAAGGTAAATGATGTTTACTTGAGCTCATGACTAAGTGCCATGAGTTTTGACTAAGCCTATTATTGACATCTATTGCAAGATCTGCAGGGCTCAGAGGCTGCCCTGTTACTTATAGTATGATAGCGGGCTCCAAACTCCTCCTTGTTAATTCGTGGTAGTGCCTTGGCATCAATATTACCACCAAAACATCTGGCTAGGAGAAAGAGGCACGTGGAAGGAGGGCGGGAAAAGAGGGGCAGTATCTCCTTCCTCCGGTTTCCTTCCTTCTATTTCCCTCGGGGATCAGGCCCCTACGGAAGCGCCCTCGGCGGCGAGCCGCGCTGGAAACAAACAAACACCCCAGCTGTCTCCCCAGCGGGTCAGGAAGCAGCAGCCTGCAGTGTCCCCAGCGGCCAGCAGGTGAGAGCAGCCCGGCGGCACCTGCTGCCGCTTCTCTCTCCGCTGACGGCTCCAGGCCTTCCTTCCCCGCCCCCGGCGCCTTGCCCTCAGCGCGGGGTCTCTCCCTCGGCTTGGCCCGCCGCGCCGTGACGTCCCTCGAATAGCAGCTCGAGGCGGGCGATTCCTGTGAGGAGGTTGGTTCGAGGCAGTGCTGCCGCTACCGCTGCAGAAGCAGCCGCTTCCCTTTCCCTTCGGCTCAGGAAGGGCTTCGAGCGGGTCAGCGGCAGGGCGCGCGCTCCCCCGAAGGAGAGGTTGCGGAGAGCGGCGGCGGCACCCATTTGGCTTGGCGGGGGCGGCCACGAGTCCAGGCGCGATGGCACCCGCAGCACCCCGTGCGCCGCTCGGGCTCCTTCTCCTCCTCCTCCTCCTCCCCGTCGCCGTGGTGCCTTCCAAGCTGAACATTCCCAAAGTGCTGCTGCCCTTCAGCCGAAGCACCAGGATCAACTTCACTCTGGAGGCAAGCGAGGGCTGCTACCGCTGGTGAGTGAGCGCGCGCGCGAGAGAGAGAGAGAGGCGCAGGACGGGGTCGAGCGCGCGGGGCCCCGCAGAGCTGAGGCACATGGCGCACGTGTGGCGTTCAACTTTGCTGCTGAAACGGCAACACGTGAGGGTTGGGGCGCGAAAGAACTGAGGCTGCAGCTCCCAGCAAAGAAGCCTTTGCCTGCGACAGGCAGTTTGAGTTAGCGAGGTATTATTCCTAGGGCGGCGAGCGTCTTAGCCGGTACCGTTTTACTCAACTCATAAAACGGCGCAGCTGTTGAGTCTCCAGGACGCTTGCGCCGCGCTTCAGGCGCGAGGGGACTGCTTCTTTAAAAAAGTTTACAAGGAACTTGAGTGTTGTGGAGAGTTTGGCGCAGTTTCATTCATGATGCACCTTCTCACCCTCCTTGGTTCTGAGCCAGGGGGAAACTACACATAAAAAACCCCACTGAAAATGTGTTTGTTTTTTTTAAAAAGTTTTGGAAAATACTTTGAATTTTGCCGAGCTCCCTGTCCCCATCTAGTGTCACATTTGTAGATTGCACTTTACAATACATTTACAGTGGTGCCCCGCAAGACGAATGCCTCGCAAGATGGAAAACCCGCTAGACGAAAAGATTTTCCGTTTTTGAGCTGCTTCGCAAGACAAATTTCCCTATGGGCTTGCTTTGCAAGACGAAAACGTCTTGCAAGTGTTCCGATTTTTTTTTTGCTTCCCCCCCTTTTTCTAAGCCGCTAATAGCCTTTTAGCCACTAATCCACTAAGCCTTTAATAGCCGCTAAGCCTTTAATAGCCGCTAAACCGCTAATAGCCGCTAAACCGCTAATAGCGCTAAGCCGCTAATAGGGTTTCTTCGCAAGACGAAAAAACCGCTAGACCAAGAGGCTTGCGGAACAGATTAATTTCGTCTTGCGAGGCACCACTGTAAAACGTTTTTGTACCTGAGTCCCAAGTGTGCTTTCCAAGTGTCGCCGGGTGGCTGAGAAAGAGTCAGAAGTTTATCCATGCTGTCTGGGCTGACTTTGTCACGGTGAGGCATAGGCGACAGTGTGCCAAACCTAAGAAGCTTGAAGTGGTACAGTGATTGTGGCAGAAATCCAACCAGTACCAGAACGACAATACTGTGGGTGTGTAAAAGCCCTGAAGTTTGGAATACAGTAGCAACATGAAGTTACAAATTGTGTTTCTCAAAATGAGAGCAGACATTTTAATGTGCTTTGTTAAGACAGGGCAGGGGCATGCCAAGGTTCAAGGACTGGCAGCCAACCCCCCTTCCATGTATAACAGGTGGATGCTCAACAAGTTTTTAAGCATTTTAAAAGTGAACCTTTATCTAACAGAGATACAGTGTAACAAAGAAAGCTTCTTTCAGTGACACATCATTTATTCAATGGTTGCCTGCCTCAATGGTGGCAAAAGTAGAAGTGAGCAGTACTGTACTGTACTGTGTTTTTCATATGGTAGAAATTCTTTTTAAAAGTTTGCTCTGCCTCACAACCTCTTTCCTGTACTGTCTTAACAGATTTCGGTATAGATGAAAAGGGGAAATGGTTATTTTTAAAGACTGCAAGTAAAACGTGCATTATGCACATGGCGATAATCTACTATACTAAACAAGTATAAAGGAAAACATCTTTCAATATTCTTGTAGCCCAAAACTACTTGCTCATGAAAAATAACTATGCTGTCCTATTCTAAACAAACAAACTATTAGGCTTGCTAATTATTGAACTTTCCACAAAGCCATAACAAAGAGAAGTAGAATATCTCTAGAGTGGCAATCCAAATGTCCTCAGCCAGCAGTTTCATACTGATGTTAAACAGATGGGACATCAACAACTGGTTGCACAGAAATTCCACAGTAGCATATTCTGAAGGTGGCTTTGTAGATAGGAGTGGACCCTGCATAACATCATGTCTCCAACCTTCAGTGCACTTAGCTGGTCAAGTAAATACCATATCTGATAGTATCAAAAGCCACTGATGGAGATCAAAAAGCAGCAACAAGACCACACTTCCCCAGTTCTTCTCCTGATACAGGGCTTGCAGGGCAACCAAGGTTGGTTCACTTCCAAAGCCAGACATAAATCCAGGCTGAAATGGGTCAAGATAATCTCCTTCCTGCAAGGTTAATCTGCAGCTGCATGTCCACCAGCTTCTCAGTACTTTACAGTGCCTGTGTGGCCACCACGCAATACCTTTATGAAGGGGTATTTGCAATTGAACAGCAGCTGTCATGAACCTCCTAGTTCTTGGGTGGACTATTTCCAGAAGTGGCCTCACCACTTCCTGTATGAGGGTGACAGGCACCACTCACTCTCACGGAAACCTACGCAGTCAGCCCATGTGTAGCTACAAAAAGCTAAAGAAAAGAGGTAGTAGCCCAGGCAAATCTAATCATCTAGTGCACATCCTCAGGTTGTAAAAGAAAGTTGTAATTGAACCTCTAACACGTGGTAAGATATAGTTCTGGACACTCCCTCAATAATGGAGGTCAATAATGTGTTTTGACCTTACTTATATTAAGACCATAGCAAAGTGTGTAAAAAATAGATAATTTCCCTCCAAAAAGAGTCATCAACTGATCATGTTAAAAATGTACAGGAAACTGATGTTAAACTGGCCTGGCATGTGTATTTAACTGGGATCTCAGTTTTGATTACTGAGGGAAAGTTGTCATTCTAAAGTTTTCCCTTTGGACATTATTTTGATTTTTACATATATTTATTTTTTACATTTTATATCCCATCAACATAGTTCAGCAGAGCCTTCAGGATGCATTGCTCTAAGACATGGGAATAAATGGGGGAAATATCCAAATAACTGCATTGACTTTGGTCCAACACCTGTTCAGACAATCTAATACCACTAATAGGTTTAAACATTTAACTACCCATGACTGACTGATGTAATTAGGTTTGCTCAGCACAGCAATACACACGAGGTATTAACAATTATCTTTGTGTTAGAGCTTCCCTTGTTTAAACCTGCTGTACAGACAGCTTGTGCCATGTATTTGGGAGCAACTGTATGTAGCCCTGTCACTGATTTCTGGCGTCAATCACCCAAGAAGCACAAGTGACTACAGACTTCTTTGCCATTCATTCTGAGTGTGTAGCTGGGCCTCACACAATGAACATGCTTATATGACTTGACCAATTTCTTCTGAAAGACAACACAGTAGAATTTCTTATGAATTATCCTTAACAAAGCCATATACACATAGGTCAAGGAATTTATATTCATAAGTCTATAACAGATAAATTTGACCAATTAGGAGGAATGAATATTAAATCTCATATATTAAGAGCAATTGTGATTTCTCATAATTCTTGATCCAGCCAGTGTTAAGTAGCTGTAAGTCCAGTTGATTCAGCTGGCATGTACTTAACTCTCATGTCATTTACCACATGATAACATTTAATAATAATAATAATAATTTTTATTTATACCCCGCCCTCCCCAGCCAAGGCCGGGCTCAGAGCGGCTTACAAGCAATAATAAAAACAAGTTGAATGATTACAACTTAAAAACAAAATTAAAATACAACATTAAAATATTGAAACATTAAAATATTAAAATGTAGCCTCATCGCAGGAGGAGAAGGAAAGGAAAAAAGAAAGAGAGGGAGGGAGGGAATCAAATTGGCTCCAAGCCAAAGGCCAGGCGGAACAACTCTGTCTTACAGGCCCTGCGGAGAGAAATCAGATCCTGCAGGGCCCTGGTCTCATGAGGCAGAGCGTTCCACCAGGCCGGAGCCAGAGTTGAAAAGGCCCTGGCTCTGGTTGAAGCCAATCTAACTACCTCAGGGCCCGGGACCACTAGGGTGTTGCTATTTATGGACCTTGAGGCTCTCCATGGGGCATACCAGGAGAGGCGGTCCCGTAGGTACGAGGGTCCTAGGCCGTGAAGGGCTTTAAAGGTCAAAAGCAGCACCTTAAATCTGACCCTGTATTCTACCGGGAGCCAGTGCAGTTTGAAAAGCACTGGGTGAATATGCTCCCATGGCAGAGACCCCCTGAGGAGCCTCGCTGCAGCATTCTGCACCCGCTGGAGTTTCTGGGTCAGCTTCAAGGGCAGCCCCGCGTAATGCGAGTTACAGTAGTCAAGCCTGGAGATGACCCTTGCATGGATCATTCATTAGTGAATGCAATAAGTATAATTAGTCCCAGCAAATCTAACAAACTCCTAAAATGTGGACAGATGTTAGTATTAATTCTGTCTGCCAGAATCTTCATAGCAGACAAATATTCCCTGTGTGTTTGTGAGGGGGGAGGTTAAATTTCTAATTTGTATAGCCATGAACAGACAATTTAAATATGTATGCAAATTCTACCCAGAAAGTCCTGAACTGAAAAGATTGTAATAAATTATGCAAATCATGTATGTTTATATGTATTTACTTCATTTGCTTGCCTTTCATCTGTCTCAGAATTTGGAGTTTTCTAAATTTTTTATAGATCCAGGGAGAAGGGCATGGGGTTTAAAGAATACAAACAGGGTAAGGCATGTGGGAAGCAGAGAGATGGATGAAACTGGAGTTAATAAGTTTTATAGTCCATATATATATGGACTATACAGTTAAAGATATCGTTGAGTATGTGTTTCTGGAACTGAGTACAGTGGTACCTCAGGTTAAGTACTTAATTCGTTCCAGAAGTCCGTACTTAACCTGAAACTGTTCTTAACCTGAAGCACCGCTTTAGCTAATGGGGCCTCCTGCTGCTTCCTCGCCGCCGGAGCCCGATTTCTGTTCTCATCCTGAAGCAAAGTTCTTAACCTGAAGCACTATTTCTGGGTTAGCAGAGTCTTTAACCTGAAGTGTATGTAACCTGAGGTACCACTGTATATAAAGCACATTCCTACATATGTGCATTAGACCTTTTGATTTTTTACTGTCTTTATAGCAGTTCCTCAGTATTCCAAACTGTCTGTGAAAATAGGTTGGCTGGATCAAGAATTGTCATCCCATGAATGGAAAAGCTTCTTCCATTTGCAGTAAGGACTCAATCCCAGCAGAGGCTTCAACAAAAGAAAGCAGGAGGGCAGGGAGAGAGAATTCGCATGGATTCCTCCTTCCCTCCGTAGTCTCCAGCAGCAGTAGTCTGGAGGGTCACTCAACTATCCAGACCAGATTGGGGGGGGGGGTTGTTATAGGGGCAACGAGGGAAAAGGTGGCAGTGTCTTGTGAGCAGAGCTGTGCTGATCCAACCAACTGTTGATATTTATGGCCGTTTCTGATTTGTCGTTTGAGTTATTAATGTTCTTTGGAAATGAAGGAAATAACCCAGAGGGATTTCATTTCTGCCTTGATATTTCTCTCTCTCTCCTTCATTTGGTATTTTGCTTATAACAGTAGGCCTGTGTTGAATGACTTTCCCCCTTTTTGCTGCACTTAAAAAAAACCAGGAAGTACAGTTTCATCTAAAGTATGCTTATATTCTCTGTGTGGGAAACAAAACGGAAGTAAAATTTTATATGTGGTTTTAAAAGTAAATAAATAAATAAATAAATTGTTGATAGATGATATTTTACATTTTTACCTGAAGCTGTTAACTAGGAATTATTCATGGAGTATTTTTAAAAAATCATTAATGTTTTCTAGAATCTCACAACAATCTGTTTTGCTAATTGCTTGTGGGAGGATTTGCAGATGCATGACGGATATCATTGCACACACTGTTCTTTTCCTCCCTATGCTGGTCCTGCAAAGGGGTATATGATCTTGAGGAGTAATGATTGCACAGACTAGGCTTAAGTGGGTTGAACTCCAGTCACATAAATCTTAGTTAATGTATTTTCAGTATTGCATGGACAAATACAAGGTGAACCTTAGGCTGAAGTAACTGTGGGGCAAGAATGCAGAGGGACTGAGTGTGATTCTGCCTTCTCACTGCATACACAATCTACACATGTTAAAGGTTGGAAGGTGCACTCAGTATCAGCCACTGAATAAAAATATTCACAATTATGCTGGATATTCACTAGAAAAGGGAAACTGACTGAATCAGGCAATACAGTTAGAGACCCTAACTCTAACTGTTAGAGACATTAACCTGTAACACTAGTAAGTGTTACAATTTATCACCAAAATTTAGTTACAGAGATAGCTAGATTAGACAACAGCTGTTTAATACTTTTGCTTGCTTGTGCACGGCAATGGACCATATAACCTAGTTTAGCAGTCTAGAGATGTCTGTTGACCACAAGGATAATATAGAGGCAGCCTGAGGTGTGTTTGTGGTCAGAAGAGTCTAGATGGCATCACTGTCCACTAAAATCAGTAAATGTACCCAAGAGTGAGAAAAAGACACATTTCCCCAAAGGTTAAATTGTGGTTGGCTCTTTATAATTTGTTTTGGCAAGCTGTTTATCCCACAACGTTTAAGAAAGTTGTAGTTACTAGTGGCACCACCATCAGCAGTGAGTCTATTTGCTTTATCTTTTTTATTTAGCTCTTCAAATCAAGCTCATTTTAGCACTTTGAAGTTAAGTCTTTAGATGATTCTTTCAAACACAATATACATATTCTTTTTCTGCTTTAGGGTTGCTCTCTACAGCACAGCAGACAGGATGTGTGGGTGATACGCTATATTTGAAAGAATATGTGGAGGAAGTTGCAACACTAATAGTGAAATCCTTACTCAGAAGCACAGTATGTGCATACAGCATTGTTGCCCAAGTCGATTTGCAAGACTACATTTTTTTAGTCCTACTTATGACTAAAATATAAGATAAAATCAAGTTAATTTGGCAGTTTTGCAAATTACGCTACGGCATGAGTGAATCTTTCAGAGGATATCTTTCAAAGGAAATAGATCAGGGGTCGGCAACCTAAGGCCCAGGGGCCAGATGCTGCCCAATCGCCTTCTCAATCCAGACCGCGGATAGTCCAGGAATCAGCATGTTTTTACATGAGTAGAATGTGTCCTTTTATTTAAAATGCATCTCTGGGTTATTTGTGGGGCATAGGAATTCGTTCATATATTTTTTTCAAAATATAGTGCAGCCCACCACATGGTCTGAGGGACGGTGGGCTGGCCCACAGCTGAAAAAGGTTGCTGACTGCTGAAATAGATGGTTAATGAATGAGTTCACATAAATACACAACAAACTTAAGCCTGTGCTGCGGGTGGTGGTGGTGCTACTGCTGCTGTTACATTTGTCTACCACCCTTCATCTGAAGATCTCAGGGCAATATGAAGCATTAAAATGCAAGGTAAAAACACAAAATGCATAATAAGAACAAGAACAAAACAACCCAATAACCCCACCCTACCCTTCCCATGAAGTTTAACTCCCAGGGGCCAGACAGATGGATGTGGCAGACTGGGGATTCTCTATTCCTGTATTAAAGTGCAGTGAAAGCAGTTTCAGCACACATTATTGTATCAGAAGATTTTTTGTGCCTGGGACAAAGAAAGTGGATCTGTGTTCGCCTTATCTCCACACTTACCTTTTTTTTTTTTTAAGACAGTAGTATTCTCTGTAAAGGGACGCGGGTGGCGCTGTGGGTAAAAGCCTCAGCACCTAGGGCTTGCCGATCGAAAGGTCGGCGGTTCGAATCCCCGCGGCGGGGTGCGCTCCCGCTGCTCGGTCCCAGCGCCTGCCAACCTAGCAGTTCGAAAGCACCCCCGGGTGCAAGTAGATAAATAGGTACCGCTTACCAGCGGGAAGGTAAACGGCGTTCCGTGTGCTGCGCTGGCTCGCCAGATGCAGCTTTGTCACGCTGGCCATGTGACCCGGAAGTGTCTCCGGACAGCGCTGGCCCCCGGCCAATAGATGTGAGATGGGCGCACAAACCCCAGAGTCTGTCAAGACTGGCCCGTTCGGGCAGGGGTACCTTTACCTTTATTCTCTGTAAAGTGCCAAATATAAAAGTGTTTTATATAGGATAGCAACCTCATTTTTCTCCAGTTTTGTCAGGAAGTAGAAAGCTGCAGCCTGCAGGGCAGTGAGCTCTTCAGGAATCCTGAATCTCTGCTTGTTGTCAGGCCCACCGATTAACTGGACAAAAACATTATTCTCAGATTAAAGGAGTAGCTGAACATTCTTCTACAAATTAGATAGAGCAGAGCTTGAAATCCAAACTTCTACATGCCGCCTTGGAGGTGGACAATAAGATTTCTGCTCTGTCTTGAATCCTCAGGGTTGCCATTCTTAGCCACCTTGAAAGAATTAGTACTAAGTCTGATTTTTGTTCAGTGGACTGCTTCAGTGAGTCGTAGAATTATTTGCTGTAATAGGAGCCCCCCACCCACCCAGCATAGGCTTATTTTCTACTTGGCAGGGTAGCTAATCAAAAGAAACTAAAAGTGCAGCAAGATTCAACATAGAACCAATGTGTTTGTAATAAGTAATAAGTGAAACCGTAATTTAAAAAATGATTGGCTTGAAGATGTATTAGTAGGTTTTTCATTTGAAACTGACATTGCTGAAAGGCAAGAACTATTTATACATTATACATAACATGAATGAAAAAGTGAGAACAAAAGGTTTTCAATGGGTTTCTACAGCTTGCAGACCTGCGGCAGAATTCAGCTGAGAATGTGAACAATAAATAATTTCAAACTAGTAAGTAAATGACAGTGGGTTGTCCCCCCTCCCCCCCTGGCCAAGCCATTAGGGGAAAGCTTTTCAGAACTTTATCTCCATAGAAAGAGGTAGAATGAGCTGACCGTGATGCCATTGCTTTCTCTGAACACCTAGATGTATATTCAAAAGTACCTATGCCGATTTTGCAGCCAGTGATACAGTACTTAAAACTGATAGGAACTGCTGGTAATACAAAGCTAAATATAGCATGACTTTATTTAAATGTTAAAGGAAACTTTAATGGGCATCAACATTTATCAATAAGTAATTTTTGTATGTTTGTTTTAAGGTCTTCTACCAGACCAGAGGTTGCTAGCATAGAAGCTATAGAGGAAGACAACCAACAGTGTTCACAGAAGGCTATTGTGCAGGCCCGTTCATCGCAGGTGACACGCCTTACAAGTATTATTTTGGCTGAAGATATTTGTAAGTAGAGCAATATTCTTCCCATCTTATTTGGAGACGTGTATGTTTTAGATGATTTTGTTCTAAGTTAATTCCACGCTATTCTTTGATGGAATGCTTTATGCCCTGCACCCATGAAACTCTTGATGGATACACTAAGTGCAAAAATATACTCTCCTACATGTAGAATCATAGAATCATAGAATCATAGAGTTGGAAGAGACCACAAGGGCCATCGAGTCCAACCCCCTGTGTGTGTTTAAAATTTGTAACGAGCAAGGAAAAAGAGGGAGACAGAAAATGGAAGCTATGCATCATCTTGCCCTCCTTCTCATAGCATGCATTGCCTCCTTTCTACATTGAGAAATGGGAGGCTGAAAGATTGACATCCACAGAGGGAATAGTAGAAATGGAGAGGATACTATTGAGGGAAAGGGAGGAGCATTAATTTAAAATGTTGGTGCTTAACATTAAAGTATAAGGGTACATGAAAATGCCTCTGAATTTATTTTCCTCATCATTGAGCAAATGGAGAAAATTTCCACACACCTGAGTTGGCTGGAATATATTCCAAATCAGAGGGTATTTTTGTCAGGCTTGGAGCCAGAGGGTTAATGACAGAAAGGGGTACTGCTCCTCTCCTGACAGCAGCCTCATAGAAAGCCTGTCATGGGAGTTGTTGGTGCCCTCCTTAATGGGATGGACTGTGGTTCTGAGGAAGATGAGGAATTACATTATGTGAACAATTTCCCCCCATTCCCGATCGCCCCAGTTTACCTCAGTAAAGTATTATAAATTTCTCTGGATTCTGCCTGCTTTATTCCAGTTTTTCCACTAACACAGGAGAGGTAAGGAAGAGAAAGGAAAATCACATTCCATCAACCCTCTTTCACCAACACTTGTCTGGATCCAAGACTACAAATAAAAAAGTCGTGGAGTTTACCAAAAGCTAAAACAGCGGATATTTTTTGTTGGAAACATACAGTACCAGCTCCCTTCAGTTTTGATATTATTGTATTTAATTGCATATGTTTCATTTTGAACAAAACCACCAAGCATTAAACTGTAAGATGCAGTGGTTTTTGAGGTTGAGCCTATCTTGTAACTAGATATTCTCCTCTATTTCATCAAGTAACTGGCCAAGTCCTTCGCTGCGATGCTATAGTTGACCTTATTCATGATGTTCACATTGTGTCCACCACAAAAGAACTGTATCTAGAGGATTCACCATTGCAACTGAAAATTCAAGCTTTAGATTCTGAAGGTAAGACTATATCTCTTTTAACGTAAAATATTCATCCAGACAAAGAGCTCTTCCTGATGTTATGTTGGCCATGGCCACACATTTTCCTTCCTAAATCTACCGCTGTGTATCAGTAGTCTCAGCTTGAAATTCCTATCTGCATAAATGGGCTTCACATTTGCATTTTAATCATATTTGTTGTTGTTTAGTCGTTTAGTCGTGTCCCACTCTTCGTGACCCCATGGACCAGGGCACGCCAGGCACTTCTGTCTTCCACTGCCTCCCGCAGTTTGGTCAAACAATCATATTTGTATTTCTCTTAAAATTCAAAAGCTTCCATCAATAGGGGGGGGGATCACTGTCTCAGTCTAATTTTGGGGTCAAGTGTCTCCTAAGAAAGCCATACAGATAAAATACCTGGCAGAAGGTATTATACACCCTAACTCAATGCTATGCTGGATCACGTGCCTCCTTCTCCCTTCATAGGCTGGTGTGGTGTGATATGAAGGTAGAGCCATCCTGTTTAGTGCACCAAAGAGCTGTCTCCAGGATACCCAATAAAACAGCTCTGTAGCTCGCCTGGACCAAGCGAGGTTACTCTCTCTTTGCATCAGCCTGTGGGGGGTGGTGATCCTGCTTAGCCCTAGGCTTGGGTTCTCTGAAGGGAGCTGTCTTGTGCACCCAAACTCAGCACTAAGCAGCCTTGCTTCTCCCATCCCTGTCAAGTAGTGGGGAGGAGGCTAGCAAAGCTACCTTTTGCAAGTGGAAGCAGCAAACTGGAGAAGTCTCACGTGTTACTGTTGCTTGCAAACTCCACCCTTGTTTCTCCCATCCCATCAGGCGTCAGGAAAAGGGATAAGCAAATTGATGTTTTGCAAGCAAAAGCAGCCTGTCAATCATGTGGCATTATGAACATATCATGTGATATGTTTGGGCAGCCCTGTGACTTTGGCCCGCAGGGCTGATCCTGCTAAGGATGTGGCTCATGGAACCAAAAGGGTTCCCCAGCCCTGCAGTAAAGCAATATACTTGCAGAGATGTCACTGGGATCAACAGTACCCCATAATATAAAGTACATAAAGCTGCAAGACCTATGTGTGGGGCCTAAACATAAAATAAAATACCGTGACAGTAACAAAACATATGAAATAACTATTACAGTTGTATTAGGACTGCGAAGGTCACGACTTGTGAATTACCTACCTATAACAACAAATCTTACAGGCCTTGCAATCATAGCTGATGGTATTTGAGTAGCCTTAGAACTGCAGCTGACATGCAGGTAAGATGTGGTGGGAGGCATTCCTTTCTGTATTCAGAAGCTCTAAAGATGAGCATAAAAAAGAAATGAAGGAAGTATAGCATTTCCATGGCTAGTCAATAATATCAATATTTGCACTGGATAGCAGAGATTCTGTTTCATGAATTGGACTAATAGACATATGCTGGTATCAGTTCAAGTAAACGTAAATTTTGAGGGGCGTTGAACTGTCTCCCAGGCATATTGTTCTTGCAATACATGTGCTGTGGCCAATGTCACAGCAAGCATTTCTCATCTCTTAGTGTCTGCTGCAGATTTGCAGCTTCAGCACTGTTCTGTTTCTCCCTGCTAAAGAAAAAAGCACACTATTTGATTTGTTTTTACTTTACATTTCAGCAATACTGAGGGAAGATTTACCTTAGCTCCGCAAAGTTCAACCAAGTGTTATGAAAACAACCAATTATGATTGTACATCTTGTATAAAATATCCGTGGGCACTTAGAATTCTATTTTCTGTGGTAGATTGCCTTTTTAAATAGAAATTTTAGGATGGAATGCCAACCCACAGCACTCTACTCTGTACTAGGAACCCATGATTGAAAGGTATTTGTAGTCTTTGATACACTTAGATGCATTTTGAGGTGGAGGATGGTCATAGAGTGCATATGTGACTGCAACAACAACAACATTTTCTACTGATTTTGCAGTAAAATCACGCTATTGATTATGCGCCAACAGTGAACACAACTGCAAATTCATTTTTAATTAATCAAAATCATTTGAAAATAGAGAGAAGTGAAGGATTAAGTCCCAGATTTGTCAGATTAACCTTTTAGGTTTCTGAATTTGTGTTATCAGTTAATTGTAAAAACAACCTTATTTCAGGCTTAGTTTTTGGTAAGGAAGGAGGGGTTGGTTATTTATTTATTTCTTAAAATTTATACGCCACTTGATTGTAAAAGAAAACTCAGACTGGTTTGCAGAAAGATGCAAAATAGAAAAATAGAGAGAAATTAACAGAAATTCACTGCAGCTGCATCTTCCATAATGTTTTTATTGTAGGACATTTCCTTTCTTTTTAATAGCTTTAATTCTGGTCACATTGTTAGACTGACAACATTTGAGACATAGAATCTTTATTTACTTCCATTTCCAAATGATAGTTTGATAGGCTAAAAAAAAATATGGCGCTTTTTTCTTTTTAAAAAAGAAAGTTAATTACAGGTAAGCAAACAATAATTTTTATTAAAGTGATGTCTTTGAATTGATGCTATTGGGAGATGAAGACTGATTTCGTGACTGAGGAGTTAGCCTTGAATAATGATTTTAAATTCCATTTCTTCATTGATATAATAGCTTTTAATGAATGTGTATTTAATAGTAACAATATACCTGAAGCCGCGTCTTCACCCCCATCGTTCAGCCCAGACACTGAGGTCCAGCTCCAAGGGCTTTGCTTCTTTGTATACACAACTATGCAAATGTTCTGCTTGCTTGAGCAGTATGAAATTGAGCATGCATGTTTTTATTGTGTGATATCTTATTTGTTTTAGATATCACATAAGTAGCTAGGAAAATGGGGTCATCTTGAAATATTTATAGCCTTATCTACACACTTACCTATAGCAGGAATAATGCAAATTTTAAAATTTCAGACTGCATTTGCACATTATGCTTCTGTGGATTGTGAAACGCTTTGCACTGTTTAAGTAGCATTAAATTAAAAACAAACTGCTATTTGTGAAATAGTAAAGCTGCAATTCTGTGCCTGTGTAGTCAGAGGTAAAGACCCATTAAATTCAATGGGACTTGCTCTCATGTAAGCATGTATAGGATTGCAGCCTGATTGGAATTTCACATCCTATAGGGTCAGTTATGAACTGATGACATTAACGAAGGCAGCCTTAATTCAGGCAGTTTCCACGTTACTTCTAATTTTCAGTAGTTGCCATTTGTATTAAACTTGCATCCAACATGTATGTAATCTCGGCTTTACTGATCATAGAATGTTTTATACAAATTCCTTGTTTCTGTTTGATAAATGAATGATGACTCAGTCACTTTTCTCCCAGTATATGAAACTTAACAATAAGAATAAAATTCTAAGCTTCTGAAATAGACCTAATTCATGCCATCTTGTTTTGTAAATATATGATTCTGGTTCCTTTTTATTTTCTTCTGCTGCTGCTTATTGTAATTTCCAAACATTTGGATTTCCGGGCACAAAAGTTATTGATTGAGCTTTATTTATTTTTATTTATTTTTACTAAAGTTGTCGAGCTTAAAAAATTGACATTTTTGAGCTATTTTTAAGGAAAATCAATGAAAATGACACTGCCATGCATCTGGATTTTTCCGGACATATAGCCGATTTCCAGCCAGACACTGCCACCAACTGCAGTATTCTAGACATACGGCAATCCTAGATGTAGTTGTGCGGCTGATTACCAAAATGTGGAAAGATTCTATAGCTGTTCTCACATTTGATACTTAGTTTCTTGAATTATTTTAAGGAAACACCTTTAGCACTTTGGCGGGACTTGCTTTCGAGTGGACAATTATGAAAGACCCAGAAACTAATGGATTCTCAGATTCCCACAATGCACTGCGGTAAGCATCGTTAAAATTGTTTCATTTGTTACTTTATGCATAAAGGACAACGGGCAGGGAAATAGCAAGCACCAGCTTTGATCTCCTGTTCCTGTTGGCATTGCCCCCCCCCTTGAGTCTTTATTTCTTGTGTTATGAAGACTTTCTTGGGGGGGGGAGTCAAGGCAACTCGTGATATAACATTTAAAGCAATCAACCAACAAAAAACATACTGATATAACATTTTAAGCAATCAACTAACAAAAAACATACTGAAAACAAAACATTTCTCAAAGAGTTAGGGATAGCAGATAAAATTTCATAGAAAACATCATTGATAGGCCAACTGGCAGCAAAAGACCATCAAAGATGGCTCAGTTCAGGCTTCTTTAGGCAGTGGGGTCCACAACCAAGAATTCCTAGAATTGTAGAGTTGGAAGGGATCAGGAGGTCCAACCTCCTGAAAAGGACATTTCCTCCATGTTTTTAATAGAACAGTAAAAAGAACTGCAGGAATCTTTTGCCCAGCATGTGGCTTGAACCCATGACCCTGAGATTAAGAGTCTGAGCTATCCCATCTCTCAAGATCCATGGGATGGAGGGAGTACTCCCTTGGGTGAAAAATTGCTCTCTCACAGTATCCCTGCTCAACTCCTCCAGCAAAGTAATCCAGAGGGGAGAGATGGAATTGCATACAGAAATTATAGATAGATAGCCCAGGCCTAGTGCACCCCACCCACTGTGTTTTTCAGTCCTTGGCATGACACAAAATACAGTGGTACCTCAGATTACATACGCTTCAGGTTACATACGCTTCAGATTATAGACTCTGCTAACCCAGAAATAGTGCTTCGGGTTAAGAACTTTGCTTCAGGATGAGAACAGAAATTGTGCTCCGGCGGCGCGGCGGCAGCAGAAGACCCCATTAGCTAAAGTGGTGCTTCAGGTTAAGAACAGTTTCAGGTTAAGTACGGACCTCCGGAACGAATTAAGTACTTAACCCGAGGTACCACTGTACAGGAAATTCATTGCATCTCTGGTTGCTGACGGGCTGTCTTCAACACTGTATCACAAGTTGTGCAGGCTTGAATGCTCATGTTCTTATAAGTAGTCTTTTATCTTGCTGATTTGCAGTTAAAAACTGAACTTAACTAAAGTACTGAACGTGAGTTAATTAACTTAGATTTATAACAGTTGCATGTTCCAGTTGGTACTCTCAGCACACTCGTATGCCATTAAATATTACTCATAATTAAAACAGAGTCGGCTCAATAATACATGCTCCATGGATTTAATCCACAGAGTAGCAATAAACTAAGGATAATGGTTTGCCTCAAATTGTGCCCCCTTCCTCTGACAGAAGCCTCTTCAATCCAGCAGAGGATTCTTTCTGCTGAAAGGGGGACAGGTGGGATCTTCACAAATTCCGTTGTTCTTCTGCAGCCCCCCTTCTGCCCCCCACCTGTTTCTAAGGACTCAGCGATACAGCTGCAAATAAAATGATTAAAGTGTGTTTTAAGTGCAATATACACACTAGTTGACGATGGTGAGCCTTAATAAAAATTCAATGTATTTTTTAAAACGCTTTAAAAAAAAAAACATTTTCAGAACGGTTTTTATATAGATTCCACCAAAGGGTCCCTTATTCCTCTGGAAAATGTCTGAGGCATGAAGGGGGCTGCAGGGAGAAGAGGGGAAGTTGCTTTCAAAAATTCTTAACTTCCCGTAGCATAGAAAAAGACTACATGTTTGGTAACTTTAAAATGGTTTACTCTTCAAAGGCTAGATTCATGTGCATTTCCATACAGCAGCAAGAAAATATAGGCAGTATAACTTAGGTTCCAAAATGGTAAGTGTTTTTAAATTATTTGTAAAGAAACACAAAGATGGCTTGCTTAGGCCATGCAGTCTAAGCTTGGAGCATCCATCTTAGACATCCTTACTGGTCTTGTTCACATGGTAGAAAGAGAGAATTTAGTAACTCTTCTTCCCAAGGTGAGGGGGAGTGACCTATCTAAACCTTGCAGGACAACTTACTCTGTGGGCTTAACCCTTTCATGCATTAGATTTAAGTATGTTGGCTATATGATCCTACATACGCTGTGCAAAATTGTGGAAAGCAGTACACATATGTCGCATTTTTGCTTTCCCTAGTGTTTACAGCACTTCATTGCTTTCAGACAGATCTTTTGAGTTTGAGTTTCTACTTTCATTAAAATGCCTCAGTTTTAAATCCTATCCAAGAGCACTGTCTCTTTGGATATTTTTCA
This sequence comes from Podarcis vaucheri, assembly GCF_965113315.1. Classification (NCBI taxonomy): domain Eukaryota; kingdom Metazoa; phylum Chordata; class Lepidosauria; order Squamata; family Lacertidae; genus Podarcis; species Podarcis vaucheri. The sequence goes on along the minus strand of NC_138760.1, from coordinate 84,369,289 downwards.
TTTCCTTCAATGTTGCGGCTCTGCTATTGATACTGACTCTTTGAAAATGGGTCTTCAATGAAGCTGAATCACTTTGTATATCCCAATTTGGTTACAATCCATCATAATAAATGAAACAACAGGCATTCCATTTGTTTAATTTTCTTGGAGCCTCCAAAGTATTTTCTGTTATTTTGGAGTTTCTGACCATATTCAAGAAGTACACAGAACACTAAATCAATTTTTCCTCATATAATTTTGCATATTAGAGCCAAGTAGAACATTAAACTGATAATCAGCAGCAAAAGGAGCTGTAAATTTAAACTGCACTTCAAGGCCCTAATTTTAAGGAGCAAGGCGCAACCACAATTAAATACAGTGGTGCCCCGCAAGACGAAATTAATTCGTTCCGCAATTTTTGTCGTCTAGCGAATTTTTCGTCTTGCGAAGCACGAAATCCCATAGGAATGCATTGAAAATCAATTAATGCGTTCCTATGGTCAAAAAAAGTCCAAACAAAGCCAAATTTGGTACAACAACAGTTTATTAACTGCTCTTTAAAGTCACACATACTGTAAAGAGCAGTTCAAAAATTTAAGGGAAAATAAATTAACTTTATAAACAAAACATGTCTTTGTTTTTAGTCAAAGAAAAAAAGTCGCGAGATGTTTTCGTCTTGCGAAGCAAGCCCATAGGGGAAATTCGTCTTGTGAGGCAAATCGCGAACGGAAAAAACTTTCGTCTAGCGAGTTTTTTGTATTGCGAGGCATTCGTCTTGCGGGGCACCACTGTACCAAGGGTTGAATTCAGCATGGTGCTAAGGAGATCGTTCTATTTTTTTCTTGTCTAACAGAGCGATCTTCCTTTTCCTCCCCCCTGTGTGCTGTTCTAGGGTTTTTCCTGGTCCTCCAGAGTGGATCTGGAGGAGTCACAGGAGAAGCAGGGGAAGCCCCATTGCACTAATGGGATTCAGCTAATGGAACAGGGTAGTTGAATCCAACCCTAAGGTTAAATATGTGATGAACTCTCTTGCATTGAAATCATGATGATGACGACGACAACAACAATTTAAATAATAGTTTTATTCTGCACTTCTACCAAAGTTCATTTTTCAGGATAGTTCATTAACAAGTATAGTTTTTAAAACAATAAAATAATATATGATTACAATATTTTTCGCTCTATAAGATGCACCAGACCATAAGACGCACCTAGTTTTTGGAGGAGGAAAACAAGGGAAAAAAATATTCTGAATCTCAGAAGCCAGAGCAACAAGAGGGATCACTGTGCAGCGAAAGCAGCGGCTCCTCTTGGTGTTCTGGCTTCTGGGATAGCTGCACAGCCTGCATTCGCTCCATAAGACGCACACACATTTCCCCTTACTTTTTAGGAGGGAAAAAGTGAGTCTTATAAAGCAAAAAATGCAGTAATTACTAAAATAAATATGCAAATTTAAACAGCAGTAGCTCAATTAAACTTCAGGGGAGAATGAAATGCATAGGCATTCACATCATATGCTATGAAAGCCTTGGGAGCATAAAAATGTTATCAGCTAGTGATGAAAGAATAGTAAGTAAGGGACCTGGAAAATATACACAGAATGGATTACTCTGTGGCTGGGTGCCATAAGAGAAAAGGCTGTGTCTCTGGTAGCCAACCTGTAAGGAGCTAAACGTGGTTGCCATTCTATATGTTAGCTCCTTTACGGGCCACTTGAGAACAAGATTAAGAAAGCATCGTTCAAATATATGTCACAGCAACTTCATTGGAGCAAAAGAAATTATCGTCCTTTGCCAGCATGCAATACAGGAATTTATGGGGGATTAGCAATAAATGCAATGACTCCTTGGGCTAGCTTGGGCTTTTAAAAGAGGGGAAGGAAAGCTACCAGTCAGTATTCCATTATGAAATAAACAAATTAGAATAGGACTGATAGCATTGAATCAGCTGAGTTGAAAAGAGAGAGTTAATATTATTTCTGTTCATCCAGATTGCTTCTTTGCTGTGTACAGAAGTGCCCCTTTTAGCAGGCAAGCATCAGTGCCTTGTGCTGTCTTTCAATATAAAAATGTTCTATGGTCAGCACAGTGGTTTCCATTTTTTAACTTGGCCACCATATTCTGAAAGAGTTAGGAATATGTTAAACACATGTTAAACACATGACAGAAGTTTAACCTGGACATTATCAAGGCATTGCTGCCCCAGCAAGATCATGCAGCTGCTAAGTAATGGAAGATGGAACAACAGATGTCAGTTGAGCATTCATAGGTCAGACTACATCTGTAGACTTTATAACTAAGAAGGACCTGCAATCCCATCTAAAAGTAAACCTAATACACTGCCAGTCCTTTGCATTTTTTAGGTGATATTCCCCCTTCTTCATAAAAAATACAGGTATATGAATATCTAAAGTTATTAACTCTTTTTACAGCATCCTCAAGTTCTCAGAATCAACCTATACACCGCCTTCCTATATATTAGAGATGGAAAAAATTGCCAGGCAAGGGGACATTGTTTTAGTATCGGGCATGAAAACAGGGAGTTCGAAATTAAAAGCAAGGATACAAGAAAGTGTTTATCAGGTAAGGTCCTTTTCTGCAGTACATTTATTATAGCAGTCTTCCAACAGGATGCTTTTTCTCCTCTTACAGCTATTGCCCAGTGATGGAAATAAGGTGATACTGATAAGCGAAACATATATACTGATCACAAAGCACAATTCAAAAAATGTTCTGCAGGACTAACAAATGTTACTGTGGCATAAGCTGTTGTAGGCAAGATGCATGAAGCAGACAGATGCATGTATAATGTGAATGAAGGAATATTTTACTGCTTTGTGTAGTGAGACTGAAAGGTGACATACCATTGAATGTTGACAGTCACCTAAATGGGTTTCTGCATTCATTTCATTTCGCATGTCCCAAAACTGCAAAAAAATATACAACCTGTTTTCTGGTACTTGCAAAATTTACCTGGGATTTTTGTCAACATACACATATGAATGTCAACATTCACCAGATAATTGCTAGAAATTAGAGCAGACACCTCATTATTCCTCTGCCCCTTCCCCCCTTTTTATTGTCATTGTATGGTTGTGAACAATCCAGGTTTCTTTTCACTACTTCAGAAATGTCTGTACATAAACATTTGGGAGCTGCTGCTGATATATAATTTTATTAATCTATATTTTCAAGATAGCCTACAAATAGAACCATAAAACAAATATAAAACATCAGAAACAAAAGTAATTATTATAGCAACAGTAAAAATACAAAAAACAACAACACAGTAGATATAAAATCAGTTAAAATCCTGGGCAATTTTTTTTACTGTCTAAAATGTGGTTCTCTAGTTAACCCAGTCATGTGGTGCCTTCTAAATAATAGTAATTTTTATTAAGAAAGCCTAGAGATGGCTTCTGAATGGTAAGAGCAGTTCAACAATGCAATTACACTTAGAAGGAGCTATCCTTTGCTATAGGTCTTCAAGCAGAGGCTGCTGGAGAGGTTGGATTTCTGAAATCCCAATATCAAACAGGGGCATAGCGTTTGATGGCTTGTAAGATCTCCGCTGACTCTACTCGCCACTTATCATTGCTATAGGCTGCAAGAACTGTGGAAGTAGGGACTGATGCACACCAGGACTGTTGAACCTGTTGTTCTCCAGTGTTCTTTGGGGGCTATTGCCAATATTATTTTGCTGGTTTTGCTCAGTAAATGATGTTGTAAGTGGAACATTGAAGAAGCAGTTAACAGGACTCCTAGGCCTCTGGGTTTGTTTTTTGCAAACAAACCTCTGCAAAATGATGCATTGTTTTCTGCATATTACAGTTCTTCAGGGTATTCAGATGCCTGACAGATAAAAATAGGTATCCATTACAAGTATGGATTTTGCAGCACCAACACCACTGTGGCAAAGTCAGCAAGATGCTACTCAGCAATATTCTTTTCATATCAGCAGAAATGTATGTGTTTAGGGTATACGCCATTTTAAAAATAAAGAAAATTAACTAGGACTCAAGTGGAAAAAATGTGAAACACTTGGGTATTTGTATCCCAATCTGAAAAGACCTTTTTCTTTTCTTTTTCTTATTACTATTACTTTCTGATTGGAAATAGATTTAAAGGAATAAAGCATAGACTCTGAAGCTCCCCCTCTTTTAGACCCTCACAGTGCTGTCTGGGAATATTTAGACCAGTTTTTTGCACAATCAGCCACTTGATAGTCAAAGGTTACATTCTAAACCAAGTTGCTTAATGTGTTGCTGAATAATGTTCCACCATAGCCTTATATATATTTTTTAAAGAAGGTAAAGACCTCTGTGCATCTCTTTCAAGGTGCCCACCCTTTTTAAAAAAAGTTTATGTATATGCATACAGTTGTACAAACAATATTCATTAAGTGGGTGGGAAAATTAAAGTAATGGTTGTGTACAGGAAATACATGACAAGTGAAATACCATGTACTGGCAGTGTGGCCCATTGAAGATTCCAGACAGCTGCAGGCTAACCTAGCCTGCCACGCATCAGCCTGGGCTAGTGTCAAGATTTAGTCTCAAAATTATTCACCTGTATTGCATCATTTTATGAGCATAAGCCAACAGGTGTTTAAAAAATCTCATGGAAATGAATATATTCACTCATACTTCCATGTGTTACAGCCTCTACAATCCACATTTACTGCGCATTTTGTTGCAATTGCAAAGCAAAGCAGTTTGGGAGTTGTTCTGTAATAAAATAGATTAAAGAGGAACTAGATATGACCTTTTATGAGACATTTAAAGTGTTGAGGTTTTCAACCATCAGGGTGGAAAAATTGGTGTGAGATCTGTACACAAGATGATATGGGAGTCCAGTACTGTCTTCTCAATATTTTAAAGTTATTTTAGTCTAAGACCAGTGAAATCTTCAAAGAGAAGGAAGTGGTGGAGTGAAAATCACTTTCTGTTCACATTTTCCCAGTTTGTTTAATGGTCTATTTTAGCAGTTTTTCTTCAGAATGGCTAGTTCAGTGGGACAGTGCTGCAGAATTGCCCTCCTGACACACCAGTGTTGCTGCTGCTTACCTGGACGGTATGGGGGTGGGATAGGGCAGCAATAAGATTGCGGCTGTACAGGCCCACCAGTGGCAGTGCCCGATTGACCTGACCTCGCTCTCACTCTGTTTTGCACACTGGTGTCGAGAGAATAACTCTACAGCAGGCATAGGCAAACTCAGCCCTCCAGATGTTTTGGGACTACAACTCCCATCATCCCTAGCTAACAGGACCAGTGGTCAGGGATTATGGGAGTTGTAGTCTTAAAACATCTGGAGGGCCAAGTTTGCCTATGCCTGCTCTATAGTATCATCCAGGCGTTGTGCACCCATAAGGCAAGGTGAGCCAACCGCCTCAGGCAGCAGGTTTCTCCTGATATAGTCTTGTCCCCTTGTTCCTGATGTAGAACTTCCTTGACCCCTTCTTTACTGGCGGGGAGGAGGGTGCCATTTTGGATTCTTGGGCCAGCCCTGATCTCAACAGATTCCATCATTTGCAGTTCCTTTTTCTTTGCTGTCCATAAGACCTCCGGTTAGGCTTGGCTTTTAAGTTTGCATTCCAGAATGAGAATTCTAGCTGAAAGAATGCGTCATATTAATTGCTTGCTTGTTAACACTGGATTTACCTCATTCACTGATTGCTTGAGTGCACATACATTTTCAGTGCTTGTAAAATTTAAAAGGCAATCATGCAGATTTGTGTATGGCAATATAACTAACCGTAGTATAACAGAATAAACAAACAGAATGTGATCTGATAAGGGCTTGACTGCTCTGTCAATACGTATTGATAGATGCTTACTACCATGCTAAGATCCTTGTCTTAACTTTGTGCATACGTTAGCACAAAGAATATGTTCATTGCATGACGTTCCTATTTTCCAGTAATCCAGAGTATGGCCTTAGAAGAAGTTAACACAACAAAGTCATATTCATGTGAGAGTAGTCTGCCTCATTACTTTTGACATGTACCTTGAAAGAAACTGGAAGCCCCTGCAAATCTTTAAATGCTGGCAATGTTAAACTTGCTCCATAGGTCTCAGTTAATTACCTGGCCATCATTGAACTAGTCAACGTTTCTGAATATTCCATGTTAGTTACCTCTGCAGTAGCACTGCCCCAACGAAGATAAATGTAAAAAATATCAGGTTCTCTCAAAAACACCTTCACTGGGGATATCAACCAAAAATATGCTTTTCCCTTCTGTGACCTCGCAAGGAAAGGACTGAAAAGACACACACACATAAAGGCTGTGTACACATTCTGCCTTAAAACTCATTCTTTCCCTCAAAGAATTCTGGGTAATGTTGTTTTTTAAGGGTCCTGGAAATTGTAACTCTGTGAGGAATAAGCTACAACTGCCGGAATTCTTTGAGGGAAAGAATGTGCTTAAAAGGTAGAATGTGTACACAGTCATTATGTGTGTGTCTTCTCAACCCTTTTTTTTTTTAAAAAAAAAAGGAAAATTAACTTTTGAAATTACATAAAATGTAATTTACCTTTTTTTGCAAATCAACTCTTTGTTGTCATTTAAAGTTGGCATGTATCTTTCTCTTTTTCAAGCAATTCTCCAGCATTTTTCTCCACACTTCTTCCTCTGCTTTCCTGGCTGAGCCGACTTGAGCGAGTAGAACATTTTCACTAGAGATGTTAAGGAATCCCTTCTCACTGTGTTCTTTATAACCCACATGTGAGCTCAGAGAAAATTGAAAACCATACTTCATTCATCCACATGGCACTGCAGAATACCCACATGGCAATACAAAATACAGTTGCTTAAGTTAACTTGCTGCATTCAGTTTTCTCTGACAAGTTGACATTCATTTCTTCCCCCAAAAGCACCAAGAAAATACTTTCAAGAAAAAGTAATTATAACCGCAGAATTGAATAATGTACATCTATTCTCAAAGGCAAAAACTAGACTTGGTACAAGAGATTTTTTTCAACTGTTCAGGTAGATAACTTTTTTCTATTTTTTAAAAAACCAATGTTTTAAAAGACAGGCTACTGTACTGGGAAAAACACCACAACATGCGGCGTCTCTGTTCCTCAGGCAGTGAGACGTTCCTGGGGCAATTCTTACCCTGACTTGCTTTCCTTTGAAATGGAGATCAATGGAGATATAAGAGTTTATGTGCAAATATACAAGTTGAGCAAAGATGGAGACAGACAGCAAAGCACTTGTCTATAGCAACAGATCCCCCAAAGAGGGAGCTCTAGAAGTTACTTTTCAGAACTCAAAACTGCACATTCTTCATTAGATTACATTATTCTTGGAGCGGGGGCGGGGAGAGTTACCTGACTCCATCAGAACTCTCAAGGAAGATAAGACAGGTCAGCTATTCAGGCCCATTAGCCAAGCCATTTGCCTGAAAAAGGGTACAGCTGGCACACCTGGCCTCGGACTCCTGAGGAGGTTAAGCCCTGTTAAAACTCTGCTGTCCAAACCCCCAAATTTAACACCAAGACATACAAATAGAGGAGTGCCCAACTATTGAAGTTTTTTTTAAAAAAAACCAAGAGAACTTATTCTTCAGCAGACTCCAGCAGAGATTTATACATTTTGCTATCTATAGAGATTTTGCTTTCTATAGAGTAATGGCAAAATTATGTGCTTATGTGAGAAGATACTGTAAGCTTTAAAAAAACGTTTTGGAGCAAGTTATTCTTACAAACAGGTCACATTCTGTATTTTGCACAGTAGTGTATCGTACGGTCTTCTGTTTCCTGTTATGCAATAAAAAGGAGTTGTGGAAATTGGATTTTCTCAATTCTTACCAAGAAGCTCAGTTAAGTTGGAACTTTGTGCTTACTCCAAGGTGTGGGAGATGATATAGATAGATATAGATAGATAGATAGATAGATAGATAGATAGATGATAGATAGATAGATAGATAGATAGATAGATAGATAGATATCCTCTGCTCACCAAGAAGGTGGTGTCCACACAGTGGAAGCAGCATGGTTATTTATTATTGCTTAATTCCACAACGGGAATTCCACAACGGGACGCGGGTGGCGCTGTGGGTAAAAGCCTCAGCGCCTAGGGCTTGCCGATCGAAAGGTCGGCGGTTCGAATCCCTGCGGCGGGGTGCACTCCCGTTGTTCGGTCCCAGCGCCTGCCAACCTAGCAGTTCGAAAGCACCCCCGGGTGCAAGTAGATAAATAGGGACCGCTTACTAGCGGGAAGGTAAACGGCGTTTCCGTGTGCGGCTCTGGCTCGCCAGAGCAGCGATGTCACGCTGGCCACGTGACCCGGAAGTGTCTCCGGACAGCGCTGGCCCCCGGCCTCTTGAGTGAGATGGGCGCACAACCCTAGAGTCTGTCAAGACTGGCCCGTACGGGCAGGGGTACCTTTACCTTTTAATTCCACAACAAGCAAGGTAATATGTACATTTTGCAAGGCCAACTGGACTCAGTTGTAGCCAGCTCCTAGGACCCCTGAAATCTTTCACCTTACAAGCATTGGCAGAGCTATTAATTTGGGGATCTTTACTGGAGACAGTTGCGTGCTTGATCACAACAGGTTGTACCTAAGTCCTACTCAAGCAGACCCAATAAAACTCCTGAACCTGAATTGGCCTAGGGCTTGCCGATCAGAAGGTCAGCGGTTCGAATCCCCACGATGGGATGAGCTTCTGTTGCTCAGTCCCTGCTCCTGCCAACCTAGCAATTCGAAAGCATGTCAAAGTGCAAGTAGATAAATAGGCAGGAAGGTAAGCGGTGTTTCCGTGTCCTGCTCTGGTTCGCCAGAAGCGGCTTAGTCATGCTGGCCACATGACCCGGAAGCTGTACACCGGCTCCCTCGGCCAGTAAAGCGAAATGAGCGCTGCAACCCCAGAGTCATCCGCGACTGGACCTAACGGTAAGTGGTCCCTTTACCTTTACCTTTATTAACTTCATAGGTCTACTCTAAGTAGCATTAGAAGGGTCTCTGCATACAGCCCACAAGCTCATAACACTACTTTAATTTGTTCATATCCCTTCTGAAAGGGCAATGCAACCAGCTGTTATTTTAAAACAAAATGAGTGCTTTTCTTGCTTTACATTTTCCAAGTTTGTTTTTCAGTGAATGAAATTAAAACTTTACCATGAACCTAACAGTTTCTTTGGAAATCCCATTTGTGTGAGAGTTTTTAAACCTGTATTCTCCCCCCCTCCCTTTTCTTTTTTAACCTACAGAATGTACCTGCTGCTGAAGTCAGATTGTTTATTTTGGAAAACATCATTCTGAATCCAGCGTATGATATCTACCTACTTGTAGGAATGTCAGTGCAGTATAAAGTTCAGAAAATAAGACAGGGGAAGATTACAGGTTTGTCTTTTTGTTTTTTCAAATGTTGATATTTTGTATTCAGCCATTCTCTGAGAAAGACTGGAATGCAGATCTGCCTGACAGAAATGATTACCACCTTTTATGTGTATCTATAGACCTGTACATATCCTCATTTAAGTCAAGAAGGTGAAACAGAGACTGTGAGTTGCAGTTCACTGAGCCAAATTTTGACGCCTCATTTTAATATGCCATCTGGCAGACATTTCCTCCAAACTCTTGTGACAGGAAGGAAGGTTTCAGTTAGGCTACATCATATCAACCTGAGTGTATTCCTACAAATACAGTCCTCTGTGTGTGTCTATACAAAAGAACTCTCAGTAGTAGTATATGGATTTATACTTTTATCTGTTGCGTAAACCAGTTTTGTGAGTGTAAGGTATTTCCTTCACTTGATTTGAGTTGCTGCTTCAATCCATTTTTCTTTTTATTTATCATAACAAATTTATTGATGACTTGATATTTTACACTGACAGGACTCCAAGTGTGACACCTTTATGCTCTCATTATTTCTTGTGTCTTCTTCCTATATGTACAGAATTAATAATGCCTTCCGATCAGTATGAACTGCAGCTTCAGAACAAAACACTCAGCCCTGGGGGAGATCCAGCCTGGGCTGTTGCCAAATTGGATCAGGCAACATCCAGAGTTACTGCATTGCAGCGGGGACAGACGAACGTTGTACTTTGCCACAAAAATATCCTTTTTGAATAGCGTCCTACTTGTTAGCCTTGAAGCTTGCACTTGATTTGGGTGCTGCAGTTGCAGAATTCTGTAGCACCATTGCTGTCAGAAGACCCTGATTTGTTACTGGGCCAAGATGTTACTGTTATTATAGAAAGCCTTTAACAGCTTGGGACCCGTTTACTTGTGAGATTTCCTTTCTCTGTATATGCCTTCCTGACTGCTTCAATCTGCAAAACTGGCACTGTTACAGGTGGCATGTAATACTCATTCTGCACTTGTAAGAAATTGATATTTTAATGTGGCAGCATTTCACTTTGGAATTCCTTGCCTGTTGACATCAGGCAGGTGCCTTCACTATACTCTTTTCGGCACCTGCTAAAACCATTTTTGTTTAGGCAAGCCTATCCAGAAATGCAGAACGTTGACATATGCTTATCACTGATTATTATTTTTGAAGGTTTTAAAAAGTAGCATTTTTAGTGATGATTGTATTTGTTTTATTACAGTCAAGTGATATATAAACCTTGCAAAATAAATAAATCTTTTTTTACAGTGGTTAGGCAAAATGCAACATAGTGTATGGAACCATACAATCTTAAGTTGTTGCAAGTTGAGTATCACAATTCCCTCTCTGTTTGGTGTTTGTCTGCCTTAATTGCCGTACGATGAAATGTAGTTCTACCTCCAGGAAATGCAGTTCATCTTGTGCCAAACATAAATATAATTATAAAAGGTATTAGTTTGATTCAGGTGTAACAGGAAACCATGATTCTCACTACAAGGGGAAGGCATGTAAAATGTCAGGCTTTTGCACTCACCCCTCCCACTATGGCAGCTGTGAGAAGCATCTACTTACACTTTTGTCCATACTAGTCTGCTGCATCCAGACTCCAGAAACTGTTTATTAAAACTCTTGTTAGGAACATTATGCGAGTATCAAGTCACCAACTGCATTAACATATAATGCTAAACCATAGTTTAGTTTACAGGCATCCCCAACCTTTGGCCCTCCAGATGTTTTGGCGTACAACTCCCATCATCCCTTGCTAACAGGACCAGGGGTCAGGGATGATGGGAATTGTAGTCCAAAACATCTGGAGGGCCAAAGGTTGGGGATGCCTGGTTTAATACTATGTGCGTGTGCTATAGTGAGCTCATTTAAAGCATACAGAATGATTGAATTGCAGAGTTGGAAGCAACCCCAAGGGTCATCTAGTCCAACCCCCTGCAATGCAAGAATCTTCTTGCCCAACATGGGGCTCAAACCCATGACCATGACATTAAGAGTTTCGTGTTCCACCAACTGAGCTATCCCATGAACTCCCTCTTCCTTCTCCTTGTCCTATTCAGCCAGGAGGATTTCATTGAAGATTAGTTTCATTTTTATGAAGGGCAGCATATCATGTTCTATGCAGTGTTTTTTTTCTAAAAAAATTGTTAGGGCTACTCTCATTTTGACTCAAGAAAATCGCCATTTTATAGTACAAATCAGGGGAAATAAATACAGTAAATGGACAAAAGGCCACCATTGTGGGTAGCAACGGAACTGACGATTCACTGTGCTAGAGAAGAAAATAAAAAAAAATTAAATTTCTTCTCCGTCAGATTCACAAAATGTTTAGGGGTATGTGAACCCATGTGTCCCCCCCCCATAAAAAGCACTGGATCCATGAACTAGGAAACTGGTAAATTGCAAAGCAAACTACCGTATTTTTCGCCCTATAGGACACACCGGCCCATAGGACGCACCTAGTTTTCAGGGGGGGAAATCAAGGGAAAAAATATGTTTCCCCCCCCCCGCAGCTCTGGGAGCAGTGGACAGGCTGTGCGCTACTCCATGACCTTCTCCCTGCTTTTGCGGGAGGTGGCGGAATTCCCCCACCTCCCGCAAAAGCCCACAGGAGCCCCGCGTGACTCCTGCGGGCTTTTTGACCAGGAGGGAGAAGGGACTGAAACGGCCAGTCAGTCCCTTCTCCCTCCTTGGGGAAAAGCCCCAAGAGCGGCGCGCTCTTTAAAGGGTGTGCGGCTCCTGCGGGCTTTTCTAGGAGGTGGGGGAAGAAATTGCTTGTAACTTACTGTGCTGCTAAACTGTATCAGAATCTCTTGACCTTGACCAGTTTCCAAGCATTTCTATGAAAGGTGCTTCCAAATTACCAAATGGCACCATTTACGTTGTAGACCCTGGGTACTTAGGTTAGTACTAGATGTTCAATCAAATGAATCTGTCAGTTTTGTCTTGTTAACTTTGGGGGAAAATAAATAAAATTTATTATTATTTAATTTTTTTATTATTACTATTATAGCTATAATAACTTAATGTGTCCATTTATATTACAATATGTTGGTGTGTTTTTAATATAATTCATGTCTGTGGGTGACTGATGGGTGGCCTTTAAATTTGCATGGCCATAATTACAGCCTACTAGTTCAAACTTTCAAATATCTCATTTTCATTAGATTTGCAAATGTGTGAATGGTTAAACATTGTGCTTATCATATGCAAAGCCATGAGCTTACGTGCCTCTTATTAATCTGTGGTTCCAAGCCCTTTCTCCACTTTTCTTCAAATGTCCTTTCCCTGTTTCCAAGCATTTCTCTGGCCCACGTAAAGTACTCTTGCCTATTATCGTTGCTTGAAGCTCTTATGTTTCTAGCTATAATACAAACACACACACACACACACACACACACACACACACAGTAGAGAGATAGATAGATTACAGTTACAGGGAACCAGGCAGAGGGCTTTCTTGGTAGTGGCACCCACCCTGTGGAATGCTCTCCCACCAGATGTCAAAGAGAACAACAACTACCAGACTTTTAGAAGACATCTGAAGGCAGCCCTGTTTAGGGAAGCTTTTAATGTTTAATAGGTTATTGTATTTTGGTGTTGGAAGCCACCCAGAGTGGCTGGAGAAACCCAGCCAGATGGGCAGGGTATAAATAAATAAATTATTGTTATTATTATTATTGATAGATAGTTGCAGATCAGGGAGCCCTTTGGGACTGACAAGTAAAGTAATAAATATTTACTTAATTATTTTTCTACAGTCGCAGAATGTGATTGTTGCTTAATTTTTATTGTGTCAAACTCTAGTGCCCTGGCTGAATATTAGAAGCCTCTTATCAACAAAATAAGAGTATTTTATTTTATTGAAAATATTATTCTTATAACCCTTTATCAAATATGTATTTCTGTAAAGTATGATTTTCATTGTTTTTCTACTTTATAGGATTTTCAATTCATCCTGCTGATAGGTGGGTCTTGGAAACAGAGAGGCTCTATGAAATCACTGTTGATGTGTATGATAAATCAAGTAATAAGGTGCACTTATCGGATGTAAGTGAAATATGGGCATACATTTTCTCTTAAATGTGTTTGAATACCTGAATAAGAATACACACACAGAGAGAGTGGGCTCATAGAGGTTAATGGCGAGGGCTAACTTACGTCTCTTAATTTCATTGAGTCTACTTGTGAGTAGAATTTAGCTGAGTAGAACAAAATTGGAAATACCATATATTGGTTTGGATCTGAAAATTTCTTGCATAAGCAGAAAAACTCTTCAACTTTCACAAGATAACCCTGCTAAATTGCTCTGATTTCCCTGTCCTGCAGCTGCTGCTGCTGCCGCCACTTCCCATGCCCCAGCCCACAGCATTGCCAGAGATCCCCGGGATTGTGCAGAGAGGGCACAGTGAACTATAGTCAGCCGAAGGTGTTAGGAAAGCCTTGCTTTGTGAATGAAGTTCAGCTCAATCTTTCCCAGATCTATTATAGTACTTCTATGTCATATATTCATTTGTGTTTCACTCAGAGTACATCCTCTTATGTCCAAGTAATTACACTCATCCTTTTTAAATTTCAGAATCTCAGAATTGATGTTTCCTGGCCAAAAGCATACTTCAAGGTTCTTCAGTCCTCTCCAAATGGTTCATATCATCATGTGAAAGCGATAAAGGAGGGACACACCATTATAAGTGCTTCTTTAACATCTGTTGTAGATCAGGTATGTCTGTTGAAAGAGGAACATTTTGTCTTGCATTTGTTTAAAGCTGAAGCCTTGAACCTGAATGGTATCTTAAGAGCAAATATGATACCTTGAAGTTCAACAAAGTCAAGGGGGAGTGGGAATTACAGTGGTGCCCCGCAAGACGAATGCCTCGCAAGACGGAAAACTCGCTAGACGAAAGAGTTTTCCATTTTGGAGGTGCTACGCAAAACGAATCTCCTATGGGCTTGCTTCGCAAGACGACAATGTCTTACGAGTTCCTGCTGGTTTTTTTTCCTCCCCCCCCCCCTTTTTGTAAGCCGCTAAGCCGCTTATCAGCTGATCCGATCAGCAGATAAGCCACTAAAAGCAGCTAAAAGCCGCTAATAGCGCTAATAGCGCTAAGCTGCTTATCAGCTTATCAGATCAGCAGATAAGCCGCTAAAAGCCTCTAAAAGCCGCTAATAGCGCTAATCCGCTAATCCTTCAATGGGCTTGCTTCGCAAGACGAAAAAAACCGCTAGACGAAGAGAATCACAGAACGGATTCTTTTCGTCTTGCGAGGCACCACTGTAACTTGTTTTAATAGAAATGAAGGACCCCTTACAACTATAAGCACATCTATTTGAAAATAAGTTCTATTGATTTCAGTAGAATTTCATTTCAAGTAATTGTCTTCACAATTGCAAACTGACTACATATCCCTAAATACATCAATCTGAAGCAACTCAGTTGGACATTTTTGATCACGGGGGCTTTTTTCTAAGTAATGTATTCAAGTAGTAAAGCTTTTTCTGAACTGTACTCATGCTATTCTGAACTCATGCTATAGATATGAGTTGCTCAGCCATGATGAAAAAGCCCACTGTATACAAAGGAAAATAATGTGTTTGGGAGCAGACTAGGTTGCCTCTATTTGTTAACCTGACTCTTTTGTATATGCTTGAAGTTAGGGGCTTTCCCTCTCCTACAGGGAGCATTCAAACATCCTAGGCAGGACAGTCTGGTAAAACCTTTACCAAAAAATTAAGTGGATTGTTTAAATTGAGCTTCAATAATTTGCAAAATACGAGGATAAGCTGCAAAGCTAACTTCCTATAGACTGGCCCCAATTTGCAAGTTTTGAAGCCATTCCTGGTGTCTTTTTGATTACTGAAGACAAATGGGATAGGAAGGAACAGTCCTTCCTACTGTTGTTATATATATAAAACAATTTAAAATACTCATTTTACATCCTTAATATATTAATGACTTCGCTTCTTCTCTTTCCATGGTTCATTTTACATATCATAAATCCCCGCATATTTTACAAAAACTATACCATTCAGTATTCCATTATTGCATCCATCAAAACTTGTTTACACTGTTGGATTTATTTTATTGCTGCCAGCATTTTCAGCTGTATACAATTATTTCCCATATATTCAATAAACGTTTTCCAGTCTTTTATAAACATATGTTCTTCTTGTTCTCTTATTCGATATGTTAAGTCTGCAGGTTGTGCATAGTCTGTCAACTTAAGTTGCCATTCTTCTTTAGTTGGGACATTGTTTGTTTTCCATTTTGGCGCTATCAAAACACGGGCTGCAGTGGTAGCATACATAGATAACCTTTTCTGACACCTGGGAATTTCAGTCTGAATTATCCCCAACAGAAAGGACTCTGGTTTGGGGGGGGGAGTACTTTTAATCATTTTTTTTTCAATAGTGTTAACAATTATTTCTTAGCAATCTGGTCCCTGTTGGTCCTGAAGCTGCTGTAGAGGCAAGAGGCTTTTGCAGTTGCTCATGGAATGAGGGAGGCCTGGCAAGTTTCTTCAGTGTTCAGTTACATGCTTCGCTGGCACCAAGGAGAGGGCAGGGCTGTGAGGTTTTCTTCATACCTAGCCAACATGGGTATCAAAAGGAAATGTTATAATAATATACGGTAATTAAATCTGCAACATTCCTATAGACCACTGGTGACTGAGTCCCTGCTATCAGTCTGGATGTGCAAAGTACCCCAAGGATATAACACCATGCCAAAGTTTTGAGTGCCCCCATAACCAACACCATTGATTCCAGAATATCTTGTTAGCAACCTCCCACAGGAAATAAAGCAATGCTTCTGTGACTAATGAGAAGTTGCTGCTCAAGGCTGCAGATCTTGGCAGCCCTGGATAGTTGCAAGCTGATTTACTTGGGATAATTGTCTAGGGAATTGTTTCTTGACTTAGAATGTAATTGCCGGTATGGAGTTCAGAAAAACCCATTAATGGGAACAGATAAACAGCTTCTATTTTGAAATACACTTCTTTCTGGTTTAAAGTTTAGTGGATGTGGTCTTATCCAAGTGTGGAAAGTGATGCATAGTTTAATAAGGAGACTGACTTACTTTATAATGCTGTTGTAAGGATTACAACTAGGTCACATATGTGAATTTAAAAGTGTTATTGAAGTGTTTATACTAATGTAGTAGTAGTAGTAATAGTAGTGGAAAATACTAAGTGGGTTTTTTTAACAATTAACTTTATTGTGAGCAACGTGTCTTTGGTTAACAATAGTAATTGTTATATACTGTAGATTAGCCATTGCTTTTTGGGGTAACTATAGAGCATATCCAACTGAGTTACTTAGAGTAGACCCAATGAAATCAATGGATGCAAGATTCATTAATTTCACTGAACCCACTCTGAATATAACTAATGTTTTGATATTGGAAACAATCTTATGATCCTAACATTACTTGCTTGGAGTTGAAAGGAAGCCCCCAGAATGTAGTAAGGCCTTTGGACCAAAACCCATATCTTCAGGTTATCAATATCATACATTTCTAATACATATATGTTGACAAAAATGTGCTCTGCAACACAAATTAGAAGGCCACTCTCTGTATCAGCTTCTTAGCCCATGTATGTATTTTTATTACTACTATTAAAAGACACTACAGTACACCTTTCAGTAATATTCTCGGGGCAACTATAGATTAAAACAGTAAAGCAGCTTAGCAAAATAGTAATCAGCACACAGCCTTTAAAAGGGGAAAATAAAGAGGTCTTTGCCTGGTGCTGAAAGTACATTAAATTGAGTGCCAGCTGAGATGGCCAACTATGTAACTTCAGAGACAGGGAGACATGGAGAAGTGTCTCCAGTGTATGTGACGATGCAGAAGTTCATGAACATGTGAGAGATGAAATAAGCATCCCTAAGTTCCCCCCCGGCATTTCATCTTTTTAAGATTCAGACAGACTTTGTCAAATAAACAAAGTTTAATTAGTGCATAATTTATTTTAATAGGATGGAGGTGTTCACACACTACCTGTTCCTGTACAGAATCAGCAAGAAGTAGACATTTATGTTCCCATTGCTCTTTCACCAAGCATTTTGACGTTTCCATGGCAGCCGAAAGCTGGAGCCTATCAGTACACAATAAAGGTAAGTGCTGAAAGCCATCTAAATGCAGAAAACAGTCCGCCTCGCTATTGGGTACTTGATGACTCTATTGTACGTTATTAACTTTTGAAGCTGCAACCCTCTTTCTATTAGAAAATGGAATTTCGTTACTCTTCTGCTGCAATTTGACACCTGCTGCTTCCAGAACTGCATTTTGTTTTATGGCACACTCTTATGATTAAGGAGCCTTCCTTTTAAAGTAGGTATGATTGCAGAACATAACCTGTGGTGGTAGAAAATAACAAATGGAAAACAAATAAAAAATCTTATGGTTTATGGCAGGTAGGTTCCATAAGTTAGGAGCTTTGTTGACTGCCAAGAAGATAGCCAGAGCAGCACTCGCACCGACATACTTCACTTCCTCTGTTTCATCCACCATTGCAATAACATTGCTGTTGGGAGGCAAAGGCCACAGCTTTATTTATAGTAGATCTTCCAACCATGACTCTTCTGCTGCAATTTTCATGCTTTCTCAGTTTCCAGCGAATAAGGTTAACCAGAAGCATCTTTTCTTTGAACTTTCCTGGGAAAAACAAATTCTGTTACGCAAGCATTTTTTTGGTTTTGTTTACAGGTAACTCAGTTAAGGGTGTCAGAGCTCTTCAGATCTCTGACAAAGATTTTCGTCCTCTTTGTATCAGAAATTGAAAAGAGGCATCTATGTGAAGCATACTTTAGGGATAAATGCCAAGCTGTGTGGGTTTCTGACATGTAAAAATACAGAAGTCTTAGTTAAGTCATCTGATTTGAGAGAAAGAAATTTACCGTATTTTTCGCCCCATAAGATACACTTTTCCCCCTCCAAAAATTAAGGGGAAATGTGTGTGCATCCTATGGGGCGAATGCAGGCTTTCGCTGAAGCCTGGAGAGCGAGGGGGGGTCAGTGTGCACCGACCCCTCTCGCTCTCCAGGCTTCAGGAAGCTATCCGCTAGCTGTAGGAGACCCAGCTCTCCCAGGGCTAGCGGAGAGCTTGCCTGCACTCAGAAGCTTGGGGCGCGCTGAGCTACACACACCCCAAGCTTCAGGATTAACACAGCGCACCTGGGGGGGGGAATAAAATTTTTTTTCCTTTATTCCCCCCCCCCAAAAAAAAACAACTAGGTGCGTCCTATGGGCCGGTGCGTCTTATGGGGCGAAAAATACGGTAAGTTATGGGGCTGAATCTAGATTTTTGCTTCCGCGGGTAGGAGCATCTGTTGAACAAAGCTCTACTCAGTGGATGCTCCTGCTGGTGTGCATGTGTGGTTTGTGCTTCTGTTAATTCAACCCCCTCCCCTCCGAATGTGAGAGGTGGTGCAGTGGGGACAGAATGTAT
The DNA here is from genome assembly GCF_965113315.1 of Podarcis vaucheri. NCBI lineage: Eukaryota > Metazoa > Chordata > Lepidosauria > Squamata > Lacertidae > Podarcis > Podarcis vaucheri. The sequence continues at coordinate 84,350,517 of NC_138760.1, read as the reverse complement.
TAGAACTCAATCCAACTCCAGAAGGGTATGGGAGATGTGTGGTGGTGATCACCCCCTATTTATAAATGTTTGATTATTTGGGCAGTTTGGCCTGTGAAAGTGAAATTATTTCCTGGGTTTTTAAATTTGTGTTTCTGCTTAGAATAATTCTAAACATAATTATTTATGATAATTTGAGAAACTCTCCTGCATGTGCAGAGTAATCTGACCAGTGGAGAAGATGAGTGGGAAGGAATTCTGCATGTGGAAGAGTGTGGGTAATTTACAGTGCCCTTATTGGGTTTTCTTTCCTCGCTGCCAGAATTTATAACTCATATCAGACTGCTATTGACGATATTCTACTTATGGCAGTGGGTTTTTTATAGAGCGGAAACAGATGGTACACATCTCTGATATGCATAGCATACAGAGCTATCCCGTTGCTTGATCTGTGAGGTCATACATCTCTCCATAGTTTACACGCTATAAAAACAGAGTACTGTAAATGCATCTTCTTGTTCAAGCCACAAAGACAAAATGAAGATAAATGTGTGAAGATTTACCTAGCAGTTTTGATTTTAGGAAAGGACTTAGGGCTGATGACATGCATTTTACAGCTACTGAGTCCTTTGAAAGACTAAGGGTGTTGCAGGCCAAAGTATTCAGACCTTTGTATGAAGCATAGTGAAAACCGGCGCTCTTCATTGTTGTCAACGGCTGACTTCTGATGAATTTCAGAAGCGATGTATATACACAGCTAACCTCCCCTTAAGACTAAAAATAAAGACATGATGACAGCAAGAAATCAATTTTCTGTGCCCCCTTTTGCCATTAATTCTTTTCAGAAATTCCCATTGGTAGAAAAACACTTTCAGCAGTACACAGGTTAGCTGCACTGAGACTTGAAATCATTCAGTTGGCTGTCTCCGGCTTTCAGTAAAACGGAATTAATCGGAGTTCTTAAGAACGCAGCAATGCTATACGCTGGGCCTCTTGTGTGCTGACTTGTGAAATGATATGCTGACTACTGGCACTATTAATCACTGAGGTATCTCTCGGTATCAAAAATTTAGCCGGCGATAGAGAACCAGAGGGGGAGAGGTGTCTGTGGCCATTATAACTATGAATGAAACATCTTTGTGTAAGGAAATAAGAGATTAAAATGCAGCAGAGTGTGGATCCCTGATGTTTCTAGTTCAGCGGAAGAGTGTTTTTCTCCATGAATGTCTGGCTAGCAGTTCTAGGCTAGGCTATTCTAATCTATTTGAGTAATTTGCAGAATGGGTAACTTAGGGGTATATATGAGAACAAGTAATAAAATGAATATATTTATTTCTTATGTTTTTTCATTTACCGTCTAGGCTCATGGTGGAAGTGGTAATTTTTCTTGGTCCTCATCTAACCAAAACGTTGCTACAGTAACAGTCAAGGGAGTAATGACCACTGGAAATGAAATTGGTGTCAGTATTATACGTGCCAGTGACGTTCAGAATTCATTGCATTACGGGGAAATGAAGGCAAGTAATACTTATTTTGCTTTTCCTTCCAAGAAGGGTCTTATCAGAATCTGCAGAGGAGGCACACTGTGCTATCAGTCATGAAGCAGAAGAGTTCATGTCTCTTTCTGTGCCTAGGGAATTCTACTTGTGGGGCTTCAGAGCAGACAGGAAATGTTGAACATCCTTTCGCTTCTCTCACAAGAGGGTTTCCCTAGATGAATTATTTATGTTTGTTAAATACTGCAGAAGCAGCTTTTCATACATATGGAGTACGAGACAAGGAGGGAAAACAGGATAAAATGCACAGGATGACTGAGGCATGCCCCCTCTTACTACTGGCTAATTTTCTTATTTTTAAAGAAAACTCTAGCACTTGGAGATTTAGGGAAGTTAAACAGGAAAAAGGTTTCATTTTACAACAAAATTGGTAAAAGAAAAGATGTGCCAGGAGGCAGAATCATTTCAAGAAATTGTTAACTAATATTTCTATAACAATTGAGTGGATGCTACAAGTTTCCAAATAAGATGGTAAATACATACTATATTTTAATTCCTTAAACTACTTGCAGAAGTTTTGCAGCTGAGGTCTTAATCCTTGAGTCTTGAGACAAGGTGGTACTTTGTCAGTCTTATATAAATCTCATTCCTGAGCCTCTTCTACTAGTATAGCAGACCAGGGGATCACCACACCCCTCCTAATGGGTTTGGAATTATTCCTCTCTCTTTCCAGAAGATCTCTTTCCTTCTTCCTGAAATGAGACCAAAGGAGAGTGTTTCCTCACAACTCCGCTTCTCCTTTTTCAAATTCCCAGTTCTCACTTCTCTGTATACTCTTAAAAGACAATAGTCACTATCTTTTAAGTTCAGAGACTTCTTTCTCTGGCTATAGATACTTTCCTCAGGGCGCATTTTACACAAAGCTCAGAGGCTATTCTCCTATCCAGCTGAACACCAACTCCCAGCTGCTTTTCTTTTTCTCTCACAAAGTGCTGTCTCCACTCCCCTCTGGATAGCTGTACCTGCTGCCAACTCTGCAAGCTATACCACTCTGGGGAAATTTCACAGCACTGCACCACTAAATTCTGGTCTACCTGAGCTTTCCGTCACAATGACCAACATGTTAATTTTGGTTCCTTTTTAAATTGCTAAAGGTGAATAATGCTGTCCTTTATCCATTGTCATCTGGCTAAATGCTAACACCCTACAGATGAGGAGAACCGCAGAAAGATTTGAAGACACTTCCTACAAACCTTGTAGAAAGGTTGCATTGGTGAAATTCAGGTTACAAGACACAAAATTGACTTACCTGAAATAGTCTTCAGCCAGAAGAAGGAGGCTTCTAAATAAGTTTTCCAAATTATCTGTTCTCCTCCCAAAGTGAAATTGCAAACATTTAAAACTCCTGGAGAGCCAATTTTCAGCTACAATTATATATAATGACTGATCCATAGTTCATGCAGATTTCTGCACACTCACCTGTCAAACAGATGGTTAACCACACTTCTCACCTGTTGTGATTCTGGATTTAATTTCCCCTCTTCCTCCTAGTTTTTCAAATAGATGATTGGCACCATCAGAGCTTACCATATTTAACAACTGTAAAGAGGTGCACGTGCAAACCTAATCTAGTATGAATAGGAATACATGCAGAGCCAGGTGCTGAATGTGTTGTATGTCTGGGAGGGGTAAATCTGGGTGATTGTGGGCCCAGGCTAGTAAGCAGACAGGAACAAATTAGCAGGTACCAGGCCAATTGTTTCAGTCAAACTGTATAGCTGTAAACCAGAGAGAGAAAAAACTTTATACAGTATGAAGTTCCTAAAATGCTCATTCAAAAATACATCAAGAAATGCCTGCCCCACCCTACTAAAAACTGAGCACCATAGTAGAGGCTAACATAACCACCAATAGCCTATGTAAATCATGTCTTGGTCTGGTGCCCCCAAACTGACAGTGATGGTGCCAGACACATCCGCAGAGCATTCCGCAGATGGAGAGCCCCGTTGAAAAAACCTAGGAAGAGACACATGGAGAAGGTCTTCTGATGAAGATCTCTGAGTCTGGGCTGGTTCATGTGGAGAGAGGGGCTCCTTGAGGCATCTTTAGCCACATAAGATTTCATAGGTGAAACCAGCACTTTGAATTGAGCTCAGAAACTAAACTGTAGCCAGTGCGATTGGGCCAGAATTGGTGTAATATGTTCAGACCTTCTGGTCCCAGTCCGTAATCTCACAGCTGAATTCTGTACTAGCTGTAGTTTTCTGAACTGGCTTCAAAGACATCCCCACATACACAATTGTGCTGTCTCTAATAGCACAAGCAAAGCCTGACTTCTAAGATCAGCCAGGTATTATATGTGCCCAACCTGACTCTCTAGAGCCTGTGTACTTAAGAATATAGAGATATGTTTTCATTTGGACTACTGTGCTTATGTCAGATAGATGGTACCACCTGGACCAGTTATAATGCAACAACTAATGGAGAGGAATCTGGTTAAAGAGCCACTGCCTGCTATTTTAATCAAGAGCTATTGGAATCCTGCCAAGTTCACATTGTATGTTTGTTTTCTAAAAGCCCTTTTGCTAGGGTGCATTTTCCAGGAACATAGTGATTGTTCCAGAGCGAAAAGCCATTTACTAGACAGTCACTCTTGGTATGAAAGTAAGTTGCAACTGCAGTGCCTATGGTGTATGTAACAGCTTGTTTTCAATCTGTTTTAAGCAGTCTGTCCTTTCAAAAATATTTTAAATGGACATTGAACACAGCAGTTTAAATATTAAGTTGCAGTGTTATCCTGCTTGCTAACCTACTACTAAAGTTAGATGGAGGTTTGTTATGCACTGTGTGTATGTACCACACAATATCTCTGTCCCCAAAATGTCATTTTCCAGGAAATGATAGCTGCCTACATGAGGCTCAGAAATGAGATGTTTAGTTAAACCTTTACTTTGAGATTCATGATTCAAAACGCAGAGCCATATGAGTGCACTTCATCTCATTTGAACTTGCAAGAACGAGCATTAAATGAAACAAGTGCCTTCAGTTTAACATTTTAACTGTCTCTGCTCAAGCTTTGCATCTTGTGTTTGAAGCAAACATCTGCCTGCTGACCTTGATTATCAGGTTATGCAAGTAGTCTATACCTTTCATGAGGATTACATTTTTAACACCATGCCATATGGTCCGCAATTTAACCTGAAGCATTAGACAGGTGGCTTAAAAAGTTAGACACACTGAATAAAAGCTTTGATCAAGCAGTTGTTATGAAATGTTGCTATCCATCTGTGATGATTTCTTGATGATAGCAAGGAATAAAATATAAACTTGGAATTTAAGCATCTGCTTCTCCCCACATTTGAGATAGCATTTCCATGTGTATATTATAGAAAATATGTGACAGAAGTGAGCTGTCAATAAACACAACAGTCACATGCGTATTAAGCACGCACCAAACCTGCTGTGCATTCACTCTGACTCAGTGTGATTGACCACAGTCCTGTTTATATTTACATGTCTGTAAGCTCTGTTTATTGAAATGGACAGAGCCTGCTGCTGCATGTAATAACATGTGGAGTATTAATGCAACACAGGCATACAAAGGAGAATAGAAGAGGTTCTCTGACCAGCTCCTAAGTCCATGCACAGATAAAATATAAGAAGTAGCATCTCTTTCTGAGTTCCCTTCTTTCCAAGTCATATTGAAGGAAGAGTGACGTCACCCCCTACAATCCAATCCCTAAAGGTTCACTCCCAGGGGATATTCAATTTAGCCAACCTGTTTTGACTTGGAGAGAAAAGCTTCACCTGCCACAAGGTCCTATGCTTCCCTGGGATTCCCTAGGCTTCTGATACACATTTTGAGAGCCATGGTATTGGAGGCTCTTTCAGAAGAGAGAGGACTCCTTGAAGAAGTGAGGGGGATCAGAGTAATACACCTACAGTGACTGCAAAGTTTATAGGTGCTAAATTCCTATTCTACTATTATGCAGTGACATCTGCACATTCACGTTTGGACAAGATGATGTTAAAATGAGATGTTCAAATGCATTTCAGTTTATTATTTCTTTCTCCACAAAAGGATCTCAGCTTCTCTGTTACCAGTAGCATTGTCACTATCTCTTGCCCAATTCCTGAGCATTGAGCCAGAGATGAAATGAAGAAATTGAAATGAGTGGGAATTTCCCTTTTGGATGACATGAATTCAGCTTGGTCACTTTCATTGTCAGCATGTTATAAAGAATAAGCCCCAAAGATTTAAATCTCCTTAGGAACAGTAGGCATTCAACAAAGGTTATATTAGCAAAGACATTGTGGTGTTTGGCCATATGGTCAATACCTAGAGGTTCTTAAAGCTCATTGTGGTGAAACTCCCACAATTGCAGAAATCTAGAGCACGACAACTCTAACAACAATGAATCTACGGTAGTCCTTAACTCAGATATAGCACCAAGTGCATTAGGGGAGAAAGGAAAGGTGCAATCAAGATCCTAAGGGGCTCTTTGCTTGCATTTAGATTTTCTAAGAAGGAACTACTGCCTCTGTTATTCTTGAATGAGGAATTAGATAAGTGGAGGTCCATTAGACAGATATTATTGAACCTTAAATAACTAAAGTGTAATTTATAGGAAGTTAACAAAGAATGTCATGTCTTCCCTAGCAATTCCATTGCCTCCTTAATACATAAACCAAACCATATTGAGGGGATTTGCCCATGTCTGCCTTTGGACCTGTCTCTAGGTCTCACTTTTTTGACTGTGTGTGGGCATAAAGGGTGTAAGTTGTGTAATCGGGGGGAGGGGGTGTGAGAGAGAGAGATCTCTAAGAGTCTCAGGAGCTCTGCAAGGTATTTGTGTCATGCTTTGTTCTGATTATAACAAAGTTATTTGTCTGCAAGTCACGCATTCCAAATTAGAAGTTGGAAATTTTTGAGGTTAAAAGTGAAACTTTCAGATAGTTAAAAGTGGCTAAAAATAAGCAACTTTCTCTTGGCATTTCAAATTTTCCAGTTCAGGTTTTGTTCATTATCTCCATTCTGGCTGCTGTGTCTTACCTCATTATTGTTTCCTAGGTGTACGTGACAGAACCTAGTGGCATGGAGTTCACGCCATGTCGAGTTGAAGCACGTGTGGGTGAAATCCTGGAGCTGCCTCTGAAGATTAATGGTCTAATGAATGAAGAAACCAGTCAGATGGTCACCCTGAGCGACTGTTCACATTTTGATTTAGTTGTCGAGGTTGAGAACCGTGGTGTATTCATTCCACTTCAAGGTGGCTTAAAAGGAATTACTTCATTTCAGTTTTTAAGATAGAGGAACAAATATGTAATCCACTTACTGGCATGCTAAGGATTCTTTTATCAATAGCAAATGCTTATGAATAACTAAGAGGTGTTATATAGATCAGGGGTTGAGAGCTTGTTGCTTTCCCAGTTGTTACAATTCCCATCATTCCTCACCATTGGCTATGCTGGATGGGGCTGATGGAGTTGGAAGTCAGCAACCTCTGGAAGGATACAGGTTCCCAGTCCACTTTTGTTTTGTTTCATCCATTTATAATAATAATAAAAGTTTGTAAAAAACAACAACAACAAAACTGGTTATATAATAGGAATTGATTGTACAGGTGGTGCCCATTTTAGGCTTGTCCAACTGAAATGTGATCACCAACGCATGGGTCCTTTTATACCCAGAAGAAGGCAGAACAGGGTTGGGGGTGGGTCATGCTTATACGTTCTCTGTCGATGTACACTGGGGCAAAAATTGGAACTCCTGTGCAAAATGGTCACCGACCTTTCCTTCCCCCACCCTCCACCCCAAGACTTTCGCAGTGCTAGCAATACTGTTTTGATCTGCTGACTTTTCACTTCACTATTTGTATTACTTTATATGTGTTCTTGTTCTTGTAAACTGCCCTGGAAAATATGTAGATTATTCAGGGCAGGTGGTTTACTTATAAAAACAACATGAATAAATTTGATTTTAATTTTACTTAAATTTACACATTGCACATTTTTACTCTCCTTTGATTTCCTTAACAGGAAGACTAAAGCCAACTTCTGACTACTGCAGTGGGGTCAGGGTAAAAGCTGAAGCCCAAGGATATACAGCACTTGTTGTTAGTTACACCCATGAACATATCCACCTCAGTGCCAGCATTACTATAGCTGCCCATCTGCCACTAAAAGTAAGCCTTTAGTTCCCCCTTTTTCTTAGTCCTCGTAGCTTTTGATTCTTCAGTAAATACTTACTTGCAATACTGAGTGATTTGAGGTGAAGTCTTATAGGATACAAAGGGTTTCAATCAAAATTAAATCGCTTCATTCCCGTATGCTTGGATCTCTGATGCTTTCTACCTTGAATAATCCTTATAAACTGTTTACGGGTTTCAGGAACTACAAAATGTCCAACCACTTGTGGACATGTACCCTTGAGATAATAAGCCTGTTTCATTAATGTAATAGTAATAGCTAGATTGAATTAATCTAGAACTTTTTAGTATGTCTCAGTGGTCCAGAGCACTAGTTGTCACTTGCTTAAATAGATATCACATTAGTTTTAAAAGCAGATATTTTTTGTGGGGAGGGGTAGAGACAGAGTGGGGAAAAGAAGATTCAGAAAAGTCACTCACGTGGAGAAATTCCATGTTTGTAATGAGCTACAACTTTAGGGGGTGGGATTAAACCAGCACTATGCTCGGAAGCTGTATGCTGGCTCCCTTGACCAGTAAAGCGAGATGAGCGCCGCAACCCCAGAGTCGGCCACGACTGGACCTAATGGTCAGGGGTCCCTTTACCTTACCTTTATGCTCTGAATTTTTTTGCTTGTAAGCAAATACACTGAGGTAATACTGGTTTTGTTCCAATATTCCATAGGTTTCTAATGTCACTTCATATTCAGACAGCACCCCAAAACAACTTTAAGCTGTGCTTAAATCATATGATAAAAGATTCCTAAACTTGGTATAAAGTCGTTCAACATGACAGATTATTTGATTTTTCACGGCTAAGTGTTCATTTAGTTAGGTTAGGTTTATTTATACTTAGAGTTGCTGTTTTAATTTTTATAGTAATTTTGGATACAGTTTGGAGGCTTCAATATTTCAAGAATTCCAAGCAGAGTATATAAATCTCATAGGTTAAACATGAAGATCAGTGTGAGACAACAGTATGATGTGCTATTATTATATTATTTTCAGTATTTTGTAATTTTGTACCAAATTCTAATCAGGGTTACTTTCTTCTCCTAGACTGTTGATCCCATTTCTGCTGCCCTAGTAACTTTAGGCTCCTCCAAAGATATAATATTTGAAGGGGGACCCAGACCATGGGTTCTAGAACCATCCAAGTTCTACAGGAACATCAGCGCTGAAGATTCAGACAATGTCGGTTTATCATTACTAGGGCCACCTACAACTAGAAATCCTTTCCAACATTGGGTTAGAGCATCTTGCAGAGCCCTGGGGGAACAAGTGAGTAAGACGGATGGAGATGATAAATTTTGTTGGACTTTGAGACCACAAAAATATATATTGAATGGCTATACTTGTTCACTTGATGTGTTGTGAAACACTTTTGGCACAGTTTTGTGGGAAAGTGGCATACAAATAAATTGAAGGGGGGGACGTCCAACTCCCAAGAAACTGTGATCTACTCCCATTATTAAAAAAAAACTGGCAGTGATCTACCCATTGGTTGTTGTTGAGCTTTTTTGGGGGGTGCCAAAGTTAATACAGTATAATACAAAACTTGAATGCATAAATTAGTTGCTGCTCTTTATATAGATTCTGATAAATCTAATATCACTCTTGAGAACTAAGCATTTCAAAATTAGGTTAACATCACAAGTGCTTTTTCACAGAACCCTTTTATGTCACAGAATGTGTTAAAAGCGTCAACAGCTGAGTTCAGTTGCTGAGTACAAGACCACTGCTTTTTTTTCAGAGGGCATTGAACAGTCATTGGTGCTTTTTCCTCCTTAAACTATTTTCGGAGGTTCTGCAGATATAAATGGAGAACTGTAAGAAAAGATAAGTGGCAAACTGTCTTGGGGTTATTGGACATCTGAACAATTTTCAAATATGTCATAAGTACAAATGGGGGGGAGAGCAAAACAAACTCACCTAAGTCTCTCAGCAGTTCAATTTGCACTATTTGACTCTATCAACTTTCTTTGAGTGTGCTCAATTTCACAAGTGTCTTAAGACTTTGATGCACCCCATAAAAGGATCTGCATTTGCATATTCATTTAGATGAAAGTCACCTATTGTCTATTATCAGGTACAGCCAGGTATGTTCATTAAAAATATTCATGTTCAGGTCAAGACAAAGAGAGGAAAAAATATAGAACCAGCAACACTTAGAAAGTTGTTCTCATAGTGTTCATATAATCTACAATGACTTGAAATGTGCTGTCAGTTGATTTTCTTATAGGGTAAGAATATTGCTTTTGTCAGGAAAGAAAATGAAAAAGCCTTGAGCATTAAGAAATAAACTAACAACTCTTAAACTAGCCTTTGGTATATGTACATACCAGTTACTTTGTACTTTCCTTTTCCTTGAAGAAAGAAAGCTCTGCCATCTGTTTCAAAATCTTAAAAGCTTGATTTTTGTTTTGCAGTGTTAAGCTTGGTATAATAGCAATAATCAGTGAGAAGTTGTGCTTTGATAATGGACTGGAACTGTGTATGAAAATAAATGTCAAAATGATACATCTTTATCTGTCAGGAGTGCAGGTTATTACTGGAACATAAACTCATGTTGGCTTAATATTTCTTGCAAGAGAGAGAGAGCGCGAGAGAGAGAAAGAGAGAAAAATGAGTTTGCTTTAGATTGTGTGACAACAAAATTCCTTCCTAACACAGCATTCATATTTTCTTTTCATTCATTTTCTCATTTTTGTGCAGGTAATTTCCTTAATAATTGGAAACAAGCCCACGGTTACTAACCCCTTTCCAGCTGCTGAACCTGCTGTTCTGATGCTGATCTGTGCCAGTCCCTCCCGATTCACTTTGGCACCTATATATGCAGAACCTGAGATAGGTCTTTCCTGTCCTTTTCTTCATCAGAACAAGCAAGGGGTAAGAATGATAGTAAAATGCCTATCTTTAACTAGCATTTAAGTACCCTTTAGACATTTAAGAAATGGCATAGGAATTGTTTTTCTATGGCCTCATCCCAACATGCTGCTTAAAGGTTTAAATTCCTGCTAGCACACGGCTGGGGCCAATCATGTAGGCAAGCTTTCAACATGCTTGAGAGACGACAGTTTCCCCTGTTTTTTCACAAAAATCTTCAAACATTTATTCAGCTGAAAAATATGATTGTTGCATTACAATACACCATGGCTTGTCTTTCAATTCTACACAATTCCAAGGATAATTTTTCCTGTTTATAAACAAAATGATTTCTCTTCCAGGTCCCTGTCTCGAAATATCGCAATCCAGTATTGGAGATGGAGGTTTATGATCAACAGGGACGTAAATTTGACAATTTTAGTTCCCTTAATATTATCTGGGAATCAACAAAATATTCACTGGCCAGCATAGAAGCCGATATGCCAATGGAGCCGTTTTTGAAAAATCATGGAAATGGTCAGAACAAAATGCATGGTACGACTCCAGGACATTATGTATCACTTTTTTGTGTAAACTGGTTGAACTTGGTGCCATTAGTGCTAGATCAAAACACTTTGCTTTCTGTAGGGTGTTTTTTTTCCTTCTTGGAATGGGTCTGATTCTTTCTTTTTGTTCACACTTTGATGAGAAAAATGTTATTTTAAAAATATTTTAAAGATACAATGAAATGAGGGGAGGAAGGTCAGTTTCCTCCATGCTTCTGTATACTGATGCTTAACCAGGTAGTAAATGCTCCTTTTCCAGTTTTGTCTTTCTTTTTTCCTTAGGATTGCAAACTGTTTTAGTTCACAATAAACCTGGAGCAGTGACTATATCTGCCACTGCGGCTGGATATCAACATCTTCATCTTGCTGCTGCAGAAGTGAATAAACCGGTAATGCAGTTTTATTCCAGCTTTACCTACACTGCCCTAATGAGGTATATTTGCTATAGCCAGGTTTTTTTAGTGCATTTATATAGCATTTTAGTAGCTTTAAAATATATTCATCATAATGCAGACAATTATGGGCCTGACAGAAGCACTTAAATACATTTTTCCAGCAGAGAAGTGCCATTGCTCCCCTTTTTCTTTTAGTACTATAATCAAATACTATGGAGTTCTGCATTTGTATACCTGATTTGATAAGTGATTCTGCCTTGATGCAGAGCATCAAAGTCACTTATTACAGCTGCAGCTCTAAATGCCTCATCATATGTCCCACATGCTTTACTAATGCCTGGCTTCCACCCTAATCATCCTCTTCTAGATTAAGAGAGCATCCATTGTCAGCATCACTACATAGTACCAAGTAATCTCTAAGATCATACGGTATTAAGTTCCATCTCACAAAGAGAAGGAGTAGGAGTTAGGAGATTTGATTGAGAATGTAGAGCTAATGTGAGGAATTAATGAAGTCTAATTTTACTTCAGATCTCAAGTAGAAAACACAATTAGATGCCATTTCAAGGTACACCACTGAACCATGAGCTGAAGAATAGGCTTATTTTGCCGAGGCTCACCAAAATACATTGGCATGTTATGCCAAGATAGAGAAATACAGGAACGATGAACTGGTTACTAGGCAGTAGTGACCGACAGGGTGGCATTTCTTACGGGGCATCCCATCTTGGAGGTGAATGCCAGTAACCAAGAGGGTGAGGGGATGGGAGTTTAGCACTGGGCAGGTGCAGCAGCAGAGCCAATGAGATGCCCCTGCAGCTGTACCTGTACTGTGCTGACCTAAAGCCAAGTAAGCAATGCTGTCATGTCCAGACACTACCTGCTTCTGGGAAGCAGTCTTCCACAATCTATTTAACTATAATAAAACTTTGCATATTCATTTATTAATTAAATATTGTATATGCCACCATTTCTATACTGCGATATCAGTACAATCATACCTCGGGTTGAAGTAGCTTTGGGATAAGTATTTTCAGGTTGCGTGCTGCAGTGACCCAGAAGTAATGGAGCGTGTTACTTCCGGGTTTCACCGCTTGCGCATGTGCAGACGGTCAAAATGTCATCATGCACAGAAGCGGCGAATTGTGACCCGTGCATGCGCAGAAGCGCCAACGCAGGTTGCATACGCTTCTGGATGTGAACGGGGCTCCGGAACGGATCCATTTCGCATCCAGAGGTACCACTGTATATGGTGTGCAGTGATAAAGCATAATTACAAACTGTACAAAACAAAGTGTTTTTCGAAATGACATCAGATCAGAAGTTTCATGTGGCACTTTTGGGTTACCTTCCTTATCTCTTACAGTATGAACCTCTTACACCTGTGTCCTCCAGCATTGAGTTAATACTCGTGGACGATGTAAAAGTGAGTCCTAAAGAAGTGACTATCTATAATCACCAGGCTGTCAAGGTAAGGCATTCCCTTTACACATTATTAAGTGAACTGTGCAAAGATATAAACTATGTAAATTATATAATATGTACTTTTCTTGGCAGACTGAACTGCTCATAAAGGAGGGCTCTGGATATTTTCTTGTTAATACCAGCGCTCTCAATATTGCAAAAGTGACTTATGAAGAAGCTCAAGGTGTTGCAGTGGTAAGTAGCATAATGCACTGTTTTTACTTTAGAGGGAAAACTCTTTAGTACACAATGATTTTTCTAAAGTAGAGTGGCGGGAGCCTGACGTCATGCTCATTAGTTTCAATAAAGCAGCCTTAGAATTTCCAATGAGAACTCCTCTATGCTAGGGAACAGCCTCCCAGGAACATATCCCAAACAAATCTATTTGGAATGAATAGGAGTTAAACAAGGCCCAGTATTTAATCTTAGTGGAATTCTGCGAGATATATTCCTGGTGTCCAGGGCTGCATACTGTAAACCATTTTGAGGTTTTTTCTTACAATCAAGTGGACTAGAGCCCAGGAACACGGTAAATCAAAACCTTGGATCTTCATATATTGTATGCTTCATACTGCCTTGATATATACTTTTATGAAAGCGCAGGTTGTAAATACTTCAATAAATAATAAAGCTGGCTGACCACTATGAAGTTCTGGGAAATCAGAGAACTTTTCCATTTTACCCTGTAGACTAGGGCCACCAAGACCCTTGACTGACTCTCCTCTGAGTCCTGGATAAATTATTCCCTGGCTAATTTAGACTGTGTCATTAAATTCAGCAAAAGAAAAAACCCTTCTGTGTATGACTTATTTTGTCATTTTCTGGGCAGATGTGTAGATAAAACAATGTAGAAATACAAGCATTAAAAAGCATTCTGTAGCCATAATAGTATAAAGAATTACTTTAACAAAACATCTTAAAACTTGGATTAATACAATAATTTCTAATTCAGAGATTAGTTGAATCAGTTACTGTACCAGCAAGATTAGCCTAGCCTGAACTAACTGTAAATGCCTGTCTACAAGTCGCCACTTCATGTTGTCCTTTTCAAACTGATTTCCTTCCTCTGCCATTTCCCTCCACGCCCCTTTCCTTGTATGTCTTGTCCTTTTACTTACCAAGTTGAGGGCGGGACCTTCCTCTCATTTCTGTGTCAATGTGAGCCACTTGGGGAGGCATTAAAAAAACATTGGTTGTAATTAGTGCTATCTCAGGCTCGTTGATTTCAGTGGGTCTACTCTTGAGTAGGACTTGCTTGGCTACAACCTGTCAGTTACATAAATAAATGCATCAGCAAATCAGCTTTATGCATATTGCATCTGATGCCTTTTGTAATAGTGAAATTAGGCTCAGCCATTCCAGAAAGTGTCGCACTTTAGCATGATATACTGTATCTTGCTTTTCTCAAATTTTGTCTGTATTTTCTTTTTTAAGGTCTTTTTAAAAAGACCTCTTCCTTTCTCTTCATGATTTGTGTTTTGTTTTTGTGTTACTGATGCCGGTGGGGAAAATACAGGTCTAGAGGTTACCCTCTGCATTAGGGTCTGTTAATGCAATTGCTACCTACAGGCCCTTTGCACTAACTCAGTGACAGGAGAAAGCTTAAATATATTTTACAGCTTTACTTGAAAGGGGTAGATTCTCCTTTAGAGGAAAAATGCCTTTTAAAGTATTAGTGCATTTCTCTTTTATCCAGGATAGCAGTGTTCCATTTGTTGATTGCTGTAAGAAAATTCAGAACCATTAAGAATTGCATTTTTGTATGTCCTCACCTCCCACCCTTTCTGGTATTTTAGGTGTATCCTTTACATCCAGGGTCACTGTCTATAATGATTCATGATTTGTGCCTTGCTTCTACTACTCTTGCCAAAGTGGAAGTGCATGTGTCTGATATACAAGTAGTATCTGTTGGAGTTGTTGACAAGGTTAGTATTCATTTCCATGTGATTACTCACATACAGGGGAATAGCATGTTGGTTGCACTTTTAGCCCTACCCCCAACTTTGTGTTGGCTTCCTTTGAAGAACCACTTGCAGTGGTAAAAAATGTAGGTGCTCTGGGTGATCGTACATCTGCACACCTAGGTGTCTTGATCCCACAGCACCCTTACCTGCAAGCAGAAGCTTGTGCATCAAGGTTTCCTTACAGACAACCACAACTCAGTATGGGAACCAAATCTGCCAGCTCACTCAGCAGGAGCAGCAGGAGACAAAATGGGAAGTGCTGTCTTGCCTTGCCTGACTGCCATTGCCACCACCACCAACCTGCTCTTGCCACCACTGCCTGCTCTACCGCCACCATGCATGCTGCCACATCTGCTGGTGGCAAAGCGGCAGTGCCATCAGCGCTGATTTCAGGCAAAATCATGCCAATTTGGGGTGTGATTTTGGGCAAGATATTGCCCCAAATGGATGCAATCGTGTCCAAAATTGGCACCAGTGGCAGTGGTGCTTCAGCACTGAACAAAGGCGGCAAGACATCGGCAGGTGTGTTGTCCGGGGGGTTTTGCCACCTGAGGCAGCAGCCTCACCCTGCCTAATGACTGGGCCAGCTCTACTACTCAGAAGTCAACATGGTATTTTCCTTTACGTGTATCTAACATGTTAACAGAACTTATACTGTTGGCTATAAGACATTCTACTCAAGTGGGCTTTGGGGGGGGCTCATTTATTCATTACAACTGGTGACTTGTGGGCTTAATTAGGACATTGAATCTAAGCTGTCCACAGACCCTAAGGAGTCCTGAAACAGAGTAATAGAGAGCTAGTAAAACATACTGCCAAAGATACTGAAGTGAGAACTCACTAGGTGGCCTTCGACAAGTCACTATTTCTCAGCCTGCCCTGCAATATGAGAATACTGACCTACCTAAAGTTATTGAGATAAAGGTCTCATTTAAATGTGATGCAATAACATAGCATTACCTCTGAACGAGACCAAGGTATGCCAAGGGTTTTAACTCTCTAATGTACTGTGTTCCCTGCCCCCAGCCACCACCCAAAAAGTCATCTCTAGCCCCATACAAATATCACAATAATAATAGTAGGCAAGGGTGGCTGTTCCACGTCTGAACGGACTATCACTTCTGAAGAGTAAAGGGAATGACTTCCCTTCTTTTGCTACCTTGCAGTAGCCTGATCCGGGACTGGTAGCTTAGCAACTTATCAGTATTAATCATAAAGGTGTTGACAATCTGGGAGAATTGCTTCAGAGAAAATGTGAACATCTGTAAACAAATGCATTGCAGGTAGAGATTGGCAAAAAAGTTACCGCTTACGTCAGAGTGCTGGATGCTTCCAAGAAATACTTTCCAGCTAAATACTTCGCCTTCATGGACTTAAATCTAAAGGCAGCATCTCCAATTATCTCATTAAAGTAAGTGCTATTTTAATTTGTGTTCACTTATAGGCAAAAGGAACAAAAGTAATACTGCAAGGTATTTGGAGGGAGGCTGTACTGATAGTATGCATTCACAGAAGGGACAAATAGAAATATATTGTGGTGGATGTTAAAGATTATGTTAAACATCACTGCATGGTTTAAGGTTATTATTTATATGTTTTCTGTTGCTTTTCTGTTACAAAATGTTCAAGATGACTTGCAAACTGCTAAAATGAGCAACTCACAAAATGGAAGAACACTCTGTGGAGAAAGCCTATCTGTGCCCATGTTAAGGAGTACTATAAAAAGTATCAGCATCTTTATTTACCAGCAGAAACTATTCAGAGTGGGAGCAAGATGGGCCATGTTTGGAAGGGAGCTCCAAAACTGCCACTGCTGAGGAAGTGTACTTCCACAGACCGGACTTGGTTCTTCTGAAAAGTCTCATTTTGGCAGTTGGGGAAATGGCAAGGAGAACACAGTGTATTCTCTTCTAGCCCTAGTGTTCCATAGCTGAGCTGCCAAGCTCACACATGTGTCTCTCTGACTGTTGTCTCCTCGTGGCAGCAGCTGTATTGCTGTGGTGAGGTGAAGGAGGTTGTGGCAGACGGAAGGATTGCACAGCTGCCAAAGAAGGTGGCAGAGCTGAGCAGAGGGACAGAGCAGATGGAGTAGAGGCCACAAGCCAGATTGAAAGACTGTAAGGACTGGGACCAACCCGGAGGCCTTCAGTTTCTCATTCCCTTCCACTCAAGGGGCTTTATTAATGCTGTTCCAAATAGATATTTTCCGTGCCTGTTGAGCACATTGGTATTGGCAGTGCTACTTGCTAGGATGTCAGTGCCTCTTCCTTGACAAAACCTACTTAAGATTCAGTCAGCATCTGTGCCATTTTGTTTTTAACTTGCCGCTGTTGTATATTGTTCTACTTAGGACTTCATCATTAGCAACATAGAGAGATGCAATTCTAGACCCCAGTGCTGAATATTGTCTTCATTGCTTTGTACGTGGTTTGTCCAATTAATGTATTTTCTTAAATTTCAGGCCTCTCGGTGAAGCTTCTGATGAATACACTGCTGCTTTTCTAGTTCATGGACTGGCCATAGGTCAAACCAGTCTTACAGCGTTTGCCACTGACAGATATGGAGAAAGGATCAATTCAGCTCCACAGCAGATTGAAGTAAACATTTTAACTCTTAACAGATAATGCTTTCTGGTTTCCTTAATATGAGGCTGCTTGGTTTCTCAAAAAAACTACTTCTTTGATATGAATAAGATGTCTGAAATAAGTAAGTAAGTAAATAAGTATTGGTATCATTAAGCAAGAATATAAGCATGGTAATTCCTTCCACGTATTTAGCTTTCCAAAGCCAATAAATGCATTATAGTTCCCTGGGCAATGGTAGTAGCTAACCAGTGGTGCTCCAGATGTTTCTGAATTCCCATTAGCACCAACCAGCATGGCTGATAACAAGCGATAATTGGAATTGTGGTTCAGGAACATCGGAAGGGCTACTGGTTAGCCATCTCTGCTATATAGTTGTGTGTGTGTGTGTGTGTGTGTAGATACAGAAAGGCCCAAAAATGAAGGCTAGATGGGACTTGATTGGGGGAGGGGAGGAATAGTAATAATAGGGAAGGATAGCATAAATCACAGGAATATGTGATGAAGGTAAAAGCTCATGAAACAAGCACAGAATTTTATGGAACCTTCAATGAAAATACTGACTCATGAAAATTATAACAAAATGGAATTTGAAGGTAAGGTCAATTAAAAAGAAGAACAATTAAAAAGAAGAAGAAGAGGGGAAGCCGGGCTGTAGATCTCATGGGCCAGAGCCACAATAAGTGACTAAAAACTACTAAATGGCATTTCAGAGATGGAAAATGTAAGGTAAGGGTGAAGGAAGGAGATTTGAAAATGACCTGTATTGGAGAAGAGGAGGCCCTCAGCACCATCTCATTCCTCACCACAGGGAAGAGTAAAAGAGGCATAATTAGGAGCATAAACCAAATGTCCACATGGATGGTAAGGCATAGTGGGAGGTGTTGCTTGTATAGTCATTACTGTTTTTTCCAGACATAGTAGCTGTTATTGATATAGAAGGAGGAGAGAACACATGAAAGAAAAGGAGGACAAGAGGAGGATTTGGATAAGCAGAAGAACTGCAAACACTGAAATTTAAATGGATATGTAACCCTTGAAAAGTGGGCCTTTATTAATGCTTGCCCTTTCACTTCTAGGTCTTTCCTCCTTTTAGGCTGATGCCAAGAAAAGTCACATTGCTCATAGGTGCAATGATTCAAGTGAGTTATTTTTAAGATTATTGCACTGAATGAATCGTTTCTTAGTAAACCATCTATAGGTCTCATCATCCCAGACCATTGGCCATACTGGTGGGGCTGCTGAGAGTGATCATAGAAAGAATCTGGAGGTCACCAGATTGGGCAAGACTGCTCTATCCTGCCATGAACTGCACAGTCAATGGAGATTAACCTCTTGAAAAGACCTCTGCAGTAAATTAGAACTAAAATGAGGTCCTCCTAATAATCTCTTCACAAGTCCCAGGCTGCATTATTTTCAGATGAAACAAATTCTGATCTTAAGATACAATCCAATACTTTCCCCCCCTTTCACCTGACAAGCATTTAGTGACTTTCGAATCATCCTTGTAAGGGATTTTTAAAAAACAAAACAAAAAAACATGGTTTGGTTATGACTTAAGTTTTTGTTTCACTTTTGCAAGGTTCCTTGAATCTTCAAGGATCTGAGCCCTGTTGTATGTAATTACTGTTAGTAATTAATTTTGTTTTTTCAACAAACACAGATTACCTCTGAGGGAGGACCACAGCCACAGTCCAACATAATATTATCCACCAGCAATACCAATATTGCCTCCGTCAACAGCAGTGGCCTTGTAACAGGAGTGTCATTGGGCAACAGTACTATAACAGGGATGGTTCAAGCTGTTAATGCAGACACTGGTAAAGTTGTGGTTGTATCCCAGGTAACGTTTAGAGATATGCATATATTGTAACCTTGAGCTAGATTTTTTATCTTATTTATTCTGCATTTTATTCTATAACCCAGGCTTATACTTCCACGTTGAGTACATTTACACATATAATAGACTGTGGTCTAGACATACTTTTTACATTGTGAATATGTCAAGTGAGCTCAGAATCATTGTAGTTCACCAAAAGGTCCTACTTGACATAGCTGTTTGGAACAATTATCTGTTCCTTTTCTTTTATACAAAGGCAGAGGCTGATAAACAGTTCCATTAAAAGCTATAAATGGATTCTCAAATGAAACCAGTGAAGGAAAAGTGCCCAAGATGCAAATAAGAAACATGTTATTCTTGGCAAAGCAGAGGAGACTTCCTGTCAGGAAGAAGACTGTCTTGACTTGTACATAGTGATGATTACTGAACTTTGAATCAAGACAGCTGCAGTTCAAATTCGTTGAAGCAAGCCCAATTCAATATGGCCGTCATTCTGCACTACCAGCTTTCCAGTTCAAAAACCTTAGAACATAACCCCCATTTTGAAGGAAAGTTCCCTAAGTGCAGATGCTGGCAAAGTTAATCTTTCCCTCAAAAGTTATTACATGACAGGCAACAGTGGAGGAGCACTTCCAACAATGTAGGCTTCAGGCCTAAAGCTTGTTCCAAGTATATACAGCAGCAGCCAGCTGGCAAATGAAGATAAGATCCTGGCCAGCTCAGTGGCAGCATCAAAATAAAAAAGCACCCTCTTCAGGGAAGATAGCTCAAAAACAAGCAGGGGAAAGTCCAGACCTCTATACCCACACCGCATTCCTTGGGGCAGGTATCTTCAACCTTTTCAAATCCAGAACCCATTTTTAACCCAAACAGGCACTTAGGGACCCATTTCTTAATCTTTAACTACATATTTGTATGATGGGACTAGCGGGTCCCAACTCACCAGCTGAAGACCAGTAGCCTAGAGCAAATGGAACTGATGGCTGAGACATATTGAAGTAAAATATCACACAGAGCATAAAGAAGGGGGGGCAGCAAAAGAAATATAATAAGGCATACCTCAATGAGAGTTCTTGTAATTAAATATCACTTACATAAAGTGCTAATTTTTGTCTTGTATTTATGTTTTGTAAATTATTTACTGCTTTCTGCCATCTAGGTCTAGAAGCTGCTTGCAGTGATAAAATATACAATATACAAAATTTAAAAGAGAAATTAATCCTCAAAAATTTAAAACATCAGTTTTAACTCATTTACTCCTTTCTTTTCTGAAGGGGTGTACTTTTGTTCATGTCCGTTTTCATCTGTACCATTCACTACTTCTTAGCCTAGATACATTATGGAGATTTTTAAAGCCTGAGTAAGGACTGTAAATGATATGCATATGGTTTTACAGGCCTTATTTCATTCATCTCAAGAATAACCCTGTATTCTGATACGTATTCTGATATGCAAGATATATATTCCCATCAGCTATTAGATGAAGGAAAGAGATTGAATGAGGGGAATTTTAACAAGGTCATCCAGTGAATCCGTGGCTGTTCTAGGATTTTATCCAAGTCCAAAACTTGACATAAATGTTATGTTACTTCCAATTACGAATCCCTCTTCAATCTCTTTGCCTGCCCATCTTTTTGTCTCATAAATGCTGCTTGATTTTACTTTATGGTGAGCAATAATTAAATTATTGTATAAGCCTGTGGACCTGAGCCTGATATCCAGCCTTAAAAAGTCATTTTATAACAAAGAACCTGAATCCTGTTCTGTTGATATATTACTTTCCTTTCCTGGATTCTGATGTGTCATTTATGGACAAGCACTTCATAATAAGCTGACTTTGATCTGTCATTGAGTTTTTATAGTGTCCTGATTTATATATCACATCTGTAGTTTCATCTCTTTTGTCAGCACAGGCATACCTCAGTTAAACTTAAGTTTTTCCAAGACTTTGTTTACTGTTTTTTTTAACTCGGTGGGGAAGAAAAGCTTTTAAAAATAATGATACAATTCACAGCAAGATTATCTGATATTCTATTTAATCATAATTATATGAAAGTAGATGTTTATTAAAAACTTGTACCTCCTTCCTTTCTTCCAGTGGCCAGTTCAGGATCTGGCAGGTTTTATTTTTAAATTGAGACATCACATTTCCAAACAAAATAGAAGTGTGGATTATATACTTCAAGCCTCTGCCTGCCTAAACCTGTTAGTGGATATAGGGATTTTGTCAGGCTTTTGGTCAGTTGAATGTTTTGTCTGTTGATGTTTTCTGGATTCCTTGCTTTTATTTGATGTTATTATCTACTGTTTCCCACACATACTAATTCTATGTATTTTTGTATTCACTTTTTGTTTTATTGATCATGCTGTGGGTTGCCTTGAGTGCCTTATTTGTTGCATTCCTACATCACAATAAACCATGATTTATCTTCATGGCAAAGAGTCTGTGGAAGCTTTTGGGTTCACATACCCCTCCTCTCTCTTCGCCTGGCACAACTGCAAGGAGGGGTTTGGAAGATTCCCCTTCTATTTTTTATTAACTGCCACTTTTTGTCATCTGAACATGACAAACTGTAGTTAACATAAAATATGCTTTCTTTGAAACAAACCAGCTTCAACCATTGGGTTATGAAAGTCGCTAGTTTCAACAAACCATAGTTAAGATTAACTACAATTTAGGCTTTGGGCAGAACACTATACTATGGTTAATTGAATGCTTCCCATATTTTATTTATGTATTGGGGGGGAAATATCCCCTCCTTCATCACAAATGATGTCCAGGTGTGAGTCACAGTCAATAAACAAATGCACTCAATGAAATCCTTCAATAAAACATTAAAAGCACATAAACCTCCACTTGAGTTAACCTACTCTCTTTAATAGGCTCAGTATATGAATCCTCATCAAAGGCCTAGCAGAAGAGATGGGTTTTCAACTGGTGCCAGAAAATGAGCTATGTTGGTGCCAGCCATTCCTCAGGATGAAGAGCATTCCACATCTGGGGTGGAGCCAATGAACAGGCCGTATCCCATGCAAAAGTAGCCCCCTCACAGCTGCACCAGAGGGTGGGGAAGGGGAGGAGGACGCAGAAACTTCTAAGAAACTTCGCAATGAGGAATGAGCATACTCACAGACCATAGAATGTTGACTGTTAATTGGGGGGAAGGGAAGCAAAAAGGGGGAGTGTTAGCCCTTTCTCTGTACATATCAGTGGCCGCAGGATGAGAATGTGAGCTCCCCATTGTGGATGAAGGCCAATTGCTACTTTCACTTCTTTTTGCTGCTGCTCCCTATATCAGATTTGATTTCAATTTGCCTTCACCATTGCAGATCTCTCTTCCAGCTCTCTTGTGTTTGTTGTGAATCATCTGGTTCAGGCTTGCACTTTTGTGTGTGTTTTCTTTGTGTGTTGTTTCTGGTTGAAGTTCTCTGGTCTCTTTTTGTCCTGTTTTTTTCTCAGACTGTTGTACTCTGACCAAATTTACTAGTCCTTCCTGGTATATTTCTTCCTGGTATGTTGTTCGTTTGTTTGTTTGGTTTCCTGGCTAGAGCCATAGGCAGAAATCCCCTAGGGTAGATAAAGACACATGGCAAAAGATTTTGTGTGTGTGTGTCCCACTTGTAACAATATATTAAAGAGAAACCATTTTCTTATTTTGAATCTCTTCTATCCAAAAAGTGACATGTCTTACCATGTTTATGTTACAGGTAAATTGCATCCCTTGTAACAAAATTCTGGTTCTAAAACCACAAGTTTTCTGAGCAAAGTCTTGCAACCTGCATAGCTTACTCACCAATATTATGTGCCAGCATAAAAAATATGTAGCTAAGTCATCTAATAACCTCTGCAATTTTTAGCATTTGAGTTTAGTGTTATTTGCTCAGAACAAGTCAATGTTGCAGGTTTAGGAGAACTGCCTTTTCCCTAAAAGCCACCCAGTCAGCTAGCTTTACCCTTACTGAATATTCTGTTGGTGTGCCCTCTTAATGACTCTCCACCCCATCCTTTAGGCAACTCCTTTCACCTTAAGACTCACCAAAGCCTGAATTTAAAATCTTCTCAGAACCACTGAAATACTTTTCCATTCTTGGCTAGCCCACGTTAGTCAGGGTTAAACTGTTGATGAGCATAAAAAATAATAATAAACATTTTATTCTTTTTATTATTCTGGATGGCTTATTGTTCTTGGTCTTGAGATCTAGGGATAAAGCAGCCTAGAATGTGAATAAAAGAAGACAGCCAGGTATCCTAGTGGTTTCTGCATTTATCTCTTCCAAGTGGAGCAATTTATTCAAAAGATACGGAAGTGAAATGAAAATCCAACTTGGAAGCACAATTAATTAAATTAATATTGGACTTTGTGTCTTTCCTTTTAGGATAAAGTGGAAGTTGAGGTAATTCAGCTTGAAGCTGTTAGAATTCATGCACCCATTACACGAATGAAAACTGGCACTCAGGTGAGTTGAATGTAGACAGTTCTCGATTTCATTTTCTTTCGTTCAGTTATGGTCAAATAAAATAGGGCCTGTTTTGACATAATATAATTGGTGACTTGATGCAATTGATTATTACTGCATATATCAACTTATTCTGTGCTTGTGACCGCAGCTTTGGAAAAATGCACTGGGTGATTTCTTTGTTAAAATGTGTGCTTTTCTTCCAGATGCCAGTGTATGTGATGGGCATCACCAGCAACCAAGCTCCTTTTTCATTTGGCAATGCAGTGCCAGGGTTAACATTTCATTGGTCTGTCACAAAAAGGGATGTCCTAGATGTGAAAACAAGATTCAGTGAGGTAAACTTGAAGTTTAAAATTTAAACACAGAGTGAATTTCCACCCCCCAACACACTTGGTGTTTTTCACCCATGGGTGCATTTACTTTGATCTACATTTTCTAATAGCTTACCTTGAAGGCAGCTACAGAAAGTTAATTGTGTTTGTAAATCTTCTTCCTTCAAGTCCCCCCACCCCAATATTTTTTCTCCTGGTGCCAGAAATAATGGTTGCTTGGAGTTACAGGCATCCTTTCCTATGTACAACTGGGTTAACCAATTCTGCTACCTGATTTCAGTGCCATATCTGTTGCTTGGAATGCATCTAATGGGCACCTTCCACTTCATAACAGTCTCCCAGTATCAAATGGTCACTAGGCATCATTCAACCTTAGAGCAATCTCATGGCAAGGTTTGCCTGGTGGACAATCATGGGCTAGGACGGGTTTTGTGTCAAAGTGATAACTAAAGATCTAACTTAAGGTTACCAGACATCCCCGTTTCCCGGGGACAGTCCCCGGATTTACAAATCAGTCCCCTGACAAAATCCTATCATTCCTACTGAAGTTGAAAAGTGTCCCAAGATTCATTGAAAATAATCTGGTAACCTTAATCTATCTCGAGGGTGTAGCACTGATCTAGATTTCACTGCGGTAGGTTGCCGCTTTCAGGTGGCTCTTGAGTGTAAATAGCAAGAGGCTTTGTCACATATGAGCTGAAGGTTCTGCATGTATGCAGTCATGCAGTATCATAAGATTTGTAGCTCCCATATTTTAATGAGTATTTAGGAACAGCAGAGGATGAGCCTTCCTGCTACTTCTGCTGCCATCAGAACTCATTGTACAATGTGGCTTAGTCCACATGCTACATACTGTAGCCTGAATAGGACCTGTAGATATAGGCATGTCCTGATACAGTCTTCTCTGGTGCCCTCTGAACAGGCCCAGCCAACAGATTCCTTTGGGGGGGGGGTCCTAGACCTACTGAGAATTACGTCCTACAATAATTCTGATTTTAAGTTCAGAGAAGAAATCTAGTAGCAACCAAAGTATACCGAAATTTACAGGATGGCTTTTAATGATAATTCTGTTTAGCTCTGTTGTCAGAGCTGAGATCAGGAACCTAAAGAGTTTTGAAGCATATTAGAACCAATATATTAAATGAAATTCCTTCCTTACCTAGACTAATATTTTGTCTTTCAGGCTTCTCTTCAGCTTTCCCCCCAATGCAACTTTGCAGTGGATGTTTATGGTAAAGGGAAAGGAAGAACAGGGTTGAAGCTTGTTGTCAAAGCCCTTGATCCTTCTGCTGGGCAATTTGGCCACATGGTAAAAGAATTGTCAGATGAAATACAAATACAGGTATTATTATATTGCTATTCCTTACAGGGCCATTCTGTTGTGCTTAGTGAAAAACAAGTGTGTTTTAGCTGTCAGGGCCAGTTCAGTACCGCAAGGCCTGTATGTGTGTTTCACAGTTCCACTTATGCACATGGTGGGGAAATTGTCAATGGCTGCATAATTGGCTGTGACCATGAGAAGCTGAGTCTTGCTTGTTTTTATGCTGTGTCTGTGAAGATGAACTCATAGGCAGTATCTGGTAGAACCTCTGGAGCCAGAAAAATGGCTGAGGATTAGTAACTTAAGTATCTCACAGCATCCTGTCCCAGTCCTTAACCAGGAGAAGCACAACGCATGACTCAAAGCAAGTGAATATATGCAAATTTGTTGACATTTGCATAAGCTTGTTGTTTCAGAATCCTGCTCTTCTAGTTACAGATTTTTTTATATAAATTGATTTCATAATATAGGGTACACACAGTCCTGAAGTTAGTGCACTGTAGCATTGGATAAGTACATCAGAATTCTCAGGTCAGTTTAAATGTAGAATTTCAGCCATGCATCTCAAGGTCCTTACATTGGTAAGATGTGTAGTTATAGAGAAATAGGGCTATGAAAGAAGCACAGGTGTCAACAAGATCATGATGCATATCAAGATGAACTCAACATCTACCAGTATTTCAGATCTCCACTGTATTTGGATTTGTTTGTTTTGAATCTGATGTGTTTCATGATAACTTTTCTGGGGTTTAGCATTTATTTTGATGCTCTCTGATAGTTCAGATAGTACAATTATGCTCAACAGCTGAGGTCTGTCACTTCACTCTGAACACAATTACAACAGTGTAGGTCCCATTGATTTCATTGGCTCCTAATTTGAATAAAGTGTGCTTAGGATCACAGCGGAATTAATGAAGCTGAAATGGCATTTTCATGGAGCTAAATAAATTGAATTAATTAAAGCTGGCTAAAAAGGCCAACATACATTTATTAGGGTTAGTTTTTTAATTATGTACAGCAGTGGTGTTCAAATGAATCCAGCATGTTCATATTAAACTTCCAAACCTCCATAAGTATATATAATTTGGAATAATTTTTTTTAAGCTGGTTCAGGCTCCTTTAAATGTATACACAGATAAAGCCCTAAGTGTAAGACATTTGAAGCTGGCATTTTTCATCTATATGCTGGTCCTGATCCAGTTATTGCATACAAGGAAAACCCTCCATGACAACATCAAAACCTGCCCTCCTCTCCCCCTGTGTTCTCCTCACGCTGCCCCCAAATCTGTTCCCAGAGGATTGGGAAACCCTCAGAGGAGATTTGGGTGGCAAGCTGGAGGTGGAATTCGGTTGCACTCACAAAAGTTGTTCCTTGAGTACAACGATGGATATATTATAAGGTATCAATATCAATTGGCAGAGAGCATTGATGCAGCTGTCTTCTGCTTTCATATATCTTTGCCTAAGAGTTGCACCTGCTTTTCCCAGATACTTTATTTTGCACTGTGTCAGCCAAGAAACCAGTCACAGAAGTAATAGGGGGCAAAAGTATATATGGAATACAGACTTCACAAAAATATGCCCGGGCTGCCTCTGAATTTCAGAGAACTATAACACTTCCATGATTCAAAAAACAAATTCTACAGACAAGTCCTTAACACTTACACTGAGTTCTTTTGTCGTAAATGCTTTGTTTAAGATTTGCTGCCCAAAATCTTGTGTGCCTGATTTCAATGATGTCAGTTTGTGTTCTTCCTGATATAAGTTTGGTTTCAGGATGCCATCATTAAGCCATAGATATTTAATAATCATCACTTTTAAAATGGCATTTTTAGGTCATCCTGGTGCAGCAGAATAGTTAGTGCTCTCTTTCCACTGGTTAATGGCACTACAGCTAGAAACTTCATGAGTCTGTATAAGTCTAACAATATCCCTTGCTACTTAGTATTCTGTGCTAGGAGCACCCTGGATGAAAATACTTTGTTTCAGAGCCTACACATTGCAAAACAGTTGAATGGAATCTTAATTTTTAAAAAGTTACATTATTTAACAAATACGGAAATAGTAGCTATATGCATAGGGCTTTTAGCTAATCCCCCTGCTTCAAGTTTGCTGGATGGAAATAATGGTCAAGAGAAATTGCTGTTTAAAGTGCAGCATGGAACATTTTCTTCTTTTCAAATTCCTTTTGCTCTGGTGTGCTGCTCACTATAAGAAAGAAGTTGTAGGGAGCTAAGAATAAGATTTGCAGATGTGAACTGCCTTCGTGTTTGCAGCTTCTGTTATCCTTTATGACGTATCACATGACTCTTGAGATACAATTGCAGCCGGAGAATGTGTTCCTTGTGTGTGCTGGTAGAAAAGTTTTTGACTCTACTGCACACTGAAGTACACTGGATATCAAATTACAGATTATGGCCCACTGGTGTTCATACAAATTTCTTATGGGAACAGAATATCCAAGACTGCTGCTAACCTGCCAGCCCCCTTGTTTTTTCTCTAACTCTTAAGTAACATTAAATGTCTGTGTCTGCCTGTCTGTCTGTTTGTTTGTTTTAAAAGCAAATAGATTTGCTATGGAGCAGTCATCTGCTCACAGTTTTGAAGTTGTGTCTTTGTTAGCAGATAGGAAACAGAGAAAATTCATGTCATACATTTAGAAAGATAAGAACAATAAATTGTTTGGCTCTTATGTACCATGATAGTTATACAACATCTGCGGTATTTATTGTTGCAGTAGCAATTGGGACTGGCTCCCATTCATTTTAGTAAAAGTACCCCACAAGTGGAATTCTTCTCTCTCAAATCTTATCACCCCACATCTTACATCTCTCTGTTGTGAGAACTGTAAAAAATTAGTGAGACCGGACTTACCCTTGTAGAAATCATGCTGGTTCTGCTTCAGCAAGACTTGTTTTGCTTTTTTCTTTGTAATTCTATCTTTAATAATGATTGCCACTGTTTTTCCACAGCAGATGTTAAGTCAATTAGCCTGTAATTTCCAGGATCCCCCTTGGATCTCTTTATAAAGATGGTGTCACATAAGGACAAGTTACATATTTTTGTTAGGAGATCAGCGGTTTCATATTTGACTAGTACATGCATCTATTTGCTACTTTTGTAAAAGCCTGAAAAAAAAAATTCTTCATTTTGTAGGTATTTGAGAAACTAGTTATTCTGGGAGTAGAAGTAGGACAGATCCTAATGTCGCCAAACTCTTTTTTTAAAGTTCAGACAAACAGGTTAGTGGTTATGTTTTTCACATTTTGGTCTTATAAATGATTTGATATAATAATGGTTTTACTGTGGAACCAAAAGCAAAATCATAGGGGGTGGAAAACCAGGAGGAAGTGGGGGGAAGTGTTTTGTGGCACTCTAAAGAATGTGTTTATTGTGGCATAAGTTTTCATGGACTAGATCTCCCTTCATAAAGGCATCTGACAAAGTGAGCTCTAGACCATGAAAGCCTATTTGTTAGTCTTTAAATTGCCATTTTGTGGTGGTGGTAGTGTTGCAACCAACTAGCATGGTGGCCCCTCTGAAATTTCATAGAATCATAGAGCTGGAAAGGACCCTGGGGGTCTAGTCCAACCCACCCACCCCACAGCTAAAGCATCATGACAGATGGCCATCCAACCTCTGCTTTAAAACATTCAAGGAAGGCGAATACTCCACTTCCTGAGGGAATCTGTTCCAACTACAGCGGTACCTCGGGTTACAAACTTAATTCATTCCGGAGGTCCATTCTTAACCTGAAACTGTTCTTAATCTGACGTACCACTTTAGCTAATGGGGACTCCTGCTGCCGCCACGCGATTTCTGTTCTCACCCTGAAGCAAAGTTCTTAACCTGAGGTACTATTTCTGGGTTAGCAGAGTCTGTAACCTGAAGCGTCTGTAACCCGAGGTACCACTGTAAGCATGTTTTTAAATGTTTCATTTTAGCTTTTTTTCTAGAATTTGATTTGTGTTTTTATATGTCACATGGAGCAAAGCTCTTTCATAGAAAGGTGACTAACAAATGTTAATAGCTAAAATAAATGAAAATGTGTTTTTGACAGATGGCAATCTGTTGATAGTTCTAATTCTAGCTTCTGAAACTTCTGATTGTTTACTATGCTTCTTCCTAAGCTTCTGATTGTTTACTATGGGTAGTTAGTATTCAAGTACTTGTCCTTACAAGTATTTTCAATTCAGCTATGTTTAGGAAAATGTAATCATTTTCAAATATAAAAGGAAAAGTTGATATCCACTTTGCAGTGCAATCCTGTACTCAGAGAAAAAAGACCCATTGAGCTGAATGGGGCTTTCTTCTAGGTAAGTGTGTATAGGACTGTAACAAGAAACACTTGAAATGATGAATTACAAATAATTATGGTATGATTTCAAATTACACTTCCTTAGAGATTCACACATACAGACAACTTAGGATAAATGGTCTCCCAAAGAAGTTTTAGTGTCCAAAAATCAGTTATTTGATTGCATTGTGCATGTATGCCTAAGGAATAGCTATTGAATTAAGCCATGCATGTTCAATCTAACTCAGTTGAAATTATTCTTTAAGGGTGCACACATTAACGAATGCATATGCAGTAGTAGCAAAAACAAAGTCCTCCAGATATTGGGGAGGAACATCTCTAAGAACTTTTGGAGGGCTTTAATTTCAGTTTGTATGAAAAAAGAAAATCAGTGAAAGAAAACCATTTCTTTCAGGACAGTAGCATTAATATAGATGAGTCAGTTTGGCATATTAGAACATGAAGGGGAAACTGCCATCGTTTTAAAGAAATGGCAAATGGCAGTTAGGCAATCTGTCCGGAGAAGCAGTTACAAGGGGGGGGGGACAATGTAGTATGTTTTATGGAGACCACACAGAGAGAGCGAGAGAGACATACTGTCTCTGTTTCAAAGGGCGTAAAAGGCCCATCATCTCCATAGATTTGTGCTGCCTTTGAAAATGGACACTGAGTGAGTCTGGCTTTGTAAACGAAACAAATCCTCCAACATGGCCTTATTGTGTCATCTTTGGCTGAATCATCTGTGCTGTTTTGACAAGATGAAGTTCAAGTTGATAGGGAAGATCTTCTAGATGCTGTGCATTTCTTTGGCTATATTAAAAAACACACACAGTGATTTCTATTGAAATAGAAGTGCTTCTTAAAGCAAATGTCTACCGAGCAAAAAGCTCTCTTTTGTGTGATTAAATCCCAACAGCTTCACACTTTCTGTTCGGGGACCAGATTATGCTATCTGGCAGATATTTTAAGATACATACTGGTATTTTACTGCATTTGTTTATATAAAACACCCATATTTCCAGCTGAATAAAACAGCTAGTACTGCCATGTGCTGCATAGAATATGTGTAAGTCATATTACTAGCCTTTGCACTATTTATTATTATTAATACAGCAATGCCATGGAGAGACGTTTTTAAAATCAATGTTGTGTACAAACAATTTCCAGGAAGTTCTGTTTAGTCATGTTCCTGTTGTGTATTTTTAATACCAGCTCTGAACCCGGCAGACTAATCTTACTCTGAAGCCTGTTTATAGGAAATACCTCTGAAGGCAGGCAGCATCCTGGAGTCCTGTCCATTAGTATTCTGAATCAAGTTTACATCAGTGAATGATGACACTGCAGGGCAGCAAACAGCAAGTGGATTGTAATATATGCATAAGCACAGATAAGACGTCTTACAAGGATGCTTGAAATCAAAATCTGAACCCTAGAATCTTAGATAAAAATTCAACAGCAAATCAGTGGTGTGCTGGCATATGGCAACATGGTTTATATAAAATCATGTTGCAAGCATTGAGGTTTGCATTTTAAGAGTCTTAAAGTGGTTCTATTTATTTTTCTCTTTGTTTTATCAAGGGACCGAGTTGCTGCTCTAATTTACCATGTCTTGGATGGTCAGGATAGAGTTCCTGTGGTGCAGATTGATGAGAGAGGCCTCCTTAATTCTGGATCCTTGATAGGACTGTCAACAGTACAAGTAATTTCACAAGAGCCATTTGGAATCAACCAGACCCTTACTGTCACTATCAAGGTAGTGTTTTTGTATTCTTTTCCCCCTGTTCTCTTCAAGGAGATTAGAATGGCGACTGCTATTTGCCTCTGATTTAAAATTGTAATTTCCCATTATTCCAGCTGGAGACAGTAATTGTAACTTCAGCTTGGAAAGTGCAAAAGAGTAGCCATCAATTCTGTTTTAACAGAATGGCTAAGCACTTGTGCTGCTCTGCAATAAAACTTTGACATTTCTTATTGGGAAAAGATTAAATGTAACAATGCTGACCAAAATTAAGAAAATATGTGTACACATGACTAACATATGAACCTGTTTTGCTGGACATAGATATACTAAAAAATAGTTTATATATTGAAAAATAGATTGTAAAAATAAATGTGAAGTGTAAGCAACATTTTGTATAAGCTGTAATAAGTAACTGTTCCCATGCCTGTAAAAGCATTTGTTCTTGAAAGTTGCATATTCCTTGTGTTTGTGGGGAGAGCATGTGTGGGGTACTCCCTGGTCCTGAATGGGGGTAACTAAGCCTCTAAAATAAGATGAAGCTGAAATATTCCCACTAGAATTTAATTAATTAAAGGCTCATTGTGCCTCCATACACATCATTGCACTGGTAATAACTTATTCTGTTGGCATTCCATGGGTCTGCTATGTCCCTGCACACTGGCTCATTAAATGAGCTAGTTGCACCAATGGGGGGATGTGGCAGAAATCACTTTTTTTAAAGAAATACAGACTTTTGAGGCAAAAAGGCCTGCCAGGAAGTGGTTCACAGCTAAAAGAGCATAATATAACTACTTAAAACATAAAAAGTGATATATATATTTAAAAATCAGCAACAGATATAAATTGTTGTTATCATTTATTTATTTTAAGAACTTAATTCGTTCTGGAGATCTGTTCTTAACCTGAAACTGTTCTTAACCTGAAGCACCACTTTAGCTAATGGGCCCTCCTGCGCCACTGCGGCACGATTTCTGTTCTCATCCTGAAGCAAAGTTCTTAACCCGACGTAATATTTCTGGGTTAGCGGAGTCTGTAACCTGAAGCGTATGTAACCCGAGGTACCACTGTAGTAGTATCAGACTTGTCAAGAGAGTTACATGTAAAAGCAACTTGAATGCATGGTTGAAAAGGAACGGCTGGACTTGGCATGAAGCTAGCAGCATTTTAGAGGCAGCAAGACATGGCTTAAAATATTGGTGTATACAGCTCTCTCTGCTATTATTGGATATTACAAACCAAACAACTATAATATATATCCTTTGCCCCAGATAGCTAGTAAAACACCATTTTAGAGTACGTGTACATTTTGTAGTAAAATGTAAAACTATTAAAGCCTCTTCAGGAAGAAAAAGGAGAAAGGCCTTTCTTTGCTACAAGGTAAACTAAGAGGAAGGGTTTCTCATAGGTGTGTGGGGGTGTTTCTTTGTTTCCTTCATTTATTTTCCAGAGCAGTATCAAAGAAAATCTTCTTTTTTCCCTTTCTCTCTTCTTGAAAGCTAACCTAAATAAGTCAGGCAGGTTTGCCTTCATTAATTAATAACAAAAATGCAGTCTCATAATAAATCCTTTGTAAATCCATTGACTTGACAGGTCCTTGCAAGTTAATACTGCTGCGTATCTATTTAGGCTGCAGTATTTGCACACTTCTGGGAGTGTGCCCTGTTAATCACACAGTGATGCTTGCTTCTGAATAAGCACACATAGGATTGTGCTCCTGAAGACCACATGGGGTGTATTATGGCCTACCAGGTTCCTTACTTTCCACCTGTTTCTGCAATCTCAAGCAAGCAGCAAAAGCAGCGAATTAATGAGCCCATAGTGAGCCTTGTTCAGCTTGGTGACCACAAGTTGTACAGGCCCGTGAAAGAAGTTTGGCTGATACCATATTCACTATAGAATTTATTTACAAAAGGACCTGTTAATGATAGCAAGGTATATGAGTCCATGTACATTTAGTGGAACCTATCCTAATACATTTTTATTTTAAATCCTTTTTATTTTAGAGCATATATATATGTCTAATGAGGCATATAAGCATTTTTCTTCTTACCCATGAGGTTTTGTGGATTGCTTAATTAGTTTGTACATCTGCAAACTAATTTCATCTGATTTATTTTTTAAAAAATAAATCATCATATTCTCATGTTCTGTTGGAGCTTGGGCTCAAGGGGAAAGTACCGTAATAGTGATTACCAGAACCTATTAGAATTAAGCCAGGCAGCTCCCAGGAGGCCTTGCTGGATGAGCGAAGGAAGATAATGTTTCAACAAAGCACCAGTCATCTGTTAGGGCCTTCTCTGTAAATGGCTCTGCTCCTTTGGGACAGCTTAGACAATCTTTAAGGTGCACACTGTTGATTCTGTGGTCACACACTCCTGAGTAACTGGGGAGCAGGACTGGCCTGGGGAAGTCATTCCTAGGAGTCTGGGGATTATGGACAAGCTACATCAGATGATATAGAATGGTGTTGAAGCCCCCTCATGGAGTGGGGTAACCTGGGAATCATCCAAATCAGGGTAAAACTGGGACCTGGGTGCACAGAAAATGAAACACGTGACCTTTAGGATCTTTACATAATGATCTGGATCCGAAATTGCTCCTCCGTTCACATATGTAGCCTCCTATATACACACACTAAATTTAGAAAGATAAAACAGCTTCGGGACTCCGGTGGCATAATAATAATCCACCTTCCATGCAGTGAGTAGGCGATACTCACTATTCCACAACCCTGGAGTTTTATTAGGAGTGCAATGAGGGTTAAAGATAAAAATATTAAAGGATGATGACTTAAAAGCAATTTGGCCAGTAGGAAAAACAATCTCATACTCTGTTTTCCCCTATTTCCCTAGGTGGCGCCTATTTCCTACATGAGAATATCCATGAACCCGATTTTCCGTACACAAAACCATGAAGCACTATTGGCATTACCATTGGGCATGACGTTGACCTTGACCATCTACTTCCATGACAGCTTTGGAGATACTTTCCATTCACAAAATTCTGTGCTTAGCTTTGCAGTCAACAGGTACTTGTCTATACAATTAGGTTAATTTTACAGGAGATATAAATAGCTGAGTATGTGAGATACTGAGGTACTGATACCTCAGCAACTGACGACCCCCTTGGGTTAGCTGTTTAAACATGTTCAGTGAACAGATAAAAGAACTGAAAGTGTGATTTAAAGCTGGTATACTGGTGCTTTGATATGATATGATCTGAACAAACCACCTGCCTGGAAAGTGATCAATGCATGCCTTCCATGGAATTACTCCAAGGCTTTGTGTGTATAGGAAAAAAAGAAAGGAGACTGCTTAAAAGTTATTTAAATAAAAAAATTTAAATCTGCTCAGGCCAAATCAGTGCCTTGAAATCGTGTCTTTTCCCAGTTGGATTAAATAGTAATCCTAAACACATTTACTTGCCATAAATCCCACTTGTTCACAGAACTTTCAAGCCATTTTACTGAGCATCAAATACTAGTAATTTATAAAGTTTGCTGATCCTTTCTTGGCATATTACAGCAATTGCAGCCCAGTGTCTTTGCATGGAGTCTTCTTTCCAGCTCCCCAACAGCTAGTGGGAGATATCACATCCTCTCCCACTGGCTGTGGGGTTTGGCCAAATTCACTGGCTGGCCTTATTCAATAACAGGTGGGCCTGAAGTCAGGTCCCAGGTGGGTGCACCTGACCAAGGACTCCCTTACACATAAATTAAGACTGCCTACGGACCCAACAGCTCAGTCAGAACAGGATCTCCCACCCTTTCTACCCTCCTGCAGCATTAGAACTCCACCCAAAGGTGCACGAGTGTGTTGGGGGTATGACCTTGCTATGGAAGTACTGGTTGCTGTATTCATGACCAGGCAGTAATTTCTCCTCCAGCTGAATTGGGCTGCCTAGGTTTTTTTTGCTTACCTCCTAGCAATCATCACAACTTGTGGTGGATAAGTCATTAGGTTGAATCCCTAGTCAAGGGCAGAGGGGGTGGGTAGGAAGCCTACCCCTCCATAGAATCAGGGTATCCCACTAAAGGGGTCCTGGGGTAGGTTCTGCTGCCTGAACACCCAGACGGCCATAGCACTCTCCAGAATGGTGATGCCGATGGGTTGCACCTCTTTGATGTATGTCATAGGGCAATCCTAACCCAGGATCAACTCCCGATAATAATCAACTAGCAGGTGGGCTAGATATTTCGGGACACACCCAGTGCCTATGTCAAAGCCTACTTACATCAGTAATCAAGATGTGGCCTGTTTTGATCTCAAAACATAAAATTGTGGTTATAACTTCTGTCCACACACCCGGCCTCAGGGGCGGCAGACTCACTGTGCCTGGGCATGCAAATGACTCTTATCAGTTGAAAATGATTATTTATAAGTGGCTGGTATCTGGTACTATTTACATTTGCTTGGAAATACTGCAGAAGGAACTGTGTGTTGGAGTTCAATACCTTCCTAATGTTTAGCTTTTGGGAAATATAGATGTTAACACAACTTTCTGTAGCATGTGAGGGATGTGGCTATTTTGATCTGCTGTCTTTTGACTTCTCTTGATTCTGGGATATAATAAAATGCTCTTATTTCCTTGGATACCACTTTTTAAATTATTCACTACTTTTTGTCTATAGAGATGATTTTGTACAGGTAGGGAAAGGAGCCTCCAACAACACGTTAATAGTCCGAACAATGAATGTCGGACTAAGTTTGCTTAAAGTATGGGATGCAGAGAACAGCATTATTGCCGATTATGTGCCTCTTCCTGTGCAACATGCCATATACCCTGAGCTCAGAGATATTGTCAAAGGTGACGTCCTTTGCCTAACTTCCTCACTGGTAAACCAAGAAGGTAAGGAATCAGAATAATAATTGACACTAACTGAGAATTGTGACAATAAAATAGGGTGTATGGCAACATTAAATTGCCATGGAAACTTCATACAGTTGTAGATGCAGCACATTTTCAAAACAACCAAATACATTATTCATTATGTTGTTCTACTATCAAATGTCAGGCCCTATCCCTGCTAAAGAGATGAACCAATTTAATCAGCTCCTCTGTCTTTAACTATATCAAATCAATACGTCATTTTGCTCTGAATGGTTGTCATTTCTATTGATCTTTAAAGGAGTAATATAATTGAATTTTGCTATACGTATATGAAAAAACTAGAGGGACCACTTTTTATGTGAAGTAGGTCATGAGGCAGACAATCAAATTTGAAGGAATGCAGGTCAGAGAGCTGAAGTGATGGCAGTCTTATTTATATAATTTTTGAAGAAGAATATTCATAGAGTGATATACAGATTTCAGAGGATGGGTTAAAACTAATATGGTGCTGGTGTTGGCATGAGCCTGCCAGGATGCTGATTAGGAGGACAGGCCACACAATGCATGGATGAGAATGTGGCCTTCTGAAATATGCTAAATAATTCCACTGTACCAGAAAAAAAGTACTTCAAAGAAAGCTAATACGCCATCCATGGGCAGTTTTTATGTAACCTAGGCTGGGATAAAGTGGGCAGACTGGTTAAGAAGCCCTGTTAAGTTTTCTATCATTGCCTTTTCCCTCTTGCTCTACGTGTGTGTGTGTGTGTGTGTGTGTGTGTGGTTGGTGCAGTGGGAAGACTAGCTAGTTTACTCTAAACTTCTTACCTTGTTGCCTTTAGTCTTTGTTGCAAATGCTGCTGGTTCTTCAGTTTTGTTTTGTTTTAAATCCTGTTTACTGTTTATCTTCTGCTAGTTGTATGTTACAACTTCTTTGTGAACAATTATAGTAGTCCCTTTGGGAGGGGGAATCCAATTACCCTAAATGAAATCAGATGAATATTGCTTGGGCCAGTCATATCCCCACTTTTCAAAGTTGGTCTGGTTTGGAATGCCCCTTTTTCTATCAGTGATGCTTTTGGCTTATAAATAGTGTTATGCTCTTAGAGGCAGCTATCACCTGGGAGTCATTTAAACTGCTCAACATGTAGGCTAGAGCTATGAGACAAGCCATTTGGGGCAGTTTTCTTCATTGGATCACAAACTGTGTTTTTCTCAGACGTTTGCACTTCCTTGGAGGAAAAACGAACACCCTCAGTACATGACTAGTGTTACATCAGTTGCAGCGCTCGCATGCCAGTGTTTTCCAGTTATCAGTGCTTATACTATGGTGTGTTTTTTTAGATTTGCCTTGAGAGTGTCTTTAAACCTCTTTTGTTGTCCACTGGTATTTTGCTTTCCATTCTTAAGTTGGGAATAGAGTAGTTGCTTTGGAAGACAATAAGAAGCACGAACGCAGGGCAAAAAGGAGAAACGAGCTAAGAGGAAGGCACGTTTGGCAAACCCTCACCGTGATCAACTCCCACACGGAAACCTATGTCCCCACTGTGGAAGGACATGTGGATCCAGAATTGGCCTCCACAGTCACTTATGTTACTGTTAAGACCGTGTTCATTGAAGACAATCTTACTCGGCTACGAGTGATCGCCAAAGAAGAAGAAGTGTTACACCATGTCGGTGCAATGGAGCAATTTTGATCAGGACTCATGTCGCACCCATAATGAGTAGAGCAGCATTGAGCTTAACTCTGAAGGACTTCTTCACCATTCTCTTTAAGGCCAGATAATCCCCCTGTCTGCTTCCTGGCTGAGTGGCAGCAGTGACTAGTGCTGTGGCTTTTGCTAAGGCAGTTGCTGTGACTGAACCGGATGCTGGGCTTTAGGCAGGATGTAAGACAAAAGCAGAAATCCGAGCAGGGTAGATGTAGCTCTTTTGCAGGCTGCTGCAAAAGATGAACAAATGCACCAGGCCAGACCTTCCCGTGTTTTTCCTTGAAAATCATTGTTCCTCACTAGATTCTCTGTCTAGTGAGTTTCTCTGTCCTCCACCAGTCGCGGACTGTGGGCCGGGGGGGGAGGGGTGGCATTATTAATCCGGGAAGATTGTCCTTTCAGGGCTCTACCATCGCCATCGATCCCCGGCATCGAATGTGTTGGCCTAGTGTGGGGCTCCGAGGAGAGCTTGGCTGTCTGGCTGGTGTACCGGCCACCTAGCGCACCAGCAGCCACCCTGTCAGGCCTGCTGGAGGCGGTGGCCGGCTGGGCCTTGGAGTTCCCTAACCTATTGGTATTGGGGGACTTCAACATCCATGCCGATGCCTCTCCCTCCTCACAGGCTCTGGACCTGGTGTCTTCCATGGCGACACTAGGGCTCTCCCAGTTTGTTTCGGGCCCCACACATCAAGCAGGCCACACGCTGGATTTGATCTTTGGCGTCGGTATAGATGTGATCATGTCTCCTTCGACGAAGGTGCCATGGTCTGATCACTACGCTCTGAAAGCCAGGATTGACTTTCCACCCCCACCCTGCTTAGGTGGCGAGCCAATTTGGGCTCGCCCGCAGAGGCTGATGGACCCCGAGAGATTCCGCCAAGCCTTGCAGGACCTTGCTCCCCCTGGCGACTCATTGACTGAGCTTGTTGAGGGCTGGAATGCCCAGCTCCTGGCAGCCATCGATGAGATCGCACCTAAGCGCCCTCTGCGACCCCGCAGAAACCGGGCTCCCTGGTTTACCGAGGAGCTTCGGAAAATGAAGCAGGACCTCAGACGGCTAGAGCGAGTATGGCGGGGTGCCCGTGACGGAGCCTCAAGAACATCTTATAGGGCTTTTATGAAAACCTACGAGATGGCGGTGAAGGCTGCTAAGAAGTCATACTTCTCGGCCTCCATTGCATCCGCTAGCTCTCGCCCAGCGCAATTATTTAGCATAATCAGGTCTTTAACGTCCCTTGAGGGACAGCCAAATTTAAATAACAAATTGACACACGGCTGTGAGGCATTTGCGAGCTTTTTTGCGGAGAAGGTCTTGTCGCTCCGCCATGACCTCCCTGCCAATTTGGATACAATAAAGGAACTGGAGGCCCCTCGACTGTCCTCGGGTCCAGTATTGGACCACTTCGACCAGATATCCCCAGCCGATGTGGACAGACTCCTCCGAGCTGGAAAGCCCACCACTTGTCCTCTCGACCCGTGCCCGTCTTGGCTGATTAGAGCGTGTCCAGACGAGGTGCGGGCCCTCCTGGGGGATATCATCAATTTGTCCCTTGGCACGGGGACATTCCCAGGGGAACTGAAGGAGGCAGTGGTGCGCCCGCTCTTAAAGAAAACATCATTAGATCCTTTAGATCTATCCAATTACCGCCCGGTTTCGAATCTTCCGTTCCTGGGTAAGGTGATTGAGAGAGCGGTTGCTGAACAGCTTGGTGGGTTTCTGGATGAAACATTGGCTCTGGATCCATTCCAGTCCGGCTTCTGCGCTGGTCATGGGAC
This sequence comes from Podarcis vaucheri, assembly GCF_965113315.1. Taxonomy (NCBI): domain Eukaryota; kingdom Metazoa; phylum Chordata; class Lepidosauria; order Squamata; family Lacertidae; genus Podarcis; species Podarcis vaucheri. Next base: position 84,310,711 of record NC_138760.1, on the reverse strand, counting down.
CGAGACGGCTCTGGTCGCCCTAACAGATGACCTTTGTAGACAGCTGGATCGAGGCGGGTCGGGGCTGCTGATTCTTCTAGATCTATCAGCAGCTTTCGACATGGTCGATCACGAACTTTTGGACCACCGCCTTACCGACGTGGGGATCCAGGGCACAGTCCTTCAATGGCTGCGCTCGTTTCTCTCTGGTCGGGGACAGAGGGTGGCGCTTGGGGGGGAATTGTCATCGCGCCACTCCTTGGTGTGTGGAGTACCTCAGGGCGCGATACTCTCCCCGATGCTTTTCAACATCTTTATGCGCCCCCTCGCCCAGCTTGTTCGGAGTTTTGGGCTGGGTTGTCATCAGTATGCCGATGACACCCAACTCTATCTGTTGATGGATGGCCATCCTGACTCGGCCCCAGACACACTGACCAGATGTTTGGAAGCTGTGGCTGGATGGTTACGTGGGAGCCGGTTGAAGCTAAATCCTTCGAAGACAGAGGTCCTGTGGCTGGGACGGGGCGATATGGGATTGGGGGGCAACTCCCATCTCTTGCGGGGGCGCAATTAGTGCCAGCACCGTCCGTTAAGAGTTTGGGTGTAATCTTCGACACCTCCCTTTCCATGGAGGCGCAGATTGCAGCTATAACAAAGGCGGCATTTTTCCATCTCCGCCAAGCTAAGCAGTTGGCTCCTTACCTCTCTCGCCCTGACCTAGCCACTGTGATCCACGCGACGGTCACCTCCAGACTGGATTATTGTAACTCGCTCTACGTGGGGCTGCCCTTGAGACTGACCCAGAAACTCCAGCGGGTGCAGAATGCTGCAGCGAGACTCCTTACGAGGTCTTCGCTGCGAGATCACATTCACCCGGTGCTATACCAGCTGCACTGGCTCCCGGTGGAGTACAGGATCAGGTTTAAGGTGCTGGTTTTAACCTTTAAAGCCCTATATGGCCTAGGACCCTCGTACCTACGGGACCGCCTCTCCTGGTATGCCCCACAGAGAAACCTACGGTCTTTAAATAAAAACATATTGAAGGTCCCAGGCCACAGAGAAGTTAGGCTGGCCTCAACTAGAGCCAGGGCTTTTTCGGCTGTGGCTCCGATCTGGTGGAACACTCTGTCACAAGAGACCAGGGCCCTGCGGGACTTGACATCCTTCCGCAGGGCCTGCAAGACAGAGCTGTTCCACCAGGCCTTTGGCCAGGGCACAGCCTGACTCCCTCCCTCGGCAATCTTCGCAGAGCTCTGGCCCAATGGTTGCTAATGGCTTGAATTAATTAATTTTTATAATGAATGATTTTAGAATGTTGTTTATGTTGTACTTTTGTACTGTTTTATTGTTGTTAGCCGCCCTGAGCCCGGCTTCGGCTGGGGAGGGCGGGATATAAATAAAATTTATTATTATTATTATTAGATGGGTGTCTGCCCCTGTTTGCAAAAAAAAGTGATCTCACACTCTGTATGCATGCACACATTTTTATTCAGTTTTTATCAGCCATGGCACATTTAACATTTAATTTTCAGAATCAGCATCAAGCTCCATGTTACATGCAATAGGTGTTCTTCTTGAGTAAGACTAGTGAAATAACTTGATGTAGCAATAGTTAATCTGATTATATATTTTTCACAGGTTTGGCAGGAACATGGAGTTCTTCTTCAAATAGTATTCTTCAGATTGATCCAAAGACAGGAGTAGCAGTAGCGAGGAATTCTGGAACTGTTACAATATATTATGAGGTCCATGGATTGCTTAAGACCTACCGGGAGGTGAGACACTTCTGAATTTCATTTGTCATGTTGCTCTGGGTGGAGACTTCCTGTGACTAAAAGGAAGTATATGCAGCATCTAAGTGTCCTCTCATCAGCTGTCCAAATTGCTTGGTAAATTTCTTCAGGTTTAAAAAGCGTCTTTAAGATTTGATCTGCAAACAGTTTAAAGGAAATGCCGTGTTTTCAACAGTTCTATGCACCAAGTTGCATTTTAAATTTTAGGAGACTTGCTGAGAGGAAAACCTCTAATAAAATGCGTGTGGATATCCCATCTAGTCGTCATCCATGTCAAAAGCAGCCATGTCACCTAATATTACGTTTGCATCCGTCTGTTATTCTTATATGACAAGTTTCATCTGTGCAAAGCTGAAATGCTTCTAAATTCCAAATAGCTTTGACATATTAGTATTCTATACTTGACTAAGTGGTATGGGTGAATTAAACCACTGGTGAGATTAAGCTATACTACAATTTTGCTCTGAAAATGTTCTGTCTTCCAAGTACTGTGGGCAGGATTCTCCCAACGAGCCCTGCCAGTGGAAGCTCTGCACAAGGACTTCTGCTTGTACAATGGTGCTTTCTTCCCACCTCCCTCCACATGCTCCCCAAAATTGGCTTGGAGTGGGCTCAGAGAATCCCAAGAACAGCACATGGGGGAGGAGAGGTGGAGTTGCTTGAACAGACAGAACATTCGTCATTTAATTCGACTCTGCATAGCCAGATCTTTATGCACAGACGTTTTTTGTGGCTCAGTGGGAATTGCATCCACATAAATAAGTGATAGTATGATCTCTTATTTTTCCTTCAAGGTGTCGATTAATGTACCTCAAAAGATTGTGGCAACACATGGAAGTGGAATGAAAACAAGTTTGCAGGGCACTTTAACTTCGAAAGTTGTAGTTAAAATTGGGCATGGAAGCAAAAATCTGAAAGGTACCATATTTATTAACTTTATGTTTGAGTGTGAAAACTTGGACCAAACAGGCAAGCTTTTCTATGTAACATTAATTTTATGTATAAATACTACACCATTTATTATATCTGTGTACAGCTTGTTGAGTTTCATTATGGGAAGGCATCTAAATAATTATTTTAGGGAATATGTAATTTTTCACTTAGCTGAATTAATGATGTTCAATATTAGTGGAGCACATACCTTTCATGGAAAAACAGCAAGGTTTCAGCCTCAACACAGACATGTATTTCATACATGCCCCATAATCCCCCTTAGGGTCCTTTAAATGTAACCCATTTTGAAAGCTTTACTGGGAAGCAGAATATGACGTTGTTGTTTAGTCGTTTAGTCATGTCCGACTCTTCGTGACCCCATGGACCAGAGCACGCCAGGCACTTCTGTCCTCCACTGCCTCCCGCAGTTTGATCAGATTCATGCTGGTAGCTTCAAGAACACCATCCAACCATCTCATTCTCTGTCGTCCCCTTCTCCTTGTGCCCTCCATCTTTCCCAACATCAGGGTCTTTTCCAGGGAGTCTTCTCTTCTCATGAGGTGGCCAAAGTATTGCAGCCTCAGCTTCACGATCTGTCCTTCCAGTGAGCGCTCAGGGCTGATTTCCTTCAGAATAGAGAGGTTTGATCTTCTTGCAGTCCATGGGACTCTCAGAGTCTCCTCCAGCACCATAATTCAAAAGCATCAATTCTTCATAGCTTCTCTGAGTTCTTCAAGCCCCTTCGCCACGGCAAGGCAGTGATCCATGAAGGGGAATATGACGTTAATAAATCAATAAACTGGGTGCTGCTGCACTTCTGCTAGTTTGGGTGGAAGCCCACCTTGTGTGATCCTTCCCTCTTGTTAAAGAACAGGAGAAGAAAATAAGAATCGTGATTGTACACCCATGCTTACGTGCAGATATCCTGCCTCAATTATGCCTTTATATGATCAGCAGAGGGGAACACAATCATCTACTCCTTTCACCAAGAGTGGCAATTTTTGAATGAGTGCATTTGACCAACCATCTGCCAAACTTGTGATCGTTCAATACTTTGATCTTTATTCCTTTTGAAGAACTTAATTTAGAGTTTGGGAGGGTGCTCTGAGAACATATACCTCTAAAAATTACTTAGAAGTATTTCAGATGGGTGCATGTTGAAAGTATAAATAGTAATTTCTGTGCCATTTAACACACGTTTAATGATTAACAAGCAAGCATATTTTAACAATGCAAAGCTGAGCACTCAGTACTTTCTGATATATTGAATACATGTCCAAGGGAACTAGTGCTTCATTTCAATCCAATAATAAATGACACAATTTATCTTCTTGACAACCTCTGGAAAACACATTAGTGAGACTTCCATAGTATACCAGGCCTGCTGGTTACAAGGCCTTGATCCAAAGTTTAAATGAAGTGAAATTACCTGTGGCTTAATATGACCTATCACCTGACAACACTTTATACCTCATTCACTCTCAATAATTATTGTTGTAAAGCTGTCGGTGTTAAATGCTTTCATGTCGTAGGTGAGAAAAGGCAGCTGTATAAGTCTTCCTGCTCTAGTAAATGTCTCTTGCTTTATGTGCTTAATGGTATAAAGAAGATTACAGTTAAAGATTAAATTTCTTACTACCAGGTTCTGCTATTTCTTTTAAAAATGTTTGTTTTTCTTCTATTTTAATTCTTTTACACAATTTTCCTTAGGAGAATGTTCACCCGCCCAGATTGAAGTAATTGAAGAAATGAGGCCCCAATCTAGTATCAGTTGCCAACTTCATTTCAACAATGATATATTTGATTTTCCAGCCTCTGAAATTTTTGCAGCAGAACCTGGGTTTGATGTAGATTCAGGTAAGACAAAAAGAAGCCCCAAATCACACCAAGCACTCTCCAGTCCGTCGTGCATGCTATGGTACTATATTTATCCTGTTAAGATAATACTGAGTAATGAGTTGAGGGAGCAAAAATAATAATCCAGTACATAAGTAATAAAGTAATAATGAGCGACATGGGAATATAGAGATACAAATGTGCCAAACAAGTTTAATGATGATTGGCTAGAACTGCAGTGTTAAGTGAAGACAACACAGCAGGTGATAGCAAGCTGCTTTTCAGTGTTTGCAAACACCCTTGTTTCTCAGTGCTTCAAAACAGTGCAAAACATTGGACCTGGAAAGCTCTTTGCTTATGTCAATTTCAGTTTGCAAGCACAGAACACTGTCTCTTATGTCAACTCTACATATGACGTTGACTGTGGTGTTTTCATGCTAAGGTTGCCCTATTGACATTAACTGAGCCTCTGAATAAACATGCTTAGGACTGGAGTGCAAAACATTCAACAGTAACACAATGTAGAAAACTACAGTGGTACCTCGGGTTACAGACGCTTCAGGTTACAGACGCTTCAGGTTACAGACGCTTCGGGTTAAAGACTCCGCAAACCTGGAAGTAGTACCCTGGGTTAAGAACCTTGCTTCAGGATGAGAACAGAAAGTGCATGGCGGCACAGCAGCAGTGGGAGGCCCCATTAGCTAAAGTGGTACCTCAGGTTAAGTACAGTTTCAGGTTAAGAACGGACCTCCAGAACAAATTAAGTTCTTAACCCGAGGTACCAGTGTACACTGAGCGGGAACAAGCTATTATTATTCAAATTGTTCTTGGTTCTTTAGGACATTATACTTGTTCCATCACAATGCACAGACTTGCGGACAAGCAGCTAAAACAACTGAGTATGAGCAAAACAGCTGTTGTTGTAACAGCTTCAGTCCAAAGCAGCCATTTCTCAGACTGGATCAGTGCCGAAGTGCCATTTAATCCGGGATTTTACGCTAATCAGACTGAAATTGCCTTGAATAATCATTACACAAGTTCTGATGTGAAGATATTTGGAGCCACTGAAATTCTTGAAAATCTTGTGGTAAGTCATGACCTGTATTTTCAATTTGTTAATGTCATGTTTCCATGAGCCAGTTTGGATACCACGCACAGCAGTCCAATATACAGCAACATTTGAGCTGCAATGAAAAATTCAAAGCAAATTGGATTTCAGGCAGTAACAGAAATTTGGGGTGTAAAGACAATATCCATCATATTGTCAATCTTTGTATGAAAAGTTAAAAATAAGTTTAAAACAGGTACTTTGAAATGTATTTTATTCACTGAAAGAGACCACTGAAAGGAAGTCAAAGGAGGCACAAACTTAGATCAGCTTGGGCTTTTATCTGTGCACTACACTATTCTGCACATATATTTCACATAGTTACTGTTTTGATTTCCTGTAATTAGGTGGGTGTTATCTAGGCCACCCAGTGCAAATTCTCCTTTAATTAGTTACATTAGTAAGCTAATAAAATTAGAAGTCAAATTAATTGAAGTTCATCTTTATGTGAATATACCCAAGGGTGTGAAGTAGAATTTAAGCAGTCATTAAAGGAAACAAATACTCATATTGGTATTCAGCTTCATAAGTTGGGTGGGTGGGAATACCATTTGCATTTTAGCTACCCTATTTTTAATACAGAAAGGTAGAGTTGGCAAGGGACTTGAACAAATGAAGACCAAAAATGATTTATGATACCATAACACACCTTTGGGAATATCAGGAGAGAGAGAATAATGTTCTACATAGTACTCTGCTGCAGATGTTAAACTATAATCCATAGAGGCACCATTAGGAAGAGATACAAGAAATGCATAGCTGACGTGACTTGGAGAAAAGACTGTCCAGCTTGGTATGGCAGGTCGTCTTGAGCAGAGGGTGTCTATCAAGCAGCTAGAGAGCATCTGTGAGAGCTGACTCTTCCAGGGGAAGGGTTCTCTTTAACAGAGAAGTGCCATCAGAAGAGGGAAAGAAAATAACATTTTTTAAAAAATCGAATAGATCTGTCTTGGTTGTGCGTCTGACACACGACTCAAGTGGCTCAAAGACAAATCAAGAGAGGGGATACAATCCCGCAGTACAATTTTTCTCTATCTCTGAGTGCTGTCAGTAAATAATACGTGTTTATCTTGTAGGTGAAATCTGGCTCGCCTCTGGTGGTGGCCTTTGAGAAGGAAAGGTCCTATGGCTTGCCTAGTTATGTAACATATACTGTCAGCTTATCAGATCCAAGACTTGCAAGCAAAGGGTCTCTGTCTACTACACTTACTATATCCAGCACAGGGACTGACCAATCTATCACAATCCCAGTGACAATGTTTTATGTATCTGACAGACCCTTATCAGTGAGACGTAAGTTTCTCTTTCTATATCTATACCTTCCATTGTAGTAGTCCCTTTTAAAAAAATATTAAATGTGTTATTGTAAACGTCAGCGTTTTTAGTGCTGGATTGGCATAAGTTTTATCTCCAAAGCTATATGTAGGCAAATGTGGTAGTGTACCATTGCTAGAACATAGATTTTATTGCATAAAGAATGTTCCTAATTTGAAAAAGTTCAGAAATTCAGTGTCAGTTTGGTATTCAATGCCTCTGTGTTCACCAACATCCCAGAACCTTTCCTTTCTATGGCAGGTCTTTGTGCTTCCAAAAAACTCGTACAAAAGGGAGGGGACCCAGAGAGTGGCATCAGATCTATGGCTTTAGTTGAATGAGCAACCTGGGAAAGCACCAATTTGTGCATAATTATTTTTGGGTGCATGCATGGGAATTTTTGCTGTTTACTCACCATTGATCTCTCAGGAAGCACAGCATCATACTCTTAACTGATAATTCCTTAAAACTATATTTTAAGGATAATGGTATAACATTTTCAGGGGCTCTGGAAAGCAATTAATATTGACATTTAAATATATTTTTGAACTATCACAGGCATGCACATTCCAAATGTTACTTTGAAATAATCAAATAGTGTTATTTAAATAGATAGCACAATTGGATTCAAACCAGTTTAGGGTGTTAGGTCTGTTTATAACATGGATACCCATATATCTTCTTTTCAATATGATCTTCAGATGAACCAAGCTTATTCCAACACTTCCTTGATTCCTATCAAGCCATGTTTTTCACACTTTTTGCACTACTAGCAGGGATGGCTGTTACAGTAATAGGTAAGTGTCAAGGGGTTCTGAAGCATCCCTCCCCCCTTATTTTTTTCAAAGTTTATGTGATTTCAAATTAATTTCTGCCAATTTGTTCTGCCATGTCTTTCAGTGCACTATGCTATTTTCTCACCAAAGGAACAGCTCACTCACCCAGCTTTTCTCCCAAGGATGAGTCCTGAGCATAGACAACGTAAGCAGATCTTAAACCATTTTAAATTGAAACAAACTTTTCTCGCTTAAACTACTGCATAAACATTGCAGCAAGGGACAGTGTTCCCCTCAGAGTAGACTGCCTGAGCCAAGTGGCATAACTGTACTTTGCAGGATACTGAAACTTGCCAATTTTGACTCTTATCATCCCACACAGGATTTTTATTTAATTGTGGCTCCTCTGAGCCAATGGGAAGACTAATTTTAGTTCCATGCTTATGAAAGGAAACTACAAGAAGAGCTGCAATACTAAATCAAATCCTCTCTTCTTCTTAAAATGGCACAACTTTCAAAGAAAGTCAATCAGCTTGTGATAAACCCCAAAGAGATGTTTTGTCCCTCTTTTTTCTTATATAGCAGGATGGGGAACTTATGGCTGTAGGTGTTTTTGGATTCCAACTCCCATCAGCATGGCCATTGGTCAGGGATGATGGGAGTTGGAGTCCCAACAGTGTCTGGAGGGTCAAAGGTTGCCCCTGCCTGTTGCAGTGGTTCTCATTCACAGAACACAACATTTGGAAATGGGAAAAGAAAGTTTTCATTTTCACTAAATCCGTAGACTTTCTTCAGCTGCTATCTGTATAGTGAAAAGCAGTCCCTGAGGTTGCATGTTGGGAGCAGAATAGCATTGAGGAAAAGTGTTGTTGATCCCTTTCTCTCTCGTCCTGACCTAGCCACTGTGATCCATGCGACGGTCACCTCCAGACTGGATTATTGTAACTCGCTCTACGTGGGGCTGCCCTTGAGACTGACCCAGAAACTCCAGCGGGTGCAGAATGCCGCGGCGAGACTCCTTATGGGGTCTTCGCTGCGAGAGCACATTCATCCGGTATTATACCAGCTGCACTGGCTCCCGGTGGAGTACAGGATCAGGTTTAAGGTGCTGGTTTTAACCTTTAAAGCCCTATACGGCCTAGGACCCTCGTACCTACGGGACCGCCTCTCCTGGTATGCCCCACAGAGAAACCTACGGTCTGCAAATAATAACATCCTCAAGGTCCCAGGCCTCAGAGAGGTTAGGCTGGCCTCAACTAGAGCCAGGGCCTTCTCGGCTGCAGCTCCAAACTGGTGGAATGCTCTGTCAAAAGAGACTAGGGCCCTGCGGGACCTGACATCTTTCCGCAGGGCCTGCAAGACAGAGTTGTTCCGCCAGGCCTTTGGTCAGGGCGCAGCCTGACTCCCTCCTCTGGCAACCTGCACATAATTCTGCATAATTGGTTGCCATCAATTTGATTTAATTAATTTTATAATGAAATATTTTTAGATTGTGTGATTATTTGACTGATTATTTGATTGTTGTTAGCCGCCCTGAGCCCGGCTTTGGCTGGGGAGGGCGGGATATAAATAAAATTTATTATTATTATTATTATTATTATTATTATTATTTCCCCACCCACTGTTTGTAGGTCCCCAGCTGCTTTTCTACCTATTGTCATCTTGAGGCTAGTTCTCAATGACCTGATAAAATGTGGCTGAGCTTTCCTACTTCAGATTGTCTACACATGTTCTTCCATAGAAAACAACTTCTCTCACCATGGAAACCTGGACAAGGACTCTAATCTAGCCTTTACCTGACGTGCTAATGTTCTGTATGGAGGAGTGTTGCTGGGGTTTTTGTGGAGGAGTTTTCAGTCATGCGAGACCCCATCTGCAATCTGAAGTGTTATTTGTGAGAAATAGGTCTTAGCTGGTAGAACACTTATTCAGAATAGTTGGTTGACGTGGCATTTTGCCTGATTTGTTCTCAAAATTGTTATTTAGTGATCAGTCTTACAATGTTACATCCTGCCAATAGTTCAAGGAAGATATCCCTCAAGCCATCTCACATTATATTAAGGGAATTATTTTCAAAAGTCGTAATACAGTGGAATCTTGGTTCTTAAATGGCTTAGTTGACAAACAAACTGGCTCTCGAATGCCAAAAACCCAGAAGTAAGTGTTCCGGTTTTCGAATGTTTTTGAAAAGCCGAACATCCGAAGTGGTTATCGGCTATTGTTTCCGGGGCGCCTGCACCAATTGGAAGCCGCTCCTTGGTTTTCGAACGTTTTGGAAGTTGAACCGACTTCTGGAACGGATTGTGTTTGAGTACTGTATTTGAAACAAAATCTACACAGTAGTAAGACAATAACAGCAAATGCTGATAATCTTGCATCCCTCCTTTAGAGATGATTTTAAATGAATAATGGATACTTTTTTAAAAAGTAATACTCAATTTTTGTTTTGTGGTATTAAAACCATACTGACTACATATGACACTGACCTCTGCCACTAACTTTCAAAATGCCCCCCACCTCAACCTTCTCCCAGTGTCCTATTTACTGAATTGAAAATTGCTTGATAAAAGTTTCATATATAAAGGGGAGGATTCAACTAAGTTGTTGTGTGCACCTAATGAAGTTCATGTGTGCAATGGGATATCTCCCACTTCTTCTTCCCCCGCAATATCACCCCAAAAAAATCTGCTCCGGGGGATTCTGGGAACTCTGAGAACAAGTTTAGGGGGCACGTGGTAGGCGGAGAAAAGGGGGGGAGTCTAATTTTGTAAGCAGACCTCGTTCTGTGCAAGCATACCACACTTAGCACTACATCAGCAGGTGTTCATTCATGAAAGATTCATAGTCATAAGAGCTGCAAAGAGAGATTATAGGGTTGGGTACCAGCTCATTTGGACGTGGGTGGCGCTGTGGGTTAAACCACAGAGCCTAGGACTTGCCAATCAGAAGGTCGGCAGTTCGAATCCTTCGAGCTCGGTCCCTGCTCCTGCCAACCTAGCAGTTCAAAAGCACATCAAAGTGCAAGTAGATAAATAGGTACCGCTCCAGCGGGAAGGTAAACGGCGTTTCCGTGTGCTGCTCTGGTTTGCCAGAAGTGGCTTAGTCATGCTGGCCACATGACCTGGAAGCTGTACGCTGGCTCCCTCAGCCCAGAGTCGGCCATGACTGGACCTAATGGTCAGGGGTCCCTTTACCTTTACCAGCTCATCCGGCTGCTGAAGCTCTCTTCTGCTTGCTATTGAATAACAGAGCTATTCAAATAGCATGTCTGGGATGGGGAGGAGTACGGGATCTCCCACTGAGTTCTTTAGAGCCTTCCCCTCCAGTTGTGCTGGTGAGCCCCAGCAGAAAGATAACATGTCCATCTCTTTTAATATGCTGGAGGCTGAAATGTCCTCTCCTTATGAAGTCTCCACACTTCTAACCTATCACCTCCATGGCATGGATTGATACTGTTCCTCAAAGGTGTTTGCTAATGGATTGTAGGAGCAGTATTTCTCTTCCGACATATTTACTTTTTCATTTAACTGAGTCTGAACTAGTTCTGTGCTGAGAACTGTCCTCCAGTTTCTCAAGTTTTCTTCATCTGTGAAGGTTTCCACTCATCCACCCCCACCCCCTCATACTCAGGACTCTTGGTAATTTTGTGTGAGAGTGAAGATTTGAGCATTGAGGATTTATTGTCATGAGATGGCCAGGATGTTGGCATGTGTGTTTTACTTTATGGGAAGCATTTCCCCAGCACTCTGCAACCTGCTGGCCTACCTGTGCTTCCTCATTGTCCATGCTATGAGTTACTTTATGATGAGAGCCAATCAACACAGTGCTGTAGCAACCATTCCATTAGTGCAAGCTTTTTTTGCACTAATTTTTCTTCCCTTTGATAATGCTTGAATGCAATTGCTTTTCTCAGTAAATGATGGAGAATGGTAAAAAAAAACACAGGAGATATTTTCAGAACAGCATTAGCCTGGATCATGTTTTTGTGACTCCATGAAGATCTTTAACACGAAACAAACAATCTAGCAACATCCTTATCATTTATATGAATAATAATTCTGCCTTTTGTTTATAAATGTAGGATTTCCTGCTCGATCTGCACCTTCCTTCAGTTCCACATCTTCAGGCAGCATTCACGGCTCTCCCACCAGGCTGTGGAGTCCTGGTTATGCTTCACAGTAGACAGAGCTTTTTCTCCCTCTCAAAAGACTCGTTTGTATTTTAAAGTACTAGTGCTTTTACCGGTAACTAATTCATTACCCGATTATAGCTTGTCAAAGCTTAGCTTTTTGCTCAGTTTATTGCGACTCTCTTTCTTTGACGAATGCAACAAAATTTCTATATACCTTTTTAATTCATCATGCCTATATTATTTAAGGGTAGCAGAATCTACTCTTCCACAATCTGCCATTATTAGCAGTACTATCTGGGTGTTGGGAGAGGAATTTATGGGTAATGCCCAGTATCTGTGTTGATCTAGCTTGCCTTTTCTTTCTTTGTATACTTCAGTTAATACTAGTTGTACCTCCTAATTGTCCGTATCAATGCAGTGCATATGTTTGTTTACTTCCTGTGGAAATTGTATTTTTATAGTTTCATAATGAGGCTTAATGCAAATAAGGAAGAGAGATACAAGGACATAAGCCAAAAACATGAAAGGGATATATGCTTCTAAAAGACTAAAGTTTTAGTTTGGTTACAGATTTTATTAATTTATTTTGAGACTCAGGAATGAAAGTGCTGCACTATTACATTCTCACACCCTTTAGCCTTATAAATAATTTGATTTTTCCAGTTTAGAAAGTAGTTATGCTGTAATAACTATTAAATAGTTGTGCCTTTTTTGTGCAAGAATTGTAGTAGGGTCTCCTCTCACCTAAAAATAGTCAGCATACACTTCACCAGTTGCTGCAAGTACCATGACCCTGTAAATGAAATTTTTATTATAGTTATTTGACTATGCGGCGTGTTTTTTTAAAAAACAGGAACAGTTTTATTTTAATGAAAAGTTTATTTTAAGCTGAGTCTTTTTTAAAGAAAATAATGTTGATATAAAGTGGGTGATTGTGTATTTTTTTAGTTATTTGCAAATGTTAAATACCTCAACAGAAACTGGCCACATTTGGGCATCATGCTAAATCAGCACTGGTGAACGTCTTTAGTTCCATGGGCCAGATCCTTACCCAAATAGGTCACATGGGTCAAATTTGGACAGGTAAGTGACCTACTTGTCAATCTCTTGGTGTTACAAATGACATTTTAAATGACAAATGACAAATGAAGTGTCAAACGTCTGGAAGGCAAGGCACTCCTAAAAGCAAACTTTCCCCCTTTGTTTGCAGTGAAACAGCTTCTGAAATTAAGAGAAAAACTTGCTTTTAGCAGTACCTTGCTGCCTGCTGCATACTTAGAAAATTAGCCAAATTGAGCAGGTAGGGGTGCACAACAGAGTTTCCTACAGGGAGCTCTCTTGCACACCCAGATCCAGCAAAGTTGCCCTTGCTGCATTCCTGCTTTGTGCAGCGCTTCAGAGGCTCCCGACAATCAGTTTGTTATTAGATGCTTTGGAAGATGCACAAGGAGGCTTTGGCCAAAGGTGCCCTTTTGGCTGAGTCAAGCCCCACCTTTACCTGTATGATTCCGTGTGTAGGGAACACCCAAACCACCCTGGTGGGCCAAAATTGGCCACACAAAACAAGGAAATGCAAAATTGGCCTGCAAGAGTAAGGTTCCTCACCTGCGTGCTAAAAAAAAAAAAGTAGCTCCAAGGATGAGTCATCTGAATCCTAAACTGTGGCTAATGCTGATTAGAATATTCAGATTTATAACCTGTGGTTTTAAGTTGCCTTGTTTCAGTGAGCCAAAGCAACAAAGAATTCCAGTTTGTCGGGTCTGAAGAATATGGCAAGTTGTAGTGAATCTAAACTAGAAATGAAAGCTTCCACATTCCTCCTGGGTGCATGGGAGTGGGGCTCATACAAGCCCAAAGCCTACTGTCGTTTATTGTCCAAGGCTCCAATGTGGCCAGTGAGTCTCAGTGAGCATCTCTTGACCTAATACTGTGGCCTGGATTAGGACCCTTATACTTGAAGTGCTGCACGAGTGTCATGGAAATGTGAATAAGGGAGGGGACACAAAAGAGCAGCTCAGTCCTCACAAACTGACTTCCGCAACAGGAAATATTTTTGTTGTGCTGTCTATACGGTTGCGACCTTCCCACGTGAACGTGGGATGCCCTATCTCTACTGACGTCAGTGCAGTTACTGTTCACTTCAAGCAGAACAAAATTTTACCCAAGGATTTAGAAGTAACAGCATACCACCACATATAGTATAAATTTGAACTGGAAACTTCACATGGTTTCTTGTGGACTTTTCTTCCTTCCTTCTTTCATACAATGGCTGCTGGGAAGTTCAGTGTCTACAACAACCAGCAGTTTGGTTCTTTGATGCCATAGCAGTAAGGAACTCAAAGATTGACCTGGAGTAATTGTTTCTAAATTCCAATTCATTAGCTCAAAGCTTCTCAAATGCCTGGCTGTTCAGTATTTACTGGGCCCAGAAGTAGGTCGCTGTGCAAATGCAGTGTTGCCAATCTGCCAGGAAACAAGACTGCCAATAAAATACAAAGGTGAAGTTTTTGCAGAGGTTCAACAAAAAAGAATGTGATGTTTACCAAGTGAATATTCTCTAGGTCTGGTCTTTGGACTGTGGGTGACATCCAGCTGTGGCAGCCCACTTGTGCAACAGATTTCTGCTTAGGCAATAGGCTTTCCCTTTCTTTTCCTTCCTCCTACAATCCCCAACTGATCCCAAACTGCCATGAAGATTTGGAGAACCCTCTGGAATAGATCAGTGACATGGGGTGGGGGGCTACAAGAGGCAGGAGAGTGGTGGGGTCCCATCACATTATCTGATGTGACATTGGATATCACCCACTGCCTGGTGTTGGAATTGTATCATAAACACCTTCTATTCAACCCTAAGTGTTAATAATTAACATTTAACAGGGGGGCAGTTTAGAATAATAAATCTTAGTGCCTAATTCTAACACTGTGAATGTATGTGACTGTGAACAATCCTTATTGTGATGCTTAAAAAAAATGTCAATGCAGGGAATATTTCATGGAAAATTTGAAAGTCGTACAAAGATACTGTGACAAAGTTGTATTTGTATATTGAAAACACAAAGTTTTTGTTTGGTTTCCTACAGTTTATTTGCTTGAGAAATAAAGATACGCTTTAACACGTAAGCATTGCCTGAAAATGATTAAATATACACATTCAACCTTAGACATTTTTGTAATATAATCATGATGAGATGGATGTATAAATTGGTAACAAGGGAAGGGAAAACTTACAAATGCAATACAAAATAATAAGAATAAGAATAAACAAAAGGCCCTGGAAGAAGAGGAGGGGGGTGTTGACGTTAACTGTCTTTTCACAATGTCCATGTTTTTGTTTTCTCACCTAGCTGTCAAATGAATAGCCTTTACATCTGGGGATAGCATTTCCTTCTAATTCAAAGACAAATACTGAGTTCACTGGGAGACAACCAGAGGCTCCCTGCTGCCCTAGGGATGTCTTTCAAGTAAAGTAGGCAGTGCTGTTTCCCATACTATTTGCTACCATTGGTCCATGCTTACTCCTGACAGGTCTCTCCAGTGTCTGGTTATGGTGTTTCTGGCTGCTGAAAGTAGGTGGGTTATGAGTTCTTTGTGGTGTAAATGGGCATTGTTGTCTTGGAAGATGTTTAGTAGGGCCAATTCTGGGGTGGTGTCTAATACTTGCTTAGTTATTTCACATATTTCTTGTATGGCTGTTGTCCAGAATAGTTGGAATTTGGGGACACACTCACCACATGTGGAGGTATGTGCCTGTGCAGGTGCACCCTCTCCAGCATTTTGGTGAGGTTCTTGGGCGTCACCTTCACCCCAGTATGGCTCCCCTTTATCACATACACAGCCCAACAAGACAATGACAATAATCCACCAACAGCATACAAATCAATATGGCTAACCTGATCCAAAACACCCACCCACCCCACTCACACACGAAAACAAAGATCACCACAGCCAATCACAAACAAACAATCACACCCTAGGCCAACCCCAACCTCTCTCGCCACCAAAGGAACACAAGTGAACAACACAAGTAACGCTGACACCAAACTCTACATACATTAAGCATAATAGAAACATCGCCACCCGACCCCACCCCCATCCATCTTCCCTCCCTCCACCCCCTTTCCCCCCTTTTTTTCTTCTCCCCCTAATGTCTCAACAAATGAAACGGATTTGTAAAAATGTTACGTGGAAAAAATACGAGGCATTACACTTACTTCTGTAAAACAATAAAATCCTTAATAAAATATTTAAAAATAAAAATAAAAAAGCAAAGTAGGCAGTGGCACCTGAGTTAAATTCTTATAAGCTCTGTTTTTACCCTAAATAAACTGTGTTTTATTTTGCTCTGTGAACCCTCCTCTTTCTGGGTACCAAAATAGAGTGATAGGGGAATAGGAAAGGGAGGGAAGATATAAGACCTTTTTCTAATGATGATGGTTGCCCTGGTGAGTCCACCTAATATGTCTCTAGCTTTAAAATTTCTGCACCTACTGTGCTTAAACACTCTAGTGCCTTACAGGTGTTGCAGTTTTCTGTGAGAAACTGAAGCACCCCCAATTGTAGAGAGCGCTAAAAAGAAAGTGTGTTTGGGTTGTTAGCAGCTGATTATAGTTTTGTGGGTTTACTGGCATTTCTTTTTAATAGGAACCATGTGAGGGTCAACTCAAAGAGGTTGGTAAAAAACAACAACACACATTGCTTAAAATGTATAGGCAAATAACATTTTGAAGGTTTCTAATTTTGTGCTCTTTCCACTGAATTCAGTAGAGAATTGGATGTTAACTGCTCTTGAGCTGTGGTTGGCTGTAGTGCACATGTCCAAACACTGTTATTAAGACAAGTGGCTCTGAAGAACCCTTGGGAAGTCTGAACCCTGAAGGCTCTCCAAGCTATTGGTTCCAGACAAAACACAGTCCAACCACAAGAGGAAGATACTGATGTGTCTAGACTGGCTGCCTTCCTTTTTAACATGGCCTGCCACAGAAAACAGCCTGTGAATGTTCTGTGGTCTGTCACTGATTTATCCTTCTTGCCTGACTTTCCCACACTTAAACTTGTATTTCTATAGCATCATTTTATTTCCATAACTGGCTTAAACTTAATGATGTGTGATTAGAATTTGTTTCTTTTCCATACTACTGGATCGGTCTTTTATTCTTCCCCTTCTGTGATATTTGGAAGAGAGTGAGCAATCCAGAAGAAAGAGAAGATGGAACAGGGAAAGGCACATGTAGTGGCTGTGCCCAAGTGGCAGCCATGACACCTACCTACAACATTTCATAGATTATTGTAATTGTGAGCACAGTACCATTGTACATTGTTGAAGGCGGAACCTGCTATATATGGTATTTATTTATTTGCTTACAGTGACAGTGGGGTCCCAGGGTTAAATGTAGATTTTTTATATTGGGACTGAGGAACTTGAGGTCCAGGAGCCAAATGCCAGAGGGTTCTCTATCTGAGTCTTAGATCTTTCCCCAGCCCACACCCTTCCCTGCTTCACACCACAACTGTTTGCCTGGTTGGAATATGTCCTGGATCCCTTAATGCCACTTGCCTATCTTGATGGAGTGGGGTGTGTAAATGTATGTAGAAACTAGCCTACTGTACAAAGATAAAGTTTACATCTCTTGCTCTGCCCACTTTTGCCTCTTGCCTTGTCCATCACTGGCAGGTGAGCCTCAGAAGGTTGCCCAGAAGGGAAT
This sequence comes from Podarcis vaucheri, assembly GCF_965113315.1. NCBI lineage: Eukaryota > Metazoa > Chordata > Lepidosauria > Squamata > Lacertidae > Podarcis > Podarcis vaucheri. The sequence goes on along the minus strand of NC_138760.1, from coordinate 84,293,138 downwards.
GCAGTGCTTGGGCTGACTGAGGTTCTCCATTCCTGTTCTAGTTACTCAGATAATGCTTCATTGTTATGTATCTGGTCTGCAGAATATGCAAGGTATGTGTTAAATTCAAATTAATCTGGAAAAGCATTGAGGGTACAGTGAATGCAATTCCCTACTTAAGATTCATCTAGATTTTAGAGAGATTCTTCAACCTTTTTTCTTCAACAACACTGGCATAAATATTTAATCTTGATGTACTTATGTCCACATGGGTCTTTTCACTGCATGGACAAATTTCCATTGTGGACAGTGTTCTTTGAAACCAAATTCATAAATTCTTGGCTCTGACTTACCAGGTCCAGTGGAAGACTGAAGCTAAGGCCTTGTTCTTGTTGTCGTTTAGTTGTGTCTGACTCTTCGTGACCCCATGGACCAGAGCACGCCAGGCACTCCTGTCTTCAGGCCCTTTATTAATAGCTGTCTCCAACAATGAGAAGTCATGCTGATCTTCCTAAATTGATCTAAATACATATCCTCTTAAGTGTCTGAAATACACACTGAGTTTTAAATGTGTACACACTCCTGTTGTTTGTGTAGGGTGTCCTCAAGTATCACAGGGCCTTTCCTACTCCCAGAATGGTAGGACTCCAGCTGGAAATTACATTTGGCACAAACAAACCGTAGTGTATTACAGCTTTAATAAATAGGTTTCTTCCCCTACCAGGTAATGTATTACAAACTCATCCCCATACACTACTTTTTTTTCTTTTTCTTTTTTAGATGCTCAAGTATGAAAGTCACAGCGTGTATAAGAACAACCCTTCTGCGTTCAGGGTATTTGCTCAGTGCTTAGCATTAGTAAGGATTACAAAACAGACACTGGCATGGATCATCTTGAAATAAGTCTGCTAAAATCACAGTTAAATTGTGTCATCAGCTGTTGAATGAACTCATTCCTCCAAGGGATGGAAATGTCATGGTAATAAAGCTGAAGATATTTACTGAGTGGTAGCTGGCACAGAGTCGAGAACAAGGCTAGATCAGAAATAATGAATACTCCTCAAAAACACCAACACAGGTGATTACAGAAGAATTACCTAAGATAAATTAACATACTAGAGATCTTTCTCCACCTCTTCCCAATTTAAACTTGGGTTAGGATTAGTAGATTTCCCGATTCCCTATTTTGCCCAATTAAAGTTACCCTCAGGTTTTCTATGCTTTTCATGTGCAGACCATGCCAGAATCAGAGTATAGGATTTCATTCCAACCCGTTAGCAAAATGGCTCAGATCTGTCGCAAAGGATTTATAGCCTGAACTAAATGATGAGGCCACTTTCTTCAGGCAATGTGCAGTTGCTAAAATGTGCATTAAGCTGAGGAACTGCCGGGTGCGGTTTCTTTTCCTTTTAATAGTTAACGGCATTTCCCTGCACTGTCTCATGCCCAGAACTATAAATTGGACAGGAAATGTCCTGAAGTAGAATCAACGATATCTGGTCCCCAAAAACCAAATTAGATTTATGAAATGTGCCTTTCCTCCTGAGAACTATGCTGCCTGTGCTGACACAGTCCTGCTCTGACTGAGGATGAGCAGAGACATATGGTTCCATTCTGTGAAGTTTTGAAGAACTAGGAATACAGCCATTCACTTGCCTGAACTCTGGAATTACCGTATTTTTCGCTCTATAACACGCACCTGACCATAACACGCACATCATTTTTAGAGGAGGAAAACAAGGGAAAAAACATTCTGAATGAAACAGTGGATGTATCATTTTTGTGCTTCATGCTGTGGCCACAGACATGTGATCTGATGGTGAATTTGGGCTGACCCAATGCAAAGATCCTGAGGATCCATGTGGATCCATGCTTTGTAACCACGTTTTTGCACCATTGCAGCCCCAGACAACAGTGGGTGCGTGATTTGGGGGGGGGGCAGGCTGTAGCCATGGACATGCTATGTTCTCTGGTGGTGAATTTGGGGATGACCCAATGCAAAGATCCTGAGGATCCATGCTTTTTAACCACGTTTTTGCACCATTGCAGCCCCAGGCAACAGTGGGTGCATGATTTTTGGGGGGCAGGCTGTAGCCATGGACATGCTATGTGCTCTGATGGTGAATTTGGGGTGACCCAGTGCAAAAATCCTTAGGATCCATGTGGATCCATGCTTTTTAACCACATTTTAAGTGGGGAGGGAAGGAAAAACACAGAAGGGCTAAGAATGCAGGAGTGGGGTATAACGGGAGGGAGGAAAGGAAGGCAAAAGTTTCCCCCACGCACCCACCCAAGCCAGCCAGCGCTCTCTCTCTCTCTCTCTCTCTCTCTCTCTCCCACCTGCATGTTTTCAGCAGCACCGGAGCACAGAGAGGAAAGAACGACATTCTGCTTTCCCCTCTTCTTGCCTGGAGGGGAGGGGCTTTCCCTGCTCTTTGTTCCGTTTCAGCAAACACAGCAACGAAACAGAGGAGGGTGGGCAGTAAGACCCTGAAGCAGAATGCAGGAAAGCACCCACTTCCTCTTTTCAGGTTTCCCTTCTCCGTGAAGCACGGTTTGATTTTTGCCCGATTTTTCGGCTCCAGGGACCACACATTCGCTCAATAACACGCACAGACATTTCCCCTTCCTTTTTAAGAGAAAAAATCTGCGTGTTATAGAGAGAAAAATATGGTAAATTTGGAAGCTGGAATGCACCAAAGGTTTAGTGTAGTAGTGGAAATAGGGAATGGGAGGACAGCCATGTTCTCCAGTCACTGCTGCATACTAACTAGTCCCATTAGAACTGACAGTTTTGTCATTCTTGTAGGAAGGAGTAGCCTGGCAGTGCCTTCATGGGTACTTGTTCCAAGCAGAAGGAAACCAACCTTGAACTGACAGTTGGGAAAGTGAGGAGAGGTCAAGGGGAAGAAAAAGAGCCTTTGGATTCTGATGCAGTTGGAATGTCAGTCTGGAAGAGGGGTTGGGCGAGGGTTTGTGGTCACTGCTAGTTCCACTCCCAGTTGGATACTTAATCTTTGCACAACTAGGGGGGGGCAACTATGTAGCAAATTAAATTGGAATACTGATAATGATATCGCACATGCCCTGAAAATAGGACGTTTCTCCAGAGATAGGGTTGTAAACAACGAAGGCTTACGCCTACTTGAATTATGTAACAACTTTAATTTGCAGATTGTGAACGGCTCAACAGAAGGCGATAGAAGCGGGGAGTTTACATACTTCTCCCCCCGAGGATGCAGTGTCATCGACTATATTCTTGCCCCTTATAATATTATAAATTCGATCATGGACCTCAAAATTGGAACGCGTACTGAAAGCGACCATCAGCCACTATCGCTGTCTATAAACTTAAAGAACGAAACCAAAATAACTAAGTACAATATCATAGAACCTTCTCAATACAAACAAATGACTCAATTAAAATGGTCTCAGGAAATGAGTGCAGCAGTGGGGCAAAAACTTACAGCCAACCTGAGAAAACAAGTATTATCCAATTTAAAGACCACTAATCCCTGCAGTGATATTCTGAAAACTTATAATGAAATCTTCCAAATGTTTGTAGAGCTTAGTACTCCACTTAAAGGTTGGATACTTAAACATAGCGCTAGCCCCTGGTTTGACGATGAATGTTTCCAGCTAAAAAGAAAACTGCGTCAAACATTTAAAAATAATCGCATTAAACTAGAGCCCTCTTATCTTGATGAAAAAAGAAAATATCATTACATTCTGGCCGAAAAGAAACAGAAATATGCAACCCAAAAATGGCTACAACTATTTGACTCAATTCAGAGTAAAAACAACAAAGCGTTCTGGAACCTAGTGTACGGAGGACTGAAAGCCGAAAATCAACTAACCCAACCACCAATTGCAGAATCCAAATGGTCCCAATACTTTACATCTGTATTTAACAATCTACACAGTGAACTTAAAGGAAATGAGACCGCTATAAATAAAATCAATAAACTCCAGGAGTGGCCAAGGGTAGAAGAAGTGGAAATTAGAGAGATAGTTAAAAATTTCAAATCGGGGAAATCGCCTGGGCCAGACGGTCTACCAATAGAATTATTTAAGACCTATATAGATTGGTGGGCAGAACCCCTAGCTCAATTGTTTACTCTCATAGACAAAGATGGGATCATACCGGAGATATGGTTAAGATCAATAATTATCCCAATCTTTAAAAATGGCGACCCAAAAGAACCAAAGAATTACAGACCGATAAGCTTACTATCAGTGATAGGGAAAATCTACGCTAAGCACCTCCTATCTAAACTCCTTATATGGATGAAAAATTTAAATTTACCAGGGAAAGAACAAATAGGTTTCTCTAAAGGTTGCTCTACATTAGACCACTGCCTTATACTTATACTAGGGGGGGGGGCATACACCCAGAATTTCCCAGACATATCCGGAATACCACACCCATCAACAGCATCCCGGCAGAAATTGGACAAATGTTTTGGAAAATCTGGATGTATGGCACACCATCTCAGCAGTGCTTATTTTGCCTTAAAATAGCCCAAATTTTCTGTCTTTTCACTGTTTGAAATATGGCAACCCTATTAACTAGTTACATGTATTCTATTTCTCCAGGGCTAAGTTGTTTAAAGCAGTTATGTGGGGAGCTCCAGATCTGTCTATCTGGCCCTCAGAAATCTCCTCACTCTTCCAAGGTTGCACCCCTCACTGCTCTCATTCATACATGCATTCTACATACTATGAGCTTGCTGGAATGTGTCCTTCAAGTTTAATAGATGGATAGAGAGGGGTGATGGAATACCTGCAGAAACTAGTATACTGTACAAAGGTAAAATTTACACCATTTTTGTCCCGGACCCCATCTACCACTGCCATGCAGTCCTCAGAAAGTCGCCCAGAAAGGAATGTGGCCCATTTATGCAGTAAGTGAAGAGTGTCCTTCTTTCTCATTTGACTCCCAACTTTTGTCTGTGAAACTAGAGGTTCACTAACACAGGATAATCAGGTTTGTATGGCAACAGTAGATCTGCAGGTAATTATTGTAATTTTAAGTTAGTCCTTTTACGCCACCTGCCCTCTTGAAGGGTAGTTTATGATATATGTGCACAGCATATTTTGCAATGGAAAGAATTTCATTTAAATTTGTGACAGGCAGATAAATATTTAGTATCACATTATTGTATATTGAATGAGGCCCATTATTACTCTCTGCTACAAGTGTGTACCATCATTACTCAGCTCTGGAGTTTATGACTATGCTTTATAGGATGCATATTGAACATTCATCTTCACTTAGCCTCTGGCACTTATGAAAAATACCTTGTGCAGTAAGCTGACTCCCCCTCACCCCACCCTCAAGAGCCTGCTTCTCTGAATGAAGTTTAGAGTTGACTTTACGGGTGCAGGGTTTGTTGTTATCACTGCTTTTTATATAAATGGTCAGAAAACTAGCTCCTGTTACTCATGGCTGTAGGAGCAGGATTCTGGGTTAGAGGGATATTTGCATATTGGCTACACTGATTTGTGTATACGGTTGTATTTCATAGGCAGCAAACTAAAACCTAATTATACTTCCTGCATTTTGTGAAAATTACGCATTGAAGGGTTAGTGCAGAGGTTAATATTAACAGCACAATCCTATGTCCACTTGCCTGGGAGTAAGCACCATTGAATACCAGGGAACATATTACTAAGTAAGCACGTAGAAGAATGGGCTGTAATCCTGTAAAAAGACTATGTTCATCCTAGTAATTTTGGAGCACTCTATTACCTCCTGCCTTGCCCGTCCCACCCCCATCATTCTTACCTCTTGGCGTGCTTTTCAATGTTTAGCAGGGAATGCACAGTTGTCTGGACTTGGGGCGGGGCTGTGGAGCAGATGGAGGTAGCATTTTCAGTCTTGTCTGGAGTAGCAAAACATCCTGAATATTAACAGCAACCTAATCCAGAGGTGGGGGTTCTGTTGCTCTCCAGGTGTTCCTATATTAACAGCTCCCATCATCCCTAACCACTGACCATACTGACTGGGGTTTATGGGAGTTGAGGTCCAACAATATCTGAAGGATGAGGTCCCAAAGTGTTACTTACCACAGACTGTAAAGCAGGGTGGTTATATGCCCCAGTGAGGAGACACTGCCACCAGTAGATACTGTTACATTATTGGTTCTGATAAGTTAAACTGTTTTTTAAATCTTGCTTCTGCTGAACAATTCATTTATGGAAGGAAACGTGGGCAACATGGGTTTGCAGACTTTGATTTAAGTTGGAAGTTACCACCCATTCTTACAGAAGAGTGTCACATTATAAAAATGTAGCTACCCATTTCCTTCAAATTAAAGGAAGCACCTTCTTGTTAATTCTGTGGGCATATTCTGTGCACCTAGGATCAGTTGTGTCTGTTAGAACTTGAGCAGAACAGTTCTCTTGCCTAACTGAACACTGAGGAGCTATATTAAATGAAGACAAAACATAACAAACAAATGTCAAGATACTGATTTATAATAACAGTTTAAAATAATAATCTTAAATGACAAAGTGAGGAATTGATAGTTCAAGTCTGGCTCATGTACTGCAGCTATAAATATACATTTTCTACTCATCTTGCTTTAAATGGATTTTATTTTTATCCCATAATTTACCTAGCTTTGACATGGTTTTTGAGCAGAGTGTTTGTTTGCGGTATAATTAGCAATCAGACCTAAAGATCTAGGCAAAGTGAACTTCACTGCACAAGAATCACTTTTTCCTTATGATAAGGTCGGGCAAGATGGCACAACCATACAGTCTCTGTAGTTTACCTTCTCACAATCTTCACAGACAATTTCAAATACTAAGCCTGCCTTTTTTATATTTGTAGGTACTCATTTGCTTACTTTCTGTTCCTGGCTCTATGAAAACATAATTAACTTTATATCTAAAATTATCATGAAATTAAACATTCCAATCACTGCAATGATTTTAATGCCTGGATTAAGGTGTTTTGCAAGTGTTTGGGTTGCAGTGGGTGGTATTCACCTCCAATGCAAAATTCTGGTTGTATTGTTTTTGTTCTACACTTGTGGCTGGGGAAACCCAGGCAGATGGCCGGGGTATAAATAATAAATTATTATGATGATGATGTTGTTGTTTAAGCTACAGTAAGGCTGCAATCCTAACACCTGTTAACTAGAAGTAAGCCCTATTGAATTCAATGAGATTTGCTTCTGAGTAGGCACCATTAGGACTGGTGTCTAGGTGTCCTGTTGCACCAGAAGCTGCCTGTGAACAAATGCTGGCTCCCTCGGCCTGAAAGCAAGATGAGCGCTGCATCCCCATAGTCACATTTGACTGGACTTAATCGTCCAGGGGTCCTTTACCTGTCTAGTTATGTAATAAAAACCAAACACAACTGGACATATACATTAATCATCATGGATCTGAATGCCATTCTCTTCCTGTGATTGGCTGCTAGTATTGACCAGACCTGATGTAAGTAATTGGAACCTGGCTGCTCAACAGCAGGTCAAGTCTCCACTTTCAGTAATGAAAGAAAACCTTCATAACAGTCTCTGTCTAGATGTAACTACATATGACCACAACATAACAAACATAACAATATTTGATAATCATGGCTCTCTGTTTTTGATCAGGGAATGGAGAATGGAATGTTTGATAACCCAAATAAAAGCGATGAACACTGAAAGGGAGACTTATGGGGTGGACTGTCTTGGAAATATTAGGCCAGGTACTTGGATTGTTTAGATTGTGATCACTTTGGAAACAGAAATGTGTTGGGGGGATGCTGAGTATAAGAGATAGAGGAGGCTATATAGCCATGAAGTAAATGCATGAAGCACATCTCTAGGGATCTCACTACCATCTTAGTCCCCCCCTCAACTTCCTTGTAGACTACATTATGCACCCTGCATGGACTGTCTTTGAAAACATTTAGTCTCAAGCTAATTAAGAATCTTTCCATCCTCAAGGGAAGTGGCTTTGGTGTTTTGTTTTCTTCTTACCATCAAGAAATATGGACTACCTGACTCTTGTGGTTGCAACACAACCAGAAATGTGAGTTAGATTCTAAATTTGCTCCTTCCAACCCAAGTGTTTCTAAACTGCTGCCCATATTAGGTAGCCTGCTTTGTTTACCAACACTATCCAAACCAATGGTTTGTTTTTTTACCATTGGCTTATGGCTAGAACAAAAACTGATGCAACACAATTTGATGTTGTGTGCAGGACAGAACAGGAAGCTGGCGAATCAAACACTCCCACCACAGTGGGAGCCGGTGCTCATGGTTCAAGACAATGCCTCTTACAAGAGAAATTGCTATATAGGACATATGAGTCCCTGTTGTGATTATGAAAAATATTCTCTCCTCCTCTAACTGCTGGTGCCTTGATACCGAAGGACACTTGGTACATATTATGTGGTACTGTGCTGTTGCTACACAATTGTAAACAGATCTAAGATTTGTGGACAAAAAAGCATTGATGGGATACCTCCCTAAAGTATTGTGTCCTTACCCCAAGACAGTGGAAATGGATCAGTTGCATGAACTAGCTGCATACTATGCATCTTTTCCCCCATATCAATACTTATTTACAGGATTTATTTGTTGGCCATTTGTATTTTATGGTGTTTTAATGAATTTAGTCATATTTTTAATGAGATGGTTTAAAAACAGTCTTATGAATAAGTAAATAGTGTATATTACAGACATTAGATGCCTGCCAAACTATAGGGCAAACCTGCAGCAAATTCAGTGCTTGCTGCATACAAATATATTTTATGACAGCTCCATAAACAGAAAATGAGAAAAACCTAAGAGTTCTGACCCAGCTCCTCTTCCCTTTCCCACCTTCCTCCCTCCCTCAACCAGCATTCTGTTTCACTTTAGTTTCCTTTTTATTGTTATTGTTATGGTTGTGTTTGTAGTGTTGATATAAACTGGGGGAAAATTCAGTGAAAATACTATTACTATACAGAATAAAAAAGCAAGCATCACCCTTTATTGCTGACCAAAGCTGCTGCAGAGACCTCCATTCTGAGAGCTTCACTGGCTCATAGGTTTTCAGGCACAGCTGAAGTTCTTCTATGATCCTTTCAATTGTGAAGTGCTCTGGCCCAACCCACAGTCTTGGAAGAATGTCTGTGCTCACTTCAGTTTTCCTGTGTTAGGAAGCCACTCTTTCTCCTGGGTGGCATCTCATCTTTGTGAAAGACGAGGAGGCTCACTAGGCTAGTTTCCTCGTTGCCTTTTATGAGTTAATCAAAGCATCCTTATTTTGAAAGGCTTTTGAAGAAGCTGGCTAATAAAATTTTATTGCTGCTGATTCTGCATTTTTATAGATTTTTAGCTTTCTGTTTGTTGTGGTTTCTTTTTTATATTTTTACTTCTTTGGGCTTTGAATTGTATTTGGAGTGATTTTTATGTGAACCTCCTGAGTGCAAAAGACATATATATATATATATATATATGCAGGTTTTGGTGTCTTCGGGTGTCTTCCCGTGTAAGAGTCGGGGTGTCTGTGCGACGTTTCGACGAGGTCTCACTCGTCATCTTCAGGCTGGTGCTTTCGGCTTCTTGTTACTGGAACAGAGCAGAGTCTGGTGTTTGAGTTCCTATAAATACTGTAGAGGGGTGTGGTGTATAGCCTCCAACGTTCTGGGCAGAGAGGAAGTTCCTAGATTAGTGTGCCTTTTCTTCTTTTGTTCCTTAATTACTTGAGGGATATCTTGGGTGATTTCATGAGTGATATTCTGAATATCACTGGGTGGGTCATTAAGTGTAGATTAGTTGCTAAAGCTTTCGTGTCTTGACCTCTTGAGCTTGTGAAGAGTTTTTCTGAGAAGATGGCTGTGCTGCATTTAGTTGTGCTCTGGCTTGGCTTCGTGTATAGGGGCGAGCTATGGTTTTGTGCCTTGTGCCAGCCAGATCTGTGTAGGGATTGCAGGGGGGTGCAGCATCCGGAGGTGCCACTATAGTTTGGCTACTGGATGGAGTCTGTAATATGTCTGTGGAGAGGGTCTGGGTTTGGGTCTGGTGTGGTTGATTGGTGACGGCGTTCTGTGTGCCTCTGGTTCTGGTGTCGGTTTTTGTGGGGAGGGCTAATTTCCAGATGTCTGGCAGGCGGGACGTGTCGTCACGCTTGTTCATGTTGTGAGGGTGTTTCTCTATCTCGATGGCTTCCATGATTATTCTCTTGTGGTGATGTTCCATGTTAAAGAGCAATTTGGAATCTGCAAAATTAATTTCGTGTCCTGTTTCTTTCATGTGTTGGAAAAGAGAGGAAGTTTTTTCTTCTTTTTTGACGGCATTCTTGTGTTCTGCGATACGCGCATTTATTCGTCTGTTTGTTTGTCCAATGTACGTGGCTGGGCAGACTTTGCAGGGTATTTCATAGACCCCTTGGTTTTCCAGCTGGATTTTGTCTTTTGGGTTTCTGAGGATATTGGCTATTTTTTGGTTGGTGCAGAAGGCTGTTTTGATATTGTGTTTATGGAGGATTTTGCTGATTTTGTCTGTAGTGCCCTTGATATAAGGAAGGAGGGCCATGCCATTGTTTTCTTCTGTGTCTTGGTTTTTGGGGGGTGTTTCTTTTTGGATTAGCTTCGTAACCCTGTTTTTCTGGTATCCATTGGCGATTAACACATTTGAGAGATTCTGTAACTCAGTTGTCAAGTGGTCTTTGTCAGCCAGGCGTTTGGTTCTGGAGATGAGAGTCTTGGCTACGGAGTTTATTTGTGCAGGGTGGTGGTGTGATTGTGCATGTAAGTAGCGGTTGGTGTGTGTTTTTTTCCGGTAGATAGTGTGTCCTAGGGAGCCATCAGGTTTTTTGTAGATTAGGACGTCAAGAAAGGGGAGTTGGTTGTTGTCTTCTATTTCCATAGTGAATTGTATTTTGGGGTGTAGGCTGTTGAGATGTGTGAGGAAGCTATCTAGTTTTTCTTTCCCGTGTGGCCAAATTACAAAGGTGTCGTCAACATATCTGAGCCAAAGTTTGGGTTTGTGTTCTGACTTGTCTAAAGCATTGGTTTCAAAGTGTTCCATGTACAAATTTGCGATGACCGGTGAGAGGGGTGATCCCATAGGTGCTCCTTCTATCTGTTTGTATCTTTGTCCATTGTGGATGAAGTACGTGTTGGTTAGGCAGTGGTTGGTCAGGTCCAGGATGTATTTGGGGGGGTTGTATTTGTTTTGAATGGCTGTCAAGGCTTCATTAATGGGCACTTGAGTGAAGAGAGATACAACAGCCTTCTGCACCAACCAAAAAATAGCCAATATCCTCAGAAACCCAAAAGACAAAATCCAGCTGGAAAACCAAGGGGTCTATGAAATACCCTGCAAAGTCTGCCCAGCCACGTATATTGGACAAACAAACAGACGAATAAATGCGCGTATCGCAGAAGAATGCCGTCAAAAAAGAAGAAAAAACTTCCTCTCTTTTCCAACACATGAAAGAAACAGGACACGAAATTAATTTTGCAGATTCCAAATTGCTCTTTAACATGGAACATCACCACAAGAGAATAATCATGGAAGCCATCGAGATAGAGAAACACCCTCACAACATGAACAAGCGTGACGACACGTCCCGCCTGCCAGACATCTGGAAATTAGCCCTCCCCACAAAAACCGACACCAGAACCAGAGGCACACAGAACGCCGTCACCAATCAACCACACCAGACCCAGACCCAAACCCAGACCCTCTCCACAGACATATTACAGACTCCATCCAGTAGCCAAACTATAGTGGCACCTCCGGATGCTGCACCCCCCTGCAATCCCTACACAGATCTGGCTGGCACAAGGCACAAAACCATAGCTCGCCCCTATACACGAAGCCAAGCCAGAGCACAACTAAATGCAGCACAGCCATCTTCTCAGAAAAACTCTTCACAAGCTCAAGAGGTCAAGACACGAAAGCTTTAGCAACTAATCTACACTTAATGACCCACCCAGTGATATTCAGAATATCACTCATGAAATCACCCAAGATATCCCTCAAGTAATTAAGGAACAAAAGAAGAAAAGGCACACTAATCTAGGAACTTCCTCTCTGCCCAGAACGTTGGAGGCTATACACCACACCCCTCTACAGTATTTATAGGAACTCAAACACCAGACTCTGCTCTGTTCCAGTAACAAGAAGCCGAAAGCACCAGCCTGAAGATGACGAGTGAGACCTCGTCGAAACGTCGCACAGACACCCCGACTCTTACACGGGAAGACACCCGAAGACACCAAAACCTGCATTCCTGTACCCGTGAAAATCTACGAAAGCATATATATATATATATATATATATATATATATATATATATATATATCACATACATTCTTATAACCTATTTAACTTAATTTCTCACAACTGATAAGTTCAAATTTCCTTCTTGTGAAAATGTTTTGGTTGAGATTATTTTGGGGTGCAGGGGGGTAAATAAAAATAATGTGCAATGCAGGGATACACACAATTCATCTTTAAGAAGCAATAAGAGAAAATGTGCTGGTCAACGTTTTAAAGATTACAGATGAACAGAGAGGCCCTATGTCAAGGTGACATACTGTCATGAATTCATTGCACTGGCACAACGACAATGCATACCACTGGCATTACAGCACGTGAGGATAGGAAGCCTCAGTTCAAGAACAGCCCTGAAGCTGAGTGGAACCCACTGAGTTAAGAGGTTTCATTGAGGCCTGTTCAGTCAGAGATTCAAAAAGGAAGGTTGAAGGTGAATGGTCACTTGGATGAAAGACCTGTGGTTTGTCTAGAGTGAAACCAAGTGAAGCTGTCCATGTTTATGCAGTCTTTATCAACAGTCATTCAAAAATGTGTTTATTCTTAATGGAACAAATCCTAAGCTTTTGCGGAGGACAGTCAACAAGAAATCAGGTACTGCAGGCTCCCTTTTCATGAGGGAGGTCTGCAGTTACATGTCCTCACAGTGCAATGGTAGAAAGCTCCACTGCTGTCACTGTTCTACTGGTGGCCCTCTGTATGTAAAGAAGCCACGAACAAGGCATTCCGGGGGCAGGTTGGGAAAAGCCATGGATTTGCAGGATCCAGAGCCTTAATATTCTGTGGACATGTCTTTCCCCTCCCCCTGCACGCCAAACGCCAGTCCAAAGCTGGTGTATGCATTTCATTCCTGCTGTGGTCAATGGAAGATAAAATGTAAAAGGATTACAAACGCAGGTCAAAAAGTTGCCTCCCCCTATCCAATGCAATACAGCTAGGTTCTCCCTGCAGCAGTGGTTGTGCCACAGCTCTCTCCTCATTCAGGAAGGTATATATTAGAAAATGTAAGTTTAGGAATGGGGAGTGAGGTATCTGTGTGTGTGGTATTGGAGTGGTTAGGAAATGCTGATCACATACCTTATTTCTATCAAGCTGGCAAATAAATATTTGGAATCCCACATGCTGCAACAAGTGAATCTTGCCAAGCTAATATCTAATTTCGTCACTACTTGAAGTATCCATTCTGGGTATATCATGCCAAATGGACATTTTATATACGTACCTTTACAGGAGGGACAGTGCTGTCCTGTTCACTTTTGATATGACTGCTGACAGCAAGGCTTTTCCCTTTGCATTAGCTGACAATGTCAGTTTGCTTAATTATACAGAGCACCTGAATTTCGACCTTGAAAACTCTGATGGATTGCAACTTCCTGGCAAAAATCCAGCCTGAATCATCATCTCCAAATCCAGGCTTGGTGGCTTTGTCTCTGCAGTCATGGTCCATCTCTTCAAATCCCTCTGCTGTTCTGTTCATTCAGTCCATTGCCAAGGCAAGAAAATGGTCCAGCACATCCACTGCCACGCCTGCAGATATAAAGGAGAAATGGAACTGTGTGTCACCAGCATATTGCTGACAACATATACCCAAAATCCAGATGACCCCCACAGTTTCAGGTAGATGTTAAACAGCATGGGAGATAAAATCAGACCCTGCAGAACCCCACACTGAAGACTCCACAGGGCCAAAGAACACTCCCCAAACATCACCCTCTGGAAACATCCATCCAAGTAGGACCAGAACCACCACAAAGCGGTGCCACCCATTCCCAGCTCGTACAACCACTCCAGAAGGCTACCGTGACACTGAGAGGTCAAAGAGAATTAACAGAGAGAACTAATAACTAACTAACTAAATATAAAATAAAATACATTTGTTACTCCAGCTAATGAGATGTGAGTATACAAACAAACTTCTGTACCTTTATCATTTCCTAGAATAGAAAATGTTACACATTTAGCAGCCTTTGCTGATAAAGTGGGCAGGGTCAATGGTCCAGCACAGGCACCTTATAAGCTCAAGTCCAATAGTGTTTTCCTTTTAAGAATCCAAAAGTGGAACAGGGGAGCACTTCATTATAAGCACATTTGTAACACTTCATGACTTTCAGCTGGGAACCAATGAATGTTTTGTCTCACCTATAAAGTCACATTTTCAGCTTCTAAACTAAACTAAACTGATCTCATGAGATGCAAAACCAGAATGCTAATATTAAAAACAACAGCGTGCTCATATAGGGTAGAAATGCATTATTATGTATAACAACAGGAAGAAAGAAAAATATACAGTATGTTTCATTAAATCCCCAACAGTAATGGAAAAGAACTCCTACTCTTCTGAAATAATGCAAATTGTATTTTGCGCGTGACAAGAACCAGGAAGCATCATAAATTATCCAGCATTTGGATAGGTATTTATTATAGTGGTGGTTGTCGCCCACAGACCTTAAAAAGTACTGTCTTAACCATCACTGTTTCCTTTTTTGTTTTCTCAGTTGCGCTGTCCTTTCCAGGGGAATCTCATCTCTATTTTTTAGAAGGAAGCAAGTGGTTGTGCTTTTGTTGGGACAGCACAAGTCATTTTGCTGCCTGAGGGTAAGGGCAAATTAGCACTCCTGTCCACCCACCCATCCCCACTGCTGTTGTTTCATGTACCAGAAGATCAGTTGAAACTTCTTCCAACAGTGGCAATGGGACAACATCCTCCCCCGCAGCTGAGGGATACAGGCTATCTTAGTTGACTTGGGGAATTGTGGGGGTCTCCTGCCACCCTCAGCAGTTGCTGTCTGAGGGGGCTGCTTCGCTCTGCCTAATTGTAGAGCAGTTCCAGTGCCTTTGTGTAAAACTGTCTAATGATATGGCAAGAAATTGGTGATTGTAGCCAAGCAGCACAAAGCCCACCGCTCTCAGGGCCCTCACCCTCAAGCGGTGTTGCTGCCATCTCAAAAAAGTTGAATTCAAACCTCAACTTGGGAGGCACAGAGCGAAAGGGCTGGAGGTCGCATTTGTCCCCCAGGCTTGAGGTTCCCTACACCTGAAGTAATGCAATTATTATTTCCATGACAGAATATAAGAGTGAGGTGTTTTAGTTAGCATTGTTAGATGGGGGGGTCAGAGGAATCACTCCTTATGAGACAAGCACCCCAAACCACAACTAATTTTCAGTCCAGTAGTCTGGCTAAGGCAAGGGTCGACAAACTAAGGCCCGGGAGCCGGATGTGGCCCACCGGGCTCGTAAATCTGGTCCACGGGCCCTGCTTCCCACTCAGTCAGTCCCCGCGCTAAACCAGCGTGGCGCGGAGTTCTGCCGCGCTGCTGGCACGGCTTCCTGCAGCCAATCCGAAGCTGTGGACGCCTCTGGGTGACGCCCCTTCCTTCCCACTGAGGCGGCTGCATATGGCCAAGAGCCGAGCAGGAGGAAGCGGTGGCAGGGAGGCTGCCTCCACTGCCCAGGCCAGCGGCATGGGCTCTGCGCCCCGTGGACCGTGGCCGAGGCAGAGGAGGACGACGATGCTGCCAAAGACGAGGTGGCGGCAGGGGAGGTACTTTTGGGAGAGGGGGGCCTTTCAGGAGAGGTCTGAGGGACAGTGGACCATCCCCCTCTTGAAAAAAGTTTGCTGACCCCTGGGCTAAGGGTTAGTCTGGCAGAAGCAGGCCCGTTCGTTAAATTTATCAGATTCTGATTACTGCACAGCTTGCCAAGTGAACAAAAAACACAATGCAAGTATATACATGACTATTCTGGCATAATTCCTGTTGAGTTCAGTGGGGCTTACTCCCAGGTAAGCAGGTATAGAACTACAGCCTCTTGTGTCCTTGTCGGACCAAAGCCTTGCCAGTTCTCTCTTTGAAGCAACCAAATGGCTTCAGGCAGCCTTCAATGCATATTTAAACTTAAAGAGCTCTCTGTTTCAGAAAGTGGGGATGGGGGAAAGCAATCTAGTCTCTGAGGAGTAATGAAGGTACAAAACAAATGCTCAAAAGCAAGGCTTTCTTCATATTTTATAGTCATGTCCAAAAATCAAATTATATTGGGATAAAATATTAATAGAAGAACCTGCAGGCTATGATCAACCAAGGGACCCTTTAATAATATTACTTGGCTATGCTAAAGAGGTGCTCCTTTAGGAGGAGCAAGAAATGATAATTCATCTGTTAACTGCCATTTGAATGACCATATGCCAGGAGCGGGGTGGCGGTGGGGGATGGACCAAAACATCCTGGATTTAAAAAATTGGCTGAGTAAGGTCTAGGACTTAGCACAGATGATAAAATTAACAAACATAATCAGGGTCAAGGACAGCAGGACCACAGATTTATCCGAAAACTAAGTTTGTTCCTATCTTATTGGAACAAGAAAATGTAAAATACAATAAAGAAATGTTATGTTATTGGGGAGACATAGACATAAGAAAATTGAATGTATATTTTTAAGTAGGATATTTGTTTGATTGCATCTTGGGGGATTAATGATCTTAAAGTACATTTCATTGCAATATCAAATATTATCTAAATCCTACCATTTATTAATTCCTAATATTCACTAACAGACTCTAGTGCCCTGGCTATAGCAAAACATTCATATTCTGAGTTTTTCATTCCTCCCCATTCCTACCTCATTTGAAATTAAACTATCACACCTCCACTCCACTGGAGAGAAACAGTTCTCTTTTGGATGCGCCAGGGAACTGGAAGTGTGCACAAGGACATTTTCTGTTTGCCCCATTGAATTCTTGGAGTGAAATACCTTCTGTTCTGTTCTATCATAGTATTTCAGTTTCACCTTTTAATCATTCTGTGATTATTTTCCTCTGGAATGACATTTTATACGTGCACACACGAATTACATAAGAGAAGTATTGGATGAAAGAGAGTTGGCCTCCAGAAAAACATTACCAGAGGCTACTAGAGGGCCCAGGAATTCAAAACAAGCATTGGAAATTATGTAATGCAGTGTCTTTGAACTCATCTGCTATGATTTTAAGAACGAATGGTGTGTGTGTGTGTGTGTGTGTGTGTGTGAGAGAGAGAGAGAGAGAGAGAGAGTCCTCCCTACCCATTTGACTTAAAACTATTTAGACATCAGAACAAGGATGAATCAGTATAGCAATTTGACATAGTGACAGCACACTGGTTCACATCAGCTTGATATCAGTTGACTGTAGTGGCTGTAATATAAACTGTGCAATGGCATAAGTCTCAGATAAGAGACTTGTTTTGTTAATCATAAGTTCATAAATGAAAGCAGTGCAGTTAGGGGCACTACTGGCAATTCTGGCAACCAAGTACAAAGGGGTAAATAAAGCAGCATCAATAATCAAAGCTGTAATTATACATTTGTTTTTGAACAGGGATCTCTGGAAATATTACATGAAATAGTGAAAACCTGTATTTTTTATTTTCAACCTAGCTGTTTTTTGAGCAGGACCCCTCTGCATCTCTCAGGCTGCCTTCGACTGCAGAAGGGGAATTACTGCTTAATTCGCTGGCATTTTCCAGCACCTGTGTGTGCACTTTTCACAATAGGACTCAACTTGTCCAACTGGGAATACACAACATGAAATCTCAGTTTGGTAAGATATTACTTTATTAAATTTATATCCCACCCTTTCTCCCAAAGGCGCTTAGATATTACCATTCCCTAAATGTTCAAGGGAACATTACAACGAAGTACAGTGTTTAGTTTATGGTGAATTCTTTTTATAAACACTCTGGGCCACTGGATTCAATTTTTTAAGAGAGAGTTCTCTTTGGATTATGCCCAACCCTTGCTCAGCAAGTGTAATCCTGCTGCAATCCCTGGAGAAGGAGGTCCCATTCCTGTTCCTCCCATTTCTATATGAATGATACTACCCAGATCCGTGGGTGGAGATAATTGCCACATTTTTTCCTCCTCCAAACCCCCATCATGTGTCCTCAACATTGGTGAAAGTTAATAAGTTCCAAAGGATTTTGTACTATACCCTTTTGGAGGCCAAACATGCAGCAGATTTTAGTCTCAGCTTCCAGATCCCATCCAGAAAAGCAGAGAGAAGCATATCAGGAGGGGCCACAGTAGTTTTTTTACCCTGCTACATTTCAAAATGCTTTCTGAATCAAATTTTTAAACTAAGAATCTCATCAGCAGAATACTGTGGAAATCCACTGCTAGGTTCCCAACAAAATAAGAGGTTAAAAAAACACACACAAAAAAAAAGCCTCCTGGTAGAAACTATCATTCATATTTAACCAGTGCTATGCTCTGGCAACTGTCTGATGTGGGAATTATGGGATTTTCAGGAGTGTTCCCCTTCTATGGAATGCTATCCCCAGGGAAGCTTACCTGGAGCCAACACTGACGTATTTTTAGCGAAAGATTGTCTTTTATCTCAGGCATTTGCGTGTTAGTCTTTTCTTTGCAGAAAAAATGTGTTGCAGCTCTCTGTGACCATTAAACTTATGTGAAGGGTTGGAGCAATTGGTTTTATGGTTTGTTTACCTTGAATACTGCTTAACATTTAAATAATCTTGCTTTTCATATGTTGCATTGTGTATTTTCCTAGTACACATAAGTCACTTTAAGACTATTGTGTAAAGCGACTGAGCGTAATGATATTGTCTGTCCATTTTTATATATGTAGACACAGAGACACTTGGCCTGGAACAGCAAAGGCTGCAATCCATACCTGCAACTAAGCCCCATTGAATTCAGTAGTAGTAGTAGTAGTAGTAGTAGTAATAATAATAAAATAATAATAATAATAATAATAATAATAATAATAATAATAATAATAATAATAATAATAATTTATTTATATCCCGCCCATCTTGCTGGGTTTCCCCAGCCACTCTGGGCGGCTTCCAACAAAACACTAAAATACAATAACCTATTAAATATTAAAAGCTTACCTCTGAGTAGACATGGTTAGGATTGTAGCCATTGTAGACTTTATACTGCTTGGTCACAAGTAAACAATAACTGCAACCCTCTATACCATTTTAGAAGGATGTCACATGAATTGGGACAAACAAAACAACAGATCAGAAACTAGTGCAGTGGTTCTCAAAGGCTGTGGTGTGCATCTCTGTTGTGGCAGGAGAGCATGGCAAGTGTGGTGGGAAGATTCAAGGACAAAGCAAAATATCAACATTTCAGTATGGTATAGTATTATTTTTTAGAATCTGGATATTTTGGGAATGATTCATGTTCTTATGTAGCTGCACTGTTTTATACTTTCTGGATGATATTATCATAAAGGTAAAGGGACCCCTGACCATTAGGTCCAGTCGTGGCCGACTCTGGGGTTGCGGCGCTCCCCATGATATTATAAAGCAGTTATGTCCTATGTTATTAATCAAGCACTGCTAGTTGTTTCTTTTTGTTTCCACTGTATTTCTTACATCAATTTAAAAATTCAGTGTTGTGTGAGCAGATTTTTATTCTGAAAGTGTGGCCCGGCACCGGGGGGGGGGGCGGGGGGAGGGAGGGAGAGAGAGAGAGAGAGAGAGAGAACCATTGCTCTTGTGGCTGTTTCTGCACATTACTATATACACCCTGGCTTGTTTCCCCATCAACAGCAAACTGCAGACTCCTGAATCCTACTGCTCATGGGAAATAGTTAAAAACCAGCTAAGTTTTTAAGGTGAAATTAACATGCAGCTCAGTTTTAAGAATTCATGCACATTCTTTGCAAGGGCTACCTGTGAAATATGATGTCTAAAATTAGTCAAAGGGACTTGTATAGAGAATGCAACTAGAGAGACAAAAGGGCAACGGCACATAGCAGAATTTCAGCTTTATTGCTACGTAATGCTGCACATGATTAGAATTTTATTATACCACTTAGACTTCAGTGCGTCTCAGCTGGATGAAATTCAATATGGCTGTGAGGTGCAATAAGGCTGGGGATTTCAGGCTGTGTGGATAATTTAAATGACCAGAAGCTATAAATAAATCCAGCTGTCAAGAACACACTCTTTTCGTATTGCTTTATTCTAACATGGTGTTTCTAATTCAGAAGTAGTAATTCCTCTGAACTCTATTAAAACAGGACTTTCCACAAAAACAAGAGGCTCGCTTCTTCTTTGAAGAATATGCCACTCCTGCCCTTTAGCAGGGGTGAATTTGCCATACTACCCCTTTCTTGGGGGAAGATGCAAGTTGATCTCTCATATGAGGAGAGTGCTTTCGGCATCACATGGACAGGTGTGCCCAATAGGAGGGGAGCAATCAAGCTGTTACTGAAGTCATGGCCACTTTCAAGGTAGTGTGGCTGGCATTACCTTTACTACCACATCCGTCTTTGTGAAATAGCAGGAGGCTTTGGGCTGGAAAACACTGTAGGCCATCCTTAATTGAATTCTCCAATAGAACATGTAGAACTACTTGCCTCACGGAGTACATAAAAAACGTAAGAGGAGCCTGAAAGATCAGGCCAGCCCATTCAGTCCAGCATCCTGTTTCACAGTAGCAACCAGATGCCCATGGCAGTGTGCAAGCACTCTGAGAGCCAGTGTGGTGTAGTGGTTAAGAGCGGTGGACTCGTAATCTGGGGAACCGGGTTCGCGTCTCCTCTCTTCCACATGCAACTGCTGGGTGACCTTGGGCCAGTCACACTTCTTTGAAATCTCTCAGCCCCACTCACCTCACAGAGTGTTTGTTGTGGGGGAGGAAGGGAAAGGAGAATGTTAGCTGCTTTGAGACTCCTTCGGGTAGTGATAAAGCAGGATATCAAATCCAAACTCTTCTTCTTCTTTCCCAACTTGTGATTCCTAGGAACTGGTATTCAGAGGCACACTGCATCCAACGGTAGAGGTGGACCACTCACAGTAAGCACTCATAGCTTTATATTTCATGACTTTGGTGGCTATTCCTACGTTTTTATGAAAGAAGTACATCCATCGTGCCTCCATTCATTGTGCCACCATTCAATGATCCTGGCAATTATGGTACAGATATACTACAGAGTGTTCTCTGTGGCAAGTACTTCTACCAGTTAGGATAGTAGTAGATAGCCTGTCGTGGAACACTGCTTTCGGTGACATCTCTATGGTGAACATAAGGTATGATACAGCCCTTGAAAAGCAATGTTATGGGCATGCCAACACCAGAATTAGTGCAAATCCCAATAAGAACTCCCCAATTCTTAGAGAACATAATTATTTGCAGGGGAAGGAGTGAAGACACTGTTCAAAAGCGTTTTGATTTTTTGATATATTTTTAAAATAATCCTGCCTCTAGGATCTTGAGTTAGAATGACCAAGGACTAAATTATTGTCCCATAATAAAAATACTTAAGGTTGCTTTGACTTCTATTCGTTTGAATAAAACTTAGCCATGGATAACTTTAGTTAGATTAGGCTAGTGCAACCTTCACCAACTTACAGGTGTTTGGCATGGTAACCCACATCAGTCTTGGACAAGACATCTGTCCAAAACATTTATAGGGCACCAGGTTGTCAAAGGCTAGCCTAGTGTCTGTAACACAAAGAAGTAATATACTGTGGAGAGAACCATATGCAGAGCCAAAGATTTGCTTGTTATTTTCATCTTAGCAGATCCCACCACTTGAAAAGACAAGGGAAAGGAAGTTTGTTTTTCTGCTCTGGAAACTACGATTGGACAGACTGAGTCCCAATAAAAGAATCAAAGTTTTGAAATACAACCTTATGAGAACAAATGTTAATTCAAAGTCTTATGGAGCAACATGACCAAAAAGGTCACCTAGATTATGCTGAAGCAGAACACACCAGCCAAAAGTATCTTTAAAAGGTTAACTATATAAAAGTACAGTCATTCATGATCAAACTAAATTGCAGAGCCCTACAATTACTTAGTAATGAAGTTCTGTATTTACTTTTCCCCTTGATCCATGTCATATGCTAAAGAGATTGACTTTGAATTTTTAATTTTATGATGAGAGGAAAAAAACCGTAAGTGACATTTTTCTTAATGGCAAAGCTTGAATGGCTTGTAGGAGACATGGGAACAGCGCTAGGTGGAAATCATGCATGCTCTGTTCTTTCAGGTATGATAAACCAAGTTCTTGGCCCTGTATTAAGAAATGTCAGATACATTATTCAAATGTGCTAGCTCTTGTCTTCTTCTTTTTGAAACCTATCATTTATAAAGCTAGGATATGCGCAATAAATAAACGTTAGTAACAAAGCTGTGCGTGGCACCAACATTACAACGAACAACCACAGACCCATTTCCTCATTTTGAAAGACTAAACTAAAATAGATATTTTTAATCAGGAATGCAAAGTGAAGAAAAATCTACTAAGGAAAGCCATTATTTAATCCTCACATATAAAAAGTGCCCTGCCTCCTCTTTCTTCACTTTCATATAAATTGATGGAGTCTTTTCCGCAAAGCAATGAAACCAATTTATCTTGATAAATGACAGGAAATATATAACTTTCCCCCCTCAAACCCTTTTGGAAACACTTTGTTAGCATCAGAAACACTCTGGTGAAGCCAGCCATGTCAAATGCTGACAGAAGTTTGCATAAATAAGAAAAATTAAGCAGGAATGAATATTTTGGCCAAGAAAAGGAGTAGGCGCAAATGTTAATCTTCAG
Source organism: Podarcis vaucheri (assembly GCF_965113315.1). Classification (NCBI taxonomy): domain Eukaryota; kingdom Metazoa; phylum Chordata; class Lepidosauria; order Squamata; family Lacertidae; genus Podarcis; species Podarcis vaucheri. The sequence continues at coordinate 84,270,325 of NC_138760.1, read as the reverse complement.
CTCTGACTGTGAAACTGTTCAGATGTTTACAGATTGCCACTGTTACTCATGGGAACTGGGCATGTTTTGGTAGCGAGGCAGTGTAGTGTAATGGTTACAGTGCTGGACTAGGACCTTGGGAGACCAGAGTTCAAATCCCTTGGGTCAGTCATTGTCTCTGAGCTGAGCCAACCTCCCAGGGTTATTGTGAGGTCAAAAGGGGAAGGAGAAAAACCATGTACACCATTATTGCGCCCTCTCCGATTGCATGGAGCCCGGACAGCCCCGTGGTTTTCCCTGGAGCTGAGGGTGATGAAACAATCGTTGAGACGGCTAGAGCGCCGGTGGCGGAAAACTCATTCTGAATCAGACCGGACACGGGTTAGAGCTCAACGTCGAGCCTACCAAGTGGTAATGGTGACGGCGAAGAGGGCCTTCTTCGCCGCCTCCATTGCATCTGCAGAAAACAGCAGCAGGAGACTTTTTCAGGTGGTTCACAATCTATCGGAACCACCTGTACCACCGGGGCCTGGTAGGGACCCCAAGATCTCCTGCAATGCTTTTGCAAAGTTTTTTGCAGATAAAATCACTCAGAAGGAGGTAGACTCCACCGTGGGAGCAGGGCCAGGGCGGGAGAGTGCTAGAGTTCTGTCTGGTCCTGTTACATGGGATCAATTCCAATCTGTTACCTCCAAGGATGTGGACAGGCTGCTTGGACAAGTGAAACCGACCACCTGTCTCCTTGATCCTTGCCCATCCTGGCTGATAAAAGCGAGCCGGGAAGGGCTGGCGTTGGGCTCTGTGGGGTAGTGAATGCTTCCCTCTGTGAGGGAGCCTTCCCAGACCCGCTGAAAGAGGCAGTCATTAAACCGCTTCTTAAAAAAACATCTTTAGACCCGGCCAATTTGGCCAACTATCGCCCAGTCTCAAATCTGCCATTCTTGGGCAAGGTGATTGAGTGGGTGGTTGCTGAACAACTCCAAGCACGCCTGGAGGAAATGGACCATTTGGATCCCTTCCAATCGGGATTCAGGCCTCACTATGGGACTGAAACTGTCTTGGTTGCGCTGGTTGATGATCTCTGGCGGGCTAGGGACAAAGGTGAGAGCTGTTTTCTAGTTCTGCTGGATATCTCAGAGGCCTTTGACACCATCGACCATAACATCCTTCTGGACCGTCTAGAGGGGCTGGGAGCTGGGGGCACTGTCATACAGTGGTTCCGCTCCTTCCTCCTGGGCCGTGTCCAGAAAGTGGTGGTGGGGGGATGAGTGTTCAGACCCCTGGGCTTTCACTTGTGGGGTGCCTCAGGGTTCTGTCCTCTCCCCCATGCTTTTTAATATCTATATGAAGCCGCTGGGAGAGATCATCAGGGGGTTTGGACTGGGTGTTCATCAGTATGCAGATGACACCCAGCTCTACCTCTCCTTTAAATCAGAACCAGTGAGGGCGGTGAAGGTCCTGTGTGAGTGCCTGGAGGCGGTTGGAGGATGGATGGCGGCTAACAGATTGAGGTTGAATCCTGACAAGACAGAAGTACTGTTTTTGGGGGACAGGGAGCGGGTTGGTGTGGGGGATTCCCTGGTCTTGAATGGGGTAACCTTGCCCCTGAAGGACCAGGTGCGCAGCCTGGGAGTCATTTTGGACTCACAGCTGTCCATGGAGGTGCAGGTTAACTCTGTGTCCAGGGCAGCTGTCTACCAGCTCCACCTGGTACGCAGGCTAAGACCCTACCTGCCCGCGAACTGTCTTGCCAGAGTGGTGCATGCTCTAGTTATCTCACGCTTGGACTACTGCAACGCGTTCTACGTGGGGCTACCTTTGAAGGTGACCCGGAAACTGCAATTAATCCAGAATGCGGCAGCTAGACTGGTGACTGGGAGTAGCCGCCGGGACCACATAACACCGGTTCTGAGAGATCTGCATTGGCTCCCAGTACGTTTCTGAGCATGATTCAAAGTGTTGGTGCTGACCTTTAAAGCCCTAAACGGCCTCGGTCCTGTATACCTGAAGGAGCGTCTCCACCCCCATCATTCAGCCCGGACACTGAGATCCAGCGCCGAGGGCCTTCTGGCGGTTCCCTCATTGCGAGAAGTGAGGCTACAGGGAACCAGACAGAGGGCCTTCTCGGTAGTGGCGCCCGCCCTGTGGAACGGCCTCCCATCAGATGTCAAAGAGATAAATAATTACCTGACATTCAGAAGACATCTTAAGGCAGCCCTGTTCAGGGAAGTTTTTAATATGTAACGCTGTACTGTTTTTAACACTGATTGGGAGCCGCCCAGAGTGGCTGGGGAAACTCAGCCAGATGGGCGGGGTATAAATAATAAATTAATTATTATTATTATTATTATTATTATTATTATTATTATTATTATTATTAAGCTTCTTAGAGGAAAGGTGGGATATAAACATAATAAATTTATCTATCTACTCACTAATATGGCAAAAGGGCCAGAATTAGCATGTTATTCTAAATGTGCTTATGTATAGTGTCATTATATATTTTAGTCACTAGGTGGCACTGGATTTAGTGGCATCTAGGTAGAATCAGGAGCTCCCTATAGCTTTTCTTTGAGACAGTAAGGTTATTGCCCTACTTCTTCATGCAGGTGGTGGTGTCATAAAGCCTGCTATGGCAATCCTTAATTAGATTTTAGTTTCTCTGGTTTACACACAGATGGTCTTAGGACAACATCCTTCAAATTCATTGTACCTTTTCTGTAGTCTTGTATAGAACCTGGACTCTGAAACTTTACCACATCAAAGAACTAGGAAGTTGATCCTGCTGGTCCCTAGTGCCATCAATCAATAAAACAGGCAGGGAGTTATTTAGTAGTCATGGTGCACTAGAATACGAAATGGTGTGCAAGTCTTTATTTAGACAACGTGCTCCGTAATTTTTTAAAATTAATTTTCAGTTTTTCATTTCAAAACTAAAATATTACATGGGGGCTATCAGTTAAACATATGGAAGCATAATGCCCAAAGTACATAAATAGGTTGATGAAATAATAAACAAGCAAACTTCAAACAAAAATAATTTCTAACAACCCCACCCCCACCCCCCAAGTGCTGAGGACTTCCCATTAATGCTGAGACTCTGGCCTGTGTACTGACCAACTGCTGATATTTCACTATGGTTTACTATTATTGTTTTAAGTATTTATTGATGTGGCACACCATGGGGTCTGGTGGCAGCTGGTAACATTTTGACTTGGTAGGGCTGCAATTTTATCCTTGCTGCCTTCATCACAATGAGACCCGTACAGGAAATGTGTCGTTATAAATGTGCTGAGTGCCATTATCTCCTCATTAAAAGACATTATTCTTTGCACATCTGTGGACAGGATTTTTTTTAACAAAATGTGCTTTGCCCCCAGTAGCCCTAGTGCAAGAGCCTCCATGGTCTGGGGTCTTATGACAAATTTTAAAGTTACATAGTCATTGGGTTTTCCAAGCTATGTTTCCAGTTCCAGTAAAAAAAGCATTACCATTTTCCTGCTACGATGTACCGCCTTAGATGGTCATTGTTCGTATCTTAGAGTCCAGCAAGTTGTCGATCAGACTCTCCAGACAACACCAGAGAACAACAATGGCCAGGGCTTAGATGCCAACTCAGTGCCCCTAGTGGTCAAATGGACACTTGTTCCTGAAAGTCTGGTTGAGATCAGCTTTCCCGGGCCTGTCATCTTCAAAGGGCTAATGCTTGTTTCACACTTAAATCAATAATTTATTTTAGATGAGAAATCCATGTGGAGAAAAGCTCTAAGAATCACACACACACACACTAAGAGACACACAAAGACACTACAAGGCCCCTGCATTATGTTTTGTGGACACAAATTGGCCCAGCAAAGACTGCCCCCACACTACTCCTCAACCAGTTTTTACCAAAGCTTTATCTGTTCTGAGGCACAGTCCCACAAGGCACTTAAGCGCATGCTTAATTTTGCAACTATAATGGTTGCCCTGAGACTGCAGAAAACAATGGCATTTGGACACTTTGCCACATCAACACTTTGAGGAACAAAGCAGCATTAATCACCACCCATCTGTGACTTTCCTCCCTCAGGTTAAGTTAAAATTATCCCACACCTGTACCTTGCAGGAAGTACCAAACTGCTGGACTTCTTACAATAGAACTTCTCACATCAGCAAAGCTCACACATCTGGACTCTTTAGGGAACCCTTTAAGGATCTGTGGTGCTATCACTAACATGAGAAGGCTCATTCATTTTTTTTCTAGACAGAGATAAGCTTGGCATAGTGAGAAAACACTACTTACACAAACACACACACACTTATCACAGGAATGATAATTGCACAAGTGTTTTGTTTACCATAGTTACACTTTTGGAAGCTGCAGGTTGCAAAAACAAAACCTGACAATACTTAAACAGCTGCTATGTTGATTCAGCTCCTAATCATCTGACCACTATTGTCTCACTTCCGTTTGTTACTCTGATTGTCTGTCATTTTCACACAATATCTTTTGCATTTTGATAGCATTTTTTTCAAAAAATAATAATAATAAAAGGAACTACCGTACTTTTCTGTATAGAAGATGAGGGTTTTTTACTCTAAAATAATGTTCAAAATCAGGTGTCATCTTATACATGGATAGTGCAGATTGGTTGCAGCCGCAAGCAGGAGCTTGTCAGCAGCAATTGGGTAGGTGAATGGTGGCTGCGGAAAGGGTTGTTGTGGATTGGCTGCTGCTGCGACAATTGTTCCTGCGATTGTCATCCATAGTTGTGAGCGGGCAGACGCTTGGCAGTTTTGGCTTTTTGTGCAATTGGCAGCCTTTGTCAGTCGGGTGATGGTTGGTTTTTTTGCATCCCCCTCCCCCCCAAAAAAGCTCAACAACTCTGGCAATCCCCTCCCTAAAAAGCTCAACAACTCTGAGCCATCTCCTCCCATTTTCTTAAATTAGACTCCCCAAAAATAGGGGTCGTCTTATACATGGGTGCCTGTTATACACGGGAAAATACTGTGTGTGTGTGTGTGTGTGTGTGTGTGTGTGTGTGTGTGTGCAAACATTAAGAAGAAATAACTGAATAACTGTCTCCCCTGCATCTGTTATACCAGCCTTTCTGGCAAATAGCAAACAAAAGAAAAAGTTATAAAACTAATTTTTGCTGCACCATAGTGCTGGAGTGGCAGGAAAAAGAGAGAGATGCAGTTGACAGGATTTTTAAAGTGGCAGTATCAGACACCTCAGACTTGGCCCAAGATGCAATGGCCAAGAGGTTTGGTCACCGCTGGTCCACTTAATATTTCTGTTCCAAGTCATAAATTAGAAAGGATCTGTGTCCTTTCAGAATAATACAGCTGCTTATGGTACTACTTCGCATTGCTAAGTCTTAGCTCAATATATGATCATCGCCAGGAGGTGGCCAAAGCCAGTTTCCTGTACATAAGAGAAGGTGATAATGGGTCAGTAGGATGAGGTGCCCTTGTTGCACCACACTTGTCTGTAAGCAAAGAAAATGTAGGGATTTTAACTTGCTGTGGCAGTAAGGCTGATTCATTCTGTATAATTTTGCTTATGGTTACTGAATATTACTAAATAGCAGCCTAATGATGGTAAGCAGACCAGTAGTGGTGGCTGAGTGGGGGAACTGTCAAAGCTGGAATTTTTGTTTGTTAGTGCAAAAGCAACATATTTTTTTTCTAAGTAGGAAGGAAGTTTAATTCAAGGGAGTTACTTTTGAGTAAAACATACCAAAGGCAGACAATTGTGTTTTATCACTTTTCTACTGTCTCCTCAAACAGATGGAGGTCAACCAACCAATGTAAAGACAGGACACTTGGAGAATAAATGAAATAATCTGGACACAAAGAAAAATGCTTAAGCAAACACACCCCAGTATCCTCCTCAATCCAGCATCAGGCTAGCAGCAAAGAGTCTCTCCTGGGGTTTTTTGCTGCTCCAGGATGGCTCCCTCATGAGTCCCAGGTGGAAGTGGTCAACAGTTCTTCCCTGATCACCTAGCAGCAGCAATTAAGTCACAGAGCATCCTTAGCAAGGGTGCTGCCTACCTCTGCTTTTAGTGCTGTAACTTTTTTCAGAAATGTCCTATGGACTTACTTAATAAAAGAAAAGAAAAGAAAAGAAAAGAAAAGAAAAGAAAAGAAAAGAAAAGAAAAGAAAAGAAAAGAAAGAAAGCTGCTAGCCCAGTAAATGCATATCCCCTCTACCCACCCACCCCATTGGAGCCCTGCAAAGGGTTATGGATGTTTGTTGTCTATGTTGAGACTCAAGCTTGCATAAAGGTAAAGGTAAAGGTACCCCTGCCTGTACGGGCCAGTCTTGCCAGACTCTAGGGTTGTGCGCCCATCTCACTCAAGAGGCCAGGGGCCGGCGCTGTCCGAAGACACTTCCGGGTCACGTGGCCAGCGTGACATCGCTGCTCTGGCGAAGCAGAGCCGCACACGGAAACACCGTTTACCTTCCCGCTTGTAAGCGGTCCCTATTTATCTACTTGCACCCGGGGGTGCTTTCGAACTGCTAGGTTGGCAGGCGCTGGGACCGAACGACGGGAGCGCACCCCGCCACGGGGATTCGAACCACCGACCTTTCGATCGGCAAGCCCTAGGCGCTGAGGCTTTTACCCACAGCGCCACCTGCGTCCCACCAAGCTTGCATAAGGTAGCAACAAATCTGGTGGGGGGAAGGGGTCAATCAGAGTAAATGGTTTTGGACTGATATTAGTATTAATATTAATATTAACATCTTTTATTTATACCCCGCCCATCTGGCAGGGTTTCTCCAGCCACTCTGGGCGGCTCCCAACAGAATATTAAAAACATGATAAAACATCAAACATTAAAAACTTCCCTAAACAGGATTTTCTTCAGATGTCTTCTAAAAGTAAGACAGTTGTTTATTTCCTTGACATCTGATGGGAGGGCATTCCACAAGGCAGGTGCCACTACTGAGAAGGCCCCCGACGCTATACCTCAATGTCTGGGCTGAACAATGGGGGGTGGAGACGCTCCTTCAGGTATACTGGGCCGAGGCCATTTAGGGCTCTAAAGGTCAGCACCAACACTTAGAATTGTGCTTCGAAATGTACTGGGAGCCAGTGTTTCAGTACCAGTGTTATATGGTCTCAGCAGCCACTCCCAGTCACCAGTCTAGCTGCCACATTCTGGATTAATTGTAATCTTCAAAGGTAGCCCCACACAGAGTGCATTACAGTAGTCCATGGTGTTTCCAGATTTCTTTTTTTCAGCGGAATTGTGCTAAAACAAATTAATATAGTGTTAGAATCATTAAAAGCAGGATTCTTTGCTCCATTCTGACATCAGCTAATTATCTGGTTGTAGATTTAGAAGGCAGCCACTGAATGTTCCTGTTATGGTAGAAAGCATTATAAAACGCAATATGGGAAGGGAATCTATAGCAATATAATAGGGGTTTTCTTTCTTCTAACCAGCACCGTCATAAGATTTTGTATAATTTGATAGCTTTAGTATGTCTTCTGCAGAATAACATTGCAGTGAAGAATAAGGCAGCTAGCAGCTAATGAGGAAACATGCCAGCTTTTCATACACACTGAGGGGGGAAATGTGCCTGGTCACATTATCCTCCTACTCTAATGGCTTGAGACTATTGTTGGAGAACTGAAATTAGACCAGGGTTGGGTTTAAAAAAATTCTTTTGCATATTCCTTCTTGGAAAGTTATATGCTAATCCCATTTTAAATTTTCTCTTGTACTTCACACATAAACAGAATAAATAATTCTGCCTTTCTCTCTCCCTCTCTCTTTTTAGGAAGATGCTCTCAGACTGCCAGTCTCCAAAATAATCAGATGCTATATTCGGCATTCAAAAGCACTTCATGATCTATGAGCCTCAAGTCCTAAGCTTTTGCTCAGCTGCTTAGATTTTGCCAGTTGTTCACTTAATTTCAAAGTGTATTTCTTTTTTAAGGACAACTGCAATGATGAAAGCTTGAAATTTCAAATGGTTGCCGAAATGTGAGAAAAAGTGTACAACAGCTTCATCACAGTGCGCGTGCGCGCGCGCACACACACACACACACACACATTGGTAACATGTATACAGTATCCATCTTTGTTCAGCCAAAAAAGGCTCATTTACAGTGGAAGCTCCTCGTACAGAACTAGAATAAATTCTCTAAATACAGCTATCTGTTGGTCCCATTTTTTATACATTATACATGTCCACAGATAACCCAGAATTAATCAGTCACATAAATCATATCTACTCCTGTCCTTAACCCAATTACAAGACTTGCATAGCTGAGCACATATGGTAATGAAAGTTTCCTGAGCAGAACCTTTAAACAGCAATTGCAAGAACAGAAAAATCTAGAACGGAAAGAGGGCTCTAGAGATTTGATCCATGGCAGCCCATTATAATAGCTTATTTACTTATATTTATATATTCTGCCTTTTTTTTGTGTCACGGAACCCAAGACAGAGCTTCTATCCAGTGTGAACAGAGACAAGGTATTTGGAAGGTTGCCAGGGTAACTGGGCATGATGTCACAGGAAGAGTTTGGGGCCTTTGGCACCAGGCTTGGAATAGCTAAAAAAGAGAGAGAGAATAATTTTGGCAGACTGGGAAAAATGCCTTGGACTCCAGTGGGGAACAAGCTCCTGTTGAGATGACCATGCTGTAATATGCTACAGCTGGCAGAGATTGGGGTGGTGTAAACCTTTGTAACACTACATTCATTTAGGGTGCATCTGCAGAAGTATTTCAGCTTGCCAGATGGAATGATCCTCTCTCTCCTTCCCCCATGTGTTGTTTTAGGGGTTCCAGCCCTGAGTGCTCACTGGAAGGACAGATCGTGAAGCTGAGGCTCCAATACTCTGGCCACCTTATGAGACGAGAAGACTCCCTGGAAAAGACCCTGATGTTGGGAAAGATGGAGGGCACAAGGAGAAGGGGACAACAGAGGACGAGATGGTTGGACAGTGTTCTTGAAGCTACCAGCATGAGTTTGACCAAACTGTGGGAGGCCTGGTGTGCTCTGGCCCATGGGGTCATGACGAGTCGGACACAACTAATTTACTAAACAATAAACAACAACAACTCATGGGGGAGGAAGTGCTTAACCCCTCCCCCAATCACTAATTTTCCTTGCAAATACTTTTAACTTGGTCACTTTTAACTGTTTGATATCAGTCTGGACTGCATTTTCAGTGGGGGGCTAGGGGACACAGAAAGAGATAAGCATACTCCAGCTGATGGTCCATCTTCTCTGCAACTGAAATATCTTTGCAAAGATGAGTTTGGGAACATGTCACTGCTGAGGTAAAGTATGATTCCATCCTTAGGGCCAAACTAGACACAACTCTAAAGTGATGGCTGTTACCATAAACTGCATTTTTATCTTCCCCCTCCTCCGAGTAAGTTTTGTGAGTCCTGACATGACAGCATACCTGCCTCCACTTGTGGCAGCTAACAATGTGGAACAGGAAGTGGAAAAAATAAGGTTATTATGACACAACCATGTCAGGTAAGTGCCATTAGAGATTCAAGAGGGGGCAGCCAAACTTGTCCTTGTCACTTTTGACATCTTCTGGTGTAAGATCTTGAATGTTCCTGAAAGGAGCCATGCATGACAGATTATTGTCATTGTTTCTGTATAAAGAGCAATATTCTTATGGGGTGGGGATTTCTTGCTCAAATGCAACCCACCTAAGGCAGGATTGTTTACTTTGCCATCAGCTTTTCAAGTCTCCCTTGTCATATTTGCTAGCTACTGAACGTATCTGTGTGGCACTTGTCACCTTTCATCCAACCATCATTTCTTTATAGGTAACGAAGCTTTGTAACAGTCAGCACCAGATGGTAAATGGGAGAAAGTGTGCTTTTCAGCAAAGAACGTTGCATACATTAATTAAGACACAAGCTGAACATTTTATAGATAGTGGTAAGGCTAATACTCAGAGAGAAGACATGAGTGCTCAGCGAAAAGTTGGTGGCAGAAAAGGAAACAAACCTGCAAAGTTCCCCTTAGGAGAACTTGCTGACATCTCTAAACCAAGCATCATTACAACTAAAGAGCTCAAGGGAGAGGGCTGTGTACTGCCCAGTGTCCTTCTTTCCAAGAAGACCAGATACACTTGCTCCTGGAATGCTGGTGGGTAGATTTGTAGACACATGGCCCCCTCCCTCATCAATGTTCAGACAAGGTTCCCATGACTGAAATTCTGTCTTTTGTTGACATCATTTTACTAGAGTCAGAAAAGGAGAAGAAAAACCAGAAAAGAGAAAATTGTTGCCTGCAGATATTTCTGCTGCAGAAGGAATTAAGGGAGAGGGATATGAAAGACAACAATCCCAAATCCAATAAAAAGAAAAAGGCTGGTATAATTATAATAGGAATATGTGGTGATTGTTGTTTCCTTTAATATCTGTTTCCTCAAGACTTATTATATTAACAGCACTGCCTGGAAGTATGTTAGGCCTATGAGCTGAAATAAAGTCCAGGAAACTATGTGCATAATGGAGGGATGGGGGCCTCTCCCAACAGCATGCAATGGGGTGGGGTGGGAGGGCTGTGATAAATCACCCGAAATTGGACAGAGGCAACTTCTGTGAGTGAACTCTCTTGTGCAAGATGACTCTGCTTGATTCTGGATGATTTTCTCCACTCCTTTCCAACAGTCCCCTCACACACAACTATATAGGTGGGTCCCCCCATTTCTTGCAGCTTTTTAAAAAAGTGAAACCGGTGTACAACTAAATGCAAGTAGGTGAAGAGGGGTGGAAAGTTGCCTTCAATTAGCCTTCTATTCACAATTCTTACAAATCAAGACAGTACCTCAATGAATAAACGTATTGCTAACATAAGTTTAAATGTCTTTTTTAAAAACAAATAATTGCAATACATTTTATTACTACCTTTATTGTTTATTAAAGTGATTTACAGGCTTTATTTCTGTTACTCATTGTTCTGTACACATTTCCCTACACGAGCAGGTGCCAAAGTTTCCAACGCTACCTTAATTTCAAGTCCGTTCTGTTCCTTCTGTATAGGAAACAAACATACTTGACAAATAGTGATGTTGATGTTTGGGGAAACAGCAGAAAACAAATGTTTGAGTGACAGAAAAGTGTGTATGCACTGCCACTGCCGCCCCCAACAATGCTCTATTAGGTCCTTTTAGACAGAACTCATTACAAAATAACGACAGCGATGACAATTGAAATGTCCTCATAGTTGAATGCAATCTGTTCTTTTTCACCAAGAAGAAAATTGTAATTCTGTGTTGCTTTCCTTCCTTTTTGTGCTCAGAGGAGACAAAAGCAAGTAAAAACACGAGAATTGTGGCACACTCCACTGCTATGCTGAGTAGTGTATTATATTACAATTATGATAATCTTTTTTTCTCACGTTAGAAATTTGCTTTGGGGGAGGGGAAACCATCTGTTTCTCAGGCATCTTTGGCTGACTGGAGCAAATCAAACTTTTACTGAAAACAAATTATGGGAAACAGAATGAAAATATCATGGCTATATGCTTCAGAGCACTGCTAGAACAGCTCTGCTGAACTGAGATGGACAGAAGCAACTTTAAGATCCAATAGGTTAAAGTTCGCCTGTAATGCCATTTCAAAATGCGAATGGCCATTACAGAAATAATGATAATACTTGTAGCCTTAGAAGGTGTGAAATGACAAACCTTTCTGCAAACAATCATGACATATGTGGCTAAAATCAGTTCTGCAGACAGTGCTGGAATATTTACTAACCAAACCTAGAATAAAAATGTAATAAAAGCCCTGTTGGGTCATGCCTAAAGCCCATTCCCTGTGGCTGGTACAGAGATGCATACTACCACTGATAGTGGAGGTAGAACACAGCCATAGTAACTAGTAACCATTGATAGCTTTATCCTCCATCAATTCTCAAATCCTGTTCTAAGCCATGCACCTTTGTGGCCACCACTACATATTTTTGGAGCAGTACCTTCAAAACTAGGTAAGCACAAGTGAAGCCCCACACAGAGGATGTTGGAATGATCTAATTTTGAGGTTACAGACCCCTGAAGCACAGTGGCCAAGCTATTCCAGTCCATAAATTGGACTGCAGATGCCTTACCGAAGTTTACCGAAAGTGCTCCTAGCCACTAGTAAAAAAGAGCGGCCCCAGGCTGTAAACCAGAGGGAGTGGAGCCCCTTTCTGGAAATGGCAATTTGCCAATCCATGGTGTTTTGCCAAATGCAGGAGCTCTTTTGGATCCAAAGGCAATCACAACACAATTCTTGTTCAATGCTTTTATTAAATTGCAGGCTTAAATACAGCACCAAAAAGCAGTGAAACTGTCTTTAAGCAAACTGACAGAAAATACTTTTCCATTCAATTATTGGGAGGTCCAAGGATTAATAACGGAAAGATTCCAGCTGACTAAGACGCAGCACCATCTCGGTCAGGGTCTACATCAAAGCTCCGGGGGACAGACCCTATCTAAAAGGTTTATATACTCTGAACCCTTAGCGGCTATGTGCTGGCTGGCCTAATACCTAAATTCATTTCCCCTGTTAAGCTAGGCCAATATACAAGGGCCAGCATGGTTAAGCAACTCTGCAGCTGCTCTACTGCCTGCAGGAACTCATCCTACAGCTGGCCTACCAGTGGATCTTCCCACATCCTGCTGCCACTTATCCCTGGAGCACAAACAGTAAATCAAAACAATAAAGCAAACCAAAAACCCTTGCAATTACCAAAGGTGCCAATAAATAGGGAAGATTCGTACAATCCAATCAACCTATGTCCTTATAATACAAATGTATTCCACAGTAGATTTCCCCTACACATGGTACTCACTCACTCACTCACTCACTCACTCACTCTCATTGTGCCTCCATAGGATTCAAGCTTAGTATATTGGCCCTCATCAATGCACTCAGGCACTGGTTCAGGGCTTGCACAGCCTCACTTGATTCAATTGTAATAGAGAAGTAGAGTTGAGTGTCATATCAGAAATGCCCTAGGACAGAAAATACCTTAAATATCTTATGATTTTGTTTGATATCATGTTTTATTGCAACTCTGCATTGCATCTTCCATCTGAAACCCTGGAGACCTCCTGCCAGTAACTATATAGACAATAACGACCGAGATAGATCAATTTGCTTCAGTACAAGGCAGCTTCCTATGTTGGTACTATACATTTTCTGTTTTGTTTTGTTTTTGCAACTGAGATGAAATTTATCAGATGACTTTTTTCTGATTAAACTTTGAAGATTCCCACCCCACCCTACACTCTAGATACTATAGTTTTATTTTTGCTCCCTGGCTATAATTTTTCACCCTCCACAATGCCCTAGAAGACCTAACATAATTCCAGGACAACGGAACTGTCACCATTTCCTCCTCTATTGCTCTAGAATTATGCTAGGTCTTCTAGGGCAGTGTTTCCCAAGCTTTTTCTGACCACAGCGCCCTTCTGAACTTGTTTCCTTCCTGTGGGCCCCCCCCCATGGGTGTAGCCAAGGGGGGCAGGGAGTAGCTGACCCTCAATAAGTAAAAATCAATACAAATCTGAGGTTCTGCCCCCCCAACAAAAGCCTGCCCCCCTAACAAAAATGTGGAGGATGAAAAATGGCAGCCAGGGAGCAAAAATAAAACTTAGGGTAGAAAGAAAAACAGTACTAGTGGAACTGCTAATGGTAAGCCAAATCCCCAAGAAACTTAGATAATTTTGAAGGTATTGAAAGCACAACTATTTAGACCATTGGTAGGCAAACCAAGGCCCAGGGGCTGGATCCGGCCCAATCGCCTTCTCAATCCAGCCCGCAGACGATCCAGGAATCAGCGTGTTTTTACATGAGTAGAATGTGTCCTTTTATTTAAAATGCATCTTTGGGTTATTCGTGAGGCATAGGAATTTGTTCATCCCCCCCCCCAAAAAAAAAATAGTCTGGCCCCTCACAAGTTCTGAGGGACAGTGGACCAGCCGCCTGCTGAAAAAGTTTGCTAACCCCTGATTTAGAAAAATATTCCTGACCTCTTGACCGAACCTCCAGCTTTGTTTTAACTGCTGGTATAACTGGTATGCTATTTAAATCACTTTGTTTATTGTATGTCTTAATTATGAATGTTTGAAGGTTGGATGAAATTATTTTAGTCTGTTTTTCATTATGCATGGCCATATTTTTATAACTGGTTTTATACATGTAAACTGCCAGAATTCATTTTGGCAAGCAAGCGGTGTATAAATTAATAAATGCAGTATTATTATTATTATTATTATTATTATTATTATTATTATTATTATTCCACACACCCCCACAAAACTTCTCTGCCACAAATAAGGTTGGGATTTTGAGAAGGCAAAATACAGATCTAATTGCTTTTAGTTAAGAGGTTAGCAGAGGAAATCCTAGTAGGAAATAAACAACCATGTTTATGCCTGACCTTTTTGTGTACTAGTCTTTGAGTCAGAGAAACTGTGATGTAGACTTAATTGTGCTACTTATTACCATGTCTTTGATCCACCACCTGGAAGATTAAAGTTTATGTAACTCCTAAATTATCTACCTGGCTGCCTTCAGTTTGTCATATCTGGGTCAACTGAACATACATTTTGGGTCATTGGTCTCTACAGCTTGTGTAACCTAACTACACTTCTCCAGCAGGTGTCAAACTTAAAATTTGCTCTCCAAGGCTACAAGAGTCATTGTATCTAGAGAAAGTAATTTAGTCCAGAGTTTGGACCATGTTTCTTTTCTTTATTCATGTTACTTTTTATAAAAAACAAAAAACCCTGATTTTGCCTGCTCATATTAAGTAAGTTTTGCACGGTAGGCAAACAGTCTTTCCCTGCCTGGTAGTCGGGGCAGAGGGGAGCAACATAATTTCTAAGCACTAGATCCCTTGTCAGGAAAGTATGCCAGTACCTATTCCTTCCTCAGATCTGGATTCCAACAAGCTTTTATTCTGTTCTGCACCTGGCATATGAAGGCACCTTGCTATCTCAGAGGTCCTTTGTTTTGCCTAGCCTGGCACTCCAGTGTTGGGGAAATGGGTTATGATCCAATTTAAAAAAAAGAAAGAAAAGAAAAGAAAAGCACCTGCTGTTGCATCTGGTGTAGTTGGAGCATATGCAAACTTGCAACAGCCAGGCCATTAATTTCTGCGCCAAGGATTTTATGAAAAGGGACACTGCTAAAACGTGAAATAACATAAAATAAACACGGGTAAGAATTACCACATTCTACATGGCTACATCCTGTTATAACACTTATTCCAGTTCCCAATCCTGAACAAGCAACATAGAAAACATTTGAAGTCAAAGGTTGCCAGAAACATCATTTCCCAGATGTCATCCATTTAACAGTAATGGGCACTGGGTCCACAATTAATATACCTGGACAAAACCGGAGCTTTAATTCATTTTAATCTGATAATATAATTATTTTCATCCTATGTGTTAGCATTTAGAACTTTTAAAACAGCAACCAATATAATTGTTGAGAAGCCTTGCATATTAAAAACAATCCTTTGTTCCATTTGTAGTCAAGACACAGGCAGTATGGGGCAGATTTTCTTTCAAAATAACCTAGAGAGAAGTTGCAGTCCACTGCTTCCCTTCGTTTTAGTAATTTTTGTCACATGTGCTGTGCTTTAACAGAAATTTAGCTTTCTACTATAGTGCTGACAATAAAGCTGAGATTCTATTTACACTTTGGGATTAAGTCCCCCTGAACTCTGTGGAACTGACTTCCAAGTAAGCATGGATAAGATTGGTCTGCACATTTTCCATAGTGATGCGGTTGAAAAATAGATAACATTATTTCATTTTCTCATGTCGTGACTCTGACACATGGAATAATGAAGATGTGTCACCAACAAAAAGGAATAACACAGATGTGTTTTGCAGATTCCACAAGTTTCATGCGTCACCCCTGTTCTGTGACAAATAATAATTGCCAGCATGGCCTTTAGCTTTTCAACTCCCTTTATCAATATGAAACTTGACTTAAATGCACATGCAGGTAAAAAGTAAACATCTATATTTTAAGATGCTTATACATGGTGCTGTTAATTTTCATAGTATGCAGATGATAACCAGTAAAAGGGAAATGTGTGCTTTAACATTCTGGCAAAACAATTTTAACAACCCCACTGTGACGGAGTAGATGTGCATTATCTTCATTAGAAGACTGACATGAATTTCCAGAATGTTTGTGGTCTGTAATTGCAGAACCTTCCTATTTCCACTTTCAACTTCCTCCAATTGTTACCAAAGAAAGGTCATTTAACTGCTAGTTACAATCAGATCACTGGAGAAGCCTGAGACCAATTTAGAAATATGAACAGGTGGAAGTAAACTGATGGTAGCAGATGTTCAACACTGCTAATTACACTGGGTCAAACCATTTGACAAGATTAACTTATACCTCAAACTAAGCCCTACTCATTAATTCTAACTAATTTCCAGCAACGCTGCATTATAAACACCCCTCTCCAGAAAAGTTGGAAAACAAATTGTGCTCTACTCACAAACTGTTTAATTCATCTGTTCATTGTCTTATTTTTGCCTGTTGATTGGCTAACAAAGTTTGAAAACAGGCACAACAAAGGAGGGATAAATTCTCCCTCTGGGTATTCTTTTTTTCTGTATTTTTGGAAAGAAAACACACATATCTTCATCAGTTTGGTTGCTATGGAGATGATTATGCTGACCCAGATGATTGCAGTTTCAGAGGATGAATAAGCAGTGAAGGAGATGGTATACTTTAAAGAAATAAACATTTCAGTCTCGCTTTTCTATATATGGATAATTGTATGAGAAATAACAAGATAAACCTGAAATGCCCTGAAGAGGGAAGGAGTTATGTTAGTTTTAGATAAAATGATTTATTGGCTTTGGGTGGGAAAGGGGTTCTTGCAAATCCCATTGACTGAATTTTGTCCTTTAAGTGGAAAAGCACACAGTTTACAGAGTATTTGTACCAGTAATGAAAGTAACAATAATGTGTCATCGTTCCTCTTACTGTATTTCAATGTTTAGGAGTGAGTGCTGGTGTTTCAGTATCTAAAGTTATACCATCTACACACAAGAGCAAAGTACCAAGAGGCTCAAGAAAGCAAAAAGGATTTGAAGAAGTACCAAAAACAGTTAGGAAAAAAGAAGCAAAGGACTAAGTGCACTGACTGTTTTGGGGGTGGGCATTAGGGTTAGGAATGGGTAGGAAATGTAATGGGAGTATCTTGGAATGCTGAATAGGAACACTCTGCAGTGCAGCATGGTTTGCAGGTCCCACTTGTCAAACTGAAGCACACTTTCTTAGCCTAATGTACCGTATTTTTCCGTGTATAACACGTCCCCGTGCATAAGACGACTGCTATTTTTTGAGCACCCAAATTAAGGAAATAGGGGAAGATTGCCCAGAGTTGTTGAGCTTTTTTTTGGGGGGGGGTGTTGCCCAGAGTTTTTGATTGCCGACAAATGCTCAACCGCCTGATCGCCACTGCCAATCGCCCGCCCATTTGCCGCAGCAGCAATCCCCAGCACGCCTGGATGCAACCACCAATCACACGCCCAATCGCTGCTGACAATCTCTTGCTCACAGATGCCACCAATTGCCCATCCACAATCTGCACTATCCATGTATAAGGAAAACCCCAATTTTGAATTTTTTTTTAAAATAATAAAGGGAACACAATCATGCACAGTCCTGAGCTCAGAGCTCCTTGAAAGAAGGGTGGGGTAACAATGTAGAAATAAAACAAATATAGCTTCCAGGCTGGTTCTTCACTGTTGAAAATTTGCTGAATGAGCTAAACAAACTCACACCTGACTAGAGTGTCATCCTACAGCATCCTACTCAAATGTGCGATTCCTGGACATGTGTCATAGAAGAAACACTCCTTTTCAAAGAGAGAGACATAGACAGAGAGGAGTGTTTGGATGAAGAATTTTGCTCTGGGGTGCTCAATCAAGTGGAGGAGCTGGAGCTTAATATAATGTGAAAAACTCTTGTGTAGTTTCCTAAGGATGCTGGGAATTGTAGCTCTGTGAGGTAGAACTAAAGTTTCCAAGATTCTTCAGGGGAAGTCATGTCTTTAAATGTGCATGGAATGTACGTACTTTAAATTTATTGTGTGGATATGCATGTCAGTGATGTGAGACCATGAGAGGAGGAAAGGGTAAAATTCTCCCTCCCCATCATATCTGATGGTTCTCATGCTGCTCAGGCTCCCTTGCAGCTCT
Organism: Podarcis vaucheri; assembly: GCF_965113315.1. Classification (NCBI taxonomy): domain Eukaryota; kingdom Metazoa; phylum Chordata; class Lepidosauria; order Squamata; family Lacertidae; genus Podarcis; species Podarcis vaucheri. The sequence continues at coordinate 84,252,137 of NC_138760.1, read as the reverse complement.
TATTAACTAAATGTGCACTTTAATTACACTCATGCAGTTAAAGGCCTTTATAGTCTGGTGCTTAGATGGGCAAAGCTGTGTAACTCATCAGGTGAGTAGGAAGTGTTTCACCACAAAAGGAGGCAAAAGGTCTGAGGAACCCTTTCACACTCACACTATTTCCCGAAAGACACTAGTGAACATGCAAACTTAATTTGATGGTGTATCTTAAACGGTTAGGGTGGTGGCTATCACAGATGGTAAGATCAGGAATTTAGGTCAAGTTAGAAGAGACTATAGGCGTCATTAAGTATTCGTGAACTAGGGAAGGAAGTTTACATTGGCAGCAACCTATCCTGAGGTGAAGGACAAAGAAATCAGTTTGCAGTGCAGTAGGACAAAAAAAATACAGAATCAGTAGAGGTGGCTTTGCTCAAAGGAAGGTTAAGTGCAACAGAAATATTCCTGCTGCAGCTTTTCCTGTGGAAGTAACTAAGTTAAGAAAACATACTACAACAAAAGATAACAAGAGCTGGAAAAATATCAGCAGCTCTAGCATAATAATGTGTGATAAATTAAATCTGAATAAAGAGTCAGAGTCATTGAAGTTATTATGCTTTGGCAAAATATGTATTAAATCCAGTGGCAATAACCTTTGGAAATATTGTCCACAGCCAGTTGTTTTTTGCCATATCATCAACTATATGTAAACTCTGAAAAAGGTGTAATGGGATTAAATCTGCCTGCTGCACTAGGTTTATCAAGTGCTCATATAGAATAAGCTGTAGAAGGGCTCAGCCTGATGCTTGAATTGTGATCAGACCATTTACCCCTGAAAGTCACAGATTCATCTGCCTTACAGCATTCCCATTTGGCAACTGCTTTCCAAATATTTTATTAAGGCATTCTTCTGTTTCCATTGATTTTGTCTGAAAAGTTAATAAAAATACTTCCAGACATTCAAGTCACATTCTTTTTGCAAGCTGTTGACATGATGGGGTGGTGGTGGTGTGATATTAGGTAGCAACCAAGCACCTGGCAACTTTACTGTCAGTGGTGAGATTGTCACTCTGCAGGTACAGGAATGGTGCCACACAGGCATGGTCACAGGTCAAAGGAGAGGGCTGCCTGTCAGCCGGCTGTGCACTTATGAAATACTGACTTCACTGCCTTAGTCTCCAGTGTAACTTTCTCTGGGGTGTGGGTGTGAAGCAACTGTGGCATTGTGAAAAGAAATTTAAACGTAATAACGTTGTCCTACGATAATTCAAGTGCCCAGGCAGAGAACTATCAAATGCGTCAATCTGCAGAGCACACACTTTTTAAAGGGCCATGTAATATTCGTTCTGCATCTGCAAAGACTTGATTTTTTAGTGTGGCAGCACTCATGTCCTGGACTTCCTGCCTCAGGCAGCAGCCTTCACTATAGATGCCTGCTAAAAAAGGGTTTTACTTCAGCAAGCCTATCCAAGCATGTAATTTTATTATGTATACTTGCATTTCAGTACTGCTGATTTTATCTATATTTTTTAATAATTATTTTTCACCGTCAAATGAGTAAGAGGTGTTTTTTTTTACTAAGTGGTCTGTAAAAAGTCTTAAATAAAATAAGCAAGCAAACAAAGAGAAATTTGCTTCCTGATATTTATATGGTGGTCACTGAAGCACACAAATATTTTACAACCAATCTGTAACCTATTAACTGATAAGTTCACCTTAAGTTCTTATAGGCTTCAATGGGCATAAATCTTCACCTAATGGTGGCTCTTGAAACCTGTAAGAATAAACTGTTCTAAGCCCAAGTACTTTGACATAATTGGTTATGGATCAGGCCACTAAGGTGCCATTTTCATCCATCAAAATAAATGGTAAACTTTGTGATTGTCACTGGGATAAGAGGCATATGGAGCTAGCCTTGCTATGTGTTTATTCTAGAGCTGACCCAGCACAGAATTTAAGTGAGAGTCTTAAATGCAATCTAGGGATGAAGCTTAATGTATTCTTATAGCTCTCTGCATGATAGCTCAGGGCTAGGAAGCTAGCCACTCAACCTTCACAATTTAAGTCCAAGCTTAAAAAGCACTCCAAAAGCATGTAACCATTCCAGTTATTCCAATCATACGTGCATGTATGTTTTGATACAACCAAAATATGTTATTGCCCTCTAACAACTTGGAAAGATTTGCTCATAATAATGCAGGTCTGCACAACTCTAATCATGCTGACTGTGGTAACATATCAGGGGCTTGATAAACTTCTACGTTTTGCTGCTTGTCCAAGGCTGCAAAAGCAAGTGATTTGTCAAGCACCTGGAAGGGGACAATATGACTGCTGGGCTATATTTAGCTTATGTTGTGCTGATCTGAAAGAGTAATTTTTGCTCTGCATTATGTTTCATCACCAAGGGACACGGGTGGTGCTGTGGGTTAAACCACAGAGCCTAGGACTTGCCGATCAGAAGGTCGGCGGTTCGAATCCCCGTGACGGGGTGAGCTCTCGTTGCTTGGTCCCTGCTCCTGCCAACCTAGCAGTTCGAAAGCACATCAAAGTGCAAGTAGATTAATAGGTACCGCTCCAGCGGGAAGGTAAACGGCGTTTCCGTGCACTGCTCTGGTTTGCCAGAAGCAGCTTAGTCATGCTGGCCACATGACCTGGAAGCTGTACGCCGGCTCCCTCGGCCAATAAAGCGAGATGAGCACCGCAACCCCAGAGTCGGTCACGACTGGACCTAATGGTCAGGGGTCCCTTTACCCTTATGCTTCATCTGACAACCAAATGAAAGGGTAAGAAGACTGAGTTTATTGCTCTATCTTCTAAGAAATTGCCTAAAGCTCCAATACAAAATTACATTTTTTTAGAGACCAGCCTTACAAACAACCGGTGGGAAATAATATGCAACATCTTTCCTATAAAGAGAGGTTGAATTCACATTTGAAAAATCATATCTATATTATGATTACTCAAGATTATCTATTAATGTCCCAAAGATTGACATGAAAAAGGATGTCATTGTTAGAACGTTTTTTCTTCATCAGTATTAACATTTTTTGGCACACAAAACCTGTAATAGTTGCACTACCACAAGGCCCTCAGACACCTTATTTCATGCCTGCCAAGGCTCTCTGCCCCTCCCATGTCTTTTTTAAAAAGTTAAACAGGCATTATGTGGTTCTCACACCAAATTTAGATTTCCAAACATGCCTCCAAGCCCCAAAATTGTTCAGAAATTAAGACCTAGTTTTAAAAAGTCCTTTAAAGTCTTTGAAAACTGTTTTAAGGGGGAACAACTGGGCATTATTATATAAAATTGAACAATACAGCAAGCTCTTCTGCTGTCACTGCACATTTTATTCAGGTGCAGAACTGAAATGGATCCAATTACATTCATAGAAAGAGCATTTTAATGAATTGCAAAATACTGCATTTTTTTTGAGTTTGCATAAAGCACTTGAACTGCATTTTCCCTCTTCTGAGTCCTTTAGTGTTTACTGCAGGTGGAAGAGTTGTGGTGCAGTAAACAAAAGTATATCACAACTGTAGGCTTATAAATAATTTAAATACTGAGCAGAATTAATTAGAAATAAAGTCATTGTGCACCATAAATCAATAAAAGCAGGGAATTTGGGGGAAGCAAGGAGGTTGCAGTAATGTTGGTTTTTTTTAAGCATTATAGAGGAATGAGCTTGTTCCTTAATAAACTGATACCCTTTTTCTTATTAATATTTCTGAAATAGGAGTGATGCATGAAACAGTCAGAAATAATGGCAAACCTGTAGCTACTCAAGTTGGTAAAGCTTTCTGCCATTGCGCTAAGAACAAACCTATCCATTCTTAAGGAAATCAGCCCTGAGTGCTCACTGGAAGGACAGATCGTGAAGCTGAGACTCCAATACTTTGGCCACCTCATGAGAAGAGAAGACTCCCTGGAAAAGACCCTGATGTTGGGAAAGATGGAGGGCACAAGGAGAAGGGGACAACAGAGGACGAGATGGTTGGACTGTGTTCTCGAAGCTACAAACATGAGTCTGACCAAACTGCGGGAGGCAGTGGAAGGCAGGAGTGCCTGGCGTGCTCTGGTCCATGGGGTCACGAAGAGTCAGACACGACTAAACAACAACAACTGATTGAGGAGGCACACACAAACAGCTATGTTTTAACGAAATAGGAAGTTGCCTTACAGCAAGTTGGACAATTGGTCAAACAAGCACAGTATTGTCCCCCTTGCCTGACAGGCATCTCCAGGGGCCTTTCCCAGACCTACCTGGTGATGGTAGAGACTGAACCTGAAGCTTATGAATGCAAAGCAGACGCTCTATGACTGAGCTGCAGCACATATGACACAAATGAACATGAACGGTTTATCTCTTCACGGCAGCAGTGACAGACACATCTTTTCCCTATCCAAGTTTAACTCAAACTTCCCACTGAATTCAATTCACACATGATGTTGCAGCCTAAATCTCAGACGGCCCAAAATGAGAGATGCCTCAAGAATCATTGTGGGTGGTGAAACAGTTATTGCTGTTAATGATATTAGATTTTTTATATCATTATTTTAGATGTTATGATTAATTATTGTTGTTATTATTTTCTTATTTGTACCCCGCCCATCTTGCTGGGTTTCCCCAGGCACTCTGGGCGGCTCCCAAAAGAACACTAAAAACAGAATAAAACGTCAAACATTAAAAACTTCCCTAAACAGGGAAAGTTTTGTGGAAATTATTTCGATTTAATTTCTTTTATTGTTTATGACTACTTTGTTATTTTTGTAATAATACATTGTAAGCTGCCTCGGGCATGTTTTGAACTGTATTAAGGTGGCATACACATAAAAATCTGTATGTATGCATTTACACGATACAAAAACAAATAGGCTTTAAATGACAGAAACTGCTCTACATATCTGTAATCTTGAAATTGTTTTCCTTCTGCAGCCAAGCAGTCTTGAGACTCCAGACTCAGAACAGGAATATTCTACGTCATCCACATTATAAGAGTTCAGCAGGCCTTCAAACACGTTTCCTCATTCTATCCATTTAATCAGCTGAACAGCAAATTTCCACCTGTGTTTATGCTGGCCCATCCCTCTCCTCCTAATCCTTTTTCCTTTGGCAGAACTGTTCAAAATACCAGGAAATCAACGTAAGGAGAGGCTTGCTGGATCAGTCCAAAGCCCTATCTAGTCCAACATTCTGTTTCCCACAGTATCCTACCAGGACATGAAAGTGATAGCCCTGTTTCCCTGTTGTTCCCTAACAACTTGTATTCATGAGGCACAGGCAGCCTCCCTGAATCTATGTAATCCTGCTTTAAAGTTAAGCTGGTGGCCATAGTGCTGTGTGAAGAACTTCCTTTCCTTAGTTCTAAATCTCCCACAATTTGCTGAACCTAGCAGTTCAAAAGCACGTCAAAGCGCAAGTAGATAAATAGGTACCGCTCCGGCGGGAAGGTAAACGGTGTTTCCGTGTGCTGCTCTGGTTTGCCAGAAGCAACTTAGTCATGCTGGCCACATGAACCGGAAGCTGTATGCCGGCTCCCTTGGCCAATAAAGTCAGATGAGCGCTGCAACCACAGAGTCCGCGACTGGACCTAACAGTCAGGTGTCCCTTTACCTTTACTATGAACCTGTTCATAGTACTGTGAAAGAAGAAAAACTATCTCCTTTTTCCACGTCATACCTGACTTTGTAAATCTTTGTCATGTCTCCCCCCACCCCGCTTACTCAACTATTTCCAAGCTTAAAAGCCCCAAATACTGTAACGTTTCCTCATAGGGGGGTTGCTAGAGCCCCCTGGTAATTTGCTTTTCAAACTGAACAGTCTACAGTATCATTTTGAGATGTAGCAACCAGAGGTCTGCACAGCGTTGTGAGTGTGGTTGCAATAATGATTTGCATAAAGGCCAATGGTGCAGCTAGGTAATTTTAGACATTTTCTCCACCCCCTGCTTTGGACAGCCATGTTTATTACTTTAGGAAAAAATTAACATTCCCCTCCCCCCTTCCTACCACACTCCATTCCATGCTTTGCAACTGCTTTTAAATTCCTAAAGTTGGAGCAAAAAAAAAATATCAAAAGTTTGCTAATCCTTATTTTTTTTAAAAAAAACCATACCGTGAGCATGTGCAGATTTTAAACTCACATAACTTACAGCATAAACAAAACTACAGGAGTAAAATAGGGTTTGCTAAGCACATTTACTTGAGAGAAGCAGCCTTTTATTGTAGAAAAGGATAACATCTTGTGTTGAGTCCGAGGTTGTGCTATATGATTTTTTTTTGGGGGGGGGAACCTGCCTGTGAATTTATAGCTGTAAAATGGGATTCCTGCAGAAAAGGTGCTATAAAACAGACAGACTTGCTTCTTTGCTAGGTAAATAGCCTGTGAGGTAAATAGGTCTGTTAAGTATCTGGTTTGTTATGTAAGCTTGGGGCAAAAGATGTTGCCATGGAAACCAAGTAGCTGAAAATCTTTCTGCAAAGGGACATGTTATCCTTCCTCTTCCCTTTGCTGGCTGGAGGTGATGTAATCAAGGCTGTGTATAAGAAAAGGACTAAAAGAAACAGGCAAACTTCCTACTACAAAGAAAGAAAGAAAAACAGAGACTTGCTATTTGTGCTGAATCCAAAGTTACTGTTTTAGTTCCCTTCTTCCTAAACCCAACAGGGGAGCAGGATGCATTGGAGTGTTAATAGGTACTGTGAGCTTACCATCTTATGCCTGGTGCTGAAGTGACTTCAAAGCAATCTATTACAATCTACTGCTGCCTAACAGGATGGTCCCTCTGGAATTTGTCTCACACACACACACTTGTAAATCTGTCTGTCTGGCTACCCAGAGCTTAAATACATGACCTTTCACCCAGCCTTTCAAACACATACATTTGGAGAGGAGGATCCCTAAAGAAAGAAAGAGAGAGGGGGGGGGACATGAAATACAGGACAAAACAGGACATAGCATTTTACATTGAAATATGGGACAATACAGGACAGGTGGCAACACTAAGTGCTTTGCCCAAGTTTGCTGAAGAAGGGCAAGGATAAACACATTTGGGGTACCCCAATATTGAAGACTCCAAGTGTAAATATGTGTAAAATAAACCATATTTCTCAAAGTCACTAGTCTCTATTGTGCCTCAATTTTCCCAACAGGAACACAATCCCAGGCAAGCGCCTGGAATCCCCTGGAATCTTGCTACTGCTCAGCAGAGACTGGGATGGCACCTTTGTAATAGAATCATAGAATCATAGAGTTGGAAGAGACCACAAGGGCCATCGAGTCCAACCCCCTGCCAAGCAGGAAACACCATCAGAGCACTCCTGACATATGGATGTCAAGCCTCTGCTTAAAGACCTCCAAAGAAGGAGACTCCACCACACTCTTATACACAGCCTTGATTACATCACCTCCAGCCAGCAAAGGGAAGAGAAAATAATATTTTCTCTTTTAAACACATGCCTTTCTCTCTCTTTTTGGTGGCAACAGGCTTGAATTCAGACATTAAGGCACAACTGCCCTGGAAAAGTGTCACACTAACACTAGATAGCACCTAACACCATGGACAACTTCAGCATAATTCGAACAATTTCAATGTATTTTGGCACATATCTGTACATGTAGAATTACAACCAATTTCCATTTTATTTTGCATTCCCACTTGTCTGCCAATACTGCTTCTGATGCAGGATAGAGCCCACACCATTGCAACAGTGCACCCTTCCAAGCCCAGCTTGGGTCATCTGTCTCCCAACTGCATATGGACATGCTTCACCATGCTCATTTGTGCTGAAGGAAGGGCAGCCAGGTGAAATAGATCTTCACCTAGTCTTCCTCATTTTGCAGATATAACCTATTCCATAGGGCTGTGCTTTTCAAAACATTTTGCACTAGAGCTGTCCTTGAAAGCTTACCGTCCGTTAAGCAAATGCTATGTCTGAGAGTCTCCACATGCTCGTCTTGCTGCATGTGGTAAGGACATAAAAAGAGCCCTGTTGCATCTGAACAAAAGGCCGTATAGTCCAGCACCCTACTTGCAACAGCAGCCACTAGATCAGCCAGATAAATGGCTCTAACTGAACATCCCTGCCTTAATTTTCTTTTGTATTCCATTTTTGGAATGCCATTTGTATTCCATCTTTCTCTCCAGTGAGCTCAAGGTCACCTAGTGAGGCTGGTCTGTGTCGGGATTTGGATGCAGGTCTTCCCAGTTCTAGGATTCTTTGGAGGAATCCATGAACTTCAAATGTATGGTGTGGATGTGACCCTAAACCAAAAACCAATCTACTTTACCACACTGACTCTCTACTGTCACCATCCTTTCCCCTGGCATAGCAATCTACAACATGAAGACATAAGCAGGAACTTGTAATGTTCTGCAGCATAAGGAAACCAAATTAAAGAAACAAGTTTTATGACTGCACACTGGCACCATGAATATTGCTTTTTAGAATGCCTGTATTTGCCTGCCTCTGTGCCTTCCAACTAGTTGAACCATTTAACTAACTCAGAAGTGCCAAATCAAAATGGATTTAAATGAGCCATGTGCCTAGCAATGCCAACACACTTCTCTGTTAGTCAAAAAACCTCCTCCGTGGCAACACTGTCACATTGATGCCATGTGTCCTTTTTGCTTGACAATACGTGCTGACACAATTGCAGCATGAATGAATCACAGGAGAAAAGTATTCTCCTGCCTTGACTTTATCCCTATGCACCCCAACTGTGTGTATTCTGCATATGGAGATTGTGGTGGGCGTACAATAGGGTGATTCACAGATTTGTATAAAAGGCAATTGTTGGGCTCTATTGAAGAGTATGGCATGATCTCATGCCTCGGTGGTACTGGCACAGTAGACGGCGATTTCATCTAGCATGGCCTTCTCATAGCCAGAGCTTAGTAAATCACTTTTATGTTTGATACTGCTACATGCCACCCCAATCTCCACCAGCAGTGTGAGATTCCAGGGTTCCCATACACTAACCTAGGGTATGTGTTTCCTTTTGGGAATAAGGCACAGCAAAGACTGTGGTGTCTTTATGATATATGGTTTTATTTACACATGTATACAACTTGCACCAAGATGGTGGGGGGACTGGACTGCAGAGCATTCACATCCTATGTGGGTCTGCCTTCCCTCATAAGGGCAGCACTGGATTCCAAGGAAAGCAAAAAGCCACCCTCTGTGTCTCTTTGTTCAACCTGCCATCCCTAGCTCACTTGGAGTTCTGCCACCCTTCTCCTTTTCATTGCTAACCAGCTCCAAGGATTCCACCACCACCCCCAGACTATGTCATTCAAGCTGAAACACTAAACCTGGCCTTTGTCTCTGCCCACTAAGACCCAGGAAAGAAGGGCTCCCACTCCTCTTTGTCAGGTAGTCTTGCCCTCTTGGCGGTTTCCTTGATGGGTTATCATTAGCTTTTGTTCCCTGCTTATGGCCCATCCAGGTAGCTCTACCCAGCTGTCTTGGCTCCTTAGCATTACCAAGTTTCTGTGTTTGGCAAAGTTTAACCAAACTTTGATTATTTCTAACTTTTACTAAATTATAACTAATTCAGCCCCCCCCCCCACCAGGCACAAGCTCATAACAATTCAATATCAATCTTCAGAATGAAAACCACAGCACAACCTTCTGATGAGTTGCATTTAGCTCACAATCTCCTGTATTAGTTTTCTAAGGTGGTACAGATACGGAATCATAGTTTTATCCTATGGAAATGAGTATGGAATATACATGGTGCCAACAGGAGCAATTGCTCCAGGTCTATTTCCTTGTGGTTGGAATCCTAAGCTTTTCACTCCCATAGTCTATACAGCTTTGAGAGAAGAAAGTGTTAAATCTTACTCACTGAATCCTCTTCACTTACTCCTGCCAACAGTGATCAAGCATGGAGAGCAGCTTCAACAATGGCTGCTCTCACTTTCATTCCTTCTTTAAACTACTACTGTAAACTACTGTAGTACACTCCACTTTTCTTATGGTAGAACAGGAAAACCTGTGGGGAACTTGTGGAAAAACTGCAGCTGGAAAACTAGCAAGTCTTATGAGCTGCTGCCCACCATTTTAGGAAAAGGGAGCTATGTTGTTGCTCCTGGCTCTCCAATCATCTTAATCAGGTGGTGCCTAACACAAATGGCCACAGGTTAACCAACGCAACATGATGGTTTCCATGGGCTGTATTATTCTGAGATACAGCTTGGGCATTCACTTCAGATAGCAGAGTTTTACTTCCCCACCCCCTTTCCCAAGGCTGCCTTATACATACTGTATATCGAAAGAAGAATTCACCAAAATACCATCACAGGAACCTTTTGACCATCTTTTTAGAAAGTCAGTAAAATATTAATCACTGGGCATTAATTTCAGATGCAGTTAAGGAAAAATTGAATCAAGACACAAGCTGTACTGTTACAGTAGTTAATCAGCACAAAATTACATTGGAAAAATCCACACGGGGCCTTGTGACTCTCCCTTATGTAGCACAATAGCTACGAGTAAATAAATCTGTGAGAGGAGGGGGGACTACAACAGCACTTTTTACTCAACATCTGAACTGCAGATGGTCAGAGAATGTCAATGGGAACAGATCTGTGGATTCAGGGCAATAGTTATCAAAATGGCAGAGAATAGAAATACATTTGCACACACAAGCTGAAGAAATATGGCACACAATTCTTTAATAATGATTGTCAGGGGTCCAGGAGCAGAGACGCAGAGAAGGGAGGAAGCAGAGAGCGAGGGGGAGGAATCCGAAGGGAAAATGAGTGATGATGACGACCCGAGATCTCCAAGCCTAAGCAGTGAGTCAGAGGACTCCCAAAAGGGAGCCCCAGTGAGCAGAGCAAGGGGGGGATCCGGGGGGACACCCCAGGAGGAAGGGAACAGAGGAGATTCAGAGAGTAGCAGCTGGAAGTCGGGACCCACGCTCAAGACTGAGAGCAGCAGGGAGGAAGGTAGCCAGGCATCGGGTTCCGGAGGCTGTCAGCAGGAGGGAGGGCACGAGTCAGGGGTGGTCACGCCCTCCTCAGAGAGCGAGGCAACGGTTAAGAGGAAAGTAGAGAGTTGGGCGCGCGCGCCAAGTTCAAATGCAGCGGAAGCTGGAGCAGTAAGCAGCCCGGAGAGTGAGCCAGGTCCCAAAGCCCGCCGCAAGGAGGCAGAAGGATCAGGGGGGTCAGCGTCAGAGGAGAGTAGAAGGGAGGAGGCCCAGGGGGGCAGAAGGACCCAGAGACGTAGGGAGAGGCGAAGATGGCAGAGGTGCACAAGGGCACGGCGAAGGGCGACGAGTTCCAGATACGAGACGGCTTGCTCTTACGTAAAGGGGCCATCTACGTGCCGGGAGACGAACTTCGCGCCAGGGTACTGCAGCAGCTGCACGACGCACCCACGGCCGGGCACTTTGGCACGGAAAAAACGGTGGAATTAGTCGCAAGGGACTTTTGGTGGCCCAGACTGAGAGGGGAAGTCGCGGACTACGTTGCGAGGTGCGACACCTGCCAGAGGGCCAAACCGGTGCACAAACCACCGGCGGGACTGCTGGAACCGCTGCAAACGCCGTTTGAACCGTGGGAGAGGGTGGCCCTGGACTTTGTTACGGATCTACCCAGCTCGAGAGGCAAGACAGCTGTACTAGTGGTGGTGGACTTGTTCACCAAGATGGCACATTTCATTCCGTGTGCGAAGGTGGCCACGGCGGAACAAACCGCCAAGCTGTTCATAGATCACGTGTTCAAAGTGCATGGTCTGCCGCGGTCTATCCTGTCCGACCGCGGGCGCCAGTTCGTCTCGAATTTCTGGCAGAAGCTGATGAGTTTTCTAAATGTCAAGGTCGATCTGGCATCAGCAAGACACCCGCAGACCAACGGGCAAGCAGAGAGGGTCAATGCCATCATGCAGCAGTACCTGAGATGCTATGCCAATCAACAACCTGCGACCTGGGTGGATTACCTGCCGCTCGCCGAGTTCGCTTACAACAACACGAAGCACGTGTCCACAGGGGTGACGCCGTTCTTCGCCAACAATGGGAGGAATCCCAGAACCTTCCCGGGACGGGAGAGAGTGGGGGACGGAGAACCACAGACGGCGGACGCGTTCGCGTCAGAGTTGCAGGCGGTACACGATCAACTCAGACGGCAGCTGGAGCTAGCTAAGCACGCCTACAAGGTGCAAGCTGACAAGCACAGGCGGGTTGGCGAAGAGATCCAAGTGGGAGACTGGGTCTGGTTGGCAGCCCACGCAGTGCCGACCAGGTCACTAGCCAAGAAGAAGTTGGGGCACAAGCAAATTGGTCCGTACCAAGTCGAAGCACAGATCAACCCGGTAGCCTTCCGACTGGTGCTGCCGGAGGGTTCCAGAATGCATCCGGTGTTCCACAGGTCGGTGCTCACTCCCTACAAGGCACCTCACAGATTCCAGGAGCCAGGGACGGCACCGAGTCCGTTCCGGGAGCGGACGGAGACGCGAGGGGTGACGCAGCAAGACCCCATCAACGAGGTCACGGAGATTTTGGACTCCAGATGGGGGGAAGAGGGAGTCGAATACCTCCTAGCCAGAGAGGGCACCCGGGCCAGCGCCAATAGCTGGGTGCCAGACTACGCTTTGGAGGAACCCCTGCTCAAGGACGAGTTTCATGCCCTTTTCCCACACAGACCCATGCCAGCGAGCTTCTTCGACGACTGGCTGTTCACGCCCACACTTTCTTCCAGCACGTTCCATGGATTCGACTCGGACGGGGAACCCGCACTGAGCACCCGTTCCCCAGAAGGATCGCCGGCGGGTTCAGCGTCAGACACCTCGTATTGGTGGGACGATCGACCGGAGGAGCAATGGCGCCGGAAATGGCTGGAGATGCCAGGTCGAGCGACCGACGCAGAGACTGACATGGACGTGTTCGGGGAGGACCTTGGGTTCGAGCACGGCGGTACAGAGATGGAAGCGGAACAGGTCAACGTCGGCGACCGCGAGGAGGAAGACTCGGAGGTCTTCAGTTGGCGGCCAACCACGGGGAGCGAACTGTATCCGGCATTCCCTCCCGTGATGATGGAGCACCCAGCACCCACACCTGAAAGCGGGGAGGGGGGAAGGGGGGGCTTCGAGGGGGGGATGAATGTCAGGGGTCCAGGAGCAGAGACGCAGAGAAGGGAGGAAGCAGAGAGCGAGGGGGAGGAATCCGAAGGGAAAATGAGTGATGATGACGACCCGAGATCTCCAAGCCTAAGCAGTGAGTCAGAGGACTCCCAAAAGGGAGCCCCAGTGAGCAGAGCAAGGGGGGGATCCGGGGGGACACCCCAGGAGGAAGGGAACAGAGGAGATTCAGAGAGTAGCAGCTGGAAGTCGGGACCCACGCTCAAGACTGAGAGCAGCAGGGAGGAAGGTAGCCAGGCATCGGGTTCCGGAGGCTGTCAGCAGGAGGGAGGGCACGAGTCAGGGGTGGTCACGCCCTCCTCAGAGAGCGAGGCAACGGTTAAGAGGAAAGTAGAGAGTTGGGCGCGCGCGCCAAGTTCAAATGCAGCGGAAGCTGGAGCAGTAAGCAGCCCGGAGAGTGAGCCAGGTCCCAAAGCCCGCCGCAAGGAGGCAGAAGGATCAGGGGGGTCAGCGTCAGAGGAGAGTAGAAGGGAGGAGGCCCAGGGGGGCAGAAGGACCCAGAGACGTAGGGAGAGGCGAAGGAGGTGGAGCAAGGCTAGGGTATTAAGCTGGTGTGCAAGAGGCGGGGACTCAGACGGGTCTTCGCCGACCTAGGGCAGAAGGTGTAGAGCTGCACGCTGCAGTTCGGAAATGAAACCTGTAACTTAATAAAGACTCTTATAAAGTGAACGCTGGCGGATTTGGTCCTATGTGAGCTGGGACTGGGTGGCAGCTCTGACAATGATGATATGATTTTAAACCTACTTTAAGAACATCTGTTTAATTTGTGGTTCTTTATAGTCCAACCTACTGTCAGGGCTAACTTTGAGTATCTGCTAAGACCACTTGAAAGTGCCCTCTAGTGCCACACTTTCAGGAAATAGAGCAGATAGTCACACCAGCTGTGACGTAAAATAATGACTGGTAAACTTTCCCAGGAGTTCCAGGTTTGAGGAGGTCCAGGCAGAGCCTGAAATTTTTCAAACAGCTTCTCCAACCACTTCAAATACTAAAGGGCACAATTCAAAACACCAGGAAGTACTTGTTGGGCCAAACCAAGGCCCACATAATTCAGTATTGCTATCCCAAGACTAGCCAGTCAGACATCTTTGGACAATCAGGGCATGAAGGCCATCCACAGAATTTGGTATTCAGAGGAACACTGCTTTGTACATGGAAGTTTCTACTTGTGTCTGCCAAGCATTCCACACTGACGGAGCGATACGAGGTATACTGAAAGGAAGAAGTAAAAATACGCAGAGGGAATAAGGGTTGCAGAAGCTATGTCAGCTTTGGACAGGCAAATTCATGTATACATGAACTTTCCTGGAATAGGAGATAAACCTGTGAGCAGCATGTGTTGGTGGGGAAGGAGGATTTGCTAAGGAGCTCAGAGAGCAGTTCAGTTACAGTCCGAACTTATTGCAGTGTCTGATAGTAGGATATTTCCTGATGCATCATGGAGTATTAGTATGCTGGACAACTTAGCAGCAGGCACTGAGCCATAGCTCGGCATGTTATAACTGACACCGTAAGAACTGAACAGGGCATTCTTGACACATTTCCCATAACACTACTTTGATTGTAGCTCTTTTCACAACAATTCATACAATAAAATTAGTAGAAGTGTGAATTAGGCTCACAATCTTATTTATCATACAATTCACTTTAGCATGCTCAATGATAAGGAACCTCTGTGTTTACATGTGCAAGCATGAAAAAATACAAACTCTGGCTTTGAGAGAATTATCCTATGTTATGTTAGAATACCCTTACCTCCAAGGAATTCTCATCTGAACAAGCCTATTTTGGTGAGGCTAGGTAATGAACTCCAGTGGGACCAATTATGTAGCCTAAAAAAACAGGAAGTGAAGCATATTTCCTCTTACTTCGTAGTGGTGGGACTGAGCACCGTAATGGTTTCAATAAATGGATCAAATGTATTTTGTTCCCATTTGCCCTTGAATAATGACCATTTAAATGGAAAGGACATTTAAACCTAGTTCATGAGCAGTCATCTAACCAATTCTTCACCAGCACTTGTGTTATGCTTTTTAACTGAAAAGAACTGAGTTATTCAGAAAGTGAGCTGAATAAAATGCTGAGTTGTTTGGGGCTTGTGGTTACAAAACTAGAATCAGAGGAATAAATTTTCCAATAGCAGCACTATTACTCTTAATAGAGTCACATGGTTAAATCCCTGTGCATTATGCTAGAAGCCTACTGCATCAGATTACTTTAATACACATTCTTTGGTGATTTAATTTACTTCTGCCACCAGGAGGGGGCATTTTCATTGGATTTATTACATTCAAAAATATCTTCTCCTCACTCCTCTAAGGCAATAGATTAAATTCGATTAAGGAGTAGTACACTGTTTACATACATGGTTTTCATATAAAGAGCCATGGCTCTCCCTTTTCCTCTTTGGCTTAAGTTCTTACCAAATGCACTTTTAGAAATAAACCTGTCTGAGAAGCATTTTTATCTATCTGTCTATCATCCATCCATCCCTCTATGATTAAACATGTAGATTATATTTTTTATTGCTGGCTATCATGCAATTAAGAGCCCTAGTGCAACTGTTACTTCATCGTTACTCTGCAACCCTTTATGACTTAATCTGAACAAAAAAGTTGTGGTATTTATTAACAATATTTTCAAAGGAACCAAGTCAACATACAGAATTTAAAGTGCTCAGTAAAAAAAACAACAACCACCCATGAAACAATTTACTGTTCCACAATCAATAAAAATTAGCTGCATAAATATAACAAAAACAATTTACTCAGTTTTACCCCTAGAGACACAACCAAATTTATACTAGTTATCACCACCAAAACTTTTAATGCCCCAAATCTTTCAATTATATTTCATGATTAACAAGGAGCAATTTTAAGTCTCACTTTATACCAAAGCAGCTAGTTCGGACTTAATGCTAGGCCGTCTTCCCAGATCCACCACCCTGAACAAGGTAAATGAAAAAGCAAGTTGCTGCTTGAAGCATAACTCTCCATCGACTTTTTCCCAATGTTGCTACTTTCAGAACTATCTCCTCACAAAGAAGCAGAAGTCAGCTCTACCTCCAAAGGCAGTCATGAACATTTACCCTCCATTTGTACTTTAAAAAAGAAGCACACAACACAAGAACACAAGAGAACCGAAGTTAATATGTATTACTGCCTCTGAAAAGATATGAATTTATTTGGGATTAGGTATGACCAAGTGTTGCAAAACCCCTTCTGTTTCTTAAAAGTATTAATGAATATTAATTCTTACTACACAATACTTCTGTAAATGGAGCTAATGCATCATCATAAGCCATAGCATAGATAGGGCTTCTCAGATTGCCACTGTAATCACCATAACTGTAGAAGGAAACTGCTCTATGCACAGATTAATTCCTTTCCTCTTAAACTGTAACAACACAAGGGAACAAAGAAAAAGGAATTTCAGAATACCTATGCAGACCAACACACGCTTTCAGTGGGAAAACATATTGTACTGCAAATCAAATTTAAGAGCATGAAGCCCAACATTGCAAATGATGGCAGAGTTTCTTGAAGTAAAAAATGAAAGAGTGTGTGTGTGTGTGTGTGTGTGTGTGTGTGTGTGTGGAGTAGCTACAGTGGTACCTCGGGTTAAATACTTAATTCGTTCCGGAGGTCCGTTCTCAACCTGAAACTTTTCTTAACCTGAAGCACCACTTTAGCTAATGGGGCCACCCGCTGCTGCCCCGCCGCCAGAGCACAATTTCTGTTCTCATCCTGAAGCAAAGTTCTTAACCCGAGGTACTATTTCTGGGTTAGTGGCGTCTGTGACCTGAAGCGTATGTAACCCGAGGTACCACTGTATTTGACAAAGCACAGATTAACTGGCAGAAAAGAAACACCCAGAGTACTACTGACCATATAATACTGTAGTAATGTTTATTGACAGAACTACACATTAGCAAAGAAGGAGCAGCACATTTGCTCAAAATGCCTATATTTAATTATGTGGCAGACAATTACGCCTTAAGATGAAAACTGTTGTATGTGAAGAAAATGGAGGGGACCCAAAATATATCATGCTTTCAAGCTGGGGACTTGCTTTCTACCTCTTCCAATTCTTAATAAATAGAGGCACTCACAAATTGAAAACCAGTTTTTCCCTTTAACCTCTAGCCGTGCCTTATAAACTGGACAGAAGAGAGTCATTTGAGATATAAGAAGACACTGAATTCAATTTCAGCTGCACAGTATTGGTTTCCTTTGACATGGGTTCAAGTACCATTAACTGGAATTGCAATTTAGCCCCTCCATTCTACAGCTTCTTGAACGAAATTCTAGTCATGGCTTTCAGAGATTATGACTAGAAGGCAGATTGGCCAGAAAGGAAGGAGTCAATCCTGATGGTACAAGGCAGCTCATCACATAGCAATGGCTAACTATTTGGATACTTCAAAGAGCGGCAGCAAAATGGTTTTCCATGCTATGTGTTGATACTGATATTACTTCTGGAAAATAATGTTTATCGAGGTCTTTTCATGCCTTCTTTCTGTCTTGCAATAGGACAACCCCACCCCTAACAAATAGAAAAGAGAAACAAGGGGTGAATCTACGAAAATTAATAAAAGTGTGTTAGATTGTTGACATATGAACATTAACTTATGTTACACAACAAAGGAAATTATAATAGTGCAACGTATCTTCTGTCATGTAAACCCAATCATCATCATCATTTTATTATTTCTATGCTGCCCAACTGACTGGGTTGCTCCAGCAACTCTTGAGCGGCTCCTAACAAAATATTAAAAACACAATAAAATATCAAACACTAAAAACTTCTCTATGCAGGGCTGTCTTCAGAAATTTTATACAAGTCAAATAGTTGTTTATTTCTTTGACTTTTGATGGGAGGGCGTTCCACTGGGCAGGTTTCAATAATATGTATATCTACTCAGAAGTAAATTCCCTTAAATTCAGAAAGACTCACTCCCAAGTAAGAGCATATATGATTGCATCACAATGGTATGAAAAATATGGCATCTCTGTAGAGATGCGGACCTACTGGTGACAGTGAAAAAGGCAACCCTCAGTAGATTTTCACCACATTGTCCTTGGCCCCATCTGGTTCTGCCACAGTTGGATTTAAAAAACAACAACCCACAGGCACTCTTAACCATCCTGTTAACTCACAGAATGGACCCAAGTAGCCAGACTCATTTCACAATTAAATTATGTCCTTCCAAGGAAGGGAGCTTGTTATACCAAATGTTGAGACTCGCCTTTCTTGAGACCTAGCTTGAGACCTTTACCCACTTTGGATTACCTGACTTTATCTGAGCTGTGCTCTCTCTAACTTAGAGGTGGGCAGCCTCTGGCTCTCCAGATGATTTATGGCACTACAGCTACCATCATCCCCGACCACTGAGCATGCTGGCTGGAGCTAATGGGAGTTGGGTTTCAACCAGCAGTGTGCTGTCAGTGGACTAGGGAGTGAGTTAAACTGCCTTTCCTACAAAGAAATAACAAAGCAGCTAGAGATGTTTAGCTTATGGGAGAAAGAAGATGAATATAAAACACTCAGGACAAATGGGGCATGGCCAACAGCTTCCCAAGGCATCAGGTTGGCTGCTGAGGGAAACAGAACAATGAATCTTTGAGAAAATAATCATTGCCTGGCTAGATCAGATTAAAATGCACATGGTTCCTTCCCAAGGAAAAGTGGTCAATTTTTAAATAAGAACAAGAGATTCTCCGACTTTTCCCTCAGCCCACCGGTTCCATCAAGTGAACTGTTAAGAGCTTTGCACCTTTTTGTGTATTGCATGGTAAAGCCTCCATTCCTTAAAAGCTTTAACTACTAATACATGGGACATGGGTGGCGCTGTGGGTTAAACCACAGAGCCTAGGGCTTGCCGATCAGTAGGTCAGCAGTTCGAATCCCCACGACGGAGTGAGCTCCCATCACTAGGTCCCTGCTCCTGCCAACCTAGTAGTTCAAAAGCACGTCAAAGTGCAAGTAGATAAATACCATATCCAGTGGGATGGTAAACGACATTTCCATGCACTGTTCTGGTTTGCCAGAAGCGGCTTAGTCATGCTGGCCACATGACCCGGAAGCTGTACGCCGGCTCCCTCGGCCAATAAAGCGAGATGAGCACCACAACCCCAGAATCGTCCGCAATTGGACCTAATGGTCAGGGGTCCCTTTACCTTTATCTAATACATGGGTATAGCCATGGGATGCAGCTGCCCCACCCAAATCAAGTAAATAAATAAAAATACTTAACTAACTGATCATTGTGTTGCAGATAACTTGGTTCTGCCCCCCCTAACATAATGCCTGCCCTCCCCCTAAAATAAATCCTCGCTACACCCATGCTACTAAAGTAGTGTTAAGGCTAAGAATTCTAAAGATTACTAAAAAAAATGCCCAAAGTTATCGGGGGGGGGAGATACAACATACTCTAAGTAATCCAAAAGACCTAGATTTCTGAGAACTGCCTTATGTAAGGATGAATCTCTTCTGCTCATTGTCAGGGAATTGACAAGGCTACAGCCATAAGTATGCCTTACTGCAAGTAATCAAAAACAACATTTTAAGATTTCTTATTTAATCAGGTTTGATTTGAAATTTCCTGTTTGTCTAACTGGCCAGAGTCAATTCCCTGCATCTTCATTCAGCTTGCAATTGGCTTTTGTGCGAACAGAACTTGAATGCGATACTGATGCTATAAATATGCTCTTTCTCCCTCCTAGTTGGCAAGCTTTCTTAATTCATCTGGTGCAATGAAGTGAATAGGCTGTTTAAAGCTCCTGGGAAGAATTGTGATTTCTCTCTAAACACTGCAGGCAGGAACCCAGCAGCATCCAGCAAACCAGAGGCTGTTCTTAGAGAACCTTTAAGCTAGTTTACACAATGCTTTATTTTTCCTGTTTCTTAAGAGAGGCGTTTTGAGGTGATTCTGTCCAGCCAAGGGAAAGTAGCTATCCTTGACTGACAAGTTAACCTAATTAACCTGTTAATGAACTCTGCTCTGTAGATGCTATTCCTGATATCCCCAGAGAGTAGAAAGTGGGGGAAGTTCTTAACAGGCAGATGGAAAATATCTAAGAGAGATGTTTATTATGGTCTGTGTTGGATGCTCCTAAAAGAAAACAAACAACATGACTTTGAAAAGTAAAGGGGTTTGGTTTGAATCTGCAAATAAGGACTCAGTTCCTGGGAAAAGAAAATGTTTCTTGTGATTAAGCAAGATAGTTAAAGGCACAGAATACTTACCAAAAAGAAAGAGAGAGAGGCAGCAACTCTAAAAGACATTGCCCCATCAATATTGATTTCCTATCTTTATAGGAAACCTTTTAACCACAAGACCTCCCAAGCCAGTTTATAATAAAAACAAACTAAAATAATTCAAGTCAAAAAGGAAATCTAAAAAATTCCAATAGTCTTAACTTAAATATTCTCCTTATGCTGGTAAGCATCACATGACCAAAGCAGGCAGAACAGCTGCAAAAATAACTTGGTTATTTTTCCCCTCTAAAGAAAGGAAATGTGCCTGCTGAACCCCTATTGGGGAAGCATTCCAAAAAACAATAGGGTGGCATCCAATATTTACCATAGTACACCCATTGAAATCAGTGAATTTAAGTCTTTTTATTCCAGCTGATCTATTAAAATACTGTCATTAAAAAATATAATATTCTAATTTATATAGCACCATCAATGACGACTTCACATTAGAGTAACCTAAGTACAAAATTGTAGAAGCATATAAACTAAGGGTAGTATCCAACAAAGTCATCCCATTAGTGCAAGGACTTCTGCACACTAGCTGCAATGGCTATATCCTCTATTGTCAGAGGCAGCATGCCTCTTTATGACAGATGCTGGGATGACAAGTAAAGAAAGTGCTGCTATTGGGCAAGGTTCTGCTGTTGGGCTTTCCATGGGCATCTGGCTGGTTCTTATGAGAACAGGATGCTGGACTAGATGAGCTACTAGCCTGATCCAGCAACCTCTTCTTATGTCTGTCTTCAAAATGAGCCTTCCTTTCCCTGCATGCCCCTACATCTACTCTGAGGGTTACTCCAACACTCCAGAGCAGATGGGGGGGGGGCCAAGGGCATGCAGAGACAGGAAGTCTCATCACACAAGCAAAGCTTCTTGTGCTAATGGAATGACTTTGCTGGATAAGGTAAAGGTAAAGGTACCCCTGCCCATATGGGCCAGTCGTGTCCGACTCTAGGGTTGTGCGCCCATCTCACTCAAGAGGCCGGGGGCCAGCGCTGTCGGGAGACACTTCCAGGTCACGTGGCCAGGGTGGCAAAACTGCTCTGCCGAGCCTGCACCAGCGCAGCACACGGAAACGCCGTTTACCTTCCCGCTATAAAGCGGTACCTATTTATCTACTTGCACTTAGGGGTGCTTTCGAACTGCTAGGTGGGCAGGAGCTGGGACCGAAAGATGGGAGCTCAGCCCGCCGCGGGGATTCGAACCGCCGACCATGTGATCGGCAAGTCCTAGGCACTGAGGTTTTACCCACAGCGCCACCCACGTCCCTCCAACATTGCTGGATACAAACGTGTAAAACTCACTCCATGGAGTCTGCAAAAATAAAATTGTAAATATCCCAGTGGTGATAAAGGGGGGGGGGAGTAGAACAAGAAGTCTTGTGGTACTTTAACACCTAAATGGATTATGGTACAAGCTTTTTCGATGCATGAAGTGTTTTCCAGAAAGGTCAGGACACGAATTGTAGAAAAATATAAACATTATCATCAGTGGGGTTATTCACAAAAAACAGTTGTTGTTAACACAGATATTCTGGCATATCCTTTACTTCTGACCTCAGTTTTGACAATTTCCTTTCCTCACTCTGCAACCAGAAACTCAGGATAAAATTTCACGTATTTGATGCAGACCATTGGTCTTCCTCTTGTTGGCTGCGACCCAGTACCTGGTAAGATTCTGACCTAAGGTGGGTTGAAACAGCAGCACTGCCACCATACAATTATATGCTAAAAAAGAGAGGATCTTAACATGTTTGGTTAAAGGAGGGTCTCAGATCAGAAAAAGTGAAAGATTTTGATGCAGTTATGAGGCATGTTCAGAATATGAAGCCTCATTTTAATGAAAACTTGTCAACAGGAGTAAGCCCCACTGAACTCATGCCCAGATTCACACTGTAAGTGTTGGAAGGATACTTGCCCAGCTAGAATACAAGGTCAGTAATTATTTCAGATAAGTCAGAAAAGTCAAACCCAATTATGCACACCTGATAAGGCTGTTTCAACAAAACCTAAGGACTGAAGAAGCAAAACTTTCATCCTTTATTTATTGCAAATGTCCACTGAAGAGCACAGGACATGAAATATGTTGGGATTAGATATTTTCTATCAAAATCTTGACGTCACCCAGTGAATAATTTTAGGCAGCATATTTATCCTTTTGGCTTTCACCCTGTTAAGTAGGAGGCTACATATATCCCATAGGAGGACAGATACAGCAGATTTCATAGTTCTGTTTACAGCATGCTTTGGTTAAGAAACCCATGTTCATGTTAAAATGTGTTGATAACCTTTGGGAGTTAAAACTAGGATTACAGAAAAATTATATAGCTCAATACTGGAGTCCATTTGTTGTTGTTTTTTAGCTTAGTTTCCTTTTATACAACAGTGAAGTGAAAAAGGCAATTTGAAATGCTAGATATACTTTCAGGAGACATTCACAGATTATATATTTTTCTAAAGATAATTTTGAAGGCAGCTATTCACAGCCCATTTGCGCCAGAGCAACCAGATGAAAGTCAATGGGCCTGCGGTGGAAGGAGTGTTCTGGAGGTGTGTGAATGTTGTGGGGATGGTGGAGGAAGTCCTTACCTCCTCGCTCTGCTATCAGCTGCCCTCAGGTCACCTCCGGTGCTGAATCACTCTCTTCAGTCAAGCTGCCTATTCTGTCAAGTGTTAGCAAGAATTGCAGCCCAGGTTCCAGAGGAGCTGACTTTGCAGAAGAGGGGGCAGTGAAATTAGCGAAGCGGCAAAAGCTACTGCGGCATTTGAGTATCATTAAAAATTAAGAAACTTAGGGGAAGTGATTGTGAAGAAGAGAAGGGTGGGGGGGGGGAGGTGATTAGGAAGAGGAAAGGAACGAAGAAAACAATCAAGGGGTCGCACTTCCTGCCTGTCAGCTCCCTTTGGCTAACATACTCCCTCACTCTATTTTTCAACTCCCCAAGCTAGCTTGTTTTCGATAACCTCTTCAGTCAGAGCGTTGGGCCGCTGCCAAAAGACTCCCCACATCAGCTCCTCTCTCCCTCTCCCTCCAACCTGATGCAGCCTCGGCTGAGGATGCAGCGTTCCCACTAGGAGGGTGCGAGTGTCGGTGCTTGTGCGTGGAGGGGAGTATTCCCACTCCGAGGCGAGGCAGGTTGCTGCTTTACTCGCCAGCAGTTGCCAACCAGAGGAAGCGTCACTCCAGGCATATGGCTAGAGAGCCGCCGCCTGGAGCGCCGGGTGGCGATGTTTTCAAAACAGCCTCGGCTCTTGGCAGCAGCAGCCTTCTGTCAGCCCATCGCTCTCCATAACATCCCCGCTTCTCTCTCTCTCTCTCTCTCTCCTCCCAGGGGGAAGGAGGGGGAGAAGAGCGCGCGCCCGGCCGCCCGCCCGCTGAGGCATTAGCAATCGGCTTCTCCCTCATGCCATCGCACCCCTCCCTCCTTTCCTCAGAAATTCAATATTCTCTTATGAAATCCGGGAGCAGCAGGAGCAGCAGCAGCAGGGCAAGTTCAGCGCTACCAAAGAGGAGGAGAAATTGAGAGAGAGGGGAAACAGGAGCATGGTGGTCGGCAAGCTGCCTGCAGGCGTGGTTGACCCGGCGGGCGGGAGAGCACAAAAACCAAACTCCCGTCGCTACTGGGATTTGTGGTCGGTGGGGGCTCCGAGCAAGACGGAGACTAAAACATTTTTTTAAGGAAGGGAAAGAACTCGCCCCTCGTATCCCAAACACACTTCGCTTTCTGCACACGCGGGCGCGCGCAGTAACCTCCCGCCACCCCGCTTACCTGAGGGGCTTCTGCCTCGCTGGGCTGCCCGTCAGTTTCGCAGAGATGCCGCCCAGTTCGGAAGGGGGCGCGAGGTGGGGGAGGAGCGGGGCGCTGCCCTCTCCCCGGACCACCTGCCCGCCCGCGAAGGTGCCGCTCCACGGGGCTCCTCGCGCGTTCCCGCCAAAACAGGAGCAGCTCTGAGGCGACCCGCCGCCGGCTCGCTCGCTTCCCCCCGAGGGCGCAGCTCCCCCGGGGGATATCTCCACCCCTCCCAGGCGCACAGGCCCCCGCTGTCGCAGCCCGTCCTGCAGCTATCACCAGCCGTCCCTCCTCCTCCTCCTCCTCCCTGCCCCTCTGGAGCCTGCTTCTCAGCCGTTCCGGGGCGTGTATGTGTTTGTGTGTGGGAGAGAGAAGGGGAAAGAGAGAGGGAGAGACGCGCTCTGACTGACTCGGTGGCCCGGGGAGGAGGACGCCGCGGCGGCAGCGGCTCAATCAGTTAGTCAGCAGGAGGCAGCGGGGCGCTGCGAGGAGCCGCTCGCCAAGACCTGCTCCTCCCCAGAGCCCGCGAAGCCGCGCGACGCCCAGTCAGGGAGCGGCGGCACTTTGCAAACTCCACGCAGGACCCCGCGCACTGGCGCGCGTAGGGAAGCGGCTGTTGCTGCTTAAGAAGAGCAGCGACGGGAGAAGCGGAGAAAGCGCCTGCGTGAGCGGAAGACCGGGAGGAGGTGGCAAGCAAGAGGGGAGAGAGAGACCGACCGACCAGGAGGAGTTAACGAGGGAAGCGGCGGAGGTGAAGGAAACTAGCCTCGAGCGAACCACGGGGCTGTCCGCGGAGACTTTTCCTGGGGTTTTGTTGGCGAGGAGCAGGAGGAAGCGAGCCGGCGGCGGTTGCCTTAAGTGGAGAAGCGGAAGCCCCGCGCGCCACAGCCGCGCAATAGCCGGACCCTCTGGGTGTAGGCGCCGCAGCAGCAGCAGCGAGCCCGGCCGGGAGCCGTAGGAGGGCCCGTGGGCAATGGCGGCTCGAAGTACGAGCAGCTGCGTCGGCGCTCCCTAGCCGAGAAGCGGACTTGCGACTGGGCGGGAAAAGGTGTAGCCGGACTGGTGGCTTGGCTTGGCTTGGCTTGTTCGCGCAGCCGAGCTGAGCGTCCGGGCGCCGCCGCCGGCCCTCTCGGCGCTTTGGCCGGCCCCCGGGGCCCGCCGAGGTGCGTGGCGGGCAGCCGGGCTGGCCGGGGCCATGGAGACCCCGGCGGAGAACCCGAGCAAGGCGGCGGAGTACCTCAAGGAGCTCAACAAGATCATCGAGACGCAGCAGGAGCTGCTGGAGAAGCAGAAGCTCCGGATAGACGAGCTGGAGCAGCAAGTGGCCAAGCTGTATCACGAGAACGCCCGCCTGCAGGACGAGCACCAGCGGCACCTGGCCACATGCAGGCTGCTGCTCCTGCAACAGCAGCACGCGGCCCTGCCCGCCTTGCCGCCGCCGGGGGACCTCCAGGAGAACGCCAAGGATGAGAAGTAAGGAAGCGGGGGCTTGCAAGGGACGCCTTGGGGACGCGGGGTGGTGGAAGCAGAGTGTACAAACCGGTCCGTTTGCCGGCTTTGCCAAACGCACAAGCGCATCTTGGAGCAACTGTGGTGCGGTATAGCCAGGGAATGTTTGCAGTGGGTGAGAGGTTGGAGGTCCGAGGTAGGTACCCAAGGCGGTTTGGTTACCTACGGCGCTACTGGAGGGTACTTGGCCTCCGAGGGTTCTCTCTGCCCCGAGGGTCGTGGGACAAACGCAAGGAGTGAGGCAGGTTGTGTGGCTACGACTTCTGCGAAATTGACCCCCCCCCCGGTTCCTTTTGTGCTAAGGTATCTGCTTTTACTTGGTTCGTCCTTGTTCTTGACTTCTGATAGATGCGAGCAGAACTAGGAGGAGGCAAAGCAGCGCGCAGTTCTCTGGCATCCACCCAGTCTTATTTCGCTTCAGCAGCAAGACTGGCTGAAAGCTGCAGCCTCCGACTAAATTCAGATTTGTCCCCCACCAGGGCCGACGGGATTACTCTGGAGTTAGAGCCTCGAGTCTTGCGGAGCTTGCCTGCAAGGGAAAACAAAACTGCCCTAGCGCTGGTCATATATTCCTGGATCTAGGGGGCTTCCGAGAGGGAGAGATGTTTGGGAAAGGGATGTGCAGAATCCCGCCGGTGCTTCCTAGTTCAGGAGAAGGGGTTGTGCCTCTAGTCCAGAACGAGGCAGTGTGCTTAGTGGCGTTTGGTTGGTGACTCGGGAGGTGGAGTGAGGAGGAGCTGCTGATCCTGAAACGGACAGAATGACGGTCAGTAAACATTGGCAGGTGGCCACCCCCTTCCAAACTGTGACTAGTTCAAATCTAAACTTGTTGATCTTTGGAAACCTGTTTGCTCTCAATCCTGAGTCTATTTACAGAGTGCTTTAATCTTTAATTAATCATGTACTGCTCACTGTGCATGGGGACCTGCTTAAATGCATTACTGCTTAAAGTAAGGCCAATTCAGTAGTAGTTAAAGAACTACACATGCCCGACTCTCTCTCTTTACCTGCTTAAAATAGAATTTAAGTAGGAATGGAAAAGCCCATTTCTCACCTACTTTCACAGATTGAAATGTTTAAGGCATTGGTTATCTGGCTCTTGGTGTCAGGCTTGGCTTTTACGTTTCATGATAAACTTTTGGAAGCTCTTAAAAAAAAACTTCCTCATCAAACTTTTATAGCTAGCTGCTTGGTTAGTTGCAGTATAGTAAGGAAGAAAGTAGATTTGGAGAAGAATATTTCTGCTTTCTGGGTCTGCATTGGTTCATTGATTTACCCCAGAATGAGGACCTGTGAACACATGTCTTCCAAGTTGTGGTTGGCTTCCAGCTTTCATCAACACTGTCCATTGGCTGGTTGCTGCAGCTGATGGAAGGTTTTTTTTGGGGGGGGAGGGAGTCCAACAACATCTGGAGGGACACAGGTTCCCCATTCCTGAGGTAAATTGAATTAAAACCTTGTGACTGATAAATGGTGTCTTCACAATTGATTTTAGATCATATATCTAAATAACTGTTTGTGTTAAAGTGTTTATAGTACTGGTGGTGACCAATGTTTGATGGCATCTTAAAAGGAGGAATCACCTTCTGAGTGAGAAGGCAGAAGGTGCCTTCTGATATGGCACCTGTTGTGTGACACACATGCACATAATTTAAAACTAATCACTGTATGTTATCCTTTAGAATGTATGCTCAATGCCACAATTGTTTTTAACTTGGGTAGAATTAATTACACGATAAATTGATGTAAACTAATAATTGACTACGAGGGCTCTTTGGTATGCAGTTAGAACCTTGCAAAGAAAAGTGAAGGCTTTCTTGTACTAAGGTTTATATACATGGAGTGTGATGTTCCAAATGTCCTGTAGAGACAGCAATACGCATTTATCAAGGACAGATCATCAAGTAGTTATTTACATTCCTGCAGCATACAAAAGCTTTTGGTTAAACTACTTAGTTGCATGGATCTATTACTAAAATTATACATTACTTACAAAGGTCATAATCTTTGTGTTTGATACTGTGTGTACAAATACCATTTTAAAAGAATGAACTCAAAGGAATAGTGTCAATTGCTTATGTGCAGAGCTGATTTCAACCAGGGAGTTAGGTTATAGTGGATTATCTAAAACAACACTCTGCTCTTGTTACTGTGTGTTATTCGGTCCCCACAGCTCAGCTCTGTTTGGCAGGCTGTGTGTTTAAACTGCACAGTGTAGAAATGTATTTAAGAGACTTCTTGTTTATATTTTGAATCTTGTCAATGCTCGTATCCAATTCCCCCCATGATAATGACCCCCCCCAATTAGATAGGGTGACATGCTTTCTTTAATTATGCAGGGCAGTGCTATTCATTTTAGAAAATACAACTTCAAAGAAAGTGTGTTACCAGTAGCTTTAAAACAAATGGACCAGAACTGATAAAATGGTTTGAAACATACAAAATTATTATTATTATTATTATTATTATTATTATTATTATTATTATTATTATTAATGGAATATGCCAATGGGTGTGTCAGGGCAACTCCTTCATCAGTTGAAAGGGCATGTGCCTGCTGGCAGGGAAGAAAATCTCTTGGTTTCATAACAAGAGGACTGTTTTCAAAACTAAATTTAAATGAAATCCTTCTAATCTAGCAGCTGAGAGTTCCTTGTATAAAAAGACTGGGCTGGAGACCTTGAGACGGGCTCAGATAGCCCCCCTCCACACCCCAGGTTCCATCTTGCCAAGTGACATGCTAGAAATCATTTACTACGATTTGATAAGGTATTTCTCTTGACTTGCTAAGGGAGCAGCCTCTGAGCTATGGCCTTGACGACTCGGTCTTTTTAAGTCTCTTAAGTGGATTTGATGTTGGGATCAGAATTAATCTGGGATATTTATGGAATAGTTATAATCGTTCTGAGGTATAGTCTGAAGAGCTCAATGGGAAAGTCCAGATTGCCAGGCTTCTGCAGTCCTGTCCAACACGTAGAAACTCGGGGGGGGGGGTGTAGATAGGGATGCCTGATACAGTGCGAAGGCATCATGGTAAGATTGCTAAGTTTTGGGAAGGAAAAACTGGTTCTCTTCTGGGTCTCAACAAGCCATCATCTGCCTTGTTGAGCAATCTTAAACTTCAAGGAGCTTCCCACTTTCAGTGTCAGCTGTTAGAAGCTCACCTAAAATGAGAGTGCCCCACCATCTGATGCGTTCTGCATATTCCATCTAGGCCAGGAATGGGATCTCCTCACTGCATTTAGCTGGCTCTCTGGATCCCCTCCTTCCCCTCTTCTCAGTGGGGAGGAGCTAAATGGGAAATGATTTTGATGTTGTGCAAACTTCCCTTCACCTGGAAGAAGATCAAAGCAAAGGGAATGCTTATCTTGGAAAAGAAGTAGACTTGTGTTTCTTGCAAATATGCTGCAATGTCTGTATGCTTTTCAGACGCATACATGAACTTTCAGGATGCAATTGCATTTTGAAGTTTGATGCTTTCAATAACTATGATTCAGAATTTGCAGGTCACCCGTTCGTTAATCTTAACTTGCAGGCTTTTAATGAGCTTTCAGACAGAAAAGGTGCTGGAGATCTTTGGTGAAAATTTTGAAAAATTGTGTGGTGAAAATGGACAGTGGAACTTAAGTGGAGTTGTTTAAGAATTAAATATATGGGGAATATCTTTGTGTGTGTTGACCTGCCTACTTTTGGGTCCAGCCCTATCCACTACTGGAATGTGGTCTTCAGCGCCAGATAAATTTGGTCCATGGTCCCTTAAAAAAGCTGGTTATCCCAGATACAGGGTATAAGGATGGGAGCAACCATAGCCCCACCAATTTTTACTGGCTGCTTTTACAGTTGCTTCCCAAGTTGATTTCATTATTCTTCTGTGTATTGGCTTTACCCTGAGTCACGCATCTACTGTCTTAATATTACACCCCCATGGAAGAATTCCTGATAATAATATTTGAACTGGTGTACCTTTTTCATGCCACAGCTTCCCTTTCCTTTCACTTATTCCCCCCTTGAGAAAATGCATGCATAAGAGACATACATAAATATATTACAGCATGCAGTAGTACATGTGGGTAGGTAAGAATTTATTTATTTATTTTACAACATTTTTACTCTGTCTTTCTACCAAAGCATTTAAGGCATTTTAGAAAATTTGCCATTTAAAAGATGATTTAAGAGAAGGAATGGGCAGATTTTGGTACCAGCCCTTCCATAGTGTTTCATAATGAAATTACAATAATGGCTTGATTCAAGAGGCAGTTCTGGGAAGAGACAAGTCAAATGGGAGGTGGTCCCAGCAGGAAGCATCTTGCTCTGATGCATCAAAGTGGAAAAACTGTTGGTGGAAACAACAGCATTGGTTCCATTTATTAAAAATGTGGTCCCTAGTTAGATCACAGGTTCTTATGAGGCATGTGTACATTGTTCCCAGGTCATTTAAAAGAGCCAGGGTGGTGTAATGGTTAGAGTGTTGGACTAGGATCTGGAAGAGCAGGGTTTGAATCCCCTCTCAGCCATAAAGCTTGCTGGGTGACACTGAGTCACCATCACTTAGCCTACCCCACCTCACAGGGCTGTTGTGAGGATTAAATGGGGAGGAGGAGGAGAAGCATGTGCACCACCTGGAGATCCTTGGAAAATTAAGGTAGTGTGTAAAGGTAATAAATAAATAAAATAAAAACAGGAAATTCTGAAAACAAGAACAAACTTGTGGACATATCTTACAAAGAAATGTATAATGCTTTTGGAGGCAAAGAGGATTTTATAGTCTCTAGAAAAACAATAAGGTCCTGCAAGATTTTTCAGAACTAGCAATTTGCATGTCCAAAGGACTTCGTGTGTGTGTGTTTGTGTGTGTAGTGGTGGGGAAGAGATAGGCAAGCAATTAAATGAGTATGTTTCTATAGTCTCATTTTAAAAAAAATTAAAAAGCAGGGAATACTTCAGTACACTGATACAACATTCATCCTCACTCCATGCACTGACTGCTTGAGCAGAGTTGAGTAATCTCAAATGGGATGGGGCAAAAGGATTATTTTCTCAACTATAGAAAACTAGTGCTCACCCCCAGCCCTCTGCAACTAGGTCCAGGGCCTTTCTCTCAAAAGCAATACTGCCATCATGCCTTGTAAGTAAGCAGGAAGCAGTTTACAATCATAGCTCTTGTTGCGTTTGCTTCACGTTGCAGCTTTTTGGATTGCGAACATGGCAAACCTGGAAGTGTATACTTCTGGGTTTCACTGCATGCGCAGAATCACTCTGTTGTGCTCCACGCTTGCGCAGAAGCAGCGCTCTAGTTGTGGACTTTACGGGGTGTGAACAGATCGTGTTCACAACTAGAGGTACCACTGTACTATATTCTAAGACAAGAAAGATTCTGTTGTTGGAACCTGTAACAACATGGGAATTTTCTTTTTGACTGACCTTTTCTAGGCTGGAGTCAGAGCAGTAGGGAGAGAGCTGTTATACTCTTTCTTGGCATTTAAATTGATTCTAGCTATAATAGTCCCTCATAATTCCCACTGAGGTATAAGGCAGTCTCTGAGTGGAAAGGAATGGACAAGAATTCTCTATCCCAATATTTCTTAAAGGAAATAAAGAGTAATACTACTGACTTCCCATTATTGGGACTCTGGAGAGAAGGAAAGTGGGTTTTTTATGTTTACATGTTACTGTGACACAGTAAATAAAAAGGATACTATACCTTCCTGCCATAAATTGTGGTAAGAGAATACTATTCTTGCCAGAGATGTTGAACAGATAAAAGGTTGAATGAATGTAGAAGGTTTGGGTTCAGTCTGCAGCATCTTCAGTTAAAATGATATTGGCTGACAGGTGATGTCCACTGGTCTTTAATTTGGGAACTTTAGCCTTATTTCTATTCTGATACAGCCCCCAATAAACATACGTCTGGAAGTCCACTTGCTTGCAATGTGGATGTCAGTTCAAAAAGTTGCTTGAAGTTGCAGACTTGAAGGGTAGAGTTGATCAGCGCAAACTATTTCTTCCAAATGGCCCTAAAGCAATTTAGGAGATGAAACGGTAGGACGTCAGATAAATTATTATTACTGCTTAAGACTCTTCATAGCTGCATTTCATGGTTCCCTAGCTAAATACTAGCTGGTTTGCCAAAAGTGAGTGTCTTCTGGCTCCCTTTATGCTTGGCAGGAGATTCTCGGCATGCTTCGAAGTACTTGCTCAGCTTAAATGCCAGAATGGAGCCGAACACTTCTGAAAAGCTGATTGCACACTGTTGATTAGCAGAGGGGGCTGATCCATTAGAGCAAGTGCAGTGCTGCCCCACCAATATCAGCCTGTCCCCAGCTGGTTCATGCATGCATATTCATTACTTGATTAACACAACTTCTGATAATGATTTGTTTGTGTGACTGAGACATCACAGATCTTAATACTTGCAGATCATCCAATGTTACATCAGATGCAATTATTTTTTGAGGAAATCAGTTCGCTTGTTTTGCCCTTTTTGCGGTCTACAGACTAATATAGCTGCTTCTCTGAAACTTGAGTCTGATAGTGAGTTTTCTCTCGGTTTATGTCATACTATGGATGGTTTCACATAAGGAGACGCAACATGACCTTTGCTTCGGACATTACTTTGAATGCAAACCCAGCATGGACCAAAATGCTCCTCTCTTATTGCGTACGCCTCTCTGGTATCTACATTAACCATACAACATTCACTTAAATAATGGGCAAGAGAAGTTTAAAAACACTCCATGGGGTTTCATATAAGTACAGGAAGGTAGGAAGTTGTACCTGGGAGTTTAAAAAGAAAAAGAAAGAAGTTAAGACTTTTTCTTCTAAAGAAATCAGTGCAGAAATAGTTCCTTGAAAGTTAAGAGGCGCTTTACTTAAAAAACAAATTCTTTGAGTGTATTGCATATCCAGCATCCTTGGCTTCCTGTGCTTCAACTAAAAGTCAGGGGAAGACTTCGTGAAGAAAGCCTTCCATGGGGCTTTTCCAGACCAGGAAATGCAAGTGACTGAGGAGTCTGCAGAATTCTGGATAAATGTTTAATAGAGAGAAAAGCACATGTACCACTCATTACCACCTCAAAATGATAAGGTACGCTGAATCACATAGCCACAGAGTTTCTAAAGTGATTTAAAGCACCTTGCAAAAGAGGGAGGAAAATGGAAGCCTCAAAACTTTTGAGAACCCCCCCCCAAAAAAATAATAATAATTATGAGCTATAAGTGGACCTTATCCTAGGGTTGCCATATTTCAAAAGGTAAAAACCACCTTCTTCTTCTTCTTCTTCTTCTTCTTCTTCTTTACAAAAACACAATTTTTAGATTGACTTGCCTACGCTCCAAGACAAAGCGCCGCTTTTCGGAAATTACCCCAGCTGTCAATTCCACCTTTGAAATCCTGATAATGTCCTACCTTATCTACATTTTTAATAAATGTAAGCTTGGAGTAGAGTGGGGAGGAACAAGGTAGAATATTTTATCTAAAATTTGGTAGGGGAATTGGCATCACCAAATAGACTTCAATCTGCCTCATGTCAAATTCTTTGCTTGCTATTTTTAAATTCCAGTTTTTTTAAATATTTGATGGAAGAGACCAGCTGCTTGACCCAGTCATGTGTTTCTTGTAATGCCAAGAAAGACAGTTAACTGAAGGCAGTTACTTTACTTTTTCATGTATGACTAGGTTTTTTTTCTTTAAAAATCATGCAAAAAAATGGGGGTCGTCTCATACATGGGTAGTGCATAGGGTGGACATTTGCTCGGTTTCTGTCACAGCTGTTAGCAGCTATTGTGCATGTTATTGGTTGCTGCATCAATGGGTGATGTTGATTGGCTGATGCTGTGGCAATTGGGCGGGCAATTGGCAACTTGTGCCGGCTTGGGGACTGATTTTGCTATGCGTGCGGGCGAGCGATTTTGGCGATCCCCCCTTAAAAAAGCTCAGCAACTCTGTGCCATCTCCCCCCATTTTCTTAAATTTGAGTCCCCCCAAATATATAAGGAAAAGTACGGTAAATAGTTACAATTCTTTGCTCTCTTGGGGAAGTTTCAGTAGGCAGACAATATCCGAAACAAATTTCAGTCCTGCTTCACTTCGTTCAAATGTAGTAAGTAAATGGCTATAAAACTAACTTCACAATAAACAAAGGGAGATGCTGATGGACTAGCTGATTGTAAACCTTCATTAGGAGTAATGATCTAATATAGAGCAATAACAGTAGAGGCTCCTTAGGAGCTGAAGCATAATTTTCGGTCAATCTAGTTTACCTAGAACTGGGGAAATTAGATTACAGCAAAGCATTTGACAATCTACAACTTCTTTAATGGTATAACATACTGAATATTGATTGGAAAATAAGGCTTGCTTTGTATTGAATTGGACCTATTCTGTTAATGCCACAATATATTTTATAAATGTTTGGGGGAAAGGTTAAGACTCTGTGGGGGAAAGGTTAAGACTCTGTAGTTAGTCTTATTACGAAACTGTGTTGTAATTTTTAACGTACAAATTCAAGCACTGTTGGTGCAAGGTTTCTGCAAGATAAAAAGGTCTATTTCTTCAAGAAACTCCTTCTGGTAACTTTGTCGGTTTTCACGTGGAGAGAATTCAGATCAACACACACAAATTGGTGTTAAGGCTTTTTACTAAAAGAAACTGATAATTTTCCTTCACTTTGTACCACTCCATTTCTTCCTGCCTCTTCTATATAAAAAGAGACGGCTTGATCACGTTTGGAGCAAATAACACTTTTATTATACGTAGAAATGGAAGCTTTGACACTGTATATATGGCACTGAGTATGACTGAGGCGTGCAGTGTGAAGCACAAAGTGTGTTGTCTGACTCAACTGACGCTTATGAATCAGTACCTTTAAAATTAATTTAATGACATCCTCGTCTAAAGAATGCCTCGAGGCTTATAAAATTAGTTTGTGGTTCACATCTCACCATTAGTACTAAGTGCTAGTATTACTGACAGTCTGAGAGGCCTCACTACATTAACAGTGAGATGGCAAAGCAGGCTGAGGAAATGAATGTTACTTTCCACTGTGTGCGTATATGCTTAAAAATGAATGAATCAAACTTTCTAGCAATAGCATTACTACAACTCAAGTCATATTGTGTCTTCTCTCCTAAGAGGTGAAGCCAGGTCTGTCCCCTGTGTAGGGTAGGGGACATTTAAAGGATGCCAGAAACCTATTGGGTTCTACTCATGGGATGCTATGCTGCAAAAGGCAATTTTCACAAACTCTGTCACTATCCCAGGAAACCCCAGGAAATTTCATCAAGAAAGTTGGAGGACCCTCCAGTATAGTGGGGTGGCACTGGAGAAAGGGGGAGTTAATGAAAATTGCCTCTTCTGCAGTCACCTCAGCTGTGTGATAGTCCACAAATGGAAGGAGCTGTTTTTGTCTGCAGAATGGCATGTCCAGATCAAATCCATTGATTCAGAAAGTAATCCAAAGGTCAATATTGCTATTAAAAACCTGTCAAAATTATAAAAAACCATGTTATCAGTTATAACTTAATTGTGAAATATTCAAAATTTAGCTCAACATGCTGAGCACAATTGAGGGATAATTAAATATGTACTTAGGTCTTTTTCTCCCTTTAAAATCAACAGAACTTACAAGTGCTTATCAATACCATCTGTATTGATTTATTATTTCAGTTGAATGCCAGTGGTTCCTCATCCCAGTGAGAGAGGGTCACCTAAGATCTACCATAGGACAAGAAAGTATTGTTTTTATTATGCTTTTGACAGAAAGTAAGATTGCTAGGTAGCCTCTACCAACAATTATAATAATAGGTTCACTGAAATGAAAGGAAGGAAGAAGTAATTCAGTAGGCTACCTGTTTGGGGTAAGAGATGCTTCATTAATTGTTGTAATAAAGGGTGTTTTGTTTGAATTATGCAGATGTTTTATAATTTCTGCCCTTAATGTTAGTAACTGTAAATCACATTTATAGTTACTACAATGACTTGTAATAATGTCCTGAAGCAAGGTATTTCTTTTGCATTTCAGTAAAGTGGGTTAGGTAAAGTAGATAAATTTATTTTATCTTCCTCTGTGCCTGCCAGATGGTTAGAGCTCCTTGAATGCTGATTCACTACATAGGCAAACCGGCTATTAATGAATTTATCTTCATTAGTATGCCTTATTAAAGCGTAATTTACATTATTAAAATGTAGTACATTTATTATGTCAATATTTTTTGTACCTAAATATTTCCCCAAAATGTCATGAGGTAGCACATGGGTCTACAGAATGAGAGCCCTAAAATATGGAATCTGGTAGTTATAAAGGAAGTGCAGTTACAGTTAATGTCACTAGTTGATGCTAGTAATAATAGAATTATATAAGATGTATGTATTAAACAAAGCAAAATGTTATTTGTTCACTCAGCAATCAAGAGCCTGTTCTGTTCCTTCATACGCGATATCCACAACAGAATGAGCCCAAAGGTGATGTTTCCACCTGGACTCTAGGTTACTTCTCTGTAGCCCTGCTTTTGTCATAAGTCTTTTTATTCCCTCTTGTGATTCTTTCATATGACATGGTTTTCAAAGAAAACACATCCATTTAACATGGATAGAGTATGTTCTGGCAAATTACCCTGTTTGAATATTAGTGTTATATCACCTGATTGACATTGAAAAGTATGTTTGACTAAGTAGTTAGGCAATTTTTTAGAGACAGAACTTGAAGAATACTGTGAGACTAATTAATTCAATATGTGTTGCATATTTGCAGTGTTCAGCTAATGTTTAAGTTAATGTACAATGTGGGTTACTGATGCCAGTATACGTAAGAAGCTGATAAAGGGAAAACTGTACTTCAGAAAGCAATTTAGCAGAATGACCCTTGTTAAAAGATACTGAAAGCTATATCTTTTTGTTTGTTTGTTGCAATACCCTTTCTTCCAGTATGAACATCCATTTGTCCTTCAGTGCTGAGTAGAGCAACTCCTACAAATCAAACTGATTTAACTGAGTGGCAAGATAGAAAATGTGGTATCTTTTAATTGATCTGCTTTAACTTTTTGTGATATGCTATTACTCTACAATGCACTTCAAATATGGGAAAAGTAGGCTAGAAACCAGTGCAAAACAATACTTTCCCTGGATCCTGGGGAATGAATACACAGTGAGACTTTTAATAAAAGCAAAATGATCCATGCTGCCAGTGATTCCAGTATTTTGATACTTTTGAACTTGCTTTCCTAGATCCAATATGTACACTACCTTCTGCATTGTGGTTGCCCCTCAATTGCTTGCACACATTAAATCATTAAATCATAAGGTGCGTATCATGTGGATATTTGGCATGCAAGCTCTCATCCTCTGTTGGGACTACTGATGCATTGCAAGTAACCACATGATCTGGCTTCTGCATACGATGCAGACATTCCTAATTATTGGTGATGCATAGGAGCCAGCTATAGGAGAACAAGTTTTTACAGTGGTACTTCTGGATGCGAATGGGATCCGTTCCGGAGCCCCATTCGCATCCTGAAGCGAACGTAACACGCACATGCGCGAGTTGCATTTCGCCGCTTCCGCACATGCACGTGACGGCATTTTGAGCGTCTGCGCGAGCAGCAAAACCAGGAAGTAATGTGTTCTGTTACTTCTGGGTCGCCGTGGAGCGCAACCCGAAAATGCTCAACCTGAAGCGTATTCATCCCGAGGTATGACTGTAATGCAACCCATGTTAGAGAGGTTGCAAATGAACTGGACTCCAGATTTGCAAATGATTGACTATCAGATGTAGTGATTAAATCAAAGTGTTTCTCTTTAAGAGAACAACTAAAGCTGTGGAATCTCACAGGCCGGATCTCTTGATTTTAAATAGCTGAGTGTAATTGGCATTCCTGTTCAGAGATGCAGACCTCCCAAAGCCATTTGGGATGAAGTATTTTAGTAAAAACAAGCTCAGGCTTGTTTCTGAAAACTCTGTAGTCAGATCAACAAAACATGTCTGACTCTAAGGAACCTATCTTTAGGGAACAAATTCTTTTAATGGCAGATGGTGAATGCAGTGCAGAGAGTGAGAGATCTCAAACTACTTTTTTAAATGGATGCTGCCAAGGGAAGTAAATTATTAAATTTAAAATGTGATGAATTATTAAATTCTTGTTGCAATCCAGCAGTACAAAAAAAAGTGGTCTTAATAGATGCTATTTGAAACCAGGAAGGCTTTAGTCATTTAATGGCCAAATGGGTTTACATTGTTGGCCATTGAACTATATTCAGTACAAGCAAGGGTCATGGCAGGGATCCCAAGGGGCAGGAAAAAAACATTCCTAGAAGGATTACAACAGCATGTGTAGTAGTAATGGGAAAGTAAGCTTGCCAGAAAGTCTTGTGTAGGCTGGAGTAATGGGCACAGTTCATAGCCAATAACTTGTAATAGACTGAAATCCACAAGCCAATTATTTAAATCCCAGTTGAAGTCAATGGGATCTAAGCAGTCTAACAGTGTTGAGGATTACAGCTGGGGTGCCTATCTGAGCCTTCTATGGAAACAATACTCTTACAGTCTTTATGTAGAAGAGCACAGCAATAAGATTGAAAACCTAGTGTATAGTGTCTCATTAAAGCATGCATAGGAGAGCATTTTTCCCTGCTTCCTGTCCAAAATTTCTCAATGATAAGAGACCTTGGTCTATTATCTTGCTCTAGAGTTTTGTTTAGAAAATAGTCTTTGCCCATCAGTTTTTCTTATCCAAAAGGAAAGAGAGCTGGCTTGGCATAGGGTTTTGTAGAAATAACTTGAATAATACAAGTACAAAGATGTTCTCATAACAGTCGGTCAAGTGATAATCGGAACTCTTGTATGTTCTGGCTTCAATCTAAATGGCAGTAAAATGGAGTTTGCCAGTGTCAAATCTTGGATAATGCACGCTGTGTTTTAAATTGTGTATTCTATGGAGAGTTCAAAATGTGAACTAATTGGCATTTTAGGCTGCAATCCTGTGCTCGGTTCCACAGGGTTAGATTCTATTGAAATAACTCAGATTTGTATGTATAACCAATTGCTGGGCTTCAGTTCAATTTGTAGCTGGTAAATTTTTAGTTCAATATGTATACAACCATAGTTAGTAATATAGCACTTGCTGTATTATTTTTATAAATCACTGATTCATGCTCCCTCTGCTGGTTTCACCAGCAATATCCCATAATTTTGAACTCATTTTATTATAATACATTATAAATTGTAATGTGAGTGGGTGATTCTGCTTTAGGTTTCATTTTGCATTGTGTAGCCTACTGAGGTGCTTTAGATAATAGGTTGAGAATATTTCCTTTCTTTTCCAAGCCTATTTTAAATATTGCTAACTCAGATTAGGATATGGGGGGGGGGGAGTATTATTAAGCTCAATTCAGTAATTTGAAAGGTAAGTCAGCATGATGTAAGACCAGCTTTTCTAACTATGCTTTATTTACAGTTGGGTTAAAGGATACATTTTCTAATGGTATCTTCTGATGAGCTCATAAAGTACATCTTTGCAATAGTTTTGTGATGTAGGTTAAAGTGGAGATTGTGACTAGTTCAAGCCCACATAATGTTCTTTATAAAACTGTGAAGCTGGGCTTCCCACATGCAAGCTTAACACTCAGGTCACAATTGAAGTGTGTTGTCACTGCCATTGTAGGTTGCAGAAGAGAAATAGATCTTGGAGGTTAAAGTCTCTTTTTACCACTGCTTTTTCGGTAGGTAAGGAAACAAAGTCCTGCCATCTTTAGAAAATTAATTCTCTGTCACTCTGATTGTATGAGAATCTAAAACAATCTCCTCTAGAACTGTTCTCCAGCATTGACATTCTAGGAATATGCATTTGCTGCTATTTATAACCTATTTGGAACACATTCTGAAACACGTAGCATGTTGTTTAGTGGACTAAGAATAGAATAAGTGTTAATCAAGAGCTGGAATGGCTAGCCTATGGTCCTCTAGGTGTTGGATTCCAATTTGCATCAGCCCTCGCTGATAGTCATGTGTGGTGTAAAGCCACAGGTTAGCTATCCATTCTCTAGAGCAGGGATGTCGAAGTGGTTGACCGCGATCAACAGGTCGATCCCCGGGTGATAGCGGGGGGTGGGCGGGGATAGAGCATCTGCCCCCACCCCCTCACTCTGTCCTTCATTCACGTACGATTGCAAAAACAGAAGACAGAGTTATCGCTGCTGTGTTTACTAGTCAGAAAGTGATGTATGTCACGCTTTCCCCCAAAAAGCAGTTGAAGTATGGCACCCCCTAAAAAGCTCAAAAACTTAAGGCTCGCCCCCTTAAAAAAGCTCAACAGCTTTGGCTTGCCCCCCAAAAGCTCAACAACTTTAGCTTGCCCCCCTAAAAAAAGAGCTCAACAACTTTGGGTTCATCCTCCCCCCAAAATGGGTATATCACTGCTACACCCCCCCCCCCCGGAGTAGATCACAATCTCTTGGGAGTTGGACGTCCCTGCTTTAGGGGTGATCCATAAGTAAAAGAACTGAGGATGACAGTCTGTGCTGGATTGACTGAGCCAAGGAAAACTATAGGATACTGTTTAATTGGATAACACACACAAAATGGAGGCTGTTCCTCTTCCCTTCCTCCACTGTTTTTCCCTGAACCACCATGATAATCATAAGTCCTAGTTGTAAGGAAGAATTATAGTAATATAGAATTGGCAGCCTTCACCTAAATTGGTCTTGACATTTATGCCTGATCTATATGGAAATGACCTGTTTACCGTATTTTTCGCCCTATAGGACGCACTTTTTCCCCTCCAAAAATGAAGGGGAAATCTGGGTGCGTCCTATGGGGCGAATGCAGGCTTTCGCTGAAGCTTGGAGAGTGAGAGGGG
Organism: Podarcis vaucheri; assembly: GCF_965113315.1. NCBI lineage: Eukaryota > Metazoa > Chordata > Lepidosauria > Squamata > Lacertidae > Podarcis > Podarcis vaucheri. Next base: position 84,211,611 of record NC_138760.1, on the reverse strand, counting down.
TTGGTGCGCACCACCCCTTCTCGCTCTCCAGGCTTCAGGAACACATCCGCAGCCTAGGCAGCCCTGCAGGAGGTCCCACAGGGCTCCCCACGCTAAGGATAGCAGCCTGCTGCCCGGCAGGCGGGGCGCCCTGAAGCAGAGCACCCCTCGCGCCGGGCAGACATGGGCCAGCCCACAAGTTCGGGGGACAGCAGGGAGGCGCAGCACCGCCATCCTGCTATTCCTCAACCTGGTTCGGTTTCCCCAACCTGCTTTTTTTTGGGGGGGGGGAATAAAGGGGGGAAAGTTTCCTTTATTTCTTCCCCCCCAAAAAACTAGGTGCATCCTATGGGACGGAGCGTCCTATGGGACGAAAAATACGGTACTGAACATAGTGAATATATAGTGAACATATTTCTTATAGACTTCAATTTTGTATGGATACCTCTCTGGACCTTTGGAGGGCTTACCTTGCATATTTACATTAAGATTCATGTACTGTTAGTTATTGCATTCAGAATGGGAACTGATGTTGTTTTTGTTGTTATTTATATATTATTGCATGCCACCCTACTCTCCAAGCAGTGCAAGATTCCAGGGTTTGTGTTCCATTCAGAATGAGGCACAGTAGAGGCTGTGGTGTCTTTATCATACGGTATATGTCTTATTTACATGTATATACAACCTGAGCCAACAATGGAGGGGTTCATAGCATTGAACACCCCAAGAGGGTCTTGCTTCCCCCATCGCTGCAGCCTTGGTTTCAAGCACAACCAAGACATGGCCCTGACCCTGTGTGCCAGCCTGCTGCCTCTCTTCCAGCTTTTAGCACACATAACTCAACTCTTGCCTTTGTCTATTTAACTACCAGGCAGTTGAGGGAGGTGGGGGCATCCATTTGCTATATAGCACAGAGCCATTCCCTTTGTTTCCTTAATGGCCCATTATCTCGTCAGGAAGCTAGCTTGGCTAGTCCAGGAATTAGAAGGGCCATGGGCATATAGCCTACTCTCCTGCCAAACTCATAAAAATACTAAAATTTTCCTTCCAGTAGCACCTTAAAGACCAACTAAGTTAGTTCTTGGTATGAGCTTTCGTGTGCATGCACACTTCTTCAGATACACTGAAACTATACACTGGCATAGAAGGATCTGCCAACTTCTGTTTCAGTGTATCTGAAGAAGTGTGCATGCACACGAAAGCTCATACCAAGAACTAACTTAGTTGGTCTTTAAGGTGCTACTGGAAGGGGGAAAAATTATTTTGACTATGGCAGACCAACACGGCTACCTATCTGTAATCATAAAAATACTGTTTTTTACTTAATGCCTATGAGCAATTAATAAAAAATAATGTCACCTCAGTTACACATGTGGATGCTTCTTTAACCTTAGTTAGATACTGCTATATATGGAACTGCCTTAGACAGTTAAAAAACTTTAATGCTAAATTGCTAACTAGAACTAAGCATTATGACCTTGTAAAATCCATGTTACGCCAAATGTGCTTGGTGCATTCTTAAATTTAAGAATGAAGCTTTTACATTCAGTATTTCACCCAGGACTTCATCGTCCCATTTTGTTCCTTTGCTTTGCATAGTCAAATGTAGGACTGAGAGCAGGCCCTGGGTCAGTGGGGTGGCACAAATAACACTCTTCTGGAAGGCTTCCTGCTCAAGCTGTCTTAGTGCTGTTGCAACTGGACAGATAAACTTGCATTCACAATGACGCAGAGAAGATAAAGTATCATAAATTTAATCTTTTGTAAGATCCAAGGAAGGAAAGGAAGGAAGATTCTTATTGCAGCAATAAATGTGGAACTCTTTTGCAACTTGGCAGGAAAATAAAACAAATCTAAGCAGCCTACCAGAATGTAAGCCTTATAAATTACTTAAAGGAAATGAAGACTTTGCATGTGATGGTTTTTATCTGTTGGATTTAATCTCCATAGATTACTCTTTAATCTTAATTCCCTTAAATCTTTTAAAGAGAAACAAAGTTACATTTTGTATGAGATTTTAAGGTACTTTACTTGGGAGTATAAAATGTTAATATCGGTTTGTTTAATTATTTGTAAGATTTCTTACCCACCTATCACCATAAACTCCCACGACAGGCTGTAACAATATAATATCCAGGTACAATTATGAAAAGAAATATGAATAGTTCAACAGTATAAATTCAGCAAAAGAGGTGGGGCACACAAACTCACAAAAAGTGCCTTGACAGTCAAATCCAGGGGTACGAAGGTATGTTTTCAACATATGGCAGAAACTGTGCAACAAAGATGAACGTGAGAGCTTGCTGGATCAGTCTAATGGCAAATTTAGTCAAGCATCCTCTTCTCACTAGATGTTTGCTTTCCTGTGGTTCCCAGCAACTGGTATTTAGAAGCATGCTGCTTCTAATCATGGAAGCAGTGTATAGCCATCATAGCTAACAGCCATTGATAGCTTTATTCCACATGAATTTATGTAATCCTCTTTTAAAGCCCATCTAGGTTGGTGGCCATCACTACCTCTTGTGGGAGCAAGTTCCATAGTTTTAACTATGCACTGTGTGAAGAGGTACTTTTATTTGTTCTGAATCATTCAGTATTCAGCTTCAATAGATGTGTATGACTTCTAGTTCTATGAGAGAGAGAGAGAGATTTCCCCCCTCTCACCACTTTCACCATTCCATGCATAATTTTATACACTTCTATCATTTCCTCTCACCTTTCCTCTAAATTAACAAGTCTTGAACACTGCAACCAACCATGGTTGTGAATAAAATTTCTTCCCAGCCCATTAACCAGTAGCCAACTTTCTTCAGTAGCTAGAACAAAATTATAGCAGGAGGCTGGATGGATGGAGATGTCAGTCTGGGTGCATACAAAATGGAACCAGTCTTCCTTCAGATCTGTGTCCCATGTTCTACCTACCAAGTCAGCTGAGCACTCTGTTTGGCCCTCAAGCTCAGAGCCAGCCTGGGCCTCCAGCACAGCAACACCATCCCAGTTGCAAGAATAAGGCTGTTCCCTGCCAGCCTTGGACCTGCTACAGAATGACAGTGAGTTGGTGAGTGTGTAAGTCTGCTCACCTCTCTTGGTGTGTTGGCATTGCTGGATAGAAGAGGCTTCACTGGGGCCCCGACGGTGGAATTCAAATGGCAGTGCCCTTCCTGATAGGCGGCGGGGCATAAGCCTGCACCCTGCATTGGTGAATGGGGATGCAGGCTGGGACATGGGCTGTGCCAGGGGCTGGAGCCAATGGTAGACTTCCCTCAGATCCACCCTGTGCCCATTTAAGCAGCCCACACCTGGGGCACAGCCTGTTGTTCCTGCGCTGGGTTTCCCCATCCCACCCATCCACATTTTACACTGATAGGCAATGACTTTGCTGTGACTACGATGGTCGCCGTTCTTTATGGAGCTGGGTAGGAATTTGCCCACCGGGATAATTGACTCTTACCCAGTGATTTTGCCTACCTCATAGCAATTCGTCACAACTGGTTGAGCATTGGGGCAATCCCTTGTTTTGGACGGAGGGGAGGTTGTAGTTCCCCCTACCCCTCCAAACGGTGGGGTATCCCATTTAAGGGATTCGGGTTGAGTGGCCATGTCCATGTGCCCAGGGGGCCCAAGGCCGAAGGCACTCCCCCAGACGGCAGTCCCTGTAGGGTGTCACCCTCTTTGATGTAAGTCTTAGGAACCCCTGCCTAGATTGACCACGCGTCAGTTCCAGCGGGTGGGCCAGAAGTATTTATGTTGCCCCATGCCCAAGCCAAACCCCTTTCATCTGTATTCAATAAAGTTGTGGCCTGTTTTTACCCCAAACCCAGTCTTACTGGCCTCTTATTTATATGGGTTGGGGTATGGGAAGTCCAATGCCTTGTCCTGCAAGTTTATTGCATTTCATTGACTACACTATTAAGTTTGCCAAAGGCAGTAGACTGATTTAGGAGACAAGAAGCCTCATTCCAATTCTAACACTTCAGCAAAACTAAATGGATTAAGGAAGGCATTTTCAGTGTTTGTTTGTTTGTTTGTTTGTTTGTTTGTTTTGTTTGTTTTAATGTATTCAATTTGCCTATGGCAATTATTTTCTAAACATCACAACATAAGATTATTATTTTTTAAATGATGCTCTTTAATTTGTAATGGCAAGGTAATATTTTACTATGAGCAATAACTGCTAGCGGGTGAGCATTAAATGGTTCTTTGACATTATCGAACTACTGTGTTTATCTACCATCTGGCCCTTTAATCTCTGTCACACTGGTCAAGTCTAAGATAAATTATTTGAGCTGCAATTCACACCCTTGTACTGATGGGTATATTCCACTGTAACTTGTCTAACCCCTAAATGGAAAGGAAACTATGTCTTTGTATCAGTGTTATTCTTGACTGCGGCAATGTCTTCTGTTTCAAAATGAATGCTTAAAAAGAAACAACCACTTTCCACTTATGGTGTTGGCATCTTGATAGAAATATATTTCAAAGAAGGCACTAGAAATCATTTAATTGTGTCAGATTGGTACTGTTCTAAATGGTATCTTATAGCAAATGGGGGGAAACTTTTCTGGTCATACTTCATGAAGAGTCTCTCCATCTGTTAATCAGAGATGGAAGTTCCACTTGTCTGTTAGAAAGCATAAAATGCCCTTTTTCAATATACATAGATGTAAAATGTTTCTATATATGCTTGTCAGACATTTTTGAGTCAAACCATTAAGTACAAATTGCCAACAAAGTATTTGTGTCTTAGCCCTTGTGTTGTTCCTTTATCTAATTAAATCAATAAGAGGAGTATTGAGCAAATTACTTCTAGCCCTCACGGTCGGTTGAATCAGAGAAAGTCAAAATAATGTGGAGGCTATTCAGGCCAATAATTGCTATGCTGAAACTCACAACCTGCTCCCTAGCCAATCAAACAGCCCACAAAATGTGTCTATGCTAATAATCATCTTTGTCCCAATGCAGTAGATCCCAATATTTATTGCAACATTATTTTAAAATGAATCTTACTCATAACATAATTATTTACACTTGCATTAATAGACTGTGTTCCCACAATAATAGTTCATAAATCTTATTCTTCTGATTTGCTGAGTTCTTCTCACATTATTTTGAAACTAAAGTATTTTTCTACATTCTGTTCCATACCTTCAGGGCTCCTTTTTGTGTGTTTTGATTAGCTTGCATTTGCAACTCATGCTCTTTTCAAAACTCCATGGTGTGCATTAGATTTTCAAAACTTTGGAGATGTGTGTTAATTTGTCTAGTTGGTTGATGCTGTAGCATTCCCACTAAACAAGTGCTCAAGGTTTTCATATACCGTATTTTTCGCTCTATAACACGCACCCGACCGTAACACGCACATAGTTTTTAGAGGAGGAAAATCTGTAGGCATGCCACCCGTAGGCATTCCCTCCACAACACGCACAGACATTTCCCCTTACTTTTTAGGAGGAAAAAAGTGAGTGCTATGGTGCAAAAAATATGGTACTTTTAAAAATCCTGTAATTCTTTGAATATTTTATGTAGTTGGATTATTAGAAAAAAAATTGTTCATGTTTGTGCTGTTTTAAGGTGTACGTTGAATAAAAACAGCCATATATATATATATATATATTGGGTAGAGACAGGCCAGAAGATAGATAATCCTGGTTAACATTGGAAAGGTTAAAAATTAATCCAATCAATTTCCCCCCAAATTTGAGAAATAGTTCAGCTCCTTTCCTAGAAAGTTTAAATTTGGAATAACTACCTGCTGTGCAGAGTGGGAACAAAGTAAAGAAGAAGAGCACAGCCCTTTCTCCTCCCTTAATTCTAATCAGTCTCCCCCTCCCCCTCAAACCCTGTCCATTCTGCTGTATAAATTGGAAGGAAAGCCCCCATTGGCCCTAGTTGTAGCTTTCATTACAATGAAAACAGCAGCATGAAATGTTGGCATCTGTCTGTCTCAAAAGGCAATGGTAAGCGCCTCTGGGAGTGAAACAAACCAATGGAGAATCACAGCGCCTGCTGTCACTTCAGAGACTGGTAACTCATAATTGCTGCCTCCTGCGTTGTTTTGGGTGCATTAGCAGCACTGAAGTGGGTTCCTGGGGGTGTAAACCTGGGCAGCCCAGACGACAAAACTTCCCTCTCAGCCTCGCAGAGCAATACATTTGCAGCTTGGCTGCAGGAGTTCCTGGAAGGAGGCGTACAAGACACCATCCAGCCATTTTAGGGGCTCCACTCTGGAATTGTGTAGTGTCCCACAAGGCAGCAGGTACAGAGTGTTCCTTTCAGCAAGGAAGAAAGGATCAAACTTCACTTCATCCTCCTGAACATGCCATCCTGATCATGCTTGGGAATTCATTGTGGCAGTTATTTCCATTAAAAACACATGTTGGGCAGTCCAACTTTTCATACCAACTGAGCCACAACAGTACTTCAACATGGAATCCTTCAGCAACATTTGACACTCCTACCCCAGCCCTCACACTGCCTTCCCAAAGTCAGGTAAATGTGGTGCATGGCTTTGGAAAGGAAGTGTGAGGCTCTGGCAGGGTCCTAGAATCCACCTACCACCTTCCCAAAGTTGGGAAAGCACTAGCTAGGCTTTGGGAAGGAGGTGGGAGACTCTAGGACCCTGTCAGAGCCCTCACGCCTCCTTCCCAAAGCCCAGCACCTCATTTATGTGGCTTTGGGAAGGTAGCGTGAGGGCCGTTGTGAGAGTGTCAGATGTTGCTGAGGGCCACCCAAAGAGGCCTTGAGCCATGTGTTAAACGTAACTGTTGAGTTAGTTAGTTTTCAATTCAATAAGTTACATTTATCAGCTTGTTTTCCGTTTCCTTTAAAATTTGATAGCCGTGGGACTTGATAGCTGTTTCTAAGTAAACTGCTGAAGAGGAAGATAAAAAGGATGATGCTGTAATAATTTGGTTTATTTGCTCAGCATTTCTATTTTAAGCTGTTACATAAGTTTGTTCTTTTTAAAAGGAAACAACTTGGTTGTATCTAATGCTGTCTGTCTCCTTTCACAAAGGCCTTTCCACTAATGTTGGTCAATACAGTGCAACAGAGAAATCAAGTGCAACTGGTCCACTGGCAGAACTGTTGTGCAAGAGATTGTGCTAAATGAAGTGTTGCAAAACTACCATTTGTTTTTCTATGCTCTCCAAATTGTCCATACACATCCAGGTTGATGGCTTGTGGAAGCTATTGAAAAAGTAGATTGGTTTGTATGTGATGACTTGCCAGCAGAACAAATTCAGCATTAACTCTCTTTAACTTTGTGCTACATTGAATGCAGCCCACTGTAAATGTGGCTCTCCAGATGTTGTTAGACTCAACTCCCATCAGTCCCAGCTAGCATAGCAAATTATCAGAGTTGTGATGGGAATTGGTTCAACAACATATGTAGGGTCACAGGTTCATCACTGTTGCAATAAACTAGCAATGTTCAAAAGATTATTGGGTGGCCAGTCTCCTTGCTTTCATGCACACATCTTTGTCACTTTCTGGGTTAAGTGTATTTATTTAAAACTTTCTCTTTGTATAAGGTAATTTCAAGAAAGGATGTAACTCATTGGGGCCTACTTTTGGTAAATATGTCTAAGGTTGCATTGTTAAAAAAGTAAAATGTGTTGTAGCTAAGTTTTCTTTAAAAAAACGGATTCAGATAACTTGGCTACCAAATCATGACATATTTAAGCACTGCATGGTGTAACCACATGGAATCGTCACACTTCACTATCAACATATAGAAGAGATTGTAAGGACTTGAAAAAGATAATATTTTATCAGAGGTACCTCTATGTACAAAGGCCTTTTCATATAATTATTTACAGATGACTTTAGATTACTATATTCTACCTTTTGATAATATTGGAACAACAAGGCTCAGCTAGCATTCAACTTTAGCTAGTTAAATACACAATTGCAGTTGCAATTGCATAGTCGACTATAGCAGTGATTGTCACTACAATTATCTGTATCTAAAAGAGTTACTTTTGGTAAAGGTTTTCTAATATTAAGTGGATGAACTACTGATAAGGCCCATGAGGGACTCTTGATATGATGGTTCTGTTAAATTTTGTATTCGCTGCTACGAGTATTAAAAAATTATCTTAAAAAATGGATTATGAAATCTTTGAAATAAAATACCCCATTATCTTCTCCTACATAAAATTAATAATAAGCTTTTTTTAAAAAAAGGGAGCATCTGTTGTTGACATTCCCATAATTGTTCTTGAAAATTGTTCTTGTTCTGATTCATATTTTCTGAATTTGCTTGCTGTAGTACTGAATTTCCAGAGACTGTGAACATGTAGTGCTCCTATGTTTTTATTCCTTTTGGCTTTCCTCCTTTTTGTTAAATGCTGTCAATATGGCGAACTTATCTATTAAATTTACTCAAGGTAACAGTGAAAGTGTTCTCAGTTTGGAGTATATTGCTTAAACTTTTCACATATTTCAAAGTCAAAGAATGCAAAGTTGGAAGGGACGAGGATTGTAGTCCAAAGCCCTGCAATGCAGGAATCTTTTGCCCAGTGTAGGACTCGAACCCATGACCCTGAGATTAAGAGTCTCATTTTCCACCAATAGAGCTTATCCCATACTGAAATGTGATCAAATACTCTATATTCCCATTTGCTTGCATGAAACCAGCATTCAGAATGTGTGGGTTAAATAACACTTATATGCATAACTGGGAAAGTAGCAGTAACTAACAGCAATGATTGGATCCAGATCCCACTTCCACAGGCAGGAATTATGCTCAGAGGATGCTCCCACTGGTGGAAGATGACATGGTGAATGGGAAATCAGAAAAGGTAACCTACCTGCCTTTCCACCAGCCGGATCCCCCAGTGAACCTAAACTTTCCCATGAAGTGAAGGACACTCTCTGTCCATTGAAGATAAAGTCTGTATCCAATGCAATCTTTTCAGGGGAACGACCAGGGCATGTTGGGGAGTGCTCTTCAGCCCTGTGGAACCTTCAGTGTGGGGTTCCTCAGCATGGGATTTTATTTCCCATGCTGTTTAACATCTACATGAAACTGTTGACTGGTGTTATCCAGAGTTTTGGAGTCTGTTGTCAGTGTTATGCTGATGGCACACCACTCTACTTCTCCTTTACATCTGCAGGTGAAAATAAAAAAATTCCTTCCTGTAGCATCTTAAAGACCAACTAAGTTAGTTCTTGGTATAAGCTTTCGTGTGCATGCACACTTCTTCTTCACACTTCATCTGCAGGTGAGGCAGTGAATGTGCTGGACTGGTGTCTTGCCTCAGTAATGGGACTGGGTGAGAGCCAACAAACTGAAGCTCCATCCAGATAAGCCACTGTTAGCGGATGGTTCCCTAGACTGCATGGATGGGAAGTTGCCTGCTTTTGATGGGGTTACACTCCATCTGAAGGAGCAGGTACACAGCTTGAGGGTACTTCTGGATTCAGTGCTGTTAACTTGGGGCTCAAGTGGCCTCTGTGGTGAGGAGTGCCTTACAATATATACTTATAAGAAACTTCCTTGGCTTTAGTTAGTCAGGTATATTGCCCTCTCGGCAACTGCTACAACCTCTGCAACTCATTGTTGTGTCTACCAAGAACTACAATATGAATGAGCCAATTAGAATTGGATGGAAGAGCTGTTACGATTGTATATCATTTATCTAATTTATTCATGGGTCTTTTTAAAACTGCAAATCTTGTACTGCTTGCTCCTTTTGTATTAGTTCAATGTCAGTGTATCAAACGCAATCCTTTATTTTGTGGCTTACAATTATTGTTAACTTTGAATACTTATAGCAACTTCTTTATATATAACAACTTTTTCATTGCAGTAGCTGTTCAATTAGGCAAATGGTTAAGGTTTCTTAGTCTTAGATCATCATTATACAGTTTCAAAGCTAAGCCACAAACTCCTCTTTGACTGTCATCCATATGCCAAGTTGTCTACTGAGAACATGCAGCGTTTTTGATGGTTGCCCCACAGTTATGAGCCTGAATTTTAACGGTCGCCAAAGCTTGAGCAATTTTCAAAAGTCCTGCTAAAACATCTGGATTATTTGCCATTAAGTCACTATCTAGTATATTGGTATAGTAGATTATGCTTGCATTTAAAATACTTACTTCCTCAGAGCCTCGAAGGTGAGGCAAGCTTGAAACACAAATAAATTGGTAAAATCTCTACCAATAATACTTTTGAGAATTTGAGCACTGACTAACCCACTGCAGTCATTCAGAGTAATGACAGGCTAGTTTGTGCCAAGTGCTTGGCAGTAATGACTGCTGATTTCAAACTAATAATGGTGAACAACAGCAGCAAACTGGCAAAGCTTTCAGCCTCAGCAGTTGCAAACAGCTTATAGCTTTCTTTATGACAGACAGTTTAAATGTGTAATGTATATCCTGGGATGTAATGCGATTTGAAATCCTGTGCAGATGAAAGGACAAATGTTGTTGTTATATAAAGCAGCTATTTAAATACTATTGGGCACAACACATCATTTGCTAGTAGGCGGGGAGACCTCAGGAGTGATGTCTGATTAACTAAGAACAATAAAATTCTTATTTCTTCTGGCAAGAGCTGCAGGTAGGGAATGTTTGAATTGCTCATTCAGAAATAAAACATTTCTTCTTGGAATTGGACCAGATTGTTAAATACCATTGTTAGTACACTTTGTCATTCTACTTTTTTATTTTAAAAATGCATAGAGGAAAACCAAGCAATACCTATTATCTTCTATAAAATGACAGATTGTGAAGTATGTTAATGAACCACATAGCCTGATAGGCGTAGGCTCCTACATAGTCACAGTAGTTTTGAACTCACCTGTATAAACTTCGCAATAGTCTCTGCCAATGTATATGCATGTGAAGAAATATTTCCCATGGCAGGATTCCCCTCCCCAGTGGTGACCTGTAGATCTTTCTTTCTTTCCTTCAAAATAGGATTTTCATGGTATGTTGGATAGCTGTGGATAATGGATTCAATATCTGTACATTTAATTTGGGTGAAAGTGCTGGGCAGTCAGGGTATTGCCTAGCAGCTACTTTTATTTAAATTATCTGTAAAATAGTAGAACCTCATTTTTCAAACTCTGGAAATATTTTCATATATTTTCATGTAAAGTCCCTGATTCTTGCTTTCTTTTATTTCTGCTTAAGTGGCCAGAGACCACCTTAGGAAGCCTTTGGGGTGCCTGTGGACACTTGGAGTGGGGTGTTGCTTAAGTGTATTTTTGTTGGGGTGACTATTTAATTTCAGGTATGTTAATTTTGCTGTTATTGCTATTGTTTTTTTTTTGTATATTTATTTTTAGATCTCATTATGACATATGTGGGGGGTGGTTTAATTTTGTCCTGTTCGTTCTGGTATGTTTTGGTCTCTTGCTGAGGTCTGCTCTTGTTATATTTTTGCAACTACACAAATCTTTTCCTGCTGTATGTAGCCTTGAGCGGGGTTTTAACTTTGGAGAGATTTCACGAGAGGAGCAAAAGACTCCTTCCTGGCTTTTGGAGAAGTCCAGCCAAGGAAAGTGGCACTTGGCACTGAGTTTGGGCAGGCGCCTGCCCAGAGGGACTGGCAGGTAGAAGCAGCAAGGTGCCCTCCTGAGGACATTCTGTACAGGCAGATCCAGCCAGTGGCATAGCGTGGGGGGTGCAAGGGGGGCAGGCCGCACCGGGCGCAACATCTGGGGGGGGCGCTCGCTGCCTCCGGAGTCGCTGAAGAGCCTCGGGCGCAGGCTGTAGCAGAGCCGCATGTCTCGCGGCGCCCGGCTGAAGGCGCCCGGCAGGCAGCGGCTCTCAGCGCTCGCCGCGGAGGACGCGCCAGGCAGCCCCTCCTCACAGCCCCGCCTCCGCCGCTGCTGCTGCAGCTGCTGGGCCATGTTGCATTTTCCTCGCCTCTCTGCCCCCCTCCTCCTCCGGGCAAGCGGCGTCGTTTGGGCAGCAGCGCCAGCGGCAACTCGCAGGTTTAGGGGGTAGGGGGGTGCAAATTACGTGCCTTGCCCCGGGTTAGGGGGCGCAAATTACTTGCGTTGCCCCGGGTGCTGACAAGTCACGCTACGCCCCTGGATCCAGCCCTGTGGTGCTCCTGCTGATCTCCCCAAATGGGCACCATAATGTCCTCCCATGCCCTTTGAAGCTGCCCTTAAATCTGGGAGGAGCATCTCATGCCTTTTCAATATGGACAAAAAGGGGGCAAAGCATTCACCCCACCTGGCAGCATCCAAATCTCCATCCCTGCCTCTATTCTGCACATGAATTTGCCTTCCGTTGCTCTGCATTCAGCTTCCTGGGCTTTGGGAAGGAGGTATACAAGGCCTCTGACAGGATCCTGCAGCCCTCCTGCCTCCTTCCTCAAGTTGGGCAGGCTTAAGTGTTCCAAGGCCCTGGTTGTAGTTTCCACAGCTGGGAAGACTTCAGGAATGCTTATCTTGCAAAATAAGTTACTAAACATAAACAAAACTATACATTAGGGAGAAAAATTAGAGTTGAATGAAGGAATAGCCATTCCAAACTTCAATTCCAAGAGGATAATACCACTGCAGAATTATAGGCAGATGAGTAGAAGACACTGAATGGATATAAACAACTCTAAATTGTGACAATCAAACATTAAGCAGGTTTGTGTATACTTTACATTGCATAGGCATGGAATGTTTCTAGGGTTGGGGTAGTATAATAATAATAATAATAATAATAATAATAATGGTAGTAGTAGTAGTAGTTGCATCTAAATAAATCATGCTGCAGGTTCTGGCTGACGCTTTTGTAATTGTGGAGAGAAGCCAGGATATGTTCAGTGGAGAGGCAGAACCAGCTGTTAGGACTACAGGGTAATCTTGGCAGCTGAATGAAACAGTCTGCTTAATTGCAATGCAGCACATTCTATAGAAGTTGCCATTGTTTTTGTTGACTTTGTCTGCTGCTCTTTGCATGCAGTTCTTTCTTTTGAAATAGAAACATTTAATAGAAGCTTCAATATAAAATATCTTTTCCTGGCAGGTTTTAAGCTGAGGAGCGGGTCTGGTGGGGGGAGAGATTAAACAACAGAAAGAATTAAAGGTGAAGACAAACATTCGAAAGCTGCTGTAGCCAGCGTGGTGCCCTCCCGATTTTGTTAGACATGAAATCCCATCATCCCCAGTCAGCATGGGCAGTGGGTCAGGATGATGGAGGTTGTAGTCCTGCAACATTTGGAGAGCACCACATTGGCCATCCCAGTAGGGAAAGTGGTTGGAGTACACTTGCATTGGTTTCAGTGGCAGAGTGTGTCCCACTTGTACCACATTTTAGATCTGTCTTCACCTTTCCTCAACAGTCAAACTTGGAAGTACCCAAGTTTTGGGAGTTTGAAACATATGTTGGCTACAAGCTGTATTTGTACAAACACTTGGATTTCATATAGTCTGTGCTAGTCTTAGTGTGTGTTGAGTTTGGTGTGTTTTTAAAAAAACATTTTCCAGGAAGACAGAAGCTTGTGTCTTCACCACCAAGACCTTGGAATGCAGGATTAGATGGCACTACGTTTTGAAAATACAAATTAAATCAGAGGAACATAGAATTGTGACAGATAGTCCTGAACTCAGCAAGTGGTGTACTAAAAGTTTAATACATTGGGTTGAAACCCATTCTCATAGCTACATAGCCACTGGTTGAAGCAGCTAGAAATAAGTTGCTTCATCTTTGTAGTTCTGCTGCCAGAAGGTGAAAATTTCCTTGTTCCAAGAGGCTTTTGGGAATTGACTGGTTTTAAATATCAATATTTAATTGTATTTTAATGACTGATCTTCCCATCAGGGGAAAAGGAGGGGTATAAATAAATACCACAATTATAATTACTCCATGATTGTGTCTTTTGCAGCAAAGAAGATGCCCCACAAGGGCCTCCTTTTTTGTCAGGATAGGATACTTCTGCCACCTGTTTCTCTAGGTTATTCCCAAGGTAAGGGGTAGTAGGTGGCAGCAGCCAGCATCAGACCAAGGTCAAATGGAACTTGACCAATTCAGGTTGGAACAGACTTACTCAAGCAGGGGGAGTTCGGTTCCCACCTGGACTACTTAGAAATCTACACAGACTAGCTGTTTGGCTTGGAAATAGCCTCAAATTCTTAATCATTGTGTTGGATGTAGCCCTGTACTTTCAAAAAAGACAAAACTAAGCATTTTCAAAAGCAGGTTGTGTTACTACTGACAGAACTTGACACAATCTAATGTCTGGAAGCTGAAATAGCTGCCATCTACTTCTGTGTAGTACCTTTGTCGGCAGTAAAAGCCTCTCATTCCAGTCTGCTAAGGTCTCAGTGGTGACCTCAGGAGACATGCAGATTATGTGTAATTGTAATCTAAGGATTTGTAAGGTCAAGTAATGGATCTCCTGTAGTAGGATACTTGATTCATAGTGTTGGCGCAAAGTATTGGGCAAATAGTTGTGAGCTGATTTATGTATTTATTTTATTTAAAAAGATTATTGGATCATGTAGCTGTACAGGAATAATTTATGTTGTTTTTATGGATAAAGTTAGTGAATCAAAAAGCAAACAATGGTTCTAAAAGCTCTGAGTAGCAATTTAAAATGGCTAATAGTATTTAAGTTTCTCTTCATATTGTAAAATATGAACAGCATTTTATTAATATACCAGTCTTTTGAAAGCTAGTCTGTTGGAATAGCTTGTATTCATTGAGAACTGGGGGCTTTCAGTGCACATACAGCTGTAGGAAATTGTACAACATTCCTGAATTGGGAGGTCTGACGTGCTCCAGGTAAAATGGTAATTCTCGTTAACAGCACTACTTCGGAACTTGTCCATTCCAATAAAAACAGACAACTGTTTATATCAGCCTTGCAATATAGATTGTTACGAGTAGCACTTGTATAGCATAAGTTTTCACATTATTCTAAATTGTGATTTAGCGATATGCTAAGAAGCCTCGACTGCTGCTGGGCTTGCTCAGTCCCCAGCCCCTCTCTTCCTCTCATGCATCGGGGAGGAGTTCATAAGCTTTTGCTTTCTCTCAAATGTGGCATATCATTTTATCAGCAATTAAGCATGCATTTTAAAATGATACAAGTAATGCATATCCAGGATATGTACCATATTTTTCCTGGTATAAGACCAGAGTTTTTTCCCCTAAAAAAGAATGTCAAAAATTAGGGGGTATCTTACACCCTGGGCCATCTCCCCCATTTTCTTAAAACTGAGTCCCCCAAAATAGGGGGCGTCTTACAGACAGAAAAAAACATGGTATTTCAGAGGCTACTTCTTGAAGGTTGATGACATAATTTGTTGCTTATACCACACGGAGTGCACAGATTGCAATATGATGCATTTGTTTCTCTTGCCTGACTGCAACCAGAATGTTCATGGTCTCTCTTATATATGTATTGTATGTATAACAACGGGACAAAAATTAAGGCTGTGTGCAGAAAGTAGTAATGAGTCTTCTGGTGGTGGCTATAACAGCTCTTGAGTACTTAACGTATGTACTGTACAAAGCACATGGGAAAGACAGACCCTTCTCAAATAACCTTGCAGTTGAACACAACCAAGTCTTCTGTTATCACTCCCCCCCCCCCCCCGCGTCTAATACTTTCTTCTCTTCCCATTGAGAAAAATAGGAAATGTGTTGTCTTTCTCTGGATTTATTTCTAGGACAAATGTTCATTCATTCTAATTTGTACTGAAGATGCTGCCAATTCGCTGTAGGCTGTTCTGCCAATTCTATAAACCATGTGTGGAACACTATAAACATAGCTCAACGCCCCCAGCCAACTATATTAACAAATTTGAATGTTCTTTCTATGAAATCAGTTTCTTGGCACTGATCTGTGTGCCTTTGCACTACTTTTCTCCAGCCTGCTTCTTAAAAAATAAATAAAATACAAGTGCATTTCTAGGATTCACTTCAATAAGAGAAAGTATGCCACTAGGCTCATGTAAAGGTAGGGAGGAGACACTTCCCATCAGAAAAATAATGTGCCAATGGTGTAATGCCAGCAGCACATTGAGAATTACCGTGTGTTACTTAGGGGGAAAGCAGTGTACCACTTGTGAAGCTTGCACAATGGCATAGTAATAAACTGCTTGACTACAAAGCAATGCAGGTGCAGTCTTTTATTATATAGAGATGGCTGGCTATGATATGAAAAGCTAGGGAAAATATGTGCTATAATGTTTCTGATCGAGTTAAGGGGTTGAAACTTTCAGATGAATTAACTTCATATGTCTAAAAATTGTATTTGTATCCAGTCTTCCAATATCACTCGTCACATCCTACTCCCATATCTCATGCATATCCACAAACACACCATCCACCCCGTGACTACAGTATCACCTTGTCAATCAACAAGTCACTACAGTATAAAGATTTTAGATCCTCCCTGAGTGTTGATGCTTGGAAATAGTTGTATGAAAATTCAGTTCACATAGGCATGGGTCAGTACACTTTTCCCAAACATGATGCAAGTATGAGAATATCCCTTTTCTCTTTCCTTACTTGTGTTGTCTTCAAGGCCCTCTGAGTGCAAGAGTAATACCTTTTTAAGATAGCATAAACAGTAAAATGTATTGTGCATGGACATTATAATTGCAATTAGTACCCCATCTTGGGTTTTTATGCATATATACCTGGTTAAAATGTTCTTGTGTGTAACTTCCCGTGGCCTTGCACCTTGGATAGTGCATTGAATTGAGGAAGGGGGGCGATGGAAAGTATGCTGTCATTTATCCACTATGAGTAGATTTTGGAAGTTAGTTGCCTGATTTGGCCTCTAGAAAGCTAGTACATTATTCTAATTAATCAGTAATAATAATAAATTAGAAAGCTAAGAAGAAGAAGAAGAGTTTGGATTTGATATCCCGCTTTATCACTACCCAAAGGAGCCTCAAAGCAGCAGGCATTCTCCTTTTCCCTTCCTCCCCCACACCAAACACTCTGTGAGGTGAGTGGGGCTGAGAGACTTCAAAGAAATGTGCCTAGCCCAAGCAGCTGCATGTAGAGGAGCAGAGACGCAAACCCGGTTCACCAGATTATGAGACTACCGCTCTTAACCACTACATCACACTGGAATCCTTCTTCCTGACAAAGTAGCTTTCTACAAACTAGAGGTTTTAATGTGGGAGAATATTTGAGCATGAAACACCACCACCCCCAAAACCCTATACAGTATCACACTTCAACTGGAGCAAAAACGTCAGTGCCATATACTCCACAATGTTTCTGGAAGTTTTAATGTATGTTCTTTTTTAGCATCTTCATATGTTGTCAGTGATACAATTAATCATACGCCAAATGCTTCTGTAAAACACAAGATAAAAAACTGCCATTGGATATTTCCCTGTATACACAATAACCTGTGAAGACGGTTATGTTTAATGAAGTATTTTTCCTATTCTGGGATATGTAAAAGCTTACCTAATGCAGTTAGTTTTCAGTGTGGAGTAAAAAACAAAATACTGATAGCAGTTTGTGAAGTGGTTCTTAGAAATCTAATGAGAATAGTTTGTCAGTAAAAGAATATTTTTAAAACAAAGTCTAGAAAAACATATTTTCAGTTAATGAGGTTTAGAATTTCTACTGGACTGTAGGGAAAGACAATGTTTATTATAGAGCTGTCAGCTGGGAAGTGTAGTGATCTGTGTCGCTTCCAATTTCAATCCCCCCCCCCCTTAATCATGTAGTGAAAGGATTTTGGGTTTTTTGCAGACTCATTAAGACCAGAAAGTATTTGAAATGATAAACTTTTCATGCCTAAAATTAAATGTTAACAGAAACTGTGTGGTGAGGCATAGGGATTTAAAGTCAGATTTCAATTTTATTAACGATTGGTTTTATTGAAAAGCTGCAAGAGAAAAACTGTTCAGGAAAATTGTTTCTATTTAGTACTGTAAAGTGCAATTGCAAAAGCCAGGTCACTGAACAGTGATATTTTCATATGGGAGGCGGGGCGGGAGAAGGAAATGGTCTCTTGGCTTGTAGCTTAGACATATTTGGGAGTAATTGCTTGAGGTTATAAATTGGTGTCACATGACCTCTGCCTAAACTGAGGAAAGCAAGTGTATCAAATCTAGATTATCTAGTGATAAACAGCATCTCAGCTTTATCCCCATTAGGGATGTTAGGTTTGTTGATAACTTACCTAAACTTACCATAATTTTTTTTTAGCATACAGTATTCTTCCAAAGTAAGTTCGTATTAAGAGGAATTCATTCTACTTAAATTGCCTTAGTAGGAAAACTGTTCTCTCCATTATTTGTTTTTAAAATACACTTTTATTAGCTGGCATCTGTCTGTCTCAGGAGCACAGTGAGTAAAACAGATGAAGTAGACATTCACTTCTTATAAGTATTTTCCTTTAAATCACATGTGCAAAGCACACATGGTATTAACTCCAGGTTTCTTACTCATCTACTGTGATTGATACCTTTTCTCATTATCTCTGCCATTTTACTCTATGCTTGTCAAGGAAGCCTGCCAGCTGTAGCTATCCATCTGGATTAGGCACCTGCTATTTTTCTTCTTCTTTCTATGCCTTTGTTGGCATTGTTTCTGGTAAAAACTGGCATGACAAAGGCAAGCAGACGTGGTGAAGGGCATAGAAGCAGGCAGAGCTGAAGATGAGCAGGATAGATGATCAGAAGCAGTGGGAGGAGGCTACATGTTATTCCTGATCTAACTTGACCTCAGCTAGAGGAATTAAGGGTGCTCTTGCAATCTGCCATGTGGGAAAATGATTGCTTGTACATGAAAGCATGAGCAAAGTTCTTATTGTTGCAGGGTGATTTCATAGCTAGAAGCATCCTTGGAGCATGAACAGCGCGTGAACAGCTCGTGCTGTCCTATATGATTGGTTAACGTAGCATGGCCTGATGCTCGCATGAAGGTCCTTATCTGCTGGCTAGAAACAAATTGCTTGGCTTGTATTTTGTATCTTTCTGATTTCACACAATAAAAGCTGTGCTGCATTAGCCCTAGGAGCAGCCATATTTCGGAACCTATCATGGTGTGAGACTGATTTTTCTTTGGATGCCGAGCTGCAACTCGACAATTGGTGCCCCGTGTGACTGCCTTCGGACTTCACGTTGTTTTTCATTATTCAGCACTCACCAACACGTCGTTCATCCACGTAGTGGATCCCTGGTGAGTGCTCCCGTGTGATTTCTTTTGGATTTCATGCTGTTTTACAACGTTCAGCCTCACCTCGCCTGGCAAGGGCTGCAGACGCGTCGTTCATCCACGTAGTGGATCCCTGGTGAGAGCTCCCGTGTGAATGTGATTCTGGACTACGTTACGGACTTATCAGCACTTACTTCCGCCCGGACAGGGCAAAAAGGCGCCTCCCTCATCCTCCTAAGGATCCCTCCGGTAAGTGCTCCCTGCTCTTTTTGCAACTCTTGCAATCATGGGAAAGTCTCTCTCTGCACCACAGAAAAAAATTTTTAAAGACCTTAAATTCCTTTTGGCCAGTAACAACCTTGCTGTTCGGAAAGCTGACCTTAAGTCCCTTATAAAAGCCCTGGACACTCACTGCCCCTGGTTCCCCCAGGACGGAAATTGGGAGTTAGACGATTGGAAAAAAATTGGGCACTTCTTTCAAAATCATCCTCAGATTGATGTCAAGGTTTTGCATGCCTGGCGTAACGTCTACAAAGCTATGTCGTGCTTAACTCCTTCAAACATTCTTCTGGCTACTGCAACAGCTTCTTCGCCCGCCCTCCCGGCTCCCGCTTTGCCTGCCTCAAACCTACCTCCTAAACCGCCGGACATTTTCCCTTCGGCTCCTCCTGTCACTCCCCTGCATTCTTCAAATTCTGCAGCACCCCCCGCTCTTCTACCTCCTCCGCCCAAGGCATTTGGCACCGCTCCTACAATTCCTCTTCAAAGATCTCTCTGTGCCACCGCTCCGTTGCTGCCTTTTGATGCTGATACTCCAAATCTCTTTCCTGTGATTGCTCCTGCACCCTCAGCCCCCGTCATGCTGAGCCAAACCGATGTTCTCGATGGGCTGACGGGAGGAGGAAATTTTCTTCCTATTGCCCAACAGTTGGTCCTTGATCCTATGTATTGGGCAGCCACCACAGCCTCAGCCCAAGAGGCTCTGGCCTCTGTCCCTGATGACAGGAATGAGCACGATGGCAAATTGGGAAGCGTCAGACAGGGCCCTGCAAAGCTCTATGGACAATTTGTTGATCGCTTGTATAATACCTTCAAGCGGCAAGTTCAGGACCTGGCAGCACAAGAACTGATTGTACGCCAGCTTGCGTTCGCTAATGACTGTAAGCAAGAGCTGCGCCTTCTAATGGCAACATCAAATATAGCCATTGCTGATATGCTTAAAGCCTGCCAGTCAGTGGGCACTGCTAGCCACAGCCTGCTAGCCACGGCCTTGTCCTCCACCGTGTCCCAAATTCCTGCAAAGGCTACAACCTGTTGGATTGACAATGGCTAAGGAAAAAATCCAGCGGACTTTACCTATTACGTACCTGGGACACAAGCTGACAGCATCTGCAGCCATTCCAGTTACGCCTCAACTACAGTTTCCTGATCATCTTAAACTGGTGGATTTACAACAAATTCTTGGACAGCTGAATTGGATAAAGAGTTATTTGGACCTGCCCACCTCCACTTTGTCTCCACTATTTTCTGCCCTTAAAGGACACAAGAATCCAGCGGACAAGATCACAATCACCTCTGCAATGGAAGAGGCTCTTCCACAGCTGTTCCAGTGTTTCCTGGCACGTTGAAAGGCCATCTTCAACCCTATCGCGTTGGCCCCCCTTCCCCCTGGGAAGCCACCGTTTCTACCACTTATCGTTACAGTTTTGCCGCCTCTTGTCTGGGAAATGAACCTGGCTTTGAAGGATGCCCTCGTCAGACCGGCATCGCTTGGGTTTTGCCCCCCAATAGCGACCATCCCATCTGTGTCACCACGTTTCGTTGGGCTTGGACTTTTGACTCAGCAGTACAAGGAGCAATACATCAGACCTATTTACAGCAAATGGGCTCCTGTATCTGCAGAAATGGTTGTGTGACTTCTTCTGGATTGTGGTTTTTACATGCCAATAATTGAGCCACGAAATATCACACAGGTTGCTCAGAAACAGCCATTGGACTAATTTACCATTCTCATCCTTATTGACATCACTTGGATTTTACCCCCCAGATATTTTTTTCTCCTCCCTCAGGAGTCCTGCCTTATGATGTGTTCCCCTGAGCATGTACAGAGGGCTGTCTTGGAACTATTGTGGACTCTTGGCAAGGGAGGGGGTGAGGGGTTTTTAGTGTGTTCCAGTTGTTTCATTCTTGTGCTTTGGCATGGTTCCCGGACAGAAAGTTGCAATATGGTTCTTTAGCAAGGCCTGCGACAATGGGCTCTGTTCTCGACCTTGTTGCAATCTTTTTGGCTACAGCAAGCGGAATATGCTTGGCTAGTGCCCTTTTAGCTGCTGAGAAAAATGATTTTGAAAAGCTTTAAAAAGCTTTGAGGTTGTTTTTTTTTTGGTGGTGGTATTCTAGCATTCCAGTAAATGCTTCATTTAAGATTAGCAATAATATGAAGGACAATCGTATAAGTTTATCACCTGTGTTTTGTTGTTTGCAGAAATAGTGCCTTATTGTTTTCGTTTTAATCATAATAGCAAAAAAAAATTTAGGTCATTATCCATATTGTAATTGGACATATGAATACATTAATGGATCTTCTTGTTTTCTTAATGTTACAACCATGAGTGGCAGACCAAAGGTTTTAGTTAATAATGTCACAACTTACATGACCTATGAACAACAAGCTGCGTGTAGAGACTTTTATGTTTGGTTCGACTGGATGAGAAAGAGCAGCAGAACTACATGTTTGCTTCAATCTGATTTATGGTTATTTTGTGGCACACGTGCCTACAAAGAAATCCCCTCTGCCTTTTCTGGTACCTGCACGTTAGGTATAGTGGTACCCTTGGTGTATAAAATAGATAAGCTCCCAGCGGTCCGTTTGCGTAACAGAAGGGAAGTACAATCACCTATTTCTCAATATACAGGGACAGCCATCTCTAGGTCCCTTCTGCCTTCTTTAGGTGCAGCCATGAATTACCGTGATTTGCATAAATTGGCGAACTGGACAGAAAATTTGTTTAATTCCACCATTTTGGCTTTAAAAATGATTAACAAAGAAATGTCAGAAATAAGAAATGTAGTTCTTCAACATCATTATGCTTTAGATGTGATCCTTGCTTCTAAAGGTGGAATTTGTGCCTTAATTCATTCTCATTGCTGTATGTATATAACTGATCAATCGACCAATATCTCTGCTACTATTGATTATATGGAACAAATGATAGCCCATAATCCTTTGAATCCACCTGAAGGTTTTGATCCATGGGATTGCTTATTTTCTTGGTTGCTGTCAGGGGTTCAGGAGCAGAGACGCAGAGAAGGGAGGAAACAGAGAGCGAGGGGGAGGAATACGAAGGAGGGATGAGTGGGGATGACGACCCGAGATCCCCGAGCCTGTCCAGTGAGTCCGGGGATTCCCAGAAGGGAGCGCCAGCGGTCAGAGCAAGGGGGGAGAGCAGGGGGAAACCCCAGGCAGAAGGACCCAGAGACGTTAAGGAGAGGCGCAGGAGATGGAGCAAGGCTAGGGTATTAAGCTGGTGTGCTAGAGGCGGAAACTCAGACGGATCTTCGCCGGCCTGACATAGAAGACGTAGGGCTGCACATTGCAGTTTGAAAATGGAACCTGTATAACGTGAACGCTGGTAGCGTGGTCCTATGTGAGCTGGGACTGGGTAGCAGCCCTGATGGTTACCTAATGGAGTATGGTTAAGAAAAATATTACTGATTGTAATTGCATGTATTGCTGGCTTCATTATGGTGTGTTGTTGCATTCAATGCATACCCTCTTTGATTTCCCAATGCACTGCATGGTGGTACCGACCACGGCCCACCACAGGGGTTACAAGAGGAGTTTATGTTGCAAAGTGTAGACGCTTAGGCAATGAAGTGTACGATTTGGAATGATGGTCCCTCTTTTCCTCTAATAATATAAACAAGAAAAGGGGACATGTGGGAAAATGATTGCTTGTACATGAAAGCATGAGCAAAGTTCTTATTGTTGCAGGGTGATTTCATAGCTAGAAGCATCCTTGGAGCATGAACAGCGCGTGAACAGCTCGTGCTGTCCTATATGATTGGTTAACGTAGCATGGCCTGATGCTCGCATGAAGGTCCTTATCTGCTGGCTAGAAACAAATTGCTTGGCTTGTATTTTGTATCTTTCTGATTTCACACAATAAAAGCTGTGCTGCATTAGCCCTAGGAGCAGCCATATTTCGGAACCTATCATGGTGTGAGACTGATTTTTCTTTGGATGCCGAGCTGCAACTCGACACTGCCACCATTTTGATGGTTCAGGGTGAACAAGTTATTACTGTGAATGATTGGGCTTTTGAAAAACAACATTTTAAAAATATTTTCAGTTGCCGCAAAGATACAATACCAACAATCTGTCTGCACTGTGCTTTCTAGGCATGCACAATCACTCCCCCACCATTTTATGATGAAAATGATGCCGCCCTTGCTTTTATGTCAACCCAAAAGCATGACCCAAAAGGAACATCAACAACAATTGACCCTGATGCCTGTTGATGCTGTCTGTCTTGTTTTCTGGCATCCATTTGTGGCAAAAATGGAAACTAGCTTCTCAGTCTTCTAGCAGCACACCTTTGGCTGCAAGCTGCGGACAAAGGGTTGTGTGTCTGCCAAGACACTAGCTTAATATTGTTGCATGGGAGGGGGAAAAGAAAACATTTCAGTCAAGAGTTTCTGGTGTTGCAGTACCTCTTCTCAACCAGCTCCACTCCCATATAAGCTATCTCCATCTATGTAAAGAAATATGTAATAGTCGGTTTCTTTTGTTAGTTACTGTGAATCTTCTACCAAGGCTCTCCTTGTTGGAAGGTGGAGAAGCGATTTTCACTGATTTCTCCAACCCCCCCCCCCCATTGTATCTCTGGAAAGGTACAGTGGAGGGCTCCCTGGAATAGTGTGGGAGATGGTGCTGTGAGGAAAGGAGCAATGAATTGAATCTATATCATTTGGGTATTCATTGCATAAGGTAATAAAGCTGAAGTATAGGCTAAGTTGGAGTTCTGTTTACTTAAGCTTGTGAAAGAATATTATTTTGGTGGGGAGGGGGTTAGGGGAGCAACTTAAATGAATTTCCCAAATGAAGAATTATTGAGAAAATAGCAGCATGGAAGTGTTAATGTATACTTTTTTGAAAGGAGAAATGATACACGGCAAGGATGTCATATAGTACTTTACTTTGGAATTGACTAGAGTAGGGAAAGGTGAGCAATTCTTGGAAGGGAGGACAAGGGAGGACGAGAAACAATAACCAGATTGTGCATTTTGAAATAAAGGAAATAATAGGTGGCATCACTTGGCTGGCTGTCAAATTCCTCCTGGCTTGCAAAGCCATATAGTACGTAAGCAGGAGTTGTCATTGTTCGTTGAATCCACAGACTCCCCCCCCCTTTTTTTTAGGAACACAAATGTATTGCTAAAAGTTCTAGGCCTCTATGCTTTGTGCTGCCTGTCAGTATACGATATTAGCTCTTCTTTGAAGCCCCCAGTTCCTCTTTACATGTTCCAGTTTATAAATGGAGGAAAGTTGGTCAGCCCAGTACTTCCTGTCAAAATACCATAGCTCTCTGTAACAAATGTATTGGGAAATACATTACCCAACACTGTATTGGGAAATACAGTGCTGCTTGATTTGATTAAGAATTACATGAAGGTCTGACATTAAGTCGTAGTGTAGTTACATACTGCTTTCCTCACAAATATATTTGTGCTTAAAGCCATTCACAGAAAATAAGCAGTTTAGAATAATGACCCATAATCATACTACATAAAATACATTATAATTTCAATGCACTGTTGTACTAACTGTTGAACCATTTGTATCAAAAGTAAGCATAAAGTTGATGAATAGTCAGTTTAACTATATCCAGTATTTTCACATTTCAAAGTAACTCCAAGGTTGGTGGTACTAGTGGCTAGCAACCCTCCATCCCCATTTAACTTTTAATACATGGCTTCTTCCAAAAGGGCAGAAAGCCCCCTTACAGTTACTCTGGCAGCTGCATGAAGACTCCTAGTGTTGGGTAGTGGGCCAAGACAGGTGTAAACATCCACCCCCTGATGAGAAACATAAAAGGTAAAGGTACCCCTGCCCGTACGGGCCAGTCTTGACAGACTCTGGGGTTGTGCGCCCATCTCACTCAAGAGGCCAGGGGCCAGCGCTGTCCGGAGACACTTCCGGGTCACGTGGCCAGCGTGACATCGCTGCTCTGGCGAGCCTGCACCAGCGCAGCACACGGAAACGCCGTTTACCTTCCCGCTGTAAAGCGGTACCTATTTATCTACTTGCACCCGGGGGTGCTTTCGAACTGCTAGGTTAGCAGGCGCTGGGACCGAACAACGGGAGCGCACCCCGCCGCGGGGATTCGAACCGCCGACCTTTCGATCGGCAAGTCCTAGGCGCTGAGGCTTTTACCCACAGCGCCACCCGCGTCCCATATGATGAGAAACATAGAGCTACCATATTGAGAGTATAGACACTCCCTTGCCTATTTCAATAGAAGTTTTCAGCACGGCCTTAAAGAGCACTTTGCCCCAGTTTACAAGAGCTTTACAAACTTCCAGACAAAATTTAGCCTTCTGAACCAAGGTACTGGGGAGCTGTGGTGGGGAGCGCATGCACAGTGGTGTCACAGCTTTTAGTGACTTTTTGGAGTACCTCTGTTACAATTGCGGAAATGGACTACATCAGCCTGTGGCAAGATGTCAGGCACTACAGCCAATATGCATGCCTCTACCATGTGTAGAATTCGGCATGGAACATGCTGTGTGTGAAAAGCTGGAATATGAATATTTTGGTATTACAGGCAGGGTAGGCCGATGCAGCTGGAAGGTGGTATAGAGTGAAGATGGTTGTGTGAATAGGAATAATGTAGGCTCCAATAGTATGCACATTTATTTACAATGAACACAGTGAGTAAAAATGCTTGAACTGTAAGCAGAAACATTATAGTTAGTCCTTATGTAGCAAGAACCTAATGCCTTCAAAACTAATTTTTGACTGCATACTTGCTTTGACCTCTTAATCAGAATTTTTGATCTCTTAATCCTCCTAACTACCCCTTAGACAGGAAAAAAATTGAATGAATTGTGACATGTTATTTTTCTGATTATATCTGTATGTTTTAACATTGCAACATCATGCACTTCTGTTTTCTGATTATCTATTTTAAACAGCCTCCTGCAATAATTATGAATGGCTTTCACAAAAAATCTTAACTAGAAAGAATGATTATGAAAGACTTCATAGTACATGAAAAACACAGTGCCCAGAGAGGATTTCCCCTAATCTATAAAGCGTATTAGTATAAAAATAAACTATTTAATATGGTATGGTAAATATCTGACTTTAGTGGGTATTTGCCGTTGCTGGCAAAGCATATTGCAGCTTTTAAACACAGAGCAGTGAAATTCTTAACAATGGATAGGAGGGGGGGAGGGGAAAGTTAGTTCCACATTCCCATGGCAGCTAAATTTCTCAAACAGTTTTATTTCCTGCTCAAACACACCCATGCATGTCACATGGCAACCTGCTTAGAAAATGGGTATGAGTTTCAAAAGCAGTTTTAATTGTCATGGGGACTTCAAAGTTCAAAGCAAGGGATAGAAATCAAAACTCTCTCTGTTTAAAGTAGTTATTTGGATCCTGACCAATCTAAGAGGTAAACCACCTATATTTTGTTAACACAATAAGTCACTACTTTGGCAATGTACTCAGTGGTAAGTATCTTACACTCTGCAGCTGTAAATGAAGACAATATGCCATCTTTTCAGTAAATGTATTAGTTTATTTAGACATCTTTAAGGTAAAGGGACCCCTGACCATTAGGTCCAGTCGTGACCAACTCTGGGGTTGCAGCGCTCATCTCGCTCTATGAGCCGAGGGAGCCTATGTTTGTCCGCAGACAGCTTCCGGGTCATGTGGCCAGCATGACTAAGCCACTTCTGGCGAACCAGAGCAGTGCACGGAAACGCCGTTTACCTTCCCACCAGAGCGGTTCCTATTTATCTACTTGCACTTTGACGTGCTTTCGAACTGCTAGGTTGGCAGGAGCTGGGACCGAGCAATGGGAGCTCACCCCGTCACAGGGATTCGAACCGCCGACCTTCTGATCGGCAAGTCCTAGGCTCTGTGGTTAGGGTTAGGGTTAGCGCCACCTGTGTCCCCTTAGACATCTTTAGTGCCCAGCAAATTATGGAAAGTTCAACAATAGTTTATATCTCTGGTAAGCAGCCATTTGCTTTGGTACAGAATATGTATTGTTAATACCAATGAACAAGTTATTTTTATTTATTTTTTAACGGAAAACATTGTTTTATGTTCACTGATAAAGATACTCCAGCATTGCTCTTCAGCCATGGTAAACTATAGAGTAAGTATTTGTTAACTTAGTAACACTTGTTAGCTTGCTAAGATTTCCTCCAGTTCACATTCAGGCTTCCCTCCTTAATTAGCATGCTTTTCAGTTTGTCCTTTAAGGTATGCTCTTTCCATATTTACAAAAAAGAAACAATTGAAGGAACTGAGATATAGAGATCCTTCCTGTTGCTCTAACTCTGAGCATATTCATGATGAGATTCTGCTGAGCTCCATTAAAAAAACCCACAGAATTTTATTACTGTCTTTGACTTGCAGTTACTTATGAGAGTTATTTAGACAGTATTTTGGGTGGGATTCAACTAACAGCTACTGCTAATGGAAGTATGTGCAAGGACTTCCTTCTCCCCACATCAGTCCCCGAAATTGGCTCGAGGTGGGGGTGTTGGGAGGACCCCCAAGACTGTACAGGGGAAGGAAAGGGGAGTCATCCTGTCTGGCAAGCTGAAATGCTTAAGCTGATGGAATCATTGCCACAGCATTATATTGAAATTTTCACATGGTCTGATCTGGTCATTTTATGACTCCTCAATTAAATATTATCTGTGTGGGCTGAGAAACACTGTGGTTTAGTTAGATTTTTAAAAGTCAAGAATACAGAGTATATATTCAGCCTTTTTTGAAATTCTAGGTGCGTATTAAACAGTGTCATGGCAGAACACAAATTAGGAAGTAGTTCTGTGAATCCATTGCTTACTAAGTATCTAGATAATGTATTATATTTTTACACACACAGTATATCTGAATGTTTAATTTAAGAGAGCTCATGTCGCATACCATGGTGCAAAGGGAACATTTTGTTTTTCTAGTTAGATGGGATCAGTGGCATAAACAGAAAATTTGTATCCAGAGCAACCTGTTTACCTTCTGACTTCTCAGTCCATCAAAAGATAATTACTTTCTTCCTGTTGTGTTCATGGTTTATTATAGCAATGAGTGCCAAATTGAGCATTTCCTGATTGGCACTGATTGGCTGGATTTGGTGTCTATGGCTGCAGCCCAGGCTTTCAAGTCCTGAAGCTGGTCATTAATAAATAGCAAAGGGCAAATCAGAGGTGCACAATTTAAATGAGTACATGGGTTGCTAATGAGTTTTCATCATGAATTCCCAAAACACAATTTGAAGCTGTGCAGGATAGTAGTACACATGCATGACACTGCAGATCTAAGACATTTCCGCTTAGGGAAAATGTAAACTGACAAATGCATTATCCGGGCAGGACAACTAAGTGATTAATTCAGGGGTTATCAAGTTGTATTATGGCTGCAGGTGGTAAGATGCATTCAGTGGCCACCTGTAATTTATTTGCAGTTTGCTTAGGTAAAAATGTTTGACTCTGCTTCAGTTTTGGGACACTGCATTAAGCTTAGTACTATTGGATAGTGAAGGGTGGTCCAGTAGAGTAACTGGGGCACAACCCTCCGAGTGAGAATACCAAGCAAATTTTAAATATTTCTCCCTTCATAATCTCAAAGCCACACACATTTTATACTTATATTTGAACTCAGAGAATCTCTGCAAACATTTCTGACCATCTCTTGTTCTTGTGCATCCTCTCCAGCACAGCCACCATAGCCGATATGGGAGAAGTTGGGACTGCTTCAAAAACTGCCCTATGTATGCTCTATGTATAGGTCTTAGTCTTTATCAGAGCATACTCAGTGCTCAAGGCTATACCTATGCAACCAAGCCCTTAGGAGTATGTGTCTGTGTCCCTAAGCAGTCTTGCTGTTTACTTCATTTTATTTTGCTACCTTTTTGAGTAAACAAGCAGCATTGAGCTCAGTTTTTTGTTTGTAAGGTAAATGCCTATTTGCAAACATAATTTTTGTTTTGTCGATGGGGATATTGGAAGGACATAAATCATTTTAAAACATGTTTCTCAATCCTGCAGCAGGGAAAACAGAGAAGGGGAGAGAGATTTTTTAGCCAGTCACATGTTGAAAGTGTGGGTTCTTTGAAGCAGGCATGAAACCTTTATTTTTAAAAAGCCCTCCATCCCATTGTGCTGGATTGTTTCAAGCCATTTGGGGTGGGGGCAAGAAACTTGAGCATGGGATGGCAACCCACCTCCAAGCTTCCTTGGACCAATTATCTGGGTCCTTTTCAGTCCTGTTTCTGGATTTTAGCACTGAAATTGTGTTGGTCACCTTGACAGATGATAAGTGCCGGGAGATGGATAGAGGGATTCCTTTGTGGTACTGCTGGACCTCTTTGTAGTTTTTAATACAATTGACCATTGTATCTTTCTGGACCATCTTTTGGGGATGGGCTTTTGGTATACAATTTTTAGACGGATCCTTCCTGATAAGTTTTTCAGAATATTGGTGGTGGAGATTTCTGTTCGATTCCATGCCCATTGTCTCATTGTATCTTCAGGGTTCAATCTTATTCCCTGTGCTACCTAATACCTGTATGTAACAGCTGTGGGATATCAGTACACTTGATTCCAGGGAGTGATAGAAATCCTGAACCGTTGCCTGGAACCAGTGGAATATTAGATATAGGCCAATAAATCCAAATAAAACAGTAGGTGATTTTGGTCACTAAATTGCCAATCCTAGAGACTGCACGTGCCCTGAAAAAAACAGGTTTGTATGTTGTGGTGTTCGTGGATCAATAAGTGCTGCTGGATGTGCAGGTGGTGGCTTGGAGTAGGTTAAAATGCTGCTGCTAAAGTCCTGACTATGGCCAGTTTGCTGTAACATGCAGTTCCTTTGCTCTTACAGTTGTACTGGCTCCTAATTTGTTCCCATGCTCAATTCAAAGTGTTGCTTATTGCCTTTTGTGGGCCTAGGTGGTTTGAGACCAAGGCACCTAAAGGACTGTCTTCTCTCTGCCTATCCCATTAAAATTGGCTAGGGAGACACATTCTCACACATCCTGTCTGCATCCTGGCAGAAATGTAGGGGAGAGCTCCCTTGCTCAACCCATGGAACACCCAGTCTCAGGAATACTGCGTGACATTGTTTTTTGATGATATTTTGAATTTTTAAAAATCTGGCTAATTTTATTTGGTATCTGATATGCCATTCCTGTTCTCTGCCTGTTTTAGTGATGCTGTGTTTTAAAATTTTATTTCTGGTTGTATTTGATATTGATGTTTTAATTCTGTGCTGTTTTGTCACCTTGGATGTCACTGAATGAAAAAGTGGGGTATCAGTTGACTGAAATCCAAATAAATAAATCAGGTAGCTAATATTGGGTTACAAACATCAGGATGATTCTATGCTAAGCATCCTGAAAATGATCTTGATCTAATGTTTCTGTCCTCACCTAAAACTTCCATAAGTGGAAGTGCACCAAGTCTGGCAGGATAGGTGGGCTAAAAGTGTGTTTGTTAGGAGAAGCTGAGGAACAAATTAATAATGTTTCTCTGGGGGCCCTCTTTTCTCTGCTTCTTGGCTGATGGTGTGTGGTGTGTGTGTGTGTGTGTGTGTGTGTGTGTGTGTGCGCGCATGTTGTGGGCCATGTAAGTAGGCCAGAAGCAATGTGGGGAGTGCAGATAGCACACTTCTGAACAAGAAATAGAGAAAAGGGCATGTTTCTTGGACATTATGAATACTGACCAGAGAATGTGCATATTTCCCAGAGAACGGACAAAAATGCAGTTGAGATATGTACATTCCCCAGTGCCTGTTGGAGATTATGCATAATGGCTGGAGAATGTACAAAATTCAGTCACTATATGCCGATTCCAAGTCCATTAGGGATTATATACATTGACCGGAAACCATGCATGATCCTGTCTTTATGGAAAGATTAGTGTGGAGCTAGGGATGGAAGAATCTCTGGTTTTGGTCCGGTTTACTTTTACATCTCCCCCCCCCCCCCTGTATATCAGTTTCATTTCATTATAAAACTGAATATATTTTAAAGTTAGGTTCTCAAAATTTTATTTTTTGTAAACATTTATTTTTGGAGAATTGTGAAATTCAGTAAGTTGCTAAACTCCAGTCTATACAATAGTCTGAATTGTGAGGACCAGGTCAGTCCACTTGACCTGATTAACAAAGATCAAAATTATCAAGCACCCCCAGTCTGAAGCCCAAGTGTGGATCTATTTTGTCACCAAAGCAATGATTTTGTTGCAGTAAACTGTAAGCAGCCAAAGCCTTTAAGGCAGTGGACTAGGTGGCTCCAAAATACAGTATATTGCAACTCAGTAGCTCTTTAAAATGCTGCATCGCAGAGGTTTTATCACAAAGGATGCAGATGTCATTTTGCTCTTCCGAATCTAACAGTTGTAACAAGTTGTTTCACTCCCTGCTGCGAAAAAGATACTGCTGGCAGCCTGAGTGAAAAGGAAGTTGAGGAGGAAAGCTGTCAAGAGTTGTTCTTTGTACTTTAAGGAAAACAAAAATGACAAGAAAACAAAAGTAGTCTACATACAGAAAGCTTCTATGGAGTATTTAGCTTTATTTTATTTCCCAGTAGGGAATTATTCAAAGCTTCATGTGTAACTTACATAAATACATGTTGTGATTGTGTAGTTTGGAAAAGTCTGTTCACATGGAATGACTACAACGCTTCGGTTTATATTGTCATGAAAGTAGTTGCAACATATATTAATTGGAACTTAGTTCTATATATTTTCTAGCTGTAACAAAAAATTATAATGCATGTGCAAACTGGTCTATAGTGCTTGTTGAGCATAATAAAATTAAATTCTGTATATGCTACAGCTTTTCATAATCTAAGAGAGTTTCAAGTATGAAATATGGTTTTTCAAAAGACACAAACATATCCCAACAAGTAAATCCATAGTGTATTTAGTGTCTTGCAGACGCTGCCACTGGGAAAGGTTTACTTGTAAACTGCCCAGAGAGCTTTTTATTATTGTGCTGTATATAAATATTAAATGAATTAAGGGGATATGTGACCAGATGTTCTTTTGTTATTGAATTTTAGAAACTGCTCAATGGGAAAACGAGAAGCAGTTGTTGGGGAATAGTGCAGAAAATTGCCACTGATTTAGACAAAAGGTCTGGGTTATATCTAGAGGCAACAGGGACAGAGCAGCAAGGGGTGATGTACGGTAAATTTTCTTAAATGTTGAGGAGAAAGTGTCTTTTGATGCTTAAAGCCAAGTTTCCTGAAAGTCAGACTAGAAAGTGGATTGCAATGTTGATAAAAACTGAAGAGCACTGCATACCACAGACCTTTGAAAGAGAGTTTTTTTCTTTGTTACATTTAAGACAGATGCTGATGAAATTAGATGGTTGTATGTCACATGGCTGTATGTCACAGAACTTGGCAAGACTTGGAAACACAATTATTTGTGAGATAAAGTAAAGTGTAAACATTGAAAGTACAAACCAAAGTATTAATGAGTATGAAAATATGGTTTAGAAATTAAATGAATGAATGAATGAGTGATGATGATGATTTAACAGTTTTGTGCCAGAGAGTGCAGGCTAAGTTTCCTACACTATGAACAAGATAATCTCAGCATACAAGCAAGGATGGTTGGACTGGCCAGCAGTCAGGCTGACCACGGGTTGAATTCTTGCCCTGTACTATGGCAAACTGTGGTTATTTTTAACTCATCTCATTCTGGTTGTTGTTATTGCTCCATTGCTTTGCCTTCAATCCTCGCTGCTAAGACAGTAAAACATGGCTCCAAACCATGCCTTTCATTAGCAAATATTTGCCATAATTAGATAAAATTTGCAGAACACCGCAGTGTCTTCCAAACTAAAGGCTGAAAGCATGCATTTGGTTTGAACTGAGGAAGTGAATCATATCTCTGGAATTTAATGGAATTCATTATACCCCGCCTTTTTCCCTGACGAGACTCAAGGCCGCTCACAGATAAGAACAAGAACTGTTAAAAACATAGAAATTGAATCATTAAAAACAACTGAGGACTGATAGAATTAAAACCATATACATATATAAAATATTATTTAAAACATACCAATAATTACAATAAAAATAGCATGGAACCAGCACTTTAACTAAAAGCAGTCAATTCACCAAAGCCTGTTGGAACAAGAAAGGCTTCAGCTGCCAGTGGAAGGACAGCAAGGAGGGAGCCAGTCTATCTTTCCCAGGAAAGCACTTCCACAGCCTGGGAGCAGCCACCAAGATCGCCCTGGAAGTTGCCCTGGAATCAGACAATAGGGCTTGGGTTAATATTGGAGCTAGAGCATATAAAGAAAATTAATAATTTTTAAATTTGTATTCAAACAGTATTATACTTCAGTTGCTGGGATCTATTTGTCTCAGGAGACAATGAGGAGTAGGCCTTTGGGGGCGAGGTCAAGCTGTTGGAAGATTGCAGCAGCTGAGCAGACTTCCGTTCCCACTGCCTTGTGGGACATCTTTGGGAAAAGAAAAGGCTAAAAAGTAAACCCAACCCAAATTCTAAGTAGAGTCCCTAAGGCGATTGGATAGCATCTTGTATACTACAGTATTCATTTTATAAAATGCCAATTGTTGTTTGCTTGCATGCAATTTGCAACTCCCACATAATTTAAAATACATTTTACTTATTTTGGTTATCTTGCCTTTCTTCTGTTGATCCAAATACATTGTATATAGAGTTTCTAAGGCGGTTTACCATCCAGACACTGGCCAGACCCAAACTTAATTATTTTCAGCAGGTTTGCTATCTCATATGCTTTCATGTAATGCCTGGTTTCTGAAGACAAAACTAGATGTGACAGCAGGGGCAAGTTGTAGCTTTGTAAGGATTTTTCTTTGAGGCAGGGAATGACACAAGGGGAGGAGTTAAACCCAGCTTCAATTAATGCTGAGGCCTCAGTTGATTTGATCCCATCTCCTAAATCTGATATTAAACATCTAAGGAGAGAAGAGATGGAAGAGGATCAAACTCAGTTTGACCTTTTAAAAGCCCAGAGACCAGGACACCAGTTACGCATTTTAGATCTTGCTTAAACAAGTGAGCAAAAGTTGAGTGCCCTTGACCAGAACCAGCAGAGCTTTTCTACATTATCTTGTCATACTATTGCAACAATAACAACCCTTTACAAGCAGTCTTTTTCATTAAGGTTTCACCTTGGAACGGTTTCTTGGCTAGAGGAATAATACAATTAGCTGCTTGCACGCCATATATCTGTCTATCTCTGTCTATCTATCTATCTATCTATCTATCTATCTATCTGTCTATCTACCTACCTATCTACTATCAGTGGTACATTATGGATGACATCCAAACTACTGTGCCATCTAAACCTGCCCTCAAGTCCCTTCCTCTGTGAAAGAGACTTTGATTTTTCTGCTTCTTTCGTGGGGCTTTTTGTTCCCCCCTACCAGTGGCAGGTCTTGGTATCACCTGGAAAGAACCCACTTAGGTTCAGGAAACTTCCTCAGTGACAGTCCATGAGATGCTGCCAAAAGAAGTATAGAAGTAGTGTGTGTTGGTAAACCGGGGGTATGGAGGCAGATGTGGCACTGGGTATATGAAATTAGGAGAGCATGAGGGAAATTATTATTCAGCAGGAGGCTGGAAGTTGTACATTTACCATGCTGTTTTCATAAATTGGAAGATTGAGCATTTCTTTTTTTGTAGCATGTATTGCCTGCATTTTCCTTTCCAAACTGGCTAGCAAAAATGTACAAAAACAAAATAAATCCTTATTTCTCCTTCCTCTCCCAAACGTTCATTCACCATTTAACTTTTAAGAAGCTAAACTGTATACACTGGAGAATATTGTCATAGCTGCCACTGACAAAACATTCATATTATTATAGACTGTACTTACAGTGAAGAAAACACCACTCTTCCTAAGCAGAGATATAGTTTCATGCTGAGCCATTGGCTCTCAAGGATCCTTTCTGTGAATGTAGCACTGGCATGTTTATTTCTTGAAAATATTACTGATTGTAGCTAGAATGCCATAAGCACTGTGTGAAATGCAGTTACCCCCAAAATGCAATTTCTATCCCACTAAGTACTGTGTGGTGTTTTATTTGTACAGTGGTGCCTCGCAAGATGAAAATAATTCGTTCCGCGAGTCTTTTCGTCTTGCGATGTTTTTCGTCTTGCGAAGCACGGTCCGTCGCAACTGCGCCTCTTCAAGCGGCTTTAAGAAAAAAGCACAAGACGTTTTCGTCTTGCAAAGCAAGCCCATAGGGAAATCCGTCTAGCGAAGCAACGCAAAACCGAAAAACCCTTTCGTCTAGCGAGTTTTTCGTCTTGCGAGGCATTCGTCTTGCGGGGCACCACTGTAGTCTTGCATAGTTTTTCTGGACTACCCAGTTATCTTGGATAGCTGGATATGTATAACTGAGATGGTTTAATAAAGTCCAGTATATAGTAGCGTCTCCCAATTTTGTGCCCTCCAGATGTTTTGGGCTGCAATTCACTGGTGATTGGTCCTGCTGGTTACAACTGCTGCGTATTGTGGCCCCCTCAAAAAAATTGTAAAAGTACTGTTACTACTTTAACAAAAGCTATATTAGCAACTGAGCAGATCCATTTTGATGTATGGCATTCTGATAAGAAAATGACTTCTTAATTTGGAATTGTGGTTTCTACTGGAGCTCCTCCATATGTTTCTCTTTCATCAATCCTGGTTGTGCATCCATAGGTTGCCCAAATCATTTAAATATTGTAATATTGATTTTGATGTTAGTGGCGAGTATGGGCCAAGTAGTTGTTTTCCAAGAAGTGGTGCCAAAGCCATATGCTTGGCAGCTAGTTCATCATCTTCTGGGAAGAATGGACTCATTGCAAAATTCAGCCCGAGAGAGAGAGAGAGAGAGAGAGAGAGAGAGAGAGAGAGATGGTTATGTGCCATGAGTAACATGAAATGTGAAGTATGATATATGGTAAGGAAACTTTTAAAACACTTCCTAAATTTGGCATAATTCTTTCATTATGACCACACCAAGGGACAGATAGGATTATCTATGTTCTCTATTACAGAAAATACTTTTCTAAATATTAAGACAATGTTAGACACTAATTGTGTCCAAGCAGCATTATAAATTACCTAAACAGCACTTCGTTTAGTGATATTCAGACTATGTTGGACTATTACATAATAGCTCTAATACAACAGAACCTACCTGCAATATCAGGCTTCTTCATGGCCGGTTCTGACTTTTAAACAGCTGTTCCAGTAGCTGAGACTGCATACTTACAAATTTTCCCAGTTATCAGGGCTCATCCAGACTTCTTTTTGCACCATGCTTTCCAGGCACAGGTCTGTGCTTTAAAGCTTGAAAGTTCCATGTCCTGCATTTTACCGCTGAATCAAAGCACTGAAAACTCAGTTACTGTTTGCCCCAATTCAGTGGTAAAATGTGGTTTTTACTGTGGAAGTTGCCAGAGCAAAACAACAACAACAAAACCACCCAGACCTGTGCTTAGAAACGTGGCACAAAACAAAATCTGGATGAGCTCTGAGATTACCAGTCTAGGAGGGAAGGATTGGTAGGATAGTTGAATTCAGCTTCACTCTTCCATTTAGCATGCCTGCCTCCTTGAATGGATTATGAGAGCTATTGCCGGTAATCACACAGTGATTATGTGGATACAGTCCTGGCTGATCAAGCTTTTAACTGTTAGGAATTCATTTGCAGCCCCTCATCCAGGTAGGAATACTTTTGTGGAGGTCTGTTTCTGCACACATGTGCCCTAGATGAATTGAAGTGACTATCCAGGACCATCAGAATTTAACAAGGAGAACTCTTCTAATAAACATTGAAAATGTGGCTTTGTACATACCCAATTGCTACAGATTTTGTTGTAGTCTTGTTATATTATATAGGTATAGGTTAGATTATATAGGTAGGCACCTAAGGAGCTATCTGAACAAATTATAAATGTTACTGGGGGTGGGGAGGGGAGAGAATTGGATTATAAATGGAAACGGTAACTTCTGCAGATTGCAGCTACCACCCACAGTGACTGGCCGTTAATCTCCAATATAGGGTTAAAATGGATAAACTAGCTAACTTGGTTAAATGCTAAGTAATTAAGAAAATCTTATAAAGAGTCTCTGTCACAGTGTTGTGGGGTGTGTGTGTGTGTGTATGTATATATATATATATATGCAGGTTTTGGTGTCTTCGGGTGTCTTCCCGTGTAAGAGTCGGGGTGTCTGTGCGACGTTTCGACGAGGTCTCACTCGTCATCTTCAGGCTGGTGCTTTCGGCTTCTTGTTACTGGAACTAGTTTCTCGTAGGTTCTTGTCAGCTGGAAGGTTTCCTCCCCGTAGAGGTGAGATATTTGCTTTCGTAGATTTTCACGGGTACTGGTTAGTTCCAGTAACAAGAAGCCGAAAGTAACAAGAAGCCGAAAGCACCAGCCTGAAGATGACGAGTGAGACCTCGTCGAAACGTCGCACAGACACCCCGACTCTTACACGGGAAGACACCCGAAGACACCAAAACCATATATATATATATATATATATATATATATATATATATATATATGGTTATATATATATATATTCTCCACTCCTGTTATCTCGCCCCCCCCCAAAAAAAAAAACCAGATCAAAAGAACTATCACACACAATTATTGGCTGCTTTCTGAAAAAATATTTTCAATATTATGAATCTTTGATTATGAGAGTGTTAAAAACATGGTTATTGTTGATGTTAATGGTAAATTACCAAAGGGAACGTGATAATTCATCCATTCTTTCACTGAACAATACTTGAATGCTAAGGCAGTTGATTTGACTATCTTCTCCCCAGCTGCATATTGATACCTGCTGTCAGAAAGAACTAGGCTACAGTTATAAAGGCATATCCAAAGGTTTGGGCATCCAAACAGACTGAGTTAAAGTTCTTCATTTGTCTCAACGTTCTTATTGGGGTGGGAAAGAGTTGGTCTGTCCTGTCCTACTTTTGAGGAATTTTAACACTGCATGCCAGCTAAGAAACATTGACTTCATTTGCCCATAACAACCTAACCGTGACTTAGAACAACCTTGGCTTAGCGCAGAAGAGCAAAATTTGTGCAATCCCTAGGAAGGGATTGGGGCCACTTTGCTCCTCTGGTCATTCTGCTACTGTGCTAAACTATGCTAAATCATAGCTTGGATTAGCATGTCATCTAAACCTTGGCTGGTGGTTTATCTCTTTCTTCACAAATCTTGGATATAGCTTATGGTTTGTCTGGAAAGAGCTAAACCGTGAGCCTGTGTTAGGATGATATGGTAAGTCAAAACATGGTTTCACACGGTATAGCAAGAGAACAACCAGTGGTGGAGCAAAGTAGCCACAATCTCCTCTCCGTGAGCTCACATATTACTCATACATGTTAAATTATGCTTGTGTTACATGCAGAAAGCATCATAGTGTTTATAGAAGTAGTCCACTGGGAACATATTGACTGGTATGAAAATATCCCCATAGCACTAGTCATAATGTTGATGCTGACTGTTTAAGCTACATGCATATGATAGTACATTGCACTTCACTGGGTCTGGCAAGGGCCTTAAAGAGACCCCAGAAAAGGTTTGAAGGTGTGTTTATATAGCCCATGCACCATAGGTTAGGCCAGGCATAACCAGGGAAACTTGACCCTCCAGATGTTTTGGGACTGCAACTCCCATCATCCCTAGCTAACAAGACCAGTGGTCAGGGATGATGGGAGCTGTAGTCCCAAAACATCTGGAGGGCCGAGTTTGCCTATTCCTGGGTTAGGCACCCCTAGCCAAATATAGCATCATGCAACAGAGCTAATTCTTTGGTTGGTTATTTCGGTTGGTTGGTGTATAAACTCCCACATATAGTAAATAAACTCTATATTCTGCCCAGGAGTATTTCTTTTTAAGTAACCAACCAGCTGGACTGATGGGGTGTTTAATCCCTTCTTTCAGCACCCCTAAATTGGCTATAGTTACTTAGGTTATTGGGGGGTTTTCTGGTTTTCACTTGCCATGTGTCTCCATATGTTATGGCATATATTTTTTATAAAGTTCAAGTTAGATTTTGTGTTCAATCGTTCTTATTTTCCATTTCAGATAGTTAAGTTTATACTATGGTTTTGCATGTTGAATGTTCCTCTTCACTTCAGTAATCCCTGTGGTAATTTCTTTTGGCAAAATAATTTGCTGATTGTTTTAAGCCTAAAAGCTCTTTGACACTTAAGAGATTTGGGGCATGGATTATAAAGTGCTGTTTAATCTTCACCTACGGATCCATTGTCTATGGATTATTGATGCAGTTAAGTCATTATGTCTAAGTCTGAACCTTTTAAATTTTCAGACCTGAGACTGAGAATATAAATTGAACCTACAAATTGAAATATAGAAGGCTCCCATCCAAGGTTCTTGTCGCACTTCTTAAAGTCTTAATTCCTTTATTTGTCTGCTCAGACAGTCTTGAGATAAACAATGCAGATCATTATGTGGTTTAATTGTGCAAACTAATAATTGTTTGGATGTTTTGAAGGGGCCCTTCTAACTATCATATAAACTACATTGTACAAGTAAAGCCTTCCACCACTACCCCTTTTTTAAATTCTGAGATCTCCTCCAATGGTAATCATAGTCTATTTGATCATAGGTGTGGTCATTTTAGAACACCAGCACCCTGTGGACTAGAACCTTGCCAACCTGTCAAAAGCATATTAACACAGATTACACAAGAATATAAAGTGACAATTCCTTTTCTTAGTATATTAAGATTTTAAAAGGAACCTAAAGGAGGCATGCAGCAAAGTGTTAAGACAGATGAGCCAATGTCTAGTTTCTTCTGACTTCAGCAGGGAAAATACATATCGTAGTTGCAATCTAGTGTAAAAATGATAACAGCGCACAGAAGGTGGTTTCGTTCAATGGAGGCTTCCAGTAGAGGGAGAGAATATTTGCAAATTAGTCCCTTTCTCTTGTAGCACCTCA
Organism: Podarcis vaucheri; assembly: GCF_965113315.1. Lineage (NCBI taxonomy): Eukaryota > Metazoa > Chordata > Lepidosauria > Squamata > Lacertidae > Podarcis > Podarcis vaucheri. The sequence goes on along the minus strand of NC_138760.1, from coordinate 84,171,305 downwards.
TGCCACTTTCCACACTGTTCGCGAGAGGCTGCTAGTCATATGGAACACATTGGGGGATGCAGGTGGTTGCAGAGAGAAGGGGAAATTGTTTAAAATTGCCACCCACTCCAGAATACTCCATTGAGTACACAGGACACTGCCCAAGGACATTTCATTTCTGACTCATAAATGCATATTCTGTTATTTGGAGAAAAAAAGTTATGTTGCTTGATTGTGATCTTGCATCTTCTTAGTATTAAATAGATTGAATAATTCGCTATTAGTAATATCTTAAATTATTCTGAAAATGCAAATGCCAGTATTTAAGTGCCAAAAGGAAACCACAACTTCCTGTTCAGTCGCCGATTGAAAGCAACTACTGCACATTAGCAACAAAATTAGTGTTGCATAATGCCATCAGATTTACTTCCTACTCTACAGATATGTTTAAGCGTGACCCTCTAGAGGGCAAAGCTTGGTTAAGCAATCCATATATTGAGTCAGAAACAAATGCAACTGTAGTTATTAGCTTTAGGCAGTGCCACTCACTGAACACTATTTAAATGCTAAATTCAGTTTCTAACAATAGCTAAATAAAACACTTAGGCTTGACTATAGTGAAATCATAGCCATGTTAATATTTATTGAACAAGCATTGTCATTGTGCTTCTCAGATAACACATGATTCCAAGCATATGGGGCAGCAAGAGAAGTGTCATTCAAGGGAGCAGAGACCTTTGGACATTGGGTGGTGGAGCTGTGGGAATCAAGATCATGGGCAGAAGGCCAGGGCTTTGGCATAAGGACAAGGATCCTATGAATGTCACATGAGAGACACAAGGTGAATATTTTTTGCAGTAGCATGCTAGACAGATATGAGAGGGCTGAGATGAGATAATGGAATACCAGAGATAAGAAAGTTACAGTAGTAAAATCAAGAGAAGTTTATTTTATTTATGATGTAAAATTGTAGAAAAGGTAAATGTTCTGGAAGATAAATTAGCTGTAATTGAATTGTTCCTGTTCCTGTTTGTTCTCGAATAATTTGGGGTGAAGATCATGGTATATACAGTTTTTTGCTTCATTCCTTCTTCAAGAGACTTCAAGCAATTTTAATTTTAGTTTCAAGGTTGTCTGCTTCATAGGTAAAGGTACCCCTGCCCGTACGGGCCAGTCTTGCCAGACTCTAGGGTTGTGCGCTCATCTCACTCTATAGGCCGGGCGCCAGCGCTGTCCGCAGACACTTCCGGGTCACGTGGCCAGCGTGACAAGCTGCATCTGGCAAGCCAGCACAGCACACGGAACGCTGTTTACCTTCCCGCTGGTAAGCGGTCCCTATTTATCTACTTGCACCCGGAGGTGCTTTCGAACTGCTAGGTTGGCAGGTTTCATAGTTTGCTTCATAGTTGGGTACAATTGTTTTTATTCTGTTTTCTTTCTGTGTTTGAGACATCTTGTCTTGAAATGGGCTAAAATCCCTGCTAGGAGAAAAATGATAGCTTTATAGTTGCTTTAACCATAATATTATATCGTGTTGCAAACTTGGTTATAGTCCAACTGAGTAAATTTGATTTTGTTACATATGGCTTTGTTGCTGAAAAATAACTCCAGAACATTAAGCTCTGTTCAAAGGAGTACTAAGCATGGCTCTGAAAGAAAGGAAATAGATAATAGTGTGTACTGAAATGAACAGCTAGAAACTACAGCCATGAACATGAAATGCATTGCTCAGAAAGCGAGATGCAGAATAGCTGGAGTTCAGTTGGAAGCAGTTTCTACAGGACCATGGACAGCTCTGAGCAAGCCGATGGTTGACTTCAACAGAGCAAAGGCTCAAGGTTTACATTATGCCATTTGTGTGCAAGAGTTTTCTTACACAAATAGCCAGCATAGGGGAAAGGGGCTGATCTAGATTGGAACCCTGGCATTGGGATAGGGGGTGTTAAGTATTTGCCCCCTGTGGATCCAATCCAGATTTGGCTTCCTGTGCCTGCTATTAGCACAAGAAAGAAAAACATCCCTTACTCAGTTCAATGGGAGATATTTTCCACCATGCCAATAGCAGCTGCAGAGGGGCCAACTCAGATATGAATCACAGAGGGATGCAGATGGTTCAAGACTCCTACACTGCTAGTGCCCTGATCTGTTAGTGAAAGAATAATCTTGCACTCAAGCAAGAACCATGTTAGCAACATGTTTAGTTCTGCTCTAGGAGCAAATATTCTGGTGCAGGCCTTGATGTACCAACTTCCCCTTAGAGCAGGATCAACTGGAATCAAAAGTAGTATGCATAGGGCTTTCAGACTAGAGCCGATTAGATAGCAGTGTGTTTCAAGAACAGTCTGGTTTTCAATAATTGTTCAAAAGTATCATTGCATCTTGACACACTTGTTTTTGATACATATGGTGCTCTGCACAAAGAGATTTTATGAGATAGTCTTACCCTTAAGATGCTTATCATTTAGTCCACAAGGCCATTTGGCAGGAAGATAATCTTAGCGATACAAAATCCATTACTCTTTGAAGAGGTGCAGAAATGTATTGTTTGTACCCACAGCAAAACCATATATATATATATATATCCCAGTAACTGATCTCCCATATATCGCATTCTCCATCCTCAAGCTTGCATTTTTAATTTGCCTATTCCTCCCACTTGTACAGTTTGCTGTGACATCCAGTCCTACTGCCTTGGGAATCCTGATTGTCCTTTGCAGGGTAGGATATAAACTTAGAAATAAAATAAACTGGTTTGAGCAGTCGCTGCAGTCAAAGATTGCAAACCAGAATTGTAGTGTGTGTTGACTCTAAGACAATAGTAGGGAAGGGAGCTTTATGCTACTGGTGTAAAATACTAAGTATATTTCCTAAGGAGGAGAAATAGAACATCCTTTCCTCCTAATATTCTGAAGAGTATGCTGACTAAAAATTGTTTGTTTGTTTTTTAAAAAAATTAAATCCATGTAATTTTTTTCTTTATATGCAATATCATTTTGCTACCAAATCTCATTTTTAAAGGCTGATACTTATGAAAAGAAAAAAATGTAGCAGCGAGAAAATAAAAATCAATATATGTTTATCATCCTATCTTCAAAAGTCTGAAGGCACCGATACATGCCTGTGACTCTAGTAATGTATACAGTTTTAATATTTCATGAATAAGATGAGCATCCAGTGGAGAATATATAAGATCATTTGCCTGAATCTGTCAAAAATCTACATCAGTGTTCTCTTTTTACTTAGTAACATTGAATTTTGTGTGTGCGTGAATGACATTAATCAACTCATGAACATAAGAGGGGAAAGGAGATTATGTGATTCAGAAGCATCCAAAAGCATCCTTCATCTCCCTCTGCATCACTTTTAAATTGAGATTCACATGCAACATAGGAAGCTCAAAAGCTCCCTTCACATGTACAGAGCCTGGTCAGTCTTTGGGATTCTTCTTGGGATTGTACCCTAGCTATTTAATATCCTTTTATTTTTCTTGATGGAAATACCATTATATCAGCTTTCCCTTGGATTTTATTGTATCCATCACTGTTCATTCAGTAAAAAAACACTACTTCAGCTTTGACTTTGTTGGCACTAAATGCATTTGATCACATTTGATTCTACAGTGTGTGGTGTTTTTTAAAAACACCATTTAATACTAAAACCTGGAATAGGAAACAAATGTGGATAGTATAATGTGCTGCTAGTATTCTTTGTCTGGAATTGGAGGGGGGGGCGGTTAGCTAACAATGATATAATGTGGATAGATCAATGCTAAATACAACAAAAGGCATTTTATGAAAGGTCAGGAGTTGTGTGAGCATCACATAATAGAGGTCAATGTTATTTAGTGGGCTTCTGGCCACATAATATTCTCTGGACTAGAAGCGGCAAGTATAAATTAGAGACAAACTACACATGATGCTTGGCATATAGTTTACTCCAGCCTGCAAGATTGTTCTTTAATTTGGAGGGCATGGTATATTGGCACCATGGTGTGCAAGGCAGAGGGAATTTAACCCTTTGCCCTCACTGCAGTCATGATCAGTATTGAGAGCACAAGTGGCAGGCATTTGTGAAGCTAATTTGTGATGGCAGAGCATACGCATATCCCTGCACACATACACACACATATGAACACATTGGCTCTTTCTAAAAAAAGGGGGTGGTGAACACTCCCTCAGTTGTGATCCTTCTCCCTTGTCCACATCCCTCACTGGCTGTGCACCACAACCTCCGCAAGTGTTTTTTGTTTTACTGAAATGTGTTCTTGGACTGCAATGATTTCCCTTTCTTTTCTGGATGGAGAGGGATGTCTGCAGAAACCTTTTGCTAGATTGTAACCTACTCTACAAAGGAAGAGTAGCACCTACTGCCTTGCCCGTTTTTCTCTGAACCTGACAGTTTCTGTTATGTGGTCCCCATAAGGTTACTCATGAGGTACCGTAAATTTCGCTCTATAACACGCAGATTTTTTGTCCTAAAAAGTAAGGTGAAATGTCTGTGCGTGTTATTGAGCGAATGTGTGGTCCCTGGAGCTGACTCACGGAGTGCAGGGGCAAAATAGGCAAAAATAAGATCGGGCGGGCGGGCGGAGGGAAGAGGGAAGGCAGAAGCTTTCCTGCATTCTGCCTCAGGGTCTTACTGCCCGCCCGCTTCTGTTGCTGCGTTTGCTCAAACTCAACAAAGAGCAGGGAATCCCCTGCCCTCCTGGCAAGCAGAGGGTTAAGGAAATGATCGCGTCCTTCCTTCTAATCTTCCCTAGTCACACTGCGTGCAGGCTCCAGCCCACCACTTCCTCCTCTCCGTGCTCTAGGGACTCGCAGGCAGCCGAAAAGCATGCAGGTGGGGGAGAGAGAGAGAGAGAGAGGGCTGGCTTGGGTGGTGGTGGTGGGAACGACTTTTGCTTTACAATGGTAGGTTTCTCATTTCTTTTCCAAAAGCAGAGAGCCCTGCCCCCAGGCCCCCTCCAAATTACAGCTTCTCCAAGCAATGTACTGCTGGAGGGAGACAGTATGCTTGTTTGGAAGAGAAACCCTGCTTCGCTGCTCGTAAGTAACAGCAGGCTAGATTGCAGAGTGAGACATGGAAATCTCTGGATTTATATGCTGTATATCAACTATCTTGGCAGATGAAAATAAGTGTGTTACATGCCCTATTGCCCAAAAGTGTGCAAGCACAGAGCAAAGGTTGCAGTGACAGAGGTGGCCAAAAAACAACAACCGTAAATAAAAAAGAAATCATACTTCGTATATCCTGTCTGCCTTGGAGGGGGGGGGACTTTTGCTTTCCTTCCCTCCCCATTTAAAACGTGGTGACAAAGCACGGATCCACATGGATCCTCAGGATTTTTGCATTGGGTCACCCCAAATTCACCATCAGATCACATTACATGTCCATGGCTACAGTCTGTACCAAAAAAATCACGCACCCACTGTTGCCTGGGGCTGCAATGGTGCAAAAACGTGGTTACAAAGCATGGATCCACAGGATCTTTGCACTGGGTCACCCCAAATTCACCATTAGATAACATAGCATGTCCATGGCTACAGCCTGCACCAAAAGAATCACGCACCCACTGTTGCCTAGGGTCGCAGTGGTGCAAAAACGTGGTTACAAAACATGGATCCACAGGATCTTTGCACTGGGTCACCTCAAATTCACCATTATATAACATAGCATGTCCATGGCTACAGCCTGCACCAAAAAAATCACGCACCCACTGTTGCCTAGGGTCGCAGTGGTGCAAAAACGTGGTTACAAAGCATGGATCCACATGGATCTTCAGGATTTTTGCATTGGGCTACTCCAAACTCACTGTCAGATCACATGTCTGTGGCCACAGCATGAACCACAAAAATCATACATCCACTGTTTCATTTAGAATATTTTTTTCCTTGTTTTCCTCCTCTAAAAACTACGTGCGTGTTATGGTCGGGTGCGTGTTATAGAGCGAAAAATACGGTAATTTGGCTCTGAAGCTCAGAAAGGTACTCCAGCCCTGTAATCAAAGTGAAATATTGCATTCCAGGAAAAACTGCCACTCATTTGTTCCTCAGATGAGCGCCTAAAGGTTCATTCAGTCGTGTGGATACTGGCAGTCTACACTGCATTGGTTTTAATTGGTTACAAATGTACATCCCATTCCAACTGGTCTTTCTAGACCACACATAAGACCATTGTTATTTTTCCCTTGCTTGCTACTGTAGTGAAGGTAGCTTTACATCTGTCATTAGTAACAGCTTCAGGGTCAAAATCTACTAGTGAATAAATATGGTCAAGATCTGCTAGTGAATAAATATAGTGATAGACATCAGCTTCTGCTGGGGAGTTCAAAATGGTAATCTAATTTTTTACAATTTATTTTACAGGTCTGAAGGTGAAAGTTCAAGAAGCATCAGGTATGTATCTGTACAGTGTTTTTTGAACCTTTTTTTATTACAACCACATGTCCTGCCTTTTGGCTTGATACTGAACCATCATTGATAAAACGATTCTTTTAAAAAACTGTACTTTACAGTATGAAACCTTTTTCTTTTACACTTTAATGCTTTAATTGTAAAATTAGACACCTCTGTTTTCTTAAACATGCCAAAGTTTTCTTTTTTTAAAGTTAGGAATAACTAAAATAACATATAACATTGCATGTAAAGGAGGCTTTCTGTACTTGAAGGAAGCCAAGATTCTGCAACCTTCTAAGATCTCTTTGGTTTAGGGACAACATCCACAGACAGGTAGCTTCACATGCAATTACATGTAATTAAAAAAAAATTAAAATAGAATTTTTACTGGAATAATTCAACATTGATACATTTATACATACATATTACAGATATACAAACAGACATACATTTCATACAATCCTTAAAAATATTCATACATACCCACATTCAATCCCGCACATACTTCCTTTTCCCATGTAAAATTAATTTCCTATTTTTACATGTAAAACTAATTTCCTATTAGATTAGATTTGAATTGCCCGCTGCCTTAAAAAAAAAAAAAAACATTAGCTTTTTAGAAAGTATTTTCCAGATTACATACGCTTGAGAGATTTGAACGCTTTCATTTCCAGCTAAAGATATGTGTTGGTGTGTTGCCACAACTGTAAATCTTTTCACCTTTGGCTCTCTTCTAGAGGCCACCTTGTTCTTCGAACCGTAAGAATTGTAACCTGATACCAACTTGTTTTTCCATGCATCCAGTTAGGTACTTTTGTATCTGCTTCTCCTTTATAGAGTCTTTTTTTCCCAATGAGACTATAATTAGCTCTTTTATTCTTGCAGTTTGTGGTAGATCTGAACTTGGTTGTTCCAGTATGTGACTTTATCTATGATTAATTCTTGTTTTGACCTTTTTCACATTTAACAAATCTTACAAATGCTAGGTGTTGGCTGGCAATATTTTGAATGGTCTCAGGTTTTCTTGAATTGCAGGAAAATAGTCCAACATTACGTGAGTTTCAAAATATGCATACACCATTTCCAGGGGTTAGTTACATTTTTATATTAAAATTGTTTTGTAAAAGCAATAATCATATGCTTACCTGTTGGAGCAGGTGTGTAGTCTCAGTGAAACATTTATGGTATTAATTATTTTATATTGGTTTATCATTACTCTAAGAATATTCTGTAGATAGGCTGAATTACTTACATAGGTTATCAAATAAGGAGTAATGCAAATTTATATTAACTCAGTTTCAGCATTTTTTAAAATTGGTTGTTGTTGATTTAAACTTGTAGTTGGACATTATGAAAATATATTAATATGATTAGCAAATTGTCTGAGGCTATGGATGTTTATTTAGAAATGAGCCCCACTAAGTTCAAATCAACATGCTTAAAATGGCAGACTTAGGATATTTTTCTCACTATAGACTTAATAATGCAAACTTCAGGTTGTTTTACATCAGAGAATGTGTTTTATGTGTTTTGCAACAGATATCCCAATTTAAAATTTATCAGTAAGATCTTTAAAAAGAATTTAAATGTCCATGAGTGTGAGAGGCATATTATTATTTCAATTTCTATATATCACGCAGATACTTAATATTCATAGTCTGTTCTGCTGCATTGTATATTTGCCATCATTCATTGCTTTCCTCTCACATCACAGTCATTAACAGTGTGAGATTTTACTAGGGGTATTTAGTAAGTATGCAGTTTAGCAGAGTGATAATTAAGTCACTTATTAAGGGCAAAGATCATGCTGCTGCTTCTGAGCAAAGGCAGGACAATACAGAAGGCTTGATTGCAGGCCATTTTATTTAGCTGGTGGCTAACGTGATATAAACTCCTCTAAAGGAAGTAGAAAACTAATGGCCCTGAACCAATGTAGAGTAGAAAAGAGATGCAAAGTACTGTAAGAATAGCTTTTATATCCGTTGAATAACTGGTAACCCTCTAATTAAAAGGGGAGGAGAAAGAGCCCCCCACAGATCTTAAGTGTGGCTTCTTTGCAGTTTACTAGCTACCAAATATTAACTAATAAAATAATTACTAGAGTGAAAGTAATAGAGTAAAGATACGTTTTCAAATGTTACTACTGAGGGCTTTTATTCAGTAATATAAAAGCTATATCTAACCTAGTCCACCATTGCAACATCCAAACACTATAGGTGTCTTATTAAGGATCAAATAAGATATATGTCCTAGTGCAAGGGGAGAACAGCGGCAAGGCTTGGATTGCTCAGGTACACTGGCAGAACCAACCCAGCACTGGTGTGCTTGTGAACTTGCCACCACACTACCTTGCATCATCTCAGCAACTGGCAACACTGCTGTCGAGAGACCAGTGCCGCCCCATGTTGCTGGCTCCTCCTGCCTATGAGAGTCCCCTGGGCTGCCAAGTTGATGAGGTAGATATACTCATGAGGGACTGACTATTGCTACTAGAAAGGTATGCATAGCAACTTCAGCTGAACCTACAAGCCTGCCACAATGAGCAGCATGTGAGTCTATCTACAAGTAATTTGCCAATTTTCCTATGTGTCACAGTGAATCTCCTTCTGAAGAGCCTGTTAAACCATCTGAACAATATCACAGACCTGCCACATTCCTTCCTTCTTTACATTGGAATTCTGTTTGCCTTCTCCATGATGAATGTCAAGCTGGCCATTTTCTCATCATAGCTCGTATCTGACTCCTTACATTCTGAGTTGCTGTTGTTGTTTAGTCGTTTAGTCGTGTCCGACTCTTCGTGACCCCATGGACCAGAGCATGCCAGGCACTCCTGTCTTCCACTGCCTCCCACAATTTGGTTAAACTCATGTTCGTAGCTTCGAGAACACTGCCCAACCATTTTGTCCTCTGTCGTCCCCTTCTCCTTGTGCCCTCCATCTTTCCCAACACCAGGGTCTTTTCCAGGGAGTCTTCTCTTCTCATGAGGTGGCCAAAGTATTGGAGCCTCAGTACCAGCCCAAATTAATGGACAAGCTGTGGAGGGCAAGATACATTTTATCACATCAGGTGGACTTGCCCAGGGGTTTATAAGGTTTAAAATAAGGTTTTCAATTGATTACAGGAGAGATGTTGGCACAAGATCTACTTATGGCACTCTTGTCCATTATCAGTGATGGAGACAAAAAGATACTTTACAGGAGTTAATGTTTTCCATTTTTCTTGGGGTCCATAAGGTGGTATCCTGAAATTCAAAATTTGTAACAGCTAATTTGCTTGGAGGGGTGGTATTCTCAGATTTGGTTGGTGGCATTTATGAAAAAATAACTTGTCAGTTGAATGAAGAAAGGATTCAAGGGGGGAAAGGTTTTATTTGAAATGGTTTTGTTCTATTAAATATGGGTCTGTCAGAAAGCATGATGGGCTTTCTTCATCAAACCATGTGGCTTTATGGAGTGATATTAGAGGCAGATTGAATTAATTTTTCTTCCTCTTTATGCTTGGCTAGTTGATTACTTCTGTGATGTTTTCCTGAATGCTTCACTTAGTGCTTATTTGTTCACGTGTTATGAATTGTATATTTAAGGGAGATTTTGTTAATTACCTGTTTTGCTCCTATATTTGCTGCAACAAAACATATAGGTATATATGCTTTGAGTCTTTTTTATTTCTTTGCTTGTTTTTCTTTGATATGGAAAGTCTTAATAACCTGTTCTTAATGCCCCGATAAATAAATAAATCAAGTAAATAATTTGTGCTACAATAAACTTCAACACGAAGAAGAGATGTGAAAGATGTTCCTGGTTTCACTAGTAAATTTGGGTTTCTTGGTACCCTTAATTAGTAGTACAGTACAGTGGAACCTCGGGTTACGTACCATCCTCCTTACAAACGCTTCAGGTAATGAGCTCCACTAACCCGGAAGTAGGTGTTCCAGGTAGTGAACTTTGCCCTGGGATGCGAGCAAAAGTTGTGCGGCGGCAGGAGGCCCCATTAACAAAAGCACGCCTCAGGTTAAGAACGGTTTTGGGTTAAGAACGGACCGAATTAAGTTCGTAAATGGAGGTACCACTGTAGTAATAGTAGTAGTCGTCAGTGTGTGTGTGTGTGTATGTGTGTGTGTGTGTAACTTTTAGCCAAATCATTGCTATTTTATTTTGACCTTGAATTTTCAACCATGTTTTTGTTAACATATTTCAGTAGATTAAATACTTGCATGCACACCTGAAGAGATGAGTAGGCACTTTCACTTCTTTGGCATGCGAATCAAAAATGTGAAGGCACCTTCATGCTGCTTGAGAATCTGGTCATTCATGTGTGAAATAAACATCAGTATCGCATAACCGAGATATGAGTTGAATTTTGGGGGATACTATTATTAGAGAATTCACTTGAGAGCAGGAGATATGCAAGGTCATGCACTTTACGTAAAACATTTATTAATATTAATAACCCTGTAGTGGAAGACTCAAGTTGTCCCCCTAGGTAATTTCACACAGGGCTATCTGAGTAGACATTTGTCAAAATATCTATATCAAAGTGTTAACAAGCTAATGATAAAAAGACGTGCTTTGGTTCCACAGAACTGACCCCGTACAAAATGCTTCATAAGCAACCATCTTTGTACTTTGTAGAACAGAAAGAATGTGAAACGAGTGGTCTTTCAGCTGAATAGATGCTTTATTAAGCATAAAATCAGTACATACAAAATAGCTTCCAAAAGTATATTCTTATTCTGAACTTTGTACTAAAATGTATAAAACTATGTTTTAAGCATTCAAGTAAATTATACCAACAATCTTGATTTGTAATTTCTAATAACAGTGATGTCACAATACAGTTAAGGTGAAATATTTTTAAATCACTTGGCTTTCAATGGGAGATTTAAATGTGATTAGTTTACTTCCACTGTCTCATTCTGTGACACATTCCCTCATGTGACACATGAAGATGGGAACGGAGCAACATGACTGAGTCTGGGGTGATTTAACCCTGGCCTCCCCTCTCAACAACAACCAAGAATTCAGGGTTCTCTATATGTGGTGGCATATAATATAAACCCACAGCAAGGACTGTTGATAGTAGGCTTCATTTGACAACTTGTTCCCTGAACTAGATATATTTTAAAGCGGGGGCACAATGAAAATGGCAACTATGCTTATTAGCAAACCTTCAAAGAGGGATAAAGCTTGACCGTTTTACTAGTAAAGGCACAGCACTTATTTTATTTCAGAAACACTTGTTTCAGGTGTAAAAAAGAACTTCTAATTCTCCACAATAGAACTGTTTCTATTAAAACAATTTCTTCCTAGAATGGCTTTCTGCTTTTTACTCCTTCTACAAAACAGCTGTAGCCCCATTCTACATCCTTTTCCTCCACCTGGGAAAATTAAAGAGGTTTATCCTGCCTGACAAACTCCTAAGGACACCTAGCTACTTCCATAGCTGGGCCCTGACTGCCAGTTAAATGGTTAGGTTTTCTCCTGCCTGGCTGTCTCTCCTCCCCTGCCATGATTGGCCAAGGGTTTCCAGGATGATAACTCCATAGTCCAGAGGTTTTCAACCTTTTTGAGTCCATGGCTCCCTTGGCCAACTACATTTCTACTGCTCCCCTGTGAGGAAATGCTCCCTGAGCCTCAGAAGCCCAGTTCTATCACCCTTGCCTGCAGAGCCAGCAGCCCCTCACCCGTTTTTGAACACCCTCCCTTGTGAAGTGTTCCCTCAGGCTCCTCTTTCCTCTCCTCGGGAGTACTCTGGGCAGCCGCCACCATCACTCCTGGTCTCTGAGACACCAGCCCCACTCCAAAGAGAGGTGCCTCTTCATGCCACCCCTCAGGGCCTGGGAAGAGGATGCCCCAGCCCCCAGAGACTGGCCAAAGGTGAATGTGAGGCCAGCACCTTACCTTGGGAGGCAGCAGTGGGCACCGCCAGGCCTGCTTGGTGAAAAGGCTCCCCTTTGATGCTGGACACTCAGCTCCCAGGCAGGCCTTGCACACAGCAAGCACAAGAAAGGCCAGCGCGACGCCTGCCTGCCTGCCCAGCCTTCCACTTGTCTGTCTTTTCCAAGCAGCAAGAGCTGGCAGACTAGCTGGCCAGGCTTCCTTACCCGCTTGCTTGCTTGCTTGCTTGCTTGCTTACTCAGCTCCTGGCAACCAGCACCCCCTGGCCAACCCCAGAGGCACCACTTGCCTGCAGAGCTTGTAGCTGGGACTGCTGCAACAAACAGCTATGCAAGCCTTTGGGAGGCAGAGACATGAGCGGGCATCAGAGGAGAGAGGGAAGGAAAGAGGGACAGAGACCAGTGTTGCCTGCTGCACCCCTGACCATCTTTCAAGGCACCCCAGGGTGCCACAGCACACTGGTTGAAAACCACTGCAATAGTCTGCCTCACATACCCCTAATGATTAAAAGTGGAACAAATGGGAAATGGCATGAGAGAGTTTTCTATTATAAATAGGGACAAAGTAAAATAATGTTATAGGTCTGTCCACTCTGGAATAACCTCCTCACTGTGATTTGGAAGATACTGGCTGACTGTTTCTTAAAACCCACCTGATTGCTTAGGTTTTTGCTGACCTTTAGCACTGACCTAATTACCCTATATTGTTGGCATTTAGCAGTGTTTTTATTGTATTGCTTTGTGTTAATGTGTTTTCATATTTTTATCCCTATATACTACCTCAATAGTACTTATTAATGGCAAATGGTATATGAATATTATTAAATAAATATTTTTCTTACTCTTGTTAATTTATTATCTTGGCCAACATAATTTTTCAAAAATTCATTTTCAGGAGTATATGATGGTCCCAATACATTCTGGAACATGTGAATTTATGTCTTATAACATAGGTTCAAAGAGCTAAAATTTGTTTTAGACTCTCAAATGTCCATTTTCAGATATTCAAATGCTCGGTTTCTTGCATATTCTCTGAATAGGCATTGTCTGTGTTTGGTGCCCAATTATTTTTTATTTCAATATTTATATGACAGCTGGCATTTTGTGGTGTTTTAATAATTGGCACACAAAGATATTTAGCATTTGACAGTATAGATAGCTGATAGATTATGGGAGGCTTCCAAACTTAAGCCTTCAAAAAGGAGTCTGCATTTCTGCCATCCAAGCCCCTGTATGCCATAGAAGATTCTTTCAGGGAGTATTGGACATAACACCTAGTATTCCCTTGTGGCTGTGTATTTGTAGAGGAAGCCTAGTCGTCTTTGATCCATTATTTAATAGAGTATTCCCTGAGCTACTAAAGAACCTGGGGATCCATGGAAGATATATCAGTAGTTTTCAACTGTCATATTTGGCAGGTTTTTATCATGGTTGGCATGCAAGTGTATTCAACATTTGGCAGTTGATATGTAACGATATTCTTTATAAAGCTTTTGATCACACACAGTGCTATTTAGTATTGGACAGCCTGTGATAGCATGCAATGCTAATTAGTGTTTGACAGTTAAAAATTTCTAGCCTGCCAAAAACAAAAACAAAACTCTAAAGTATTCAAATTCTGAGCTTAAAAAGTTAGCATTCAAAAAGTGGGTGTGAATTCTGCTTTGTAATTTATTATTCAAATTTTTATTTTTTTATTTTCATTTTTATTTTTTTTAAAAAAAGATTTTTATTGATACAACAAGGGAAAAAAACCACAAATACCAAATTACACAAAGAATAACCATAGACACATAATTTTCTTAGAAAACAATAAAACATATATTGGTCTTAACACTAAAGACCCAACCTCCCGTCTATTCCATATTTCAATTTCATATTACTTATTGCCAATACACACTTATTATTCAAATTTTTCAATGAGAATGATGGAATTTCGCTTCTATGCATTTTTGTCCCAACTTAATGTTATATCCATTGTAACCATTAGAGGCAGTATCTGTCGTAACGTTCTGATGCTGTTGAGTGTAACAACAAAAAACTCAAAACTAGAACTGCATTTTGCCTACAATAAAATTTGAGGTGAATATGGATAGTTCTGCTTGCATAAGTGAAATTGTGTAAAGTGGGGAGCACTCTCTAAAAAGCCTTTAAATGCCTATTTCCCCCTGCTCTTCAGTACTCTCTCTGTTCTCTCTCCAAACCAGACCAGAATGCCTAGAGTTAAAGCTAAGCTCTGAGGCTGGCTGGAGGATGCGAGGGAAAGTGGTGGCTTCTGCTGCTGTTGTGCTACTCCACATGCCAGCTGTTAGATGGGGAGGCTGAGCAGCCTAAACAAAACCCTGCTGCAACCTGGGTCTCTTTGGGGCTTCCTCTTCTCTCATTGACATCCTCTTCAGGCTCTGGGGAGGATCTCATTGCGAGTCACAAGGACGCTCCAGCAGTCTCCCACTATTTCCGAATATGATTCTATCTATCTATCTATCTATCTATCTATCTATCTATCTATCTATCTATCATCTCCCAGTGCTGTGCATATATGTGAATACGTGTAAAGGGGGTAGTGCCTGTAATATATTTTTAATGCTGAGCTAAGAATTTTATTGAGAACTTTGAGCACAAAATGTTGGGGTGTAGGAGAGAAAGGAGTGGCCATGGAAAAACTCATTTCCTGCATGCCTGGGATGCAAGCAATTTCCACTCCATATGGATTGAAAAATCTACACACACACACACACACACACACACACACACACACACCATTTTGCTGCCTATAAATTGGGCAGTAAAGCTGGAGATTATTTCAGGGTCACCCTAGATATGTTTGCAAGTTATTCAAATAAAACTTCTCACTGCTTGTATTCTATGAAGAGCTGTGATATATCGCTCTCTCCTGTACCCTTATACTAAATAATAAATATGAAAGCATGTGTCTGAGAAAGTCTATTTACATTTTGTTATTGCAGAAATATATTCTAAAGCATACAAGACCAAACTCCATTAAATTTATTATGGGAATGCATAGTGAAAGCAGAGACTTGCCCAGCTCATTAAACACATTTTATTGCTTCAAATAAAACATGACATATGAAAGTGATTGTGTATAGATCAATTTACCTGTATTCTATGAGCTTTTAAGATCATATTCTTACTCATAAGAGACTCCTGCGGAGCGTATCGCCATGTTGGTGGGGAAGGGCTTCAGCTTCCTATGCAATGCGAAACTGACCACTTCTGAGGCTCTTCCAAAATATGCTGCCACAGCCTGAGATCCTCTGGTAGGTCCAGTTACCTTCTAACCACATGTTTTTATATCTGCCTTCCCTTATTTTTATAACTGATGCTTGCTTTAATTTGTTGTGATTATCCAACTAGTCACTCCCCAGTATTTTACTTTGTTGATGGTCCGTCATCTACACTGAAAAAAATCAGTTATTATTATCAACACCATCCAGGTGCTCTTAAGACATTGTTGTTGCCTGGCACAACATACATCTGATCTGTAACAGATCTGTGCTCTTATAGCAGCATATAAATACATGAATGAGTGATCATATCAGCACTTTAAAATGCTGCTTTTCTGTTTAAAAGTCAAGGTGAATTCTTCTCCCATTACAAGTGCCACATAATATTCCACATTTGTAAGATATCAATCTTCCAGTGTGGCAACAACAACACTCGGCAGCTCCCTGCCTATGGACATCAGGCAGATGCCTTTACTCTTTTCAGTGTCTGCTAAAAACATGTTTGTTTAGACAAGCCCAGACACGTAAAGCTTTAGTGTATGTTTAAACCATTTTTTCCAGTTCATAAGGCATATTGCTATGTCATGGGAGTTCTTTGAAGCTTAAACCCTGGGAGTCGGATGAGAGTTAATGGGAGGTAAATCCTGCATTTACTCTCCTCGCTTGCAACAAGATCCAGGTGCTTGTAGAAAGTTCTGCTTCTTACCTGCTGTCTCTGCTCCATCACTTTATGAACCTTTGTTTCTCACTCAGTGCCAGCCAAAACACTCAAGCCTTCCCTTCCCTTGCCAGGAGCAGTGGCGGAATGGGAAGGGAGGGGTTTTTCCCTCCTTCCACCTGTTTCTTTATATGAATTCTGTAATTTAATTTAAATAACAAAATAACATTTCAAAGATCACAAGGTAAGAGAATTTAGAGAACTTCAATAACTTAATAATGAATAAATAATGTCTTTCGTGATGGTAACAGCGGCTGATATTATGTGAAAGCCAAAAATTAGCTGCTGATATTTAATTGTTCCCTTCTTCTTCTGGAAGGTTCTGGCAGAACAAGAGTTCTCAAACCTGAAAAATTGTTTCCCAACGCTTGGAACTACATTTGTAATGTTTCAAAAGGACGACACTTTTCTCCCTTAGCCACCTAATAAGCCTTAGTAAACAGAGTGGAGTCTTAATAATGGGGAAGTCATACTCTTTTCTATTAGACCTTTCTCACTGCAGCACCCTCACTATTGTATTATTTATTTATTAAATGTATTTATATTCTGCCCTCACGCTTCATCAGCAGCACTCATATGGGCTTACAACAGTTCAGTTTGAGAAGGATTTTATTTCTTTTAAAACAAACAAATGGCATCAGCCAGAAAATACTCGACCAGGTCAAACGCCTTTTAGGATAAGATGTGCTAACCAGGGGTTGAAAAGTCAGAAGTGTGGCCACAAGTGGTAAATTTGCCCCTTAAAATTTGTGTAAAGACTCTTCCATCTTCAGAGGCCAGCAACTGCTACTGCTCTGGCCAGTTTCACTTCTCAAGGGTTTGAGCTATTGCTAAGTCAAAGTATTGCCAATGGTAACCTTCAGGATAAATGGAAGGGTTGTGTTAAAGTGCCCTCCCACCCTGGGGCCCCTGCAACTGTGTCTTTTTAATTTGCTGCTTCTGTAGTTGATTGCAAAGTGCAGCATTCACCCTGGTGAATGCAGCACAACCTATGGAGATACTGTTTGCCACCAAAAGCTACAACCCACAAGTCTAGGGGAACACATAGCATGATGTCACACTGTGATTTTCCCCACTGGAGAACCCCACCACCACCCTCCATAGCACAGTGGTAGAACAATTGTTTTGTATTCAAAATGCTATAGGTTCACTTTTTGGCATCTTTGGTTAAGTTGATCTGAGATGGTAAGGGTGTAAAACCTCTGCCTGACCTTACAAAACTTATCCCTGTCAACGTATCTCATTATTTTATATCTACATTTGTGTTCTACCTTTCTTCCATGATGCAACTCAACACTTCTGTCCACAGGTTAGCCAGAGAGGTCTTGCACCCTGGCAACTGGCTACATTTAGGACTCAGCTAGATTGGTAAAGAAAAAGTGATTTTATATGTGTTGTACATGCAATATAACATCGTGCCACCAGATGATGCTATGGAGTCCCATTTTTCTCTACCTGATTTCCCTGTTTAAATTTACAATGTGTTTAACTAAAACACTTCTTTGATGTGTCTATATCCAGCCTTATACTTGCTTTAGTTCAGTGAAATTCCTTTTTCAAACTATTGCCTATAGAGTAAACAGTAGTGGTCTAGATGGATCAATGGTTTAACACAGCATAAGTCAACTAAATTTATATGTCCTCCACCCCCAGTGCACATTATTGGATGCAGTGAAATGTCACAGCATTTCTCTAAAGAGATAAATGCAGGAGAAGGGTGACTTATACAAGGGGCTCCCATTTTTGGTGTCAGGTGTACATTTGAGTAATAGATATGTCATTGCGATATAAGCTGTGTGCTGAGGCTAATGCTGCTAAGAGTACTATGAGTTGCTCATGTAGACAGTAGCTGGAATAAGAGAGAAAACATGGGCTGCCCAGAGGCATCTGCTTGGCCACCGTGGGAACAAGGATGCTCAACTAGATGATCATATTGGCCTGATCCAGCCCAGTTCTTATATTCTTAAACGTAAATTAGGGTAATAAATTACTTTGACGCAACAAAAGGCGTGTATTTATTCATAGGTGAAAATTAGATCATTTCTTGTTAATAATTCAACTGAAAATTTGTAGAACACAAATAAGTTGTGAAATAGAAACAAGCACTTGGGGCAGAGGGAAGATGCACTACAGTATATCTGTATAGCTTTCCTGCCTGTAGAGTTTTCTCTCTTACAGCAAATTGATATTTCAGGATATGGAAACTGGAAAGGTGAGAGGGAATGAGTTACTTAGTGGTAGATACCCAAAGTATGCAAAAAGGTCTAGAGTTTTGGGGTGGGTCTCTGCTCACCTCCACCCACTTGCAGGACTGAGGACTGCACATGAAATTTGTGTGCAGCTTGTCAAAGGTTCTCCCTGCATTGGCCTTCTCCTCACCCTTCAGTAAGAATATGGCACCCCTCCCTCTTAACTGCTGCTAAGGAAGCACTGGTCTCCTTAATTCCTGTTCCATACTTCACTAATGGTGTCTATTTTAAAGCCAAAATAGTCTCTGGATTGCTGATATGGAAAGCCTGGTGTAATGATATTTGTGGAAGTGGAGAAATGAGTCTTCAGGAGGAGCAGGAGAAATAAAAATGTCTGCCCTATAATGTGCCCAAAAGGCATATAGTGACCCTTTTAGCCTGTTATAATAAATATATGGATGAAGGAAAGAGGGCACAATAAAGAGCATGTTCTGTGTGGCATATTTTAGAATATATGCTTTCCATTCGTTCAGAGGGAAAATTTTGATGTATGGGTGCACACAAGGAACAAGCCTAGGATGTTCTTTGGGATACAGTCCTAGTTTCTCAGCTGTGTCAATAGAGATGTTCTTCAAAGCCTTTCAGCAGCATTTTTCCCTTTGTAAACACTGTTGTGTTGCTCACTGGTTATATGGCAGGACTGTAACTTGAGACCAAAGGATGTGTTACCAAAGCAAATCCTTCTGAGTGATGACTATTGATCTACTGCTCAGGAACAGAAAGTTGCTTCAATAATCTCTGTAGAGTTTTCTATCTTTGTACGGTGGGGTGCTTTGCTAAGAATGGCTTTTTCATTCTGTGTCCTGAGATCTGGGAATAAAGTGCCAATTACAGCTGTTCAGAATCTGATATAAGGACTGCACCAGCTGTGCTATCCCCAGTTGGATGGCATTTAACAGGTTTACTGAAATTCAATTCAGAGTGTTCATTGGAACAATATCTGCTTCCTCCCCAATTTATTGACTAGGATGAGGAAAACCTGTAATGTGGATAAATGTATACATAAATGTTATAGAACCATACCAAAAAAATATATGAAAGCCTTCTTTAGTAATTCTTTGCTTCATTCTGCAGTTCTGCCTAAGGCAAAATTCATGTTCAGTTCAGATGTTGAGCGAGTTTGTTTCCTTTGCTCTCACATGCGTGCACATGTGCTCAGCACTAAATTACTGAAGAAGACTTGTGCTTCTTTTAGGGAAATGATTATTTATATATTTGCTATTGTGAATTAGCATGGAAGTTACTTTTCCCCCATATATATATATATATATATATATATGCTTTCGTAGATTTTCACGGGTACAGGAATGCAGGTTTTGGTGTCTTCGGGTGTCTTCCCGTGTAAGAGTCGGGGTGTCTGGGCGACGTTTCGACGAGGTCTCACTCGTCATCTTCAGGCTGGTGCTTTCGGCTTCTTGTTACTGGAACAGAGCAGAATCTGGTGTTTGAGTTCCTATAAATACTGTTGAGGGGTGTGGTGTATAGCCTCCAACGTTCTGGGCAGAGAGGAAGTTCCTAGATTAGTGTGCCTTTTCTTCTTTTGTTCCTTAATTACTTGAGGGATATCTTGAGTGATTTCATGAGTGATATTCTGAATACCACTGGGTGGGTCATTAAGTGTAGATTAGTTGCTAAAGCTTTCGTGTCTTGACCTCTTGAGCTTGTGAAGAGTTTTTCTGAGAAGATGGCTGTGCTGCATTTAGTTGTGCTCTGGCTTGGCTTCGTGTATAGGGGCGAGCTGTGATTTTGTGCCTTGTGCCAGCCAGATCTGTGTACCCCCCTGCAATCCCTACACAGATCTGGCTGGCACAAGGCACAAAATCACAGCTCGCCCCTATACACGAAGCCAAGCCAGAGCACAACTAAATGCAGCACAGCCATCTTCTCAGAAAAACTCTTCACAAGCTCAAGAGGTCAAGACACGAAAGCTTTAGCAACTAATCTACACTTAATGACCCACCCAGTGGTATTCAGAATATCACTCATGAAATCACTCAAGATATCCCTCAAGTAATTAAGGAACAAAAGAAGAAAAGGCACACTAATCTAGGAACTTCCTCTCTGCCCAGAACGTTGGAGGCTATACACCACACCCCTCAACAGTATTTATAGGAACTCAAACACCAGATTCTGCTCTGTTCCAGTAACAAGAAGCCGAAAGCACCAGCCTGAAGATGACGAGTGAGACCTCGTCGAAACGTCGCCCAGACACCCCGACTCTTACACGGGAAGACACCCGAAGACACCAAAACCTGCATTCCTGTACCCGTGAAAATCTACGAAAGCATATATATATATATATATATATATATATATATATGTGCAAGTCCATATGTGCGAGTCCAACATTTCTAGATCTTGATTCTCCAGCATTGATGTGAATGCGATTTTTTTTTTGTAGAAGCCAGATACCATTATGAGACTTTAATTGATTTTTAGCAATTTTTTAAGCAGTGACCTTTTAATCACATATATAATAGAATCAACTCACATAGAAGTCAGCTATAGATTTAATATAAAATATTATAAAATACTAAGGATGGTATTCAACTAAGTTCTACTCAGATTTAAATTAATGGGTCTAATTTAGCCGTGAATTTCATTGGACCCACTCACAAAAAAATTGTGATAATTTGTTCATTGCTCACGGTTTCTGAGTAACAGGCATATATTATCACACAGGTAACACTCCTTGTTGTATTGCTCTGTAAGCCACTGTTTCTAATACATGTTTGTAACTAGCTAGAACATTTCTATACTTGTTTATATTGATGTTGTGAGACACATACATATGCTAAAGTATTCAGATGCTGCCTGATTAATTCTCGATTAGGTTTCGTTCAGTGCTCCAGTACCTAGCAAGCATGTTGTGTTGTTGTATCAAGTAATCAAAATACTTCATTTTGCAGTAAGGTTTATCCACAAAGTACTTTGATTGTCCTCATGTTGCTAGAATGCGACCATAGTGTGTTAATCACCCAAACAGTTTCTGCTGTGTGCATAGAGAATTAAAATATACATCTCAGAAACATAGTTTTATTAGATTGTTATTTCTGCTGGACAAATATACTAGGCATTGGGCCAAAGTCTAAACATACTGTATAATACAGTGGTACCTCGCAAGACGAATGCCTCGCAAGACAAAAAACTCGCTAGACGAAAGGTTTTTCCGTTTTCGATTTGCCTCGCAAGACAAATTTCACCTATGGGCTTGCTTCGCAAGACGAAAACGTCTCGCGACTTTGTTTCCTTTGTCTAAAAACAAAGACATGTTTTGTTTATAAAGTTAATTTATTTTCCCTTCAATTTTTGAACTGCTCTTTACAGTATGTGTGACTTTAAAGAGCAGTTAATAAACTGTTGTTGTACCAAATTTGGCTTTGTTTGGACTTTCTTTGACCATAGGAACGCATTAATTGATTTTCAATGCATTCCTATGGGATTTCGTGATTCGCAAGACGAAAAATTCGTTAGACGACAAAACTTGCGGAACGAATTAATTTCGTCTTGCGGGGCACCACTGTATACTAATTTGCCATCTGCTGTAAGCACCATTGAACATAGTGATGAGCTTCCAGTACCAAAGCCACCGGAATACAGTGGTACCTCGGGTTACAGATGCTTCAGGTTACAGACGCTTCAGGTTACAGACTCCGCTAACCCAGAAATAGTACATCGGGTTAAGAACTTTGCTTCAGGATGAGAACAGAAATTGCGTGGCGGCACAGGCGCAGCGGGAAGCCCCATTAGCTAAAGTGGTACCTTAGGTTGAGAACAGTTTCAGGTTAAGAACGGACCTCCACAACGAATTAAGTTCTTAACCCGAGGTACCACTGTATTGGGATTTTACTGAGGCTGACACTGAACGTGAAAGTGTCTCGTATCTGATGAGGAAGCTCAATGTGGAGAACAATATGACAACTTTCCCTTATTTGAAGGACCTGGTTCTTCGACTGAACCCCATTTGATACCTTAAGCTGAACTGAATGACCTTTTTGTGATCTTAATCTGTCAATAGCTCAATCGGCACTTTTAGCATCTCGATTACAAGGATGGACACTCCTGCAGCGTGGCACAAAAACACCTTCTTTTATGGAATGGTTTTCCCAGGAGGGTGACCTTGTATATCACAACAATGTGAGCAACCTAATTGAAGCATTGGGAGAACAACATAACCTGGACAATTGATGTTTGTTCATCGATTCCTCCAGACTCAGTTTGAAAGCTGTGTTGCTGCACATCAGCAACAAATACTCTTCTGATCCACTAGCTTATGCTGTCCATATGAAGGAATTGCTTGACAACATGCAATTCTTCTAGAAGACATTCAGTGTAATAACTTTGCTTGGCATATCTGTGGTGATGCATCAAATACACAAAATTCTGTTGTTTTATTTGTATGTTCATGGAGCAGTTGACCCTGGGCCAACTCTAGCATGGTTGTTGATTACTACTGGACGTTAGTAAAGGATACTCCAGAAGCAAAATATAGACAAAGAGTATCAGCAGTAATTTAAGTGTGCTCATGATTTAATAAAGACTCCTGTTCACAAATTTTTTTTGCCTTGCTTACTTTAAAAATAAATTATATAGCACATTAGAGGTGGGTGAAATGTGTGTGTGTGTGTGTGTGTGTGTGTGTGTGTGTGTGTGTTGTAGAAAATAGAGTGCTGAACTTGGAAATGACTTTGAATTTTGTCTGCCACAAACTTTTGTGTTTTTGGTCACATAGCGTATTTGAAAAAAGTGAATGAATTGCATCTCAATTTCCTTAAAAGATTGTATGGTTCCGGGGGGGGTGGGGTGGAGTGGTCTTGAGGTCATGAAGAAATAAGCTGACCAGAGTCAGTTGTTGGACGCAAACGTAGACTAAGATCTGGAAATTCCTCCCAGCAACAAAGACTTAATTCAGGGTGGGGAACCTGAAGCCCATGGATCAAATGTGGCCCTCCATGTCTCTCAGTCTAAACCTCGGGACCAACCCCAGGCCCTAGCCCCGCCCTGCCCTTGAATTATGACAGTGCCTCTTGCTTGTCTGTATGGAGCGTGTGTAGTGTAGTACTGTATGGTGTGTGTGTAGTAACATGGTTGCATGGTTGGAATGTAACCTGTACAAAGGTAAGAGTTGCTTCATCCACTTTTATGACTCTTACCCTGCCTACCACTGGCATGCATCTCCAACATTTTCCAATAAGAGAATGTGATCCTTTGCACCACTGGCTTACGATAGAGCAAAAGCACTTTTGAAAATTTGGGTGCTATTTTGGTTTCTAGGTATTTTACTAGAATTGGCTTTTGGAAACGAAAATCTGAAAATTAAATATGTTAATCACAAATATGCATAGTATAGAAAAGTCACTGTGACCCAGAACATCTTAAAAAGAATAGTAAAAGGGAAACATAGCGGAATCTTCATGTTGTTCACAAAACGGATTTATGCTCTGTAAAATGGGACCCTTAGGGCCTGCCTTGTAAATTAATAGTGATATAATTCACTCTCCGTTGCTAAATATAAATGTGAAGAGAACATGGGGATATTAGCTGCCTGTCCATGCATATAAAGTTAATGATTCTTAGAATGCAGGGTCTGAATTGCAAATGCTTTCTATCCAGTTGAAAAAGGACTGAAGTAACCAAGCAGTTATTTTTATGCAGTACTAATTGTCGCTTCTTTACTCCCAGGGGCCTGAATATGTTCTGGGTGCCATTTGTGCTCAGCTCAAGTCAGAGCCTCTTGTAAACAGCCATATGAGGAAGTCTTGAGCATGGTTTAAACAGGAAACAAAATAAGGTGTCTAATCCCATCTCCCACTAGGGTGGCCACTTCTTCTTCTTGTTGTCGTTTAGTCGTGTCCGACTCTTCGTGACCCCATGGACCAGAGCACGCCAGGCACTCCTCTGTCTTCCACTGCCTCCTGCAGTTTGGTCAAACTCATGCTGGTAGCTTCCAGAACACTGTCCAAACATCTTGTCCTCTGTCGTCCCCTTCTCCTTGTGCCCTCCATCTCTCCCAACATCGGGGTCTTTTCCAGGGAGTCTTCTCTTCTCATGAGGTGGCCAAAGTATTGGAGCCTCAGCTTCAGGATCTGTCCTTCCAGTGAGCACGCAGGGCTGATTTCCTTCAGGGTGGCCACTTACATATTGCCAATAAAAAGAAATGCACCACCAAATTTATGTGTAGAGATGAAAATGAAAATGTAGGGTACTAGAATTTTAAATAGAATTACATCTCTGTATAGGGGGAAAGTGGTGGTTAGACGACCCATGTTCCTACTCAGACTGCTGATCAGGCGCTAACTCAACATAAAGGGTTCCTGAGGTGGGGATGTGGGTCTATGTCACTTTGACATGACTCCGCCCATTTTTTTTAGTATAGATTTGAGATATCACCAAAATCAGCACAAGAGTTCCTGGGCGGGGTGGCAGTGGTTCTCTCCACTGTCTGAATGTTGAATGCCATTTTGAATCAAGATAGCCGACTGAAACATCATGTTGTTCACGTGTTTGGTGATATATTGTTGGCAAACTCTGCATGGGGGTTCTTGAGGTGGGGGTCTTTGTTACCATTTGGATATCAGATGCCATTTTTAATCAAGATGGCAGTCTAAAATGTAACTTTGGTGTGACTTCACCCACTTTTTGACATAATGGGTCCAAATTCACAAATTATATTATCCATTTTAAAAATTCTATATATTTTTTGTTTTAAGAAAAACTTGGGTTGCACTAGGCACTCCTAACTACTAGCAGCAGTAGTAGTGTTGGGGGGGGTGATAAATCCTGAATAAGATATTACCATGGCTTCTGAAGTTCCCTTTTCTGTTGCATCTTCTAGTACTCCTCAGTCCACGTCTCATGTTTCTCACTTTGGGCTCCATGCCGAAGAGCTTTCTTTATATACAGTGGTACTTCGGTTTACGAACTTAATCCATTCCTGAAGTCTGTTCTTAAACCAAGGAGCGCTTTCCCTAATGAGGTCTCCCACCGCCGGTGCCCTTCCACCATTCAGCTTCCATTCATAGACCGAGGTATAGTTTGCAAACTGGAACACTACTTCCGGTTTTGCTGGAAGCTGAATAGTTCGTTAACAGGGCTGTTCATAAACGAGGTACCACTTATGTGGATGAGATGAAGCACATAACAAACTCACTCTGGAGGTTCAGGTCCCTTTGATTTCAACCAATAGCAGTGTTTCATAAAAAAAATTATAACATAAAAGCAAAATATGTCCAAACACAAATAATTCCCTGTATAATAACCCTACTCACAGAGAATATTTTATACTACTCGCTAAGAAGATATTTTAACCTTAACAGATGGAACAACCTTCAATACAGAGTTTTTGTGTCAATTTGTTTGTAATCATTAGACAAGCGACCATAAGATCATAAGACTGAGAAAATAGAATAAAAATGCGTGGAAAAACTGAAGGATGACTTATTGAAATTTAGGATTTTGTTGAAACTTTAGAACACGGGGCAGGGGGGCTAGCCCAGGGATCCTATCTGCCTCCCTTGCAATATATCTCCCCCCCCCAGTTTGTGGTTAAATAGAGTATGTTTGTTTTAAAATGTCTGCTCCCTGGATGACCTCCACTGTGATGTCAAGATTTCATATGTACTCCATTTATATATATTTGTGTTTTGTTTTATTTCATTGACTGATTCTGTGGATGCCCTGCTGTGATTCTGTGATTTCCCCAAAGTGTGCCCTTTTAAATACACATACATACACAGTTATATATATATATTAACTGAATGTACCGGTGAATTTTAAGGAAAAGTGTTTATTAGAGATCAGTTAGCTTGCTTGCTATTAATAAACTGCCCAGCTCTTCTTTGTTGCAAAAAAGGTGTGAAATAGCTTTTCCATATCATGTATAGATCGCCTATTTTGTAAATTTTGTCATTGAATTCAAATGAAGCACTTATGAGTAGAAAAATAGCTTTTCAACCATCTCCTGTACTTTGCTCTAGTTACAGTGTTGTATGGAGAACTGTTCCTGATTATCTTTTACATGATTCTTATAACCTGTATCACATATGAATCTCAAGGACAACCTGGCAAGGTAAACCAGCTTCAAATAACTGAAGTATTACTTATTAGTGCCAGCATGGATTAAAGTAGATAACAAAGCCATCAGCCTGAGTGGATCAGAGATGATATGCTGTGGAAGGATTATATAATAAAATCATTCCAAGTGCAGCAAGGAAGCTTTTCGTTGCAGTATTAAAGGGTTTTATGTTTCTTGACCATGTGAGGTCTCATTTAGCAACCCTTTTGTGGATCCAAAACAGTAGACATTTTAAAATATGTAAGTTTCAGGCAGGCAGAGACTTCAAACTTCAGCAGTGCTTTTGGAAGAAGTAGCTCTCATGATCAGTATTCCTGATTAGAGCTCTTGTGTCATCTTCTTATGCCTGTGATGCTTTGCACCAGAGAGCTGAATCCATTCTGTGGCATAATAAGGTGTTCTTCCTTTTTTCTTTCCTTTTGGCAACTTTGATTCTAAGAATTCAGGCTGCAAAGAGAAACATGAAAGTTACCTTGTTTGGGTTTATAGCCTCAAACTAAACTCTCTTGGGATCTGACTTACAAGAGGCATTGCTTTAGCATTCCTGACAGGGTTTCATGTTTGGCCATGTAGGGATTTCCAAAACGACAAAAATCCAACCTCCACTTTTTGAAGAAAATAGTTGTTTGAACCTTTTTAGGTAGTTACACTTGCACATCTACATGCTGCACACTTTAGTTTACCGTATATACTCAAGTATAAAGCTGACTTTTCCAGCACATTTTTTATGCTGAAAAGGCCCCCCTCAGCTTATACTCGAGTGAGGGTCCTTTTGGGCTGCTTGTTCTTCCTCCACCGCTGCCGCCACTAGACTCTGCCTCTCAGCAGCACATAGGCAGGGGACGGGAGAGGCTGGGGGCGGGGAGAGAGAGAAGCCCCCTCTGCCATGTGCGCATGTGCACACACACATGCACTCCGACCCACCAGGAGGTTTGTGGTGTGGTGAACCGGCTTATACGCGAGTCAATAAGTTTTCCCAGTTTTCTGTGGTAAAATTAGGTTCCTCGGCTTATATTCGGGTCGGCTTATACTCGAGTATATATGGTATTTGTCAAATTATTTCTATAGTGCAGTATCATAAAGTATATCAAGGTGGTATGCACCATAATATATCATTTAAAAGAGATAAATACAGATAATCAAGTCAGCTGACTGACTAATAAAAAAAAGCTGCAAAAGCCTGTCAGCATTCTGAAGATGTTGGGCCTTTTCTGCGGTGGCTCCTCATTTGTGTTATGTTCAGCTGGTGCCTTCATTACAGATACTTAGGTGCCAGGTGGAAACATTGCCCTTCTTTCAGGCCTTTGGCCAATTAAACAATCTGTGATCTTTTAAACTGGGAGGGTGGGGGCAGTTATTGTTTTGTTAGTTATTATATGTCTTAATATTGTAAACCACCCAGCGATCCTCAGATGAAGGGCTGTATAGAAACTTAATAAATAAATAAAATAAAATAAGTTACGGAGTTTAGCCACCCCTGTTTTAAACAACAGTTTGGATTATAAGATGTCATTTACCATAACGTGGTAAGCAATATGAACGGATGTGTTTCATGTGCACTGTGTTACATTCTTTTATATGAATCAAGTGAATTGCTTGATCCAAGAAGGTTGTGTTTTCCTACAAGTTCTTATTTCTACTCATCAGCATTATTTATTGGAAGCACAGCACATTTTTGCCTTGCACAAAAGTGCTAATGTAATCGGTTCTGCTGTTGAAGTGATGACTGCCTTCACCATGTTTTCATTCTCCCATGAAGAAACTGAAATGCCAAATAATCTTAATATTTTATCTTAGTTTCATGATATATTCCAATCTCAAACTTACTAGTGGGGCTTGCTGCTGAGTAAATAAGTATTTTTAATGCTGTTAAACTTGTTTTTCTGGAGCCAATCATATATCCTATTTCAGGAATATCCATTTTCTCTTCTTTTTAAAGTCCTTTAAATAGGGGTGCCATCTGGTCCTCAGTACTTTTGATTTATTATCTCAGTCTATAGAGCTTATTTCAATTCTTCCTCGACGCAGAAATCAAACTAAACTTTTAATGTGAACATTTTATTGCAAGTAATTGTTTATATAATGGATGGAATGGTATAAACCATGGGTAGGCAAACCAAGGCCCGGGGGCCGGATCCCGCCCAGTCGCCTTCTAAATCCGGCCCATGGATGGTCCAGGAATCAGCTTGTTTTTACATGAGTAGAATATGTGCTTTTATTTAAAATGCATCTCTGGCTTACCTGTGGGGCATAGGAATTCGTTCTTTTTTTCCTTTCCAAAATATAGTAACCCCCCCCCCCACAAGGTCTGAGGGGAAATGGACTGGCTGCCTGCTGAAAAGGTGTGCTGACCCCTGGTATAAACATATGTATAATACTTTAAACATATTAAAGTATTATAATAACTGAACAAAAATTTATGTGGGCAATTCTGACCCATATTCTCTTAAATTTACTTGAAATAATTTAAATGGATATTCTCTCAGCTTGAACTTTTACAACAATTCTAATAAAGACTTTTTGTATTTCTATATTGCCTCAATGAATATTCTATTATATATTGTTTTTTTGTATTTTATTCTTGTGAATTGCCTTATGAAGTGATAAAGAAATCTTCAAAAAAACAACAACCCTAAACTAATACAAATATGATTAGAAACAGTATTGTTTTGGTATTCACAGTACTACTTGTATAATATGCCAAGAGAAACGGCATCCAAAACAATCTAAAGATCAATTTGAGATTTATGAGAGCAGATTGTGTTTGTCTAAGCTAAGGGAACACCGTGATTCATATTCAAACAACTTAGGTTATGACACAATCCTAGGGACAATGAGAGAAATAAAGAAAAAATGGCCTCTTGTGAGCCACCTGAGAGAGATACAGTTCATGATGGAACATTATTTTCCTTTTGTGCAACTTGTTTTGAATGTAGGTAGTGCATTTAATAACATCTAAATGGCTATTAATTTTGTTCTAGATTAGACTTCGTTCTGCTAGTTTAGTACTTTTGGTTGCATAACTGTACAGCCAAAAGATAAAATTGTGGCTATTTGTATCAAAACTCCCTATTTTTTACTACCACTGCTCTTCAGTGTCTTATTATGGGCAAGTCTCTTTTAAGCACTGCTGTAAGCAGGCTTATGGGCATAACATGAATTTTATTAACATGGGTGCTACTTACAGAAGTTAAGGGAAAGAAAATTGCTAAAGGCCATTAACAGGATCAAAAACATGTTCTCATCTCAAAATCCTTTTGAATTTCAGCAAGTGTGGTGCAGATTTGTATTAATGAGTATGTAATTAAAGGTCTTTTGCAAGTATTACAGAATTTTCATTTATGAGGCATGAATTATTTGAAATTTCTTGCCACTTTTCAACTGAGTGTTGTTAATATAGATAGAATGCAGGCATTTGTAATGTGGATGAACATGTTGGCTAATGTAATTTTTCCCCAATAGTATTACAAATGAACTCCAGTTAGGTCCAGTTCAGACATGCCTGGTTTCCACACAGGCGTAATCCTTCCCTCTGTGGTGTGTTGCATTTTGAATACGTTTTACATTAATTAACCATAGTTTCCCAGTTTGGACCTATGATTCTGAACAAACCGGAATCTGAAAGCAAGGTTGAGGAAGCCATACCCGTGCAGAAGCAGATAGTCTTCCCAGTGCTGGGAGAAACTTAATAAATTGCTTCAGTTGATTTTGATTTTGACCATTAAGAAGGAAAGTCTGCTACACATGAGCAGAGCAACCAAATGATGGAGCAGGAGAGAAAATATTTCCCAAAACATGAACTCTGCTGTTCTCACCCTGGCCAGAGTGGTAGGCTACTGGTGAGCAGCTGGAGAGGGGAAAGATCTGTCAGTTCCAGGGCTAGCATACCTATTCTAGAAGCATGTCAGGGGAACAGGTTGATTCACTCCCAGAATGCCCCCTTTCTTACCCTCTCTGCTGTCAGAACACTGATGGAGAGAGAGAACAGCAGTGGTCCTTTCTGTGCTGGTTGGAAGAGAGCTTCTCATGGTTGGACTCCCTCTCCAGTGTGGTGTAGTGGTTAAGAGCGACTTGTAATCTGGTGAACTGGGTTCGCGTCTCCGCTCCTCCACCTGCAGCTGCTGGGTGACCTTGGGCCAGTCACACTTCCTTGAAGTCTCTCAGCCCCACTCACCTCACAGAGTGTTTGTTGTGGGGGAAGAAGGGAAAGGAGAATGTTAGCCGCTTTGAGACTCCTTCGGGTAGTGATAAAGGAGGGTTTCAAATCCAAACTCTTCTTCTTCTTCCACCCACAAGGAAGGATATCCACAAAATGTTCCTCCGGTGGACTATAGGATTTTGACTTAAATATATAATCTAGAGCAGGGGTAATGAGTGTGGTTACCTCCACATGCTGGCTGGGAATGATGGGGGTTGTAGTCCAACAACATCAAGGAACCCAAAGCTGAGAAAGTCTGATCTAGATGCTGAATGCAAAAGGCTACACTGATTACATCTAATCTTTAAAATGTAACCCTTACATTTTTAATCACGTTCTAGGCTCTGTTTCTTTCTAGGTTGCCTTGTTCAACTATATTTTATTTCTAGCTGTAAAGCCAAATGGTTTTCTAGTTTTGCAAAGCTTTCCAGCAGATATTGCACTGTGGTAGCATGAGAGTTGATTGCACATTCTCCCATATAATCAGCTGTTTGTTTGTGCTTTTACATCTGTAATTTTTATGCAAATTGCTGATATAAATATACCATATCTCTAGACATTTAGTTATAAAAGTTACAGAGTTGATTCTTTAAAGGCACATGATTGCCTTAACTACTCTAGTTTGAAAACTAGGCACACATTTTTGGAGTTGCAAAAATAGCATACATAAAATGATCACATTAAATTGTAATTGTTTACATAATGCTAAGTATTGTTAGTGCCACTGTGGCAATAGTGTTTATTTTGTTTCTGATTAAATTGCACTTAGGTGCCTTAAGAGGAAAATAAGTTAATTAACTGCCAGTTGGTTATTGCAAAAGTTTGCGTTGTCCCATAGATTGATGTGTGTATGTGAGCAGACGAGGCTTTCTTTCACCTTTTGGATACAGCCCAAATTCACATATATTTCCCCCCTTACCATTTGCTCAAAAAGTGCTTAAGCAAATTGCACTGCCTGCACAGTGCATTTATCTCCAGCATTCTGTTTTGAAGCATTAATAGGGAGCATCATCCTACACACTCCACTGAAAAGAAAATCTCTGAAAGATGATCAGATTTCCCCTGGGCTCAAAATCTTTGCATTCAGTAGAGCAAGCTACAAGAGATATTTTCTGAAAAGGAAGTGTACATTGTCTATTTTTAATAGTGTGTAGAGGTTTTAAATAGGTTAGTAGAGGGTCTGGAAGGCATAAGGCCAGTGCTTTTGATTCTTCCTGTCAAAAGAGAACACGGATCACACATACGCCGTTTAAAGAGAGTGAAAGAAGGATAGGCCACAGCAGCTAGTCTCTGTTTGAGGGAAGAAGTGTAGAAAGGTTGAGGTTGCTGAAAGGAGGGCAGGGAGGTGGAGAAAACTCTTCCGTATGAAAACCAATGAAATGTGAGAAGGGCTGGGACGGTTCTAGGGTGGCTGCTTTAATGCCACTAAAAAAGATGAGCAGACAATAAGCCCTAAGATTAAAAGCAAAACAGAAACAAAGCATGAGTTCATGGAATAAACATTTCACACCGTCTCATCCACTCTGTAGCCCCCTAAAAGTCTTCCCTGAACAATGTGGACTGGGCTGTCATGCGAAAGTCCCATCCTACATTGTTCTTGAGGGTCCCAAAAATCTCCAAATAAGCTTTTATGGGGACACGAGAATCTTTAGGGAGAAGGGTGGGCAGAAATATTTCCTGCCATTCACTTTATATTATGATCAAAGCTATGGTGAGTAATTAAGTTGTAAATCAGCTGCCATTACATTTAAAGTATAGATGGCTTGAAAAAGATGTGCTGGATAAATGAAATACATGCAAGATGGACCCATCAGTCATAATAACAAGGGATGAATATTACCATCATGGCCTTTCCATGAACTTCTGAGTCTGTGGATGTAAAGGAGGAAGTATACTCAATCATTTCATACCTCATGATTGACCTTAAATGCATGACCCCCCCCTCCAATTTATTAAAATGCAAGGATTAAAACAGGTCTATGGATTTGTGCTTCAGGAAATTATTCATGTGGGTCAAACTGTAGTTCATCTTGAGACCTTGGAAAAGTACACAGCTTGCTAAAATATGTTCAGATCCTTTTTTGGTCCAATGCGTTCTGCAGTTTTCTAGGACAGGAACTGTTTAATGGGCAAGTGGTAGAATGGTCTCTACATATCAGTTCACAGGTCAAGCAAAGCGGATATTGGTGCATGGTGAAGCAGTGGGTTCACAGCTGTCTTGCCCCCAAGCCCTCCTCACTTCCATGTGATGGCATAATGCTTAACTGGAGAATTTAGACCTATAAGCAGCCCTATCCATAATGATTGACCATGCTGCCTGCCACTGATGGGATTTGGAGTCCAACAGCAATTAGGAGGGCCACAGGCTTCCTGTTCTTGCTCTGTGTGCAAGCCAAAAGCCACTGGGTCTCAAATGAAAAATGCTGTGCTAAGTTGTCTTATGTGGCAATCCACTAGACTAGCTGACCCTTTGTAGCACTTCCTGACACTTTTGTCACAACTGCTATGTCAGAGCCTTGGCATGCAAAATTACACAATACATCCATCACTTGAAGTGAGGCAGGTCATAAATTGAGTGAGTTGACACAATTCTGCTATCCTACCTGCCTTGCTTTCAGTTTTTCATGCTGCTTATTTCTAACCTGTCTCCTCTGGATTGCTAGACATTATTAGCAATGTCACTGGACAACTCTGTCATGAACCCTTTCCTTCCAAATGTCTGAAATAGAACCACAAGGAGCTTACTGTTTTTCTGAAAGGCAGTAGTATGAGATACGCTTTGAGGCAAGGCATTGATTTTTAATTGGCTTCAATTTGTGCGGAACAGCAAACTAAATTGCAAGTACTTAGATCTTGACTTTGGTATTTCATATATTTAGATCATGCTAATGCCTCTGAATTACATTTTGTGTTAAGCATTGTACTAATACAGATCATTTTATTTAGAATATAAAGATTTTGTGACATATTGGAAGAAAATAATGGGTGGGGGAAAGAAATGCAATGATGTAGTTTCCCTTTACAATGAACATTTCCTGCATAGTGTTGTAAATGCTAACTGCTTGTTATTTCTGCTTGTTTGCATTTAGCTTATTGTAAAATCTGTGACTAAACACTTCTGATGCTTTCCACAGGAAATCACTGCCCTCATGTGGATGTTGGATGCATTTCATTTTTTAAAAAATGTATTTTCTTTCTAAGATGCTGTACAGCTGCATAAAGGAAGTCAGGCCTCTTCTTCTTCTTCTTCTTCTTCTTCTTCTTCTTCATCATCATCATCATCAATGTAACTACACATTGAAGTGAATAGTTTAAAATCCATACCTATTGCTAACAATTTTATTTTGAAAATTATATCCCCCCATTCTTGCCAAAGCAACTCATGGCACCAATCAGTCAGCCAAACAATAAAAATACCACAAGACATAACAGCAAAAATAAAACCATATCATAACAAAAGCAAGAATTACCCGTATTTTTCGCGCTATAACACGCACTCGACCATAACACGCACGTAGTTTTTAGAGGAGGAAAATCCGTAGGCATGCCACCTGTAGGCATTCCCTCCATAACACACACAGACATTTCCCCTTACTTTTTAGGAGGAAAAAAGTGAGTGTTATGGTGCAAAAAATACGGTACATACCACAAACCCATTACAATCAGTAGAACAAAATGAACAAGAAACAAGAATTAAGTTGGAGCCCATTGCCACTGCCCTCAGTTTGGTCCCAATACCTTACAATACCACCAAGTTTCAGCTTGTTCCCTGAATCTATAAGGTCTGAACCTAATATGCCTCTCTGAGGATGCCGTTCCACAAAGGTGCTACAACTTGAAAAGGCTTAACTCCACCTAGTGGACATCCACTGTATGTCAGTAATGCACCCAAACAATGGCATCACACAGGTCCCAAAATGTTTAGAGTTTTATAATAAAAACCAGAACATGGAATTGTTCCCAGAAACAAACAGGTAACCAATGTAAATTAAAGTATGTCAGAGTAACATGTTCCAAGTCACCAAGTTTAATCAGCAAATTGACAGTGGCAAGTTTTAGTTTCCAAAGGTCAGATTCAGATGGTGTACATTATAATAATCAAGCCTGCAGGCTTAACAAATCAATTGGAGCAACTCTGACAAGG
This sequence comes from Podarcis vaucheri, assembly GCF_965113315.1. Lineage (NCBI taxonomy): Eukaryota > Metazoa > Chordata > Lepidosauria > Squamata > Lacertidae > Podarcis > Podarcis vaucheri. The sequence goes on along the minus strand of NC_138760.1, from coordinate 84,136,407 downwards.
AATTATTAATTTAGCTAGGTCCACTACCATAAATTTGGTATCATGCACTATGTTTCCTAACTGCTCCAGTTCTATAAAGTAGTATTCCTTAAAACCATGGGTAGGTAAACTAAGACTCGGGGGCCGGATCCAGCCCAATTGCCTTCTCAATCCAGCCCGCGGACGGTCCGGGAATCAGCGTGTTTTTACATGAGTAGAATGTGTGCTTTTATTTAAAATGCATCTCTGGGTTATTTGTGGGGCGTAGGAATTCTTTCATTCTCCCCCCCCCTTCAAAATACAGTCCGGTGCCCCACAAGGTCTAAGGGACAGTGGACTGGCCCCCTGCTGAAAAAGTTTGCTGACCCCTGCTGTGTTAGTATTCTTACTACCAGTAACACAGAGGAGTTTATGACTGAGATACAGACTCAATTCAGATATCATGGCAGGTAGCTGCCAGGAAGAGGGACTACATGAACATGCACAATGCTCCTGATCACAAATTAGTTGCTTATAACATTTGAGCCAAGCCACAGTTGACTGCCTGAGCTTAACCAGTAAATTTGCTGAGAACAGCCTGGGGATTTGCAGCTATAACTGCATGCTCCACTGGTACACTAACTCATGTTATAAAACCTCTGACTACTTGGGTTTTTATTACTATTACTATTAGTAGTAGTATACTACCCTTGAGCTGAAGATCCTAGGGTGGTTCACAACAGAAAAATATGAAATGAGGATACAAATTATATAATAAAACAACACAAAACCAGTTACCCCCTCTAACAAACATTTAAAAGCTATATAATGCTAATCAGCTGAATGCCTGGTTGAAGAGAAACGTTTTCACCTAGCTCTGTATTGAAGGCACCAGGGGAGCCTCCCTGGGGAGAACATTCCACAAATGAGGAGCCACCACAGAAAAGGCCCTGTCTGTTGTTGCTACCCTCTGGACCTCTTGTGAAGGAGGTGCATGACGAGTGTCCAGGTTGGTTCATATGGGGAGAGGAAATCCTTGAGCTATTGTGGTCCTGAGACATTTCAGGCATTATAGGTCAAAACCAGTACTTTGAATTGGGCCTGGGAACTAATTGGCAGCCAGTGAAGTCGGGCCAAGATTGATGTAATATCTTCAAATTGTCTTGTTCCAGTGAGCAACCTGACCACCAAATTTTGCACCTGCTGACGTTTCTGAACCGCCTTAAGAGGCAGCCCTGCATATAATGCACTGTAGTAATCTAAACTAGAGGTTACCAGATCATAGAGGACAGAGGCTAAGTTGTCCCTGTCCAGATAGGGGCACAGCTGGGCCACCAGCTGAAGCTGATAGAGGGTACTCCATGCCACCAAGGCCACTTGAACCTCAAGCAACAGCAAAGGATCCAGAAGGACCCCCAAGCTATGTACCTGCTCCTTAAGAGGCAATCATATAGGGCAACCAAAGCAGCTTCTGTGCCAAAATCAGGCCAAAACCCCAACTGAAATGCATCTAGAAAATCAGTTTCCTCCAAGAGTCCCTAGATCTGGTCTATGACCACCAACTCAGGAACCTTGCCCCAGATGCGGAGATCGGCAATTGAACAGTAGTTACTTAGACTTTTGAATCCAGGTAGGGTTTATTGAGGAGTGGGTTTTCCACTGCCACCCTTCAAGCAGGCAGGCTCTCAAGGAGGCTTTAACCACCTCCCTGGCCCAGCCAGCTGTTACCTCTCTGCTAGTTTTCATCAGCCGAGAGGGTCAAGGGTCCAGACCATAAGTGGTCACCTTGACTGATCAGGGGTAGTCAACCTTTTTATACCTAACGCCCACTAATAATAATAATAATAATAATAATAATAATTAATAATAATAATAATTAATAATAATAATAATAAATTATATTTATATCCCGCTCTTCCCAGCCGAAGCGGGGCTCAGAGCGGCTAACAACAGTCTTTCTTGATGGTAAAATTTCCTTACCGCCCACCAGTGCTCAATGGAAGGAGGATTCAGCTTGTGCTGTAGAACCCCCTACCTAGAATCCTGAAACGCCCACTAGTGGGCGGTAGGGACCAGGTTGACAACCCCTGCTCTAGACTTACCAACAGAAACTCATATAACGCAACATACAGTGCACTGGACACCCCTAGAGATTCATCTGCTTCAATAGTTAATATCCTAGTGGATGCAAGTGATTTTGTCCTAAAAGTGCTTTGCAAACAAGTCACAGTGAGCTACCATTGGTTCTACCACCACCTTCAGACCAGACTGTAAGAGGCCCCACACTACCCAAAAAAGCTCTGCTGGGCAGCATAAATGCCCAAATTAATAGTGTCTCAGAAGTCAAGAGTAGCAAGTGGAACCTGCAACACTCATGGGTGGAATGGTTCAGTTAGGGTTCAAGGCATCAGCTAGACACCTTTGAATATTCAGAATTTTTAAACTTTATAAAATATGAATAGGAATCCAGCTGGCTCCAGGTATTTCAGCACTGGTTGTCTTTGCAAAGTCATTAATCAAGGGGGGTTTGGTGGAACAGTTTAGCTTTCATATGTCACTAATAATTGACATCTCCAGCATTGTTCTTTTGTAGTAGAAATGTGACGATTCAATTTTATCTCATAACACAGACATTTTGCTGGAGGTGGGAGGGGAGGGGTTAACAAATTTCTTGACAGACAGATTGAGAGTTGGCAGATACATAAAACAATTTAGACACCACAAGGAAATGCAGCAAAAAAGGGAAACAGTTGCTTGGTTTTGTTCATTTTGTGATAAAATTGCATCAACTACTGCTGTATTAGGCCCAGAATTCTGAGCCTTGACTCTCCTAAGTGTGAGGTGAATCAAGGAGTGGTAACAATGTGATAAATCAAATCTATTTTTCCACTTCAAACTACCATAATATTTCAAAGTGCCTCTCAAGCACTTAGAAGCTGTGCCTGAAGAAATCAGCAAGGATTCTTAATTTAATTAACAGCCATTTAGCAATAACTCACAGAAGCTTCCCTATTTGAAATGAACATCTGTAACACTTTATCTTTTATAGACACATCACTGAGACACATCACTGAGATTCAATGAATTTTTAAAAATTGAATCATCAGCTGTCGCTTATGCTGAGCTGCATATAACAAATCCGGCAGTGTTCTGTGATCTTTGCAATGGAATAGTTCATAGAAAAACATTTCTTAAGTTTTCTGCGTCTCCTATTTGCCATTGCAATGCAATTTTATTGGAAAACAAGGGAGGTCACAGTATTTACAACACAAGCCAGTGTAGCAGTACAGATATGGGGCTATTCCACATATTCAGGAAAAGTGTATCCTGCAGCTTGGCCAGAATACAGTGGTACCTCAGGTTAAGTACTTAATTCGTTCCGGAGGTCTGTAGTTAACCTGAAACTGTTCTTAACCTGAAGCACCACTTTAGCTAATGGAGCCTCCTGCTGCCGCCGCGCCTCCAGAGCACAATTTCTGTTCTCATCTTGAAGCAAAGTTCTTAACCTGAAGCACTATTTCTGGCTTAGTGGAGTGTGTAACCTGAAGCGTATGTAACCCAAGGTACCACTGTACATGTAGCATAATAATATGATGGAGTTCTCCCCCTTACAAAAACTGGCAAATCTGAAGTCCTGCATGAATATTTGTTTCCTCTTCACATGATTATTGCCTTTGGCTGGGGGCACAGCAAAATATACTTGAGAGGCCTGCACCATGCACCTTCATGGCAGCACAACTTACTGCTTTTGCTGATGTAGATCAACCTCTTCCATATGATTGGGCCCTTACAATTTACATGTTGGCAAAATAGAAATGATTGCTAGAAACATCCAGTTTTTCAGAAGAGAACAAAACTAGTCTCTTAGCAGCCTGTGCTCATTATTGCCAGGAAATAGAATGCCAGAGCAAAGAAACAGTATCCTATTACTTCATACTGTCACAATCTGACTTGACAATAGCTGAAGAGTTCTGTCATCGTCAACAGAGGAAGCGCTGCTAAAAGTGATGATTCCTCTCTCTGGTCTTTCCCGGAAATACAATTAAGCTGATAATGTTCAGTTTGCTTTTTCAAACCAGATTGAGGGAGAGAGGCTTTTCGTAGGAAAGCACATATAGCTTTGCATATGCGCCAGTATCTGATGAATAATCCAGTGCCATGTTTTAAATTAAAATTGCTGAATAGATCAATGAGTCATCATAATTATGCCTGCAAATTTAAGGCTTCCCAAGTGTCCTTGGAATACACACAGAGAGAGCGAGAGAGCAGGGTGATTTGTGCACTTTTCCCCTAGCTAATTTTTTATCCTTTCAGGAATGCAGCAATATTAGTCAGTGACTCAGATCTCTATAAATAAATGCTAAATATAGGCAGTCTACTGCCATCTTATATCAATGTCTCAATAAAGGCTCAAAGTGAGACTCTTAGCAGCAAGGCAAGTTAGAAAGCGAGCTGTATCATCCCCAGTGTATAGTGTCACACTTGATGAAGAATTTAAGGTATTGTGATATTTTAAATCTTGTGAGATGCAAACTGAACAGTAATCAGTAACAATGATCATTGAACTATCAAGACTTGTGACAATTCCAGCAAAGCTTCTTCCTTTGCCATCCTCCTGGGAGAAACCTCACCTTCTTCTCCTATTAAAGAAAAAGCTTATTAGTATATCAAGGCTAAACAGTTTTCTTTAATCCATTACTGCTTTCCTTTAGGGGTTTCTCTTTATAACACTATACAATTTTGAATAATTATTAGAGTCTTAATGGTAAAATAATAAAAATAGTTGGGTTGTCTGTAGGGATGGGCAAATTTATTGATTTTGGTTTCTCGTTTTCCAGTCTTAAGTTCTTCACATTTTCATATCAGTTTGTGATTTTTTAAAAAACTAATGAAAATTCATCGACATTTTGATGTGAATTTTTCTTAATACAAATATGCTTTTGATAATGTGAGATTATACAACATTTTCGCAAGGCAATTTCCCCTAAAATATATTTTGTATGTTATATTTCACTAATAAATGCATTTTATGGGTCATTGGGACTACTGGATCACAGGCCTCCCAGTGAAGATGTAGAGCATTTATTTTCCCCCCAAAAAACTTAAAGCCACACACTTTTTCCTGTCCCCTACACATTTTATACTTCCGTAATTTACAGAGGCATTTCTGTCAGTCTCCTGTACTCTGCCTAGTCAGTTCTCTACACCCCTCAGCCAATACTAATTCAAAAGTATAGCTATGGCAATGAGGTCCCTCCCATGCATCTCTAAATAGAAAAAACATGTGACTGATTGGGCTGCTGGAAAGTCAGCATGAGCTGAAAGCTTTTATACCATCTGTTGTTATGAGGCTTGTCTAGCACAGCTGCTATAGCAGATATGGGAGGGGTCAGGATTGCCTTAAAAACTTTTTCCAACTCTACAATATCATTTATGAGAACTTTACATAGTATTCCAAATGTGGTCACACCATAGATTTGTATGACAGCATTATGATACCAGCAGTTTTATCTTCAATTCCTTTCCTAATGATCCCTAGCATGGAATTTGCCTTTTTCAAAGCTGCTGCAACCTTCATTGAGCTTTGCACGATGACCCCAAGGTTTCATTCCTAGTCAGTCACCAGTCAGACCCCATTTTTTGCCCTGATATGCATCACCTCACACTTTTTTACATTGAATTGCATTTGCCACCCAGCTCAGCGAGGTCCTTTTGAGCATCAGCAAACTTAGCCAACTCACTGCTCATTTATGAACAAGTTAAAAATGAAGACCCCAATACCAAGCCTTGGGTGCACTCCACTTTCTACATATTTCCATTCCGAGAACTGTCTATTTACTGTATTCCTATTACTGCTTCCTGCTAGTTAAGCAATTCCTGATCCACAAGAGCATCTCTCCTTTCATTCCATGACTTCTAAGCTTACATAGGAGGTTTTTTTTTTTGAAAATCAATGTACATTGTGTCTACCAGATTACTTTTATTTATATGGTTGCTGGCACACTCAAATAACTCAAATAGGATCTTGAGTCAGGACTTTCCCTTGCAGAAGCCAGGCTGGCTCTGCTTCAGCAGGACTTGTTCTTCTATATGCTATATGGTTATTTTGTGACCTTGGGCCAGTCACACTTCTCTGAAGTCTCTCAGTCCCACTCACCTCACAGAGTGTTTGTTGTGGGGGAGGAAGGGAAAGGAGAATGTTAGCCGCTTTGAGACTCCTGAAGGGGAGTGATAAAGGAGGGTTTCAAATCCAATCTCCTCCTCTTCTTCTTATCCTTATCACAGCTTGAGACAAGTGTCTTACCGCCTTTGTATAAGAGGTGTGTGTGTGTGTGTGTGTGTGTGTGTGTGTGTGTGTGAGAGAGAGAGAGAGAGAGAGAGAGAGAGAGACCTCCCCCCAACAGCATGACCTTCCTATCACACTCTAGTCTGTCTAGCTGCTTGGAGAATTTCTAGACCCTACCTCCAGGACTCATCATTTCATAAAAGGTCACAAAACTTTAAAAAGCCTTGTGAAACAATCATAGAACACAAGGGGTAGCTTTAGTCTGTAACATAAGGGAATATTCTACAGTGGAGCCTTCTGTCAACAGATAAAGAACTTTATTTGGGTAAAGGAAAGGAAAAAGGGAATGCAACAGTCACAGTTTTCTTGTGTTTTCTAATCATTTGGGGAATTCCAAAATTCTGTGGTTGGGAAAGCATTAGAAAATTTCTTATAGGAGTCAATGGAAATTGTCAAATCATTATACGAATGCTCGCCTAACAAACCATTTCCTGAGACAGCACATTGTGTTCAGATAGTAAATCCTGCATGTATAATCAATAAAGTCAATCTGAGTTAGCTTAGTTGCATGTTATCTGTTTGAGCAAAGTTTTGGGGATCAGAGCTTAAATAGAGTTCATTGCAGATGTGAGGTTCTGTGAGAGAGCAGATTAGGGCTCCTGAGTTTAAAGGGAAACAAGACTGTAAGTGAAGGTGTGTGTGTGTGAGAGAGAGAGAGAGAGAGAGAGAGCATCTGAGACTAGTAAGAAATCTAACAAATCTAAATTTAAAATTAATAAATCCCTCAAAACTAATGTCAGCTAAATTACCACATCCTCATTCATTTGGTGGTGATAAAATGTTATTTGCCTCAGTCATGTGATCTGCTCCAGTTCTGATGCCTTTGATCTTGGTCTCTGTAGCCAGCTAGAAATTTACTTAGAGACCACTGCTATCTTCTAAACCTCTTCGTTCTTACATATAGAAAGAGGTAGCAAGTTCTGAGCAGTTAGCTTTTCAGTGAAACTGATTAACTTGAGAATGCATATTCAAAAACAAAACAGTGGATAGACATCTTATTTGAGTTCACTGTGGAAGGCATACAAACTCAGACACCCTATATGGTGCTGTTGAGCTACAATGCAATTACTTTATTACTTTATTGATTTATTAAATTTGTATACCACCCTTCATCCAAACATCCACAGCATAAAAATACAGAATAAAACCACAAAGCACATAATAAAAACAGAAACAAAGCAAAACAATTACCCTCCCACCCACAAACACATTTAAAAGGACATAGAATGCCAAAGGCCTGGTTGAAGAGGAATGTTTTATAAAGGGGTTAATTGCACACAGTGATGCACACAATGGCAAGCCGGTTAGGTTAATTCCAGGTAGATTGATAGAAAACATTCTTAAAGGGAGCCCTTGTGTTCACATAAGTCAGGAACCACTGTTTTAGAGTTCTTCAAGAATGTTAACAAGCATGTGCTAGGCCATCAACTACTCCTCAGTAAAGCATTAGCAGGCATGGAATAAGATAATAGATTGTCCTAATCAATCAGTACAGTGGTACCTCGGGTTACATACGCTTCAGGTTACATACGCTTCAGGTTACAGACTCCGCTAACCCAGAAATAGTATCTCGGGTTAAGAACTTTGCTTCAGGATGAGAACAGAAATCGTGCTCCGGCAGCGTGGCGGCAGCAGGAGGCCCCATTAGCTAAAGTGGTCCTTCAGGTTAAGAACAGTTTCAGGTTAAGAACGGACCTCCAGAACGAATTAAGTACTTAACCTGAGGTACCACTGTAACTGACTGAAGATCATCAAGTAGAATGGGCCATGGGATAAACTGTCTATGCCATATACAGCCTCCATCCCAGTGTTACAATGGGTTAAATCAACTTAATAGAACTAACGATTCTACTGAAATATGCAACTTTGTACGTGTGTTTGGGGTCTTAACCCTAAAGGCTATTAATATAAATAGAAAATAAATACTGTGTTTGGTTGTTTAATTGAACCAGAGTTTAAACAGATTTGCTTTCATTTCGAAAGCACTACAATTTATTTTGAAATGGATCCAAAGGTTTGTCCAGTGTTTTTTGAGCTGCCAAATAATCCCCATTAATCTGTGTTTGCCTTTATAGGTTTCAACAATAAAAATTGAAAATTGTTTTTAAGCATAAACAAGAAAAAAGTCAACATTGGAACAGAACAATATTTAGCCACAGGAAATGCATATTCAAAGCGAGGGATCCAAGCAGTGTGGATTTGGCCTGATTTCTTTCGTGTCATTTGAAGCATTTTTGTTTGCATTGGAGTAATGAATTCCTGACACTGGAGATTGCTTGTGCACTTGGTGTACTCCTTTGGTGTAATAGACGTGCTGGGTGAGCTGCTCTAGCAGTTCATGTTGAGGACTCACATTTTGCCATTATGTGTGATTTAAATGATGGCTTCAAAAGGGCCCTTTGGATGCAGCAGTCCCAGTTTGCAAAGTGATGGTTTTGCAAGCAGGGACCAACTACCCCTGGCCCAGCCCTTCCCCTGTGCAATACCTTTGTGTAGCAACTTTGGCACTTTAATCCTGTTCAGCTTAAATCTGTTATATTGGTTTACCAACCAGGATGCTAAACACCTAACATTAAACTAGAGTCCCTACTTTTGACCTAACAGAGAACTGGTTTAAACAGATCAGGTTTTTTTAAGCACCAAAGTCAAAGAGCAAAGAAAGAAACAGCATGTGGTCCCAATGTCCATTCCTGACTTGCTAAACCATGAAAAAAAATATGCTAGAAGTCTGACTGTGAGAAATTAGATAGATAGCATTAACAGGTCTCCTGAAATGTAACATGACTGCTCATTTGAACAAGCTCTCCATACCTCCTCCTTTTTTCCAGCTCTCATTCAGAACTGTAACTGGAAACTTGAAGAAACTTGAGCTTGTTTTGTCTTTCAATTCTCTTATCTATAAAAGAGAGGAGGCGGCTTTCCTAAAACAGCACATCTAATGAGCAAGAAAAGATTCCTGCAAGAGGTTTCTCAGAGACTTACAATATAGGACATTCTTGTCAAAAACTAGGTAATGAACAAGGAAAATAGAGTGGTGTTTAATTATCTACTGCCAGAATGTGCAAATACTTTTATCAATCCAGCTTCTGAATTGTATTACTGCAATCCTTGTAAAACTTGGTGTAACAGCTTGCTACTTTTCCTTGTATACTGAAATGCTAGAATGATTGCATTCTTCAGTTGCTGTCTACATTGCTGTCTACATTGTTGCATTCTATCATTAAAGGGTAGTAGTGTTGAATTCTTTTTCCTATGACTTTGTGCTGAAAAGCAATAAGGAAGTTATTCGTTGTGGTGCTGTATCTACTAGGTTGGAGGCAATCTTTTGACTATTTCTAATGCACCCTGTCCTAGTTTTCAGCAACCATTCCACCTGAAATCTAAAGGTGTACTCAAGGCTGTCACTTTAGTGGGACGAGGTGAAGCAATTTGCCTCAGGTAGCAGTTCTGACTCTTTGTTGCTCTGCTGCCAGCCACTCCACAGCTTTGCCTACACCACCACTGCTTAATACTGCACCTTCAGCATGGCAGCAGCAGAAGGGCAGCCATGGGCAAGGGTGCAGTTGTGGTGGCAAGGCCGGCAACAGGGAGGAGGGCCAGAAGGGGACATTTTGCCTATAACTGCAAAATATCCTGAGCTACCCCTGGGTGTATTTTACCTGATGTACGAAGGTTTTCTTTAATAAAAAAAAAGCAACTGGTGATACTTATATCTGCATGTTCTTTGAGAACTCTGAAATTATTTTTTTTATATCCATAAATATGTTGTTGTTCTTTAGTCGTTTAGTCGTGTCCAACGCTTCGTGACCCCATGGACCAGAGCACGCCAGGCACTCCTGTCTTCCACTGTCTCCCACAGTTTCGTCAAACTCATGTTAGTAGCTTCAAGAACACTATCCAACCATCTCGTCCTCTGTCGTCCCCTTCTCCTTGTGCCCTCCATCTTTCCCAACATCAGGGTCTTTTCCAGGGAGTCTTCTCTTCTCATGAGGTAGCCAAAGTATTGGAGCCTCAGCTTCACGATCTGTCCTTCCAGTGAGCACTCAGGGCTGATTTCCTTAAGAATGGATAGGTTTGATCTTCTTGCAGTCCATGGGACTCTCAAGAGCACCATAATTCAAAAGCATCAATTCTTCGGCGATCAGCCTTCTTTATGGTTCAGCTCTCACTTCCATACATAACTACTGGGAAAACCATAGCTTTAACTATATGGACCTCTGTCGGCAAGGTGATGTCTCTGCTTTTTAAGATGCTATCTAGGTTTGTCATCCCTTTTCTCCCAAGAAGCAGGCGTATTTTAATTTCGTGGCTGCTGTCACCATCTGCAGTGATCATAGAGCCCAAGAAAGTAAAATCTCTCACTGCCTCCATTTCTTCCCCTTCTATTTGCGAATTTATTTATCACTATAGCATTGTGTTTGTATGAAAGTGTTAACTTCCCTTTTAGTGTCAGTTGTATAGAACCTATAAGTAAACTGTAGTAGCGGTAAAACAGGAGTGAAGGGGGAGCATGTAATGAAACAAAATTATGCACTTTTTGGACTAAACATTTCAGTTATGTTAATAATTTTCACGTACATGATGGATCATAACACTCACCCTTGTGAGTTAACAGCACATGAGGAAAGTGGTCCATTATTTGCATTATGTGTAGTAACACATTCTCTGAATCAGAAGGAATGGTGCAATTTATCAAGCTGACAAGTTGTGATTTCAAGACTCCTTGCTAGGTGTTTTGCTTGAGCTTGCTTCAATTGTTTATAAGAACAGTAACAATTACAAGAAGTGTTTAAACAGGATGTGAATGCAGAGTGGTGTCTTGAAGAAAGTACTTTTAAGCAATAATTGTTTCTCCCAAAACATGTTTAGCAAATGTGTTTGTTAAAACTGTCTGCCTGGGATGGCCTGGGTCACTGCTGCTCTGACTATGGAGTCACCTGCCAGGGTCAGGACCTTTTACATCAGACAGACAGTTTTAACAAACACATTTGCTAAACTTGTTTTGGGAGAAACAATTATTGCTTAAAACAGGCATAGGCAAACTTGGCCCTCCAGATGTTTTGGGATTACAACTCCCATCATCCCTGACCACTGGTCCTGTTAGCTAGGTATGATGGGAGTTGTAGTCCCAAAACATCTGGAGGGCCGAGTCTGCCTATGCCTGTTTTATATTATAAGTGGGCTACTGCAGTCAACCAGAATTCATCTGTTTGTCTATTCAGCACCTGCCTAACCAATCCACTTCTCTCTCCCCCCCCTTAAGCCACTTACAGTGGAATTGTAACACCAGTTTGCATTTGTTTGGGCTTCTGTTTCGCTTGCAGCTGGTCTCAGCCTTGCTTTAGAGATCCCATTGAGCAAAGGCACGCCTCTGCTATCCTGGCTCCTGCCTAAAACATGCAGACAGACACTCTTACTTGTAAGAAAGAAATCTTATTCAGGCAGGTAAGAGTACAGCCTCAACAGCAGACACAGAGCTCTGGGGTCATGGTTTAGGGAGTTCAGGAGCAGGGCAAGAAGTTCAGAACTGGACAGAAGTGATGAAGATGTCCCAACAGGTTTTACTGCCCCTCTTGTCAAGTTTTAAAAGATGAGGCATGGCACACTCACTTTTGAGACTCTTTCCCCTTGTGGGAATGTTAAGCTTGTAAGTGCGCTTTCTGTCATGGGGTTGGGGGAGGTCCTGCTCAAATCTGTGAAGGTAGTGTGTGGTTGTAAGTGACAAGACTGACACACCTTTGGTTCAGCCTCACCCCTCAGTTGGTCAGAGCTTTCCCCAGCCCCACTAAGGCTGCAGGAGGGTCAAAGTGGAGCGATGGATTCCATGGTCACCTTTCCAAAGTAGCTGAAGGTGAGGCATAAAGGGGAATTCCCCCTCCCCCAACCCAGGTTCTCACCATTCAGCCTTTAATCTTCGTCTGACCCTGTCAATGCAAGCCTGATTCTGATCAGACTAGAGGTGGGATGGTGGCCCCATGACTCCTGTATTCCCATTTCTACTTTACAATTTGCTCATCACTGCTTAGATGGGGAACACAATCTTCTCCCCATTTCCCACAAATCACTGGAGGTCCAGAAGCAAGTTAGCAGGAACAATGCCCCATGGTGCCCCATAAGGCTACAGTTTTGTTGCTCCTTGTGGCAATAGGCCACTTAATTTAAGAAAGATCAAGAAAGCAACACCAGTGTCTTGGAGATTTTAGAATTCCATGCCTTGAATTAACCAAACTCTGTGTGGATTAACTACCATAAATATATTATTCTTTGAATGTTTTGTTCACTATGGAATCATTCCCCTTATATGTAAAGTTATTGGGAAGGACCTGTGAGATATGCAGGGAAGCAATTCCTTTAAAGAGCATGGGGCAGGGAAGCCATTACAAAAGGAAAATTGTGTGACTTTGGTGTATTTTGTCAGTGGAACAGGGAAGATGGGATTTTTGTCAATTACCACTTCCCCTGTAGCCCCCCGCTATCTGCTCCAGAGGGTTGGGGAACCCTTCAAAACAGTGTGGAAGGTGGCATGGAGGAGGGCTGAAGGAGGGCAGACTGGCAAAACTTGCCTCTTTCTCTATTCTTGAAGCCTCAGCTCGATCAACGAACCTCCTGACTCTTCTCTAAAACACCCTGTAGTGATGGGAACCGAGGGGTGCACTTATTGTGCTGCCCTTATGCTGGCAGCAGAGCAGCATTGCATATTTGTGAAGCCTCACCTGCCAGAGCTGAATTGGGCTCAAAAATTTCACACAGAAATAATTTAAATATTGTTGGAAATGTGTGAAGATTTGCCACTTTACAGATTGACGGATTGGGAGCTAGGTAGAAATTGTCCTTGAATAATACATTTCTTCATGTCTGTTTTCACAACCAAATTACCCCTCCCCATAGGATCTTGTTAACTGTGAAGTTGAGTATCCTCTGCTGCTTAAAGAACTGTATCTGATGTGCATACTTTGGAAGTCCAAGTAAATAATGTTTACTAGATAACTTGTATCCACATGTCTATTAATATCCTCTAAAATGTTGTGGAGGCAGGACTTACCTTTGCAGAAGCTATGCTGAGTATTCTTCAGCAAGACTTGTCCTTCTATATGCTTAGTAACGTTATCTTTCATAATACTTTCCACCAATTTACCCAGAGCAGTCATTCAGCTAACTTGCCTGTAATTTCCTGCATCCTTTTTTTTTTAAATTATTCATTGGCCACCTTCCAGTCTTTTATTGCTGAGATCAATCTCAGGGACATGTTGCAGCTTCTGTTAGAAAACTCCACATTTGAGTTATTTAAGAAGTTTTGTATGGATATAATCTGGACTCAGTTATTTGTCTGCTTTCAACTTGTAAATAAAGTCAAGAACCTTACCACTTGTCACCACGGTTTGCCTTGGTTTCTTAGACTCCCTTTCTGAAAATGTCAGTTCAGACATCAATATCTACTCTCCATCTTCTGCAGTGAAGACATATACAGTCTTCTTATGATCCTTTAGCACACTCTTGCTCCACCCTCTTTCATCCCAACCTTCCTACCCATTTGAAATACTTAAAAAAATAGTTGGTCTTGATGTTTTCTGTGATACGCTTCTCAAAGTTCTTTTTGGTTCGTGTTGCTATTGCCTACATGTAGTTATTTTGTACAAGTTTGTCCTCCTTCTCCCCCCTCTCCATTTGAGCAAGACTTCTGTTTTCTGAACAAATCATTCCCCCCGTTAATAGTTTCCTTGATGCTGCTTGTTAATCGCACTCATGACCTTTTGTACTTGGTGGTAACTTTCCTGACCTGTGGTATGCATTCAAGTTAAGCTTCTAATAGTGTGGGTTTGAGTAATCCCCATATGTTCTGGAAAAGTATGACCTTCTTGACTTTCCCTTTCAATTTCTTTTATGCCAGTCACTTCTCATTTTGGAGAAGTTTCCTCTTTTGAACTCATAGGTGTTGGACTTGCTTGGCAATTGTCCAGTTACATAGATGTTGAATTTGATAGCATTGTAGCCGCTGTTTCCAAATAGTTCAGTGATGTTTAGATCTCTCACTAAGTCCTGGGCACCACTTACTGTTTTATTGAGAGTCACTTCCCCTGGAGTTTATTCCAGTGTTTTAGGGCACAGTCATTTAGTGTAGTAGTCATTTGCTGTGACCAGAGCATTTCTTTATCTGGTCTATGTAAGGGAATTGAATACACCCATTACTATGACACTTTCTTCTTTGGGTGCCCCTCTGATTTCATTATCATCCTGAGTATTTTGGTCAGGGAGTGATGGAATATCCCCCAGTACTAAATTACTTTTGGGGCCTCATATTGCCATACAGTCATTTCTGTTGGAACCCTGGAAGCCAAGACCCAAGTTGGGACCAAGTACACTTTGGTGAGAAAACCCTAGCACAGATTTAACATCACAAAACATACAAGAAAGAAAAGAATGGGGATATAGGCTGTAAAAGAGTAAAAATGTGCTCTTCCAGTAAGTCCCAGAATGTCACATTTTAAAAGCTATTTCCAAGCTATCCCACTTCCCTAGCATAGAGGTGGACCACACATTTTGTAGGTCATAAAATACGTTACTTACAAAACTCTTCAAAGGTCAGATTCAGGTGCTTTCCATATAGCAGTCAGAAAAGATGCACAGGCAGTTGAAGTGTTGCTTAGTTACAAAAGGTACAAGTTTCTAAACTACTAGTAGAGAAAGCTACTAGTTTCAGACTCCATTCTGGTCTGAAACAAAAGAGGCTGGTTAAAGCCATGTGGTTGAGCTCCTTACATGCTGAAATCCACTTGGAGAGTGAGAGAGAAGGATTGGTGACCCACTTCATCTCAAGGTGAGGATATAGACCAAACCTGGCAGGACAGCTTATGGTAACTCCTTCATGCACTAATTAGATTCAAACATGCTAGAGTTATATTCGCCTTTATCCTACAATTTTGTAGAAGTCCAGTGACCTAGAGTGTCTTGAAGAATAACATGGGTAAGGGGCATTGGTAAAAGTAAAGTTGAACATTGTTTTTAGTAGATTTGAATGATTTCTGATACAGTGGTACCTCGGGTTACAGACATTTCAGGTTACAGATTCCGCTAACACAGAAATAATACCTCAGGTTAAGAACTTTGCTTCAGGATGAGAACAGAAATTGTGCAGTGGGAGGCCCCATTAGCTAAAGTGGTACCTCAGGTTAAGAACAGTTTCAGGTTAAGAATGGACCTCCAGAACAAATTGAGTTCTTAACCCGAGGTACCACTGTAATCTAGTGAAAGGATTGCTACAGTGAGGGACTTTTCTATCCCTATGGTGGGAGAGGATTAAGCATACAAAAATGCAAATGAACAGTGCACACTTAAGCTGCATAGGAAGATAGGACATAAATGCTTAGAAAACAGCACATCCTTGCAGACAAGAGGCTTCAGTTTAATTTTACATCATTGCCATGTTTATTCTTTT
Organism: Podarcis vaucheri; assembly: GCF_965113315.1. Taxonomy (NCBI): domain Eukaryota; kingdom Metazoa; phylum Chordata; class Lepidosauria; order Squamata; family Lacertidae; genus Podarcis; species Podarcis vaucheri. The sequence continues at coordinate 84,120,670 of NC_138760.1, read as the reverse complement.
CAAAATATTTTAACAGGAATTTTTTTTTAACTGTGCTAAATTGCTGCTGCCATTCTCTTTCCCTCTCCCTCCTTCTTTCTCATATATAACAATCAATTAATAATAGAAAGGCTTTCCTGCAACTCTGATTAATTTTTAAATGCATGGCCATCTTAAGTGAAATTAGGCACTATTATTTAAATGAACTGTCATTTTAGTAACAAATCCTCTTAGATAACTAGTGACAATGTTACATTATAAAAGATTTCCCATCCGATCCATTTATTTGGAATATACTCAGTTTAGTTACCTTTTACTTTGCTCCAGAGAAGGCTTAGTTGCAAATTAGTTTGTTGAAATGTTGGGACAGATGCCCATAATCCATTGCTTCCTTGTATGTGTGTGCCAAATGATAACCTTAATTCAAAGTGAAGGAAAATTGAGATATAAGATACGAAGATCCACCTAATGTTGAAACGTTGGGCAGTTGCAGATGTGCATGCCAAATGTTACAAACACAGCTATAAAATATGTTTCCCTTATTTACTTTATCTTCTTTAAATTATTAAGCATGTCACCATTCACAAAACCCCATGTACCTCTGCTACTTAAGAATCTTATTAGACCTTGTGGTGATGATCAACATTGGTCTGACAACTTTCTCTTCTAGGTAGCTGAAACATTTCCAGGCTGTATGATAGCTTTTTGTTCATACCTTAGCCTTATCCATGAATATACATTGTCCTTGTAATATATTTTACTTACTAATGGGAGCAGATGGGCATCATAATGACTCATCTGCCAAAAGAGACAGATTGGCTATCTTAATTATGTTGAAAGAATGCTGAATCACTCTAAAATTTAGGTGAGTTTCCCTTGTTCACCATGGCAGTCAGTAAGATTGTTATGAGTGAATTGATTCCTTGGGTCCCTGATTAGATTTTATCACCTTAGAGGAAATGTTGCTCAGGGGTCTTTAGTCAAAGAAAGCACAGCATGAGGCTTCTTTCTATTCTAGCGGAGCTGTTGGTGAAATGCTTCAGTAGTAAGAGTGCCACTCCCCATTCCATTTTTATTTTGTATAGACATTTTGGTAAATGGGCCTTGGAAGGGAGAAACATCATGAAAAGGGAACAGTTGAAGAAAGTGGGGAAGGAGAGGGGTTTTTTTTTTTAAATAAAATCAAACATTTTGTAATGCAAGTTTTCTTTATATGATTAGATTTCAGATAATTTAAAAGATGTGTGGAAATTAGGTGCAATATTCTTATATTTAAGGTGTTTTATGTGTACACTGATTGTCAAGACATGCTGTGCATATTTTTTTTTATCAAAGAGGCATGTGTATAGCTTCCTCAAATACCTATACTGGAAGCAGCAGACGAACTATGATGCTCAAAGAGTAAGACATCTAATGCAGACTGAAGGAAGGACTATCATGTAAACCAAAAATGCCCCTTTACATCTAAATATTGCTATAAAGCAGTTGTTCTGAAACAAATTACCAAAATATATTCTCATTCACCTGTTTTTCTTCCATCTTCTGCTTTGTCAGTTAGCAGCATCGTGTATCACTATATATTGACTCTGCAGTAAAGAAGGGTGTAGAATTTGCCTCCACAGATGCTGCTGTTACCATGGAGATAAAAGGACCAATGGCCTTTTTCTAGTTTGGACTGTACTATACTGTTCATAAAAAGATGGTGAATTCTAAAACTGCATCATCTGATTCTTTAAAAATATGAAACAGTAACATAGGAGAATGCAACTGTGGTTCTATTTTAAATACAATAATCTCATTATAAATTGAAGATTTTTCATGAGGCAGAGAGCATAAATGTGAGTCCCGTACTCGTGGCTTGCACACTGCCAATCCTCCTCCTCCTTCTCAGAAAAACCTTTTCCTTTTGCAAAATATAGCCCCTTAGAGCCCTTGGGTTTATCTGATGCAGCATTTGATGCTGGTTACATCACAGGTTCCCTTATCTGTGGTATTCCTCTTTGAGAGTGAATGAGTCTGTGAAAGCTGTGAATGTGAATTTTGATTCCTGGAGGAGAGACGTGTTCTACCTTAGAAGAAGAAAAGAAACAAAGAGTCTTCTCAAAAAATCAAGGATGGCTTGCAGAAGGTGTAATTTGTAAGTATTCTCCTCTTTGTTATCCATTAGCATCCATATTATTGAAGATGGGAATAAGAATAGCAATTCATTCATAGTACAGCAGCTTTCTCTTCATGAACCATTTTATGGGTGTTACCTTCCAGCACCACATTGATGTGCATGTTGAAATTCTGTAGCTGAATGGCTTCAGGACTGCAAATGTTGAAATAATTCAGCATCGTAGGAAATAAAGAGAGACCTGTTAGTGATTTGGTCAAATCTGGCTATTTTAAACATGGGATTTTTCAGTAAAAGAGTGATTGAAAGAGATTGTGTTTAGGACTATTTCTCAATAATAAATACCTTCCATTTTGTATAAATGCTTTTGTTAATTGCTTATTTAGAAAATGGTTTTAGATATATATGTCCTTGATGCTGCTTGTGACACAGCAATATATAATTTCATGCTGCTTGGCACAGTATTAATGTGCTAGATAAGCCATTGTTCATAATATTAACACTGCAGGGATTTAGTTTTCAGAGCAATGTGTGTGCTTTTCGGGTTTTTCTTGATGATATGATATTATAGTTTCCACAAACCTGGTGGGAAATTGCAGTCATAAGGAGACTGTATGAGGTGAATATATTGGAAGAACACCATAGACTTTGATTCATGAACCTGCAGTCATAAAGTCAATTATACTAGTGTGCCTATCACTTTAAGCAGATTTAGACAAAAAATAGATGAATGCCTGATAGTATATTTCACTGTATTATGCTAATTCCACCATTTTGTCTGAAGCACAGAATTCAAAAGGTTCAATATTTCAAATATGTCTTGCTTTTATTGCAATCGTATAGTGCATTGTTGATGTCAATAGAAGTACCAGAATGTGGTTAATGTTCAAATCTACTACTGTAATGCGTAAGTTTGCATTTTTTGACCCGCCAGTTCCCAGTAAGCTTATCCCCACAAATAGACTTCCTGAAAACCAGCCACGTACGAGAGAGGTGCTATGCAGCACAGACCTTGCCATAGTTCACCTTAATTGAAGTCTGATTTGCACAACGCGGCTGAAGTTAAATTTAAACCCAGTATTCCATTTTAAGAAGCAAAACTTCTATACTCAAAGGTAACTATTACTTGGATGAAAGGTTTCAGTGGGGATAAACTGGCTTTAATCCAAAAGGTTGACTTTGCTTGCTTTTGGATCAAGATTTCAAACCACAGCCCATTGCCATTAACTTTAATAAAGTAGTTCTGGAGGAATTATTGTTGGAGAAAACCCTTGGAACAACTTATTCCAGAGTATTGGTTATTGAGATGAGTACATTTGAGGACTGCAGCTTTGGGGTGAAAGTAAGAAGTATCTCTTTGACTGTTTGGATGATTGCTGATATTTTATGCCAGTTTTCCGTGCTTGGATTCAGGCAATAACTTAATCTACATTATGTACTCTAAATGGTGAACAATCCAGTGTCTTAGTGCTATTTTGTCCGAAGGAAAAAAATTTGCTACTATACTAGACTTCACTTGTATTAGCAGAGGTTCTGATTTTTTTGATTGGGGTTAGCAAACATTAAATAGACTTTGTATAATCCGTGCAGGAAAACATAATATGTTGTCCAGTATAGAACTATAATGATAATATATTACGTTCATATAACAATATTAATTGTTTTCTTGAGCAATATGTGATCAAGAATGCCACCGTTATACAGACCTGTAAGGTGGCGAGGATGATCCATGACTTCTGCTCACTGTTTAGTTCCTTAGCACATTACAGTACTTGTCTGTCCTGATGAGGAAGGGTTTCCTTGTGGATCTAATTATTTGAGTTATTTAGAGATTACTTCCTTACAATGCCAGTGCTTTATTTTAAAAATCAAATAGCAATGTATCCTTTCCACGTGTAACAGAGCCAGATCCATGTGAGAACGTGTATTGTAGAATGTAAGGCTTTGTCTCCTTTCATTTCAAGTTTTATATTTTAGTTTGATTGGGGGGAAAACAGTATTTGTTTTCTAAAGGTAAAGTCATATCTGGCAAGAAGTATAGATCAAATTAAGACTGCACAGATTGTATCTTGATGTTTCAAATAATGCCTTTAAATATTTTCATGGTGTCTGGATATTTAAGAGCTTTTCTTTAAAACACACAGAGACACACTGACAGCATGAAGAGATACTTTGATCTGTTAAGAGTTCAAAATCTTGTCTTCAGCCCTTTACCAGAAACATAGATGGGTTCTATTATTTTAGCAGAAGACATTTTCCATGGATGAAACACATATTGGGTAACAATACTTTGCTTTACCATATATGATATCCTTTCACCATCTCAATATTTTTATTTTTCTATTTAGCTACTGCCATGTTGTTTCCACATAGTATTGTTTTTAAAAGTAGCTTTCTGATGTATCTGTGTTAAGTATTTGATAGGTGATATCTGATATCTGATGTTAGTCATACTCAAACTCATTGAAATCCATGGACCTGAAGTCCATTTGTTTCAATCAGTCTACTCTGAGTCCGACTTAGTTAGATATCACCCAATGGAATTGCTGCATAGTAAAAAAATCATGAGAAAATTATTAATTATCAGGAATGTATTGTGTGCTGTTCTTTTAAAATTTATCTGCTACTTCAGCTTCTTCTATTAACAATTTATTAATAATTCACCATTAGGAATGTTAACTAAGTTGATTATATTCTACAACATGCATATTACGCTGGCATCTCTTGCTGAGTACTGATGAAAATAAATTGGTTACTTAGGGGTAACAGAAAGGAACAGTATGTTTTATGTACCATACATTGCATTGTTAAAATAGCCATGAAGTGTTGTAGATGTTTAGAAACAGCATTAGAAGAGGAATATAATAGGTAAGGTGATATCTGTTGTTGAACCAATTTGTGATTGACTGATTTTCTGATATAAACACACCACCATATTTTATTTGAAACCAAGGAATGCATATCATTTTGGAATTTTTACTTGGCTGTTGGTGAAGGTTTGGAAAGAGTTATGAACTATTTAAAACTCATAGCTAAAAATAACCTCTGAAAATATGACTCATAAAGATATGAGACCAAAGCGGAAATCTCTGGAAAGGCTAGTTGTTTTTATGCCTGTTGGTGACCGCATAAACAAACAAAACTCCTTTTTGATAGCATGTTTTATTTGGGTGGAGTATATTCTTTTAAAAATGGGCTTATCTCCATTCTGAAAAAGGCAATACAGCACCTCACATCTGGAAAACCCTAGATTCTTTTAAGATTCATGATGGAATTTAGAAGTTGCATTAAGAAGCTCTGGAAGCTCTGCTGTGTAGGTTGGCAATAAATATCTGCAAAGAACTTCATATACTTCAGCAAAGAAAAGGATTAGCTTGGGCTTTTTTCTTTACCATGCTAATAAGCAAGTCCGTGACAGAATCTAATAGGAGTCTTCTCATAAGGGAAGTCAAGTGAGTTTTGCCAATTAGCCACATTTCATTTTCTTTCGTGTCTGGTGGGTATCTTTTGCTTTTACTTAAGCACACTTCATGCTATAGCTGTGAGTCGTAATGTATGCCAGTTCTATTGAATTAGAATTGTCAAGGTGTTGTATCACAGGATTCTAATATCCATTATGGTTGTATAGAATCGGGGAGTGATTTCCAAATCAGTCATCAATTTAAAATGAACGGTTCATCTGATTAGTTTATGTGGACACATGATTTCATATACCTTTACTACTACTACTACTACTACTACTACTATATTACACTTATATTGTGCCTTTCTTGCAAGGAGCTCCAGGTTAGCGTACCATGGTTCTCCCCCCCCCCAATTTTATCCTCACAACCCTGTGAAGGAGGGCTAGGCTTAGAGAAAGTGACTGGTCCAAGGTCACCCATTGATTTTAACCAAGGGGACTTTAACCAAGAATTCAACTGTCTGACCACTATGCCACACAGGACATACAGGTTTATAGCAAAAGCTTAGGGCGTACTTCAGTTTCTTATCCACGGGCAAATGCAGCAAAGTCACACCATAGTCCCAACATCAACACAGCCCATGAAGGACAATCCCTCCCAGAGGTTTTTTCATTCTTTTCACGCAGATCTGTGTACAGGCAATGCACATTGGCTGTACCTTCCAATGTCCCTATGTTGCTTTGAAACAGAATTTACATGCATAGGCTCTGCATACACAAAGCCATATTAACAGACAGAGATTGCAGTGGGGCCAGCAAGCACTGACAGCATGTCTAATTGTTGAGAGAGAGAGAAGAAAGCTTGTGTCTAGATCAAATCTATATGGTTCCCTGAGTTTCAGACTGGGAAGGAATGCGTAGAGTGAGTTGCAGTGGCTAACCAAATCCAGAAATCAGTGTCTTGTTTATAAGAGTCAGTGAGCCACTGCACAAAGAATCTATTCAATCCTGCTGACTGCTAAATCCAGAATTCTCAGTTGATATTGAAATGTGCTCTCTCAATATAGTTTCCACATACGCACACTTCCTGTATCTGCTCACCAAAGTGAGCAGATTACTTTTCAGAACTAATATTCCTTTGAAGATCAGATGCTAGTGACAGTAGAGAGACATCATCTCCCTGCTCTGCTTGAAAGCTTCCAAAGACATATGGCAGGCTGCTATCAGAATGTTGTACTAGATATTTTGATTTGATCCTAGAAGATGATGCTTGATGCTGATGGGAGGGGAGGATGCCCATACCCCATCATGTTAAGTTGGGCATGGCATTGGTGTGGCACCTGGGAAGTCTGAGTACAATTTATTTTGAAGCTTCTTCACTGGTGCAGATGTGTGCGAGTGTTTCTTATACTGTATCTCTAAATTCTCATGCCGGGACTGGATCGTGCTAATTGTTTCTAAATTCTCAATTGAAGTGTAGATCACCAAATATCTAGACATAGTAATAATAATAATAATAATTACTATGATTGTGATGTGTGTTCTTGGTGGGGGGGGGGGTTGGCTGCATTTAGAGGCAATCTTCTTTTCAACCGATGATCTTCATTACGTTTATCTATGAAATGAACTTTCAGTAGCACTGCTCCGTAGGCTGATAATCTCAACTTTTAACATTGTTAATATGAAAATAAAATTAGGAGTTTTCTACAACCACATAGTCGTCTGTTGGTGGGGACCATGCAAACATCAATGCAGATATAACTAGTTTCAGACCATATGTTTTCAGTTCTAAGTGTACATGTATTTTAACGAGGATTTGTATGATTCAAACTGTATGGGCTGGTTACCATGGTTAAGAGATTGGAAAGAGGATGAAGGTTCATCTCTTCCTTTCGGATTTTGCCTGCGTTCCTTGAGAACGCCTAAGGTTGGTACAGATGTAAGCGTTAATCATACTTAATGGTCAGCGGAGCCAAAATCCCCAGTAGCTTTCACCATGGTCAAGGTCTGTGCCTAGTTAAGACTTGATCATAGTTATGGCTATTAAAAGCATGGATCCCATGGACCGCTTTAAATTCGTTAACTATGATGAAAAAACCAGGACTTGATCTTGCTACATAAGCTCTCTCAAAATGGTACTGTTGCAGCCTGAAGTCTCACACTGTGGGTGGGGGAGCAATCTCTAGGTCATAGTTCTGTCAGAAAAGGAAAATAAGCCAATGTTTTGAAGTTGGGAATTCCAATGAATAACCTGTGCAAATAGGATGCAGGATACATGGTGTGTCCCACTGACTCCAGGGAAATTTATATGAGCAAATAGGGGCAGGAATGCATTCTAAAACTTTTAATTTATAGTAAGTATAAGGAAGCTACTTTATACCAAACCAAACCATTAGTCCATCTAAATTAGTACTGTCTACACTGGCTGACTACAGCTCTCCAGGGTTTCAGGCAAAGAGTCTTTCCCAGTAGCCTGCATGCAAGCTGATTCTCTACCACTGAACTGCACCCCTTCCCTAGAATATTTATCATCTCCCCCCCCCTCTTTCCTGTTGATGATGTTTTAATAACATAGATGATACCACTCATTTTTATCAGGTTGTTGGAATTTCCAGTCCAATGCAAATTTGCAATTTGCTTCTTTAATAGTCGTTTAAAAAATGTCATTCTAGAATTCCACTAAGAGCTTCACAAACCAAGAAAGTCATATGTTGTTTTTAAGTGCGCGATTAAAATGTTTCAGTCGAAGGCAAATACACTGTGGAAAATCACCAAAAGAAGCTAAATGTATATAGAGAATAAATTTATATTTAATTTGTTCTGCTTCTTCTGCCTTTGTTTTAGCATTAGAGTGGTTTGATCTTATTATGGGTTTCATCTTGGATGATCCAAACAATTTTAATGCTCTACGGTATGTCACACATGGGAAATGTTATCTGATTTAGTTAGTAAATTTTAATATGCACTTGATTTGGCATGTAGTATTGTAGAAATGCTGGCAGATAACAAATGGGTGCCATCAGCTTAATGTTGTTAAATAAGGGCCATTATAACTAGTGATTGGGCAAACTTTCACAGT